>NC_092647.1:4867607-5527607 GCF_039555335.1 Amphiura filiformis
GCTGTATAGAATGTCATCCAGGTGCAATATGTAAGATATTGTATTCTGTGCATACCAGCCTGGTACATACCTACGATACATTGACAACCTCCTTTCATGACAGACCGTTAAACGGTAATATAAGAAGTGTAACCTCATGAATAAAGGTATATAAAATTTCACGAAATCATGTGTAGCCTGACCCACCCTCATTGCATAAGTTGCCATTTCTGATTCATCCCATGAACACGATTTCTTAATCCTGCGTATTAATGTGTGCATTGACCCCAATGTGGCATCACGTGGAAGTTATACTATAAGTCACATGAAACGAATAATATGAATAGATGCGGTCTGTGAGTTGTATGTTAAGTCGTTTTTTGACAAAGTGTAAAAAATAAGTCTTGATATAAAAATCTAACAAAAAGTTTGTTTAATATGATATTACCAACTACAAAAAGCATTACTTTGCCGGATCATGCGTCAAAAACATGATACAAACAAAACAGGATAACACCTGTGCCTTCTGTTAGGCAGCACAAACATAATGATGATAATAATAATAAAGCACTTATCTACAATAACCTATATTCTTAGCCTGTAAAAATGAGTAAAATTTATTTTGCTTTTCCGGATAGGAAATGATCTAAACTTTAACACGGGCACTTTCCATGCACAAGCCAGCTGCATTACCACAGCAAGTTCTATGTTTAGCAAAGTCTTGACATCTGACTGATGTTTGATAGTTAATTCCTAATTTTACGCACAAAAATACAACCAAGGCGATACAAGCAAAAAAATCTTATTAAAGTCCACTTGGAAATGTCAGGAGGGGCAGGTCGTGCAGCCAAACCAATATTGCCTTTTATTTTGCCAGTATCAGATTTCGTCTTCTTGTACAATTACAATTTCAACGTGGGCAGTGTTACTTTTGTATTGGTAAATTATGAAGAGTCGAAAAAACAAGAGTGAATATATCTACATTGCATTAATAGGACATGTAGGTTAATTTAGTTTGGTGTTCTGGTAGGGAGATCAATTAGGTTGGTTTGATAGGGTAATGAGGTAGTGTGTTAAGATGAGAGAAAAGGGCTAGGAGGGAGGTGTGTAACAAAAACAATGCGAAGGAAGGTAAAGGAGAGAAGAGGGTGATATAAACGAAGAACGAAAAGACATATTAAATAGAAGAAAAAGAATGAACTGCAATGAAAAAAGACAATTACATGAAAGAAGTATACAGAAGATACGCATAGGGCAACGATTACTGCAAAATAAGAAAGAAAACGTGGAAGATATAGTTACATAAATAAGATCGTTAGAAAGATAGACTACCAGGAAATAAATAGAAAGATGATAGAAAAGACATATGGAACGAAAGAAAAAATAAGTAAGAAAAGAATAAATGAAAATAAGATAGAGGAAAATACAGCGAAATAAGATAAAAGAGAGAGAAGAAAAATAGAAAGTTCATTTAAATAAATAAAAAGCTAAGATAGATAAAGGGAGGAACACAAAAGACTAAAAAGAAACGAAGAAAAGTCAAAGGAAAAGGGAAAGAAAGAGTGAAAAGTAATAATGGAAAGGAAATATGTGAAAGACAGAACAACGTACTAAATAAAGAAGAAGGGGGGAAGGCAAGGTGGCTTGAGAAAAGAACTAAGGGAGGCTGCAATTTATCCACGAAATTACTAATAAGTTGATTTGAATACCTATAAGCAACCAGATACATGGTGTCCCTGGGTTATATAAGGCATATATAAACCAAACATAATTAAATAACCGATGTGGTTGAGAATCAGCTATCATATGCTGTTTGAATTTCATTTTGACAATAATAGCTCCGTTGTTGAAATGAAATAATTTTACGAAACTACCTCATTTTCAATCCGTTCCACGGAGTCAAATATCTACCAATGACAATATACGCCTCATGCGCTGATGATGCGCAGTGATTAGCACTCCGAATACAGATCATGGATTGATATTTGAATGCGTGGAAAGGTTTGAAAATGAGGAGTTTCTGTAAAAGACTATATTCAAGAATGATGTGGTCAATTGCCAAAATTCAAAAAGTATGTGATAGCTGATTTTCCTCAACCACGCCAGTTATTTACTTATGTTTAGTTGTGGCGTTAACATACCCAAACAATTAAGTTTCGACAGACACCTGTATATCTATATTGCATGGTTATATCATGTTGCTTATGGGTATTCAAACTGTTGTGAACCATTAGATAAGTACCTTATAATTACAAAAAATATATTATTAAGTACGGTATATTGTTTTATTCCTTAGAGATTTTTGACACAAACTCGATCAAATCGTTTGTGTATTTAGAATAAATAGTGGTCATGATAGTGTACATATCAGATCATATACCGTATCCTAGTCGAATCGAAAATAAATACGTAATATCTTCAAGAATCGAAGCTTGAATATAGAAACAGGAACAATATTTGGTTCTTTATTATCGTATTATCGTATGCGTAGGTTTGGTAAACACATCTAGTGATTTATTTATTGACATTAATTTTTGACTGTTATGTTGCCATCAAAATTAGAATGGAATGAGTTTGGTATGTAGGCTGCGGTGCACTCGGTTGTGAAATAACCAAGACGAAGTAACATTATTAATGTTACTTTAGAAACCTTTTTTGTCTGAAGAACATTCAATCCATTATTACACATTATTCATATTCGACATAAACTGTAATGGAACTGTAAGGATACGGAGAAAATTCTAGATGAAATTTGAAAGACCATATGTGACCGTACAGCACGAATGAGCCGTAAATGTCCTCAATTGTATTCTGAGTTACAGTGTAAAATGGGCATGAAGGTCATATTCATAGGTATTTCAATTTGGTGCTACATGTGTATCTCATTAAATGAGACAAAATAAATCTGTTCTGTCTAACATAAAGTTTTCAACGGATGGTATTGTAGTTGTAAGGTTATGGTGATAAAATGTCGGATATGATTTTAGTAATACTGATTTACCCTGTTCTCGCGACATCAAATTTTGAGGAATAAAGAAAAAAAATGTAATACGAAAGGTCAACATTTTCAAATGATGGACGGCCTTTTCTTTCAGCTACTTACACTTCAAGTACATATCATTAGATTTACATTTAAAATTGGTTTGGTGATTTATTAAAGCACCAAGTCTATTTTAAATGTATTCCAGCTCCCTTCTTGGTTGAGCATTTTACTGGGGATGATTTACCTCACTTGGATTTATTTATCATTAGATTTATAAAGTTTACTTCGAGGACTGTTAAAGTCAAAAATATCAATTTTAATAATTTGCACAAAAATTGAATTATATTGCGAATTTCAAGAAATCAACATTATATTATTTAATATCAGAAGGACATTCCTCGTATTCAGAATGCAATTTGGTGTGTCTGATGTGCTCTCAGGTTCCACAAAAAATACTATGCAAACGCTGTTATCAGATTTTAAGCAATACAAATTTAGCTCATAGCCTACGAATACGTTTATCTTTATCTATAAACTTTTTGATTTCATGTCCCGATCACATTGCTATTGTGTTCAACTCAAGTATTATATGACAGTATGTCAAATGGCTTGAAGAACAAATGAAAAAGGAATGCAAAAATAATATTTTATTACAATATCATGTTCATATATTTGATATGGATGGCTTTGCATGCCAGCAGCTCAAAGCAAGTACGCTTTCTAAATAATATTATTATTGTTGTTGTTATTGTTGTTGTTATTAGAACAAATTTATAAAGCACATTTAAACGTTAAAAAAAATCTCAATTTCGCCAACAAGCAAGTTAACAAAGGCAACAATAAAGAGTACTCATAACATTGCAAGTTCAAATGTTTAGACTGAATGCACATGTTGACAGGCAGTGATTCGGATTGCACAATTCATCAACAAACATAACATGTATGGAGATCGATACAAAGCAATTTACCAGTGGTTTTATAATAATAGTGATTGATTGATTGGTAGTAATTTCATTTGGCATGTTCAATGTTTGGTATATCGGAGAGAAAACGAAATAGATGGAACACAAATTAGAAAACCGGGATACTCTTAATATATAAAATACGCTGTTAGGATATATAGTCTTATAACAAATTAACAGAGGTGATGGAAATACAAGTGACAAGAAGAAAAGATGCGAGGGACAAACGGATACACACCATTCTTAGCTTCCAAATATGAAAATGATAAATAAATGATCCGTATAATTGTAGCAAAATAACACATAACTATAGATTATAATTACAACACATCTGTATGTGGGTGGTATGAACATAAATAGTTCGATTCGATTTTTTTAACACTTGAACTTAAATATCTCAAGCTGTTATTTTGTTCTCATCTACATGTAAAGAACGATCCCGGGCTATGAACAATATTCTAGAAAATGTAAATGTATAGATCACTTGTCATCACTGTTTATCAACAAAGGCGAGGGACTCGTCTATCGATATGCTCGAATGAGCCGTTACACTGTTCAATGGCTTTCCTGTACTATATGAAATGTGGCGGGCGATTTAAAATGCACATGCCCTTAGCAGACTACGATGCGTACGCACACTGCAGGGCAAAGAACAATGGAAATAGCCATAATGCGCGCGCATACTGCCGGGCAATGACGTCACATGCCAAGTGGTCTATACATGCTGGAATATCCTACTCCAGTGCCGGACTCGATTTTACGATACAACCCCTTGTGTTCTTTAATCAATGCTTAGAACAATCGTTTCAAATCAAACTGAATTACATTTATACAAATTTGATCCACATTCAGGCATGTAGTACATTTACATCATAGTGTGGTTTTAGTAACACGTGTTTGACGCTCTTCTAAAATTAAGGTCGACATGTGATAAATTGTGACGGTAAGTTGTCTTGTCATCAGTTGTAACGTTTTTACTAGTGCTACTCTGGTTTCTAAATCAGTGAGCTGACCAATGCTGATATTCACCCTGACACAAAATACTGGAGTCGTCGGCTTTTAGCGGCGAAGGCTCAACCAATGAGCTAATATCTTATTTGCAACAATGGAAAGAACGATCTTACTGACTGGCTATGGTGAAATCGATTTTGGTTTGACATTTTGGTTATTCTATACTATCTCTCTCTTTGACTTCATCGACATGCTTGTACATTTGAAGAGAATTTTGCCCTTTACCGAGATGTAGGTAATTGGCGCCGCGGTTACCTAAACAATACAGATCAACAGGGTCATAATAAACTTAAGAGAACGCCTCAGTATAGTAATAGAATTCGTCCCGTCAACTGTCATCTTGAGGCTATTGCATTGCAAGAATTTATTGATTTCAACCTGCGATGAAAAATTAGAATGAATCGCTGGCAAAATAAAAGGGTACATTTGGTATACGGGTACAGAATTTTTGTGCAGTTGAAATTTCTTTAGCACTACTTTCGGGCTCTGTTGCTATTAGTGTACTATCTAGACATGTTAGAGAGGCAGCTACGCGCTCGGTTGAACGCCTCGCGCTACGAGCTAGTTAAGTCCGTGAGGGCCACAGACTGCGGCTAATTTTCTTTGTGTATGACCGAAGCATGGAAACTGAATAGCTGCTACGTCCGGGTGCTACGTTCAAGACATTACAAACATTAGTTTTTGTGGATCCCTATTTACACTGATATTGCAGATTTCATATAAAGAAATAAAAAGTGCTGTATATCCTAATTGATTTAAGATAGTGTTTTACAATACTGAAAATGCATTTTCAGATGAAAAAATACATTAGAAAAATTAAAGAGAAAAGAAGATATCTTCCTTGGTCGCCACCTCTGTCAAAAGTTTAAGTACCGTCCATTTTGGATGTTTACGTCGAAATGAGGACCTAAAACTTCCAAATACAACATTGGTGGGTCCACTTAAAATAAGTAGGATCTGTATTATAGATTTTACATTAAGAGTGGGTATTTTCTTATCTGGTATGACAAAATGTCCATATTTAAGCCCAAACGACTCAAGCTAATCGTAGACACATCCTTTCCATTTTAGTGATAAAATGTTTACCCCAGCATCTCCACCGGGGGTAGGGCCGATCAACACATATGCCACCATAAAGGGGGTTGGTGAGGCCCACCATATGTTTCTACAGTAAAATCCTTAATTTGTAATTTTTCAGCCGAAAATAAATTTGCCTATAATATAATATGTCAGAACGAAAGTTTGGGTCATTTCTCAATGTGTGCATAATTTGCACATGGGGCGTAAATTAGCAGTCAAGGCGTTCGACTATGGTGCGAGAGGTTGCGGGTTCGAACCCTGGCGGTGTCTAGTATGCTCTCTTGGAAAAATTGAGCTTGAAATTCCCCTGGACAACGAACTTACTGCTAATTGCCTCGTTGTAACCCGTACGAAACTCGGGGAGCTGATCCCGGTTGCGAAGGCTATTTGTGGAATGTCTAGGGTGTGTACTTTTTAGCAGCAAAGTCCTGATTTGCTGTTGAATGGTTTATGGAATGATGTGGGGCCATAGTGGTCAGCGACTACCTGTAAAGTGTGCTGAGGCTTGTGGATCAACGTCTAGGCGTTGTGCCTGTGGGTAGCGCACTATAAATAACTGCGCTTTTTTTTAAATTACACCCCTTTATATGAATCATTTGTGATCTCCTTTATAGAACTCATATCATTCTTGTATGTCAGCTTTATTTGTCTCAATATGTGAGTGCAACCACCGCTCCCCTCCGACACACCTTATCTGCAGACTTGTTGATAATCACTAGGATCTGATCGTATCCAATTATGTTGACAACATCATGTAAGATAATCTTTGTACGCGGCCTACTTTTTAATCGTATTTCAGAGATCCTATTGGTGTCAATAAGTACAGTTAATCAGCTGTGTCTACACATAATTTTGTACAAATATATATGTGAATGCAACCACTTTCATTCTAGAGTAATGTTCTAGTTTTTAGAGTACTGTTCTACTGTTTGTTTCATTGTCTGCTGTCAATTGATTTTGAGATATAGTCAACCAAAGGAAATAATTTCTTCTCTTTGCTATTGTTTTGGAAACTTTCCAACTGCTCATATCTTTGGAACTAAATGTCCAATTTCAATGGAGTTTTTTCTGCAAAATGTAGCTTTACAAATGCGTTATCCATCAAAGTAAAAAACTTAAAATTTAATATGTCCGACTTCAGACTGATTTTGCCTGATCATACCACATATGTTTTTGTAAATAATGAAATGGGTTTTTTAAATTGGTACAGTATATTTATATTTTTGTCAAATTTTCAAATCCATTGTATCGATTATACTATAGACAGATATGTTTCGCGTTTGATCTTATTGACTTTCGGCTCAATTGGTAAATGACATTTCAATAAGATGTATTCGCACGTATCGTTGCAAACAACAGGTCTGTTTATTTTTCTATTGCGCGTACGTGCGAATTGTTCAACTGTCACATTGTGGGTAAAGAGGGATTTGTTGGTGTTTGGGTGCAGGTGGTAAATACATGGGGGAAAGAACAATGGGCTGTTAGGGTGTAGGGGTGCGTGTAGGCCTATGTGAGAGCAGGCGGCATAGGACACGCAACACGGACGTACGAGGCTGGCGAAGATACAGGGCTGACAGCCCCATTCACAATACACGGTTAGCGATTATAAATGGACAATTAACATACTTGCAGTGGGTACTTTGCAGAACCCCAACGGTTTTAAGTAAGATAATTTTGCTTTGACACCACATAACAAATTTAGAATTGTTTGTGAAGATTTCATGATTATGTGTTAATCCAATGGCGACGTCAAAAATAGCGATATCGCATCCACCATCATCTGGTGAGAGTTTCTATCTATATCCTTGTGTGTATGACAGAGTTGAACGATCCATATATCTTTGTTTGGTTTGGATTTCTTGGTTTGCAGTGATACGGACAACATTGGCAATAATACAAGACAACAATATGAGATTTATGTTTCACAATGACATTGTCTTCTGTCAGATATAGAATTAGACTTTAGTCATGTCACCATATTAAAGCAGCATCGACCTCAATATCAGAAAAACAATACATTCACCTGGTCTGTTATCAGCCGTTGAGTTTGAATGTTGTCCGGGTGTAATAGGTTAGGGTATTGTATTCGGGTGTATGTCTTCACGATGGCAGACCTGACGAAACAAGATAGGAAGATATGATCTCATGAATAAAGGTCCAATTCCATGAAATATGTGTAGTCTGACCGTTATTACATAAGTTGCCATTTCGATTCATCCCCATGCACACGATTTCTTAATCTCTCGTATTTGTGCATTGACCCCAATGTGTTATCACGTGAAAGAAATAAGACGAGTCACATGAAACGAATAATAAAGATAAAATGGTGTCAGTGGAAGTTGAGTCGTTTTTTTTTACATAGTTTAAAACAGTGTTTATACTTGTAATTGCATTGTCTGCCATAGAGTAAAAATGATACATACGATTCACCAACAGGCAAAGTCCAGCATCACTTGTTAATGTGAGGGCCAATCGTTCCATGAATCACGCGCACGGAAATTCTACCTCATTATGCGCCTGTTACCGCCTACCTTTATGAAGCACAGTCTTGACATCTTCCGCGTAAACGTATTGGTATGCTACCATACTAGAGCTGTAATTAAAACCTTAAATACAGCTACATGATATATAACAAACAGCATGCGTGTAGTTTGTTAGGCACGCGCGATAGAACGAGCGGCGCTCATGAATATGCGAGAATGCTCATTGCATTCAAAGCACGGAGGTTTTGCCTGTTGGTGAATGGTCTATAGGTTATTAGTCCATGTCGTTAGTCTATGTCTTCTGCAGCCATACGACAGATTTAGTCCTAGTCCGCATATCGTCATCTTAGCACAGCATCTGGGATATTTGGGTTACTTTTTGAAAAAACGGAAAGAAGTAGGTCTAGATCTAAATATTCTAAAAATGAAATTACCAACTGCAAAAAGCATTACCTCATCGAATCATGCGTCAAACCATGATGCAAACAGGATAACACCTGTGCCTGCTGTTAGGCAGCACAACTATAATGATAATAATAATAATAAAGCACTTATCTACAATAACCTTTATTTCTAGCCTGTATACTATGAATGAGTGAAATTCCATAGCCGTAGAGTGGCTTCTTCCTGGCTTGATCTGCAATCGACGTTTTTTAAGGACGTGTATAGATGAAGCAAGTTGTTGTTTGCTGTATCAAGCCCAGGTAGACATATTATAAATCCTGTTCCATCAATCTATCATTCTGCTGCACTGCCCCCGACTTGGGACAGGCGGTGGTGGGTTGAGCGCTTTGTTCTTAATTATATATACATATAAGTAAGTTTATTTTACTTTCTGTATCAATGAACTGATCTAAAATCGTAAAAATTAACAAAGTCTTCACATGTAGTTAATTCTGAAATTTACGGACAAAAAATACAAACGGACAATTCCAGCAAAAAATCATGTTACAATCCACTTGCCAGGAGGTGCAGATTGTGCAGCCAAACAAATATTGCCTTTTATTTCGGTAGTATCAGATTTCGTCTGTTTTGTACATTAGAATTTCAACGTGGGTGGGGTCACTTTTGTATTGAGAAGTTATGAAGAGTAAAAAAAAAGAGTGAATATATCTACATTGCATTTACAAGAAATGTAGGTTAATTTTGTGTTCGGGAAGAAAGATCAATGAGGTTGGCTTTTACGCAACTTGATAGCTAGGGTAACGAGGTAGTATGTTGAGATAAGATAAAAGGGCTGGGAGGGAGGAGAGAAAATAAAAATATTGTGATGAAGAGGAAAAGAAAAACAGACAAATATGAATGAGTAGTGAGAAAGAGAGACAAAGATTACGAAAGAAATCTAAAGAAAATTTGGAGAGGAAAATGAACTTCATGAAAGGCAAGAAAGACAGCAAAATTGCCAGCAAAAAGAAAAGCAAAAAAAATAGCGAAGAGAGAGTAAATGAAAGGACAAAGAGAAAGATATAACAAAACAAGTGAAACAATAAACCGGATGAAAGAGAAAAGAAACGTGGTCACGTTTCTTGGAAAGTATATTAAGCAGCAAGAAGAAAGGAATGAAGAAATGCTTAAAAAACAAGTTTATTTACTGTAAATCACCTGCAAGCTTATTTGCGAAACGCGGTTCTTTTATATTATTTAAATTTTTATTTATAAGCCAAAAGATCAAAGGTTAAATGTGAAGATCCGCAGTCCCTAAAATAGACCAAATGCCTCAATTTTGATGAAAATGGTCTCAATTATTGTTGGCACAGTTACCTCTGTCGTAATAAAATATAGTTATATCTACCAATACATAGATATAAGTATTCAGGGAAATACGAGTAAGTTAAAATCAGTAGGATCAATAAATTGGCAATGATAAGTTTTGTCTAAATCTAAATTGTTTGCGCCCTTACGTTTAAGTTTGGCACAATCTTGATCCATTTATGATAAACAGTGGCCATGATAGTGTACATATCAAATTATATAAGCTGCCTAGTTGAATCGAAAAACAAATACGTAATATATATCTCTATTTTAACAGGAATCGAAGCTTAATGTAGAAACGGGACAAATAAATGGACATTTAGTTTTTTATTTTCATACGCTTAGGTTGGGTAAATACGTACATTGATTTTTGTTTAATGACTGTTATTTTTGACTGTTATTTTTCCATTAAAATATAATGGAAATTAGTTGGGTATGTCGGTTGTGGCTCGCTCGGTTTAAATCAAGATGAAATAATATTATTCATGTTACTTTTATAACCATTCAATTTATAAATCACGTGTTTAAAGGTAGGTGGTCAAGTAGATGATCTTTTTATGTTTCTGCCTTACATTGATACCTACCATTAAAACAACCTGTTTCTAAATGTTGAGTTGCATGTCTAAGCCGACAAACTTCTGGTGGTGGTTACCACTTTTCACCACGTTTTTGTTCAGACTAGACTATACCATAGACAACATAGACTATACCATAGACTATACCATAGTCGAATTTTGATAAATGTGATATGTTATTATTAATCATGATAAACGCATCATGTTTGAACTCAAAATAATACTGATGTGTATTATAATTAATAGTAAAATGGTCATAAAGAGTTTATATAATTAGTGACAGTAAAAGTAAAGTATACTTATGTTATTGAAAGCAACATATCTTACATAATGGCTCACTTAAATACTGAACATTTCTGATTTTGGAATCTACCAGTTTATTCGCGAAACCCCGAGTAAAAAATCCACTTGGGAAGCTAACAAACAGAGGGAGTACGACCCAGGAGTACGGTGACTGAAAAGATCAGATGTGAAAATCTATCAATTGCACACAAATTAATACAAATCAGAGTTTTATGCTTAAATGTAATAGCTAGAGTATGCAAAATGGGCAAGTGGACTACGGAGAAGTCTATGTTCAGACAGACTAAGTGAACCATATCTCGGGCGTTAAATTATACGTATGAGAAAAGAATGATATTTGTTATGATACCCCAATTTTACTGAGGAAAATGAGGGATGAAGCGTTCAATCTAATCACACACTTTAATTTTAGTTTAGAAACTTTTTTTTCGGAAATTTACACTCCATGATTTGAAAACAATAAAATGTTCACCAAATGTACTAAGCACCAAATGATTTTAGGTAATTGTGGGACAATCTTACTCTTCATTTTAACCAAAACAAGTTTGTACTGGTTACAGACATGATGATTGGGTACAATAACTCATTTTGACACTGGAGTGTCCAACCAATAACATTATGCCTTATCACGATATAGGTTGTGATTTTAATGCACCTGTAAGTGTTTGTTAACCTTTTCAAAAAATATCACCCATAATATATAATCCTCTCTAAAAACAAACAAAACAATAAACACCCCTACCTATACAAATTAATTGGTGATTTGTCAGAGCTTTAGAAATAGTCACTTTGAATCATCGAAATGCTTTCTAGGGTATACATATATAGATAGAAATTGTACTAGGGTTAAAATCGCGGGTGTGAATTGTGCTGCTTTACTTCATTGTCCCGAGTAAAAATTGTGTTCTGTTTTGTCATGCACACTCTATCACTTTGTAAAATATATGGAAAGTTATCCCGTTTTTCCTTTTAAAAGTGCATGTAAATGATTTGTATTTCAATCTAAAGAAAAACAGGACTTGATAGGAAGTAGAGTAATAATTATTGTTTTGCGTAGAAATAGCTCAGGTGGATGTTGATTGAGTAATTGGGCTAATGATTCATTTCAGATGACGGAATACACTCTATATTATATGTTACATTCTGTATACACAGTAATCCATCTACAGATTTTGAAGTGATAGCCTTCACAGTTCTATTATCTGGGACGAGATTAAGAAAAGTGAATAATTTATCTGTCATTCTCGATTTGATTCCATATCTTCTTTACATTCACATAGTTAATGTTTTTAGCAGAAACTGTCATCGAAATTGAATTGTTGACAGATTGTTGAAGCATTTGAGTAAACTAGTAGATTGAAGACCAGATTATCGACCATTGTTTGCATCTCGTATTGTGTTTGTAAATGAGCCTATGTTAAAATCGCTGCGCAAGTGCAGCCTTTCGCTGTCGTAGTGCATGTTAGAATATGACCGTGGCTAGGTCAACTGGATCACGCTTTCGTTGTTACGAACCACTGATCGAAATGATCACAACACAAAGCCTATGGCATATCAAAATTCGGAACAGGTGTATGAGCCCAGGCTTGGTGCAGTAACCAATGGTTACTAATGTGCACTACGACAGCGAATTCGCTGTCGAAGTGACGTTATAATCGGATTAACTACCATAGCAATAGATGAATACAATTTTTGAATAGATCGCCCTGCACTACAACGTTCACGCGGTACATATGCATTAAAACATAGATGTCAAAGAAATGTTGATCACTCGCACCTATAAGATTAGTATCTTTGAAAAGAGCAGTATTGTATTCAATCTATAATTGCAAAGTTTTAGGGGCCTGAGTTTTCGATCCTAGCAGGATCTTTATCTTTGATAAAGGTCCTGCTAGGATCGAAAGCTCAGGCCCCTAAAACTTTGAAATTGTACTTAACAGGCTATTTTTGTGGATACGCAGTTTACAACAGCTCACTTTTTAACAATCTATAATTGCAGACATATACAGGTGATGAATGCAACTTGCTTGTAGTGCAGGGCGATCTTTCCAAACATTGTATTTATCTAATTGCTATGGTAGTTAATCCGATTATTACGTCATTTCGACAGGGATATATGTGGTTTCTTTCTCACAATGTATTGCATAACAATATAGATAACAGTTCGGAGGTTAATCAACCTCCTTTGTTATGCTATACGATATTGCATTGTAGGATGGAATTTCGATACATGCAGCTGGAAAAAGTTGACAATATCCTTATCCCTTCACATCAGAATTAAACCCAACCAGAGTCGTTGTTCTTTTTTCACAGAACAGAAAAAGTGATTGACTGGATTTATTTATATTTTGTTTTAAATAAATCAATTTTTTTGTGAATTGTAAATAAAGTTATCATTCTTTATTAAATAATTCCTTAAACAATATTGACAGCATGCATAGGTTTCTTAACCTTTACGATGCCTTGAAATAACCACAGTATCAACCTTATCTAGATACTATAAACTTTTTCATTGGAATGTTCTGCATGTTCAATACCCGTGCTTGATAAAACAGGTGAAGCATGTAGGATAACAAGACGTGGATAATGCAACCCTGTTTTTCGGTAATTAATTGTTTTGAAATGACTAAACGGGAGCCACAGTAGTGTTTATTCTAAAGCCCCTGGTTAAGGGCATCGTGCGTTTCTATTTACCGACGGAAATTCGTGTATCTACTTTAATTACTCTACTCACTACCTTTTTTTTTTTTTTTTTCTTTTTCTCTATTTACAGCTTTGGATGCCATTTTATCAGGACAATACCGGCATCATCTTCGATATGGAAAACGTTTTGATCCTTCACTAATGAAAGACAATAGCCAAACAGATATGGGTGCTTTTTCTGCCCTATGGAACGAAGCTGCTCACAATCCAGAGTTAAAACAAAAATTAACGTCCTATGTTAAACAAATGTGGCAAGAAGCATCAAGAGACGCTCAATAAGACTTAGAGACATATAGTATTTTGTAAGAACTGTTCACTTGTAAAATCCCCACAAAATATTTTTCTTCTTTTTTTTTTTTTGTGTGAATGGGATATTATACCATGGGAGATATGAATTTTACATGGGCGGGAGAAATATTACACTTATGTAGACGTTGTGGATTGTTTTAATTAAGATAAAAAGTCTTAAGTCTTGAGGCTACCCAAAATGGAATTCTCAGGAATGAGAAGAGGTTACATTAGGAGTCTTTGTATATCACGATTTGTATTCTTGTATTTGACATTATTTAGTTGCGATACAAGAGAAAAAAGAGTGCTGCGAGAGTTGTATGTATGCAAATTATTTTGGTGTGAAAATATTTCTTTAATAAGTCTTTACTTTCATTTTGATGATAAAATTGTCTTTTGCTGTCGATTATAATTCCTTGATGGTAAAAAGATTAGATGATAAACAAAGACTCTTATATTAACGACGTACTACGATACAAATGAAAATAAATAGGGTTCTAATGAAATATTTGTCAACATTGTTCTGTTATGATTCTTGAATAGCAGATGAATCATGTGCTACAAAGTCTATTGAGCTGAAAACAGATTTGCTAGGCTGTTGTATTAACAATGGTATGTACACATGGAGTGCTTGAGAATGTGACGAATCTTTTGAAATAAAAATATATAATTCGTACAAAAAGCACCCAGAAGACAAAGGAGTAATAATAAATGTGTACAATAAGGTTTTCACATGCGGGAAAGGGCAGTGGATACCCATTTTTGCCTAAAAATAAGGTTTTTGCAGGCTAACTCAATAACGATAGGTCGTAGATAACACAGACTATACATTTTTTAAATCCTTGTCATCAAATAGAAAGATATAGTTTAATAGCTAATATTTCAATGAACAATTATTACGCAAGATGATGAGTTAAAACTAAAGATCATTGACAATAAGAATGTCATAAAAGGGCATCGTCACCCTAATATGATAATTGCACAACTTATGTTTAAGGATATTTATTAAGGGCTCGGATAGCAACGTTTTCACGTATTGTTTTTTGTGTGTGTTTTTTTTTACCTGAGAGCACATCAGACACATCAAAATATCTTGAATATGGGGATGTCTTTCTGATATCAAATAATTTTGATTTGTTGAAATTCGTGATATAATGCAAATTGATTTAATGGCAAAGTATTAAAAATGATATTTTTGACATTTAACAGTCTTCGAAGTAAGTTATATCAATCTAGTGATATGATCTTAAAAGTGTGTGTAGCTGGGAGGAAAAGCCAGCCATCATTTGAAAATGTTGACCTTTGATATTGAAGATTTTTTCCCCAAATCACCTAAAATGTTTAAGTCTTTTGAGCAAAAATGTCTATCTTCAATGCGATAGGTCAAAATTGTTATATGATGGACGTGTTTTCATCCCAGCAACAAAGACTTTAAGTATATATTATTAGATTTATCAAGTTTACTTCGATTACTTAAATGTCAAAAATATCAAATTTTAATACTTTACCGTAAAATTTGAATTATATCGCGAGTTTCAAAAAAAAAATCTGAATTATTTGATATTAGAAAAGACATTTCTCGTATTCAGAATGCAATTTGGTGTGCCTGATGTTCTCTCAGGCCCCACAAAAATACTGTGCAAAGGTGGGTGACCGACCCCTTAAAGCGCACATTTTACAAAAGAAATGAGTTACGCAATTGTCATATCAGGATGACCATATCGTCATTTACACCGCATACGGACGAATCAATATTATAACGCGTGTAGCAATTTGCCAAGCGCGTGTGGCGACCAAATCAAAAAAATATAACGACGCCCTCTATAGTCAGTATAGTGCAAAATGATACGGATGTGGACGGTTTATAGGTGCATGTTGTTCTTCCGCATGCGATGATTACGACGATATTAAAATCAAGTTACCTGTTATTATTATTATTATTGTTGTTATTGTATGTATCATAACGTGTGAGCTGAGTGAAGGACGCACTACCGTCTTAGATTGATAAACAATAAATTATAAAAGGTGATATTATTTTCTGTTTAAATTTGGTGGTCAAATATGCAAAAACTAATGCAAATATTTAAATGATTAAAAGGCGTAATTAAACGTTTTACTTATAAATAAATTAAGTTCTTTATATTGCTAAACTTAAACTTGTAGATCTTAGTATAGTAAATTATCATAACATGAAATAGTTTTCATGTCTGTGTTCGAATGATAAACAAGTTTGATAAGGGTTGTTCGTCTGCTGAGTGAGTGTTACACTTTGAGATCTGTATGTTAATTCATATGTAATTTATAAAGTTACTATGATATTTTGTTTAATTGTATGCTGTATTATAGTGATAGTGTCCATTTATATAGACCAAGGAGTTAAAATACAATTTTAAGATTTTTTTTTATTCTGTACAAAATGAAAAAAAGTTTAACCCTATTGTGAACTTTATGGGGAAAATCGAAAGAAAACTGGGGCAAATACGACTCATCACAAATACGCTCGCAGACTGCACTTTTTACCTTTGTTCTATTTACTTAGTACCGTTACTATCGCGTTTTGACCAGCTCAGTCAACTGCACGCCCATCATGAGAGATAAAGCAACCGAGCAGGAACAAAATCATGGTTATCGCTCCAATTTGTAGGTCTTGTCTCTGCTGTAATACGACTTGGATTCCACGTAACACCTGGTAACACCATAGTGTAATCCCTGGATTGGATGTAAAGACGCTTCTTACAACCCACAGCTTACAACGACGTATTGAGTTTAAAATACCGCTCGACATTCCGCAATCAGCTATGTTTAAAACGAGACGTTTTATTCAACTGCGTGTTCACCATAAGTCTCCAGAGAACTTCACTCCCATTAGCTCTTTTTCGCACAAAAAAAGTAAGACAGATTTCAAGAAAGCAGACTTAAAAGGAAAGAACAGAATTATATGAATCGTTTTGCAATATTTTGTCTAAATGGATTCTGAATGAGTCATGAGTTAGTCGACCAGATCTAAAGGATTCGTCAACCTGTACGATTTATATGGTGGATATATTTTTAATATGAATTTCAAAAAACATCCATACCGCATTTTTGATGAAATTGTGGGATAAGGAAAATTACATGAATATTGTAAAGCAACTACTTTATGCTGAATGTGTGAAATGTATTGTGCACAATGCTATTTCTGTTTAACCAAAGTATTTTGTTGATGTAAATAAAATAGTCATTAAAATGTGTTCTTTTATTAGAAGCAAGAAATGTTGTATTATTTTATTGGTTTGTTGGGAAATATTTCAACATGTCTTATTTAATAGAATGATATGATATATGAACCGCTAACACTAAAATATTGTAGCTCCTTAGCGCCCTCTATAGTTATAAAAGCTAAACATGCTTGATAGTCCGCGCATGACCGCATCTACATATACGTCTTGTCAAAAGGGATAACACGTTTGTCATATCTGCGTCAAATTGTCACTTGTCATAAGGATAATAACAGTTTACCATGACTTAGATGTATCGTTTGGCAGTTATGCATTCTAAAGTGGCCTATTCCGATTGAAACCCATACACCCTCTATGAAAGAACTTTTAAGGTTAAAATAAGGTACGGTTGTTTGATGGGATCATTTATTAGTTTTTCAAACAAAACATCATGTACAACCAAATTTTAGGCTTAAAGAGCTCAAAGTGATATCATGCTAATAAATACAGATGCTTTTGAGTCATTCTCAACTTTAATTTCCCTCTTTTACAAAAAATATTGACTTTTATAGTATTTTTAAAGCTTTTTCGGATATAAAAGGTATCTATTAATGCCAATATTGGTGGCGCTATTTATTTACTGGAAATTACTCTTTCAAGGTTTTAGTACAAATAATTCCCTTTATTGTTTGATAAAATATGTTTATAAAATGTCCTTGTTGCTTCTTTTACCTATTCCAGCTGTTTTAATGGCCGTATTAATCACCTACATGTAACCCTTGCAAATAAAGAACATGATTTAGGATAAATAGCGCCATCCATAGTTTGCATTTAGTTAATAATGAAGCCAATTCTATATACATCAAACAACCGTGCTGAATGGGTGACTGCAAAATCGACACCAGATGTGTGGTAGATTAATGTCATGTCTTTCATAGGGAGTATTATGGATTTCAACTGGATCAGCTCATTCTGACTCTTAACAAACACAAAACGTTTTACAGAAATTTTAAATTAATAACATTTAGAATATTTTGCAATAACATTTTAAAAATGTTATTGTAAAGTGTTTTTTATGCAAACAAAACGTTTAAATTTACATTTAAATGCTACTACAACGTTTTGACCAAAATAACCTTTTATAAAGTTTACTTTACGTGTGTTTACTGGGGTATAGCATTTAATCTATTTTTCTGACTCCTCATGACCAAAGGAACATTTCGAGACAAAGGTAACGGGAATTTTTACGCACTGTTTCGCCATAGCGCGAACACCTCACATCGCAGAAAAAGCAAATACATTTTCAATCATCTTGACAAGAAGACAGTGATGTGGTTTCAAGCACGTTTAAAGATATGTTTACTTGTTTCAAATCAGCGTTTAAACCTTCGATAAGTTTTGCAATTAATGTAATATAACCATGACAACGTCATTTAAATATTTGGCCAATATAACGTCACCATGACTACAATCCTGCGCGAAAAGATTGGGACAATTTGTTTATTTCACGCATCCTTGCCCCCTGTTCAATGTTGAATGCTGAAAAAAGTAAAAAGTGGTTGAGCTAAATGTCTACTCCAACATTGTTTCCAGGGGAGGGAGGGGAAATAAGCTAGTACATAACATGAGTTATGAAACATATCATGTATTTTCAACCTCATGTTTAATTCACAGCAATTTGATTTTCAAAACATCAAGTGTCTCAACGATCATCGCACAAGATTATACAGTCAGCCACCTGGACAACCGATTCTTTAGAAATGCTTAGTCGCGCTAAAAGTCGATCGATACATGTTAAAATCAGCACAATTCAGAGATACACCTTTTGCTATGAAATTAATTTTCTCGGTCAAATATAAAGCAATAATTTTTTTTTCTTCAGTGATGGCAGTTAAAAACTTGGTGCTTGGATATACATTTTTTTTTTATTCCTGGTGTTAAAATTAAGCATCAAATGGTTTCTTTTATTGTGATATTTTTGATTTTTATAGGCCTTGAGTTCGCCCGCGAGCTTTTTACGGAATTCATGTTTTAGCGTCTCAAACTAATATAGTTTGCTAAAGAAAGATATTTCCCACCTCTGTAAGACACATCGTGTGGGTCTATATATTATAGTTTTGTCAGAATTTCCGTTTTTAGTTTTCCCTTCATGCTCCGAAAATGTCAAACTCAGTACTTTTATCTCGAGAGCAACCAGCAGAAATAGTCGATATTTCCTTTGTTGTTATCCAGGTCAATTTTCCATTGAAAGCAAATTGCCCGACCAGCGATTTGGTAGCCCAAATCCCCAATTGGGTGTTCTGGTTAAACATGATCAGTAGGAGCGCTATAGGCCTGGGAATTTCTTTGCTATATTGAAGTTCTGGCAACACTGTAGCCATGCCGGTATTCCTATTAAACCCAGGGATATCGATCCACAATGCTAGTATTAGCCTTAGATTTCACGCGTTGATTTTGAAAAAATTCCAGCCACAGTAAAAGATGGTGAAATCAAAACGGAAATTCTGACAAAACTATGATATATCGCTCACGGTGATGTGCGTTAGAAAGTTGGGAAAAATCCTTCATTAGCGAACTATCTTACTTTGAAAAGCTAAAAGGTTGATCCAAAAAAAGGCTCGCGGGCAGAGTTTAAGCCTATCAAAATCCAAAATCTTACACTAAATGACTAAATTTCACGCCTAAGTTTAACACTAGGATTTGAAAAAAAAATTTAGTATCAAGCACTACAATTTTTCCTGACATTTACTGAAAAAATGAAAATGATTGCTTTTCATTTGGCCGAGAAAATTAATTTTACATTGAAAAGGTGTAACTCAAAATTTAGCTCATTTCAACACCAAATTCGATCGTTTGTATTGCCTCATTAAATGACTGAGTGAGCCTTGCATAACAAAAGAATCGGTTGTCCAGGTTGCTGAGTGTATAGGTGTCTTTATCACATAATGCAAGGACTACACAGGGTTCGTATATTGATTCATGTATAACCAGAGGGCGCTGTTTGACAGCTTTGGTGGTTACCGTTATTATGAAACATCAAAAAAGTGCACAATATTTGTGATTAGCATACTAATACATATTTACGCTTTTGAGCTTGGTTGCGAATACTTGCCTCTATAGATCATCATAGAATATGCATACTCCCGTTGAAATGTCTTTCCGCACCCCATATAACCGCAGAAAATGCTAAATTGTAATGATACTACAAATAGAAAACGTATCAAACATTACTGTCACTAGAATATAAACCCTTATAACAGTCAATTGCAGGAACCTGGAACCATCATTTATTACAAAAATAAAGATCTTAGCGCAAGAAGACAGTGAGTCCATATTTTTTTTTAAATAAGAGAATTTGGAAACCAAAAAAGCCATATTATTGATACATGGGTATACACCAGGCACAAAAAGAAACTCGTCAGTTATATTCATCCTTGCTGTTCAATAACTTAATAATTTTGGATTAATTTGGTTAATTGGACTTTTCTTTCTCATTTGATACCCTGTTCGTGAACATTGAGCAAGAATTGACCAAGATATGCGCCTCCAAACTCTCAAACCCCAAAATGAAAAGTTGCAATTTTAACGATTCAATTGTGCCTGGTACACTGTGTGCTTTATTGATTGGCCCGTGGTGCTTGTGTGCAATACAACGATGCGTTCCCATTGAAAATCGTTGAAAATGCAACTTTGATTTTGGGATTTGAGGCTTTGAGGCGCATATCTTGGTCAATTCTTGTTCGTTTTTCACTAGCAGGGTGTCAAATGAGAAAGCAAAGTCCAAAGTCTGACGAGTTTCTTTTTGTGCCTGGTGTAGGCAAAAAGAATCATTTTGTATATCAACCAAGTAAATATCTGTAATATTGATCGATATTGATCGATTTATCATTTTGGACTTAACGTCTTCTTGCGCTCGGATTGAAACACAAGCTTATTACTCCAAACTGAAGGCAGATGTTGGAAATAAT
The DNA here is from genome assembly GCF_039555335.1 of Amphiura filiformis. NCBI lineage: Eukaryota > Metazoa > Echinodermata > Ophiuroidea > Amphilepidida > Amphiuridae > Amphiura > Amphiura filiformis. Next base: position 4,888,892 of record NC_092647.1, read on the forward strand.
GGTAATAATGGTAATAATTACCATATTGGTAATCTATGTGCACGTACAATGAAACGATGAACAAATGAACATGATTAAGCTTAGAATTACGAGGTGGGGTGGTATTTTTTATCCGCAATAAAAATGCGCGCGTTTACGCCCAATCGACCTAAGCTAATCGTAGATCCATCCTTGTCGCTCATTTTAGTTATAAAATTTTTACAGCAGCACCTAAGGGGTAGACCCTGCCATCAAAGATGACAATTGGGGGAGGGGGGAGGGTGGGGGTAAGGTCCACCATTGGTTTCTACATAATGATTTTACTTTTGCTCTTGTAAAATTATTCCAAGAGCTAATTACTATTTACTTGTAAGGTTGAAATAGTAATTTCCTTTTATATTTAGGAGAAAATTGAATTTTTTAAAGAACTGTTAGCCGAAAATCAATTTCGCCTATACTTTTGTACATAGCGACATTATGCGGGGATGTTTGTACTTATTTTGGTATCACTCGATACAGGAGACCTACTACATCTTGGAAACAAATATAGCGGTATATGACATTTGTAATTTAAAATTGTGGGAGAGTTGCAACACCCCCTCCTTCGTAGTCCGTGTTACAACATATGGCTCAGTAGGTCTAGGGTTAACAGCTCAATAGATTCATAGTCACTCTTATCCTCTGTAGCGTTTTGTTCTCATACATAAATAAATTGACTAAATAAAAGTAATGAAAGTTAATAAATTAATAAATAAATAAATAAATTAATTAATTAATTAATTAATTAATAAATAAATAAATAAATAAATAAATAAATAAATAAATAAATAAATAAATAAATAAATAAATAAATAAATAAATAAATAAATAAATAAATAAATAAATAAATTAATTAATTAATTAATTAAAACCACGCTATCATTGTAATTTCCTGGCATTAAGTAAACTTAATTAAATGAGTGAATGAATTCAGGCTAAGATTTGTTTAAATTATGTCTTAATTACATTATATTACTTCTGTAAGAATCTCAACAGTAAAACAAAGTAACAAAATCACTGAATAAATAAACAAATTAGCCATTTGAGTAGGATTGTTGAAGTTTAAGAAAGTGTGGTAATGTATAATGTACATAAGCTAGATCATGTGGTGCAATAAGTATGTCTACCCCCATTAAGGTGGATTATAAGAGTAAACAAATTCTGGCAGGGGCAAGCGAGTTTTGACACAGTATATTACACCCAAAAAGATGTAGAAACTTGCAAGGAAACGTTCAAGAAATTAAAAACTTTCTCCTCGCTGCGTTCGCATCGTATGAACAGATAATTTAGTTTTACATCAAGCATGTGTAAAGAAGTTTTGGCAAACTTGAAGATTGTTTGGTATGTAACCGTCGCGACGCGTCGCGACGCGTCGTTGTCACCAGTGGCAAAGACTCAGGGGGCAAGCAATTTTGGCCGGCTATAATTATTGAAAATGCACCACCGGGGTATACATAATTATTGCACAGCCCCTTACGATTATTAGTTATATTGTTAAGACCTAAATTCCCACATTTAGAGGCAGTCAATTGAAATATGAAACTTGAGCACATTGGCATTTGCCATACTATTCTGTAATGAATTAATAAAAAACGGAAAGAAAATGAAAAATCAAAGCCAGCCTCAATTACATGTGGTTGTTTACGGTACATAATCGTTGCCCCACATATTGATTTATTAACAAAAAAACAGGCCAATTCAATTATAATCGATCGTGCTATTTTATTAACAAAATCGCATATATCTCATTGAGCAAATATTAATGACTATCATAACGTCTACTGCTTACGTTAGTAAATTTGGCATGGTTTCAAAGACTATTTGGCTTGCTCGATAATAAAAGTCTTTATTCAATTAGTTCAACATTTACTTTTTGTAATGAATTTTTTGTCAAATTCCAGTAAGAAATTATTTAGCAACATATATGTCAGCGCGACAGTAAGCGGGTGTATTTGTCCTTATTAGACAGTTTACGAAATGAGATTCGAAAGCAAAAACTACAACTTCTAGAGGGTTACAGAGGATTATCTATTTAAAGTCGACGTGAACGCGAAAATCTACAGTGAACAGTAAATTATGAACGAAAATACACCAATTTAAGAACAATAGTTATTTAATCATAAACTAATTAAATTATCTAGTGTAAAGATCAATTTATTGTGACTCTAATTAGGTTTGGGTAAAAAACATGCCATATGTTTTTAAAAATCGGTGATTGAAGTAGGTTAAATTAATTTTTTGTTCCAAACATCAAGCTTGTGTGTGTGACCATGACGTAAAAAAATCAGCTTGCGAAATGGCGTTCTGTAATGATTAAGTTCGCGTATATATTGCCTGTTTTACTCGAGCGAGCAGTGACGCATACTTCTGGAAGGTGGAAAAGTATAGCAGGTGACAATAGAACATGGCATATGAAGTGGGCAGGGAGGTGCAGTGGCGATAGCCACGAGGGGAGACAGGTCCCCAATGGGACTTCTTGTGCTCTTGCTCTATTGCCGTGATATTCTACGTTTTTAGGCCCTTTTGTCAATAATATTTCCCCTTAAAAGTCACCCCCCTGAAGACACCCATGAGGAGGGGGAAATTGGAGTGCCCTGAAGTGTGAATGGGGCAATATACAAGGAGGTTAAGTTTGAGAGAGTGAGGGGAAAATATGATGAAGGGATGGGGAGGGAAGCAGGAGGCGAAGGATTTAGAAGGAGGTGATAGAAAGAAAGAATTGGTGTTTCATTACGCTTTGTGTTGTAAAATGAGATTGACAAAGCTAACGTTAACTTTAATAATTGAGTCTTTAGTAAATGATATAGTCCTACTGTTGTAAGAATATTTAATTTATACATATAGCTAGTTTAAAAATAATGTGATAAGGAGATTAGTGCTGGGTCTCGGCATACTCCCTCTTGAGAAAGTCATCGTCTAGCGAGTTCACTCATGTTTATTCAAACAAATCACCTGAGGTAGAGTCTTTTGTCTTGTCCAACAACCCACTTGACCAAACAAAAGGGAGAAATGTTGATGCTGTTGTTTACACTTGCCCTTTTTGATTGCCCATTGGTCCCGAGTTTAAGCGACAAGACGCTGTCGGTGTAGTAACCAATCAGACGTTCGCGTTGAGGTAAATCTGAGCAAGAAATCCAATTGACCTTTTCGGTAAATCCCATAAGCCTTTGCGAGTACACATGAGAACTCGTCATTTGACGTCACGCCAACTTGCAATGCGCAGTAACGATGTTCGATAAATGATGTGCGCATCGGCGCATCGGCTTATGGATTTACCGAAAAGTTCAATCGATATATGTGAAGTTGCCGCAGAAGTTGAAGCAAATTTAAAAACTTTATTTCGCAAACTATCTATTATTGTTATCACTGGTTAGAAGAAACACATATATATTACATTGGTACCAAATAAAACAGCATATTTCGTTTAATATAAAAATACAACATTCCCCTTGTCGCACGTGTTACAATGGCTTAGTAGTAGAAGGGTTAAAAACGTAGCGAACGCGACAAATCAAGTGTCTGCATACAACTTGAATTTAAGTCAGGTTTTAAGGTTGAATTAGACTAAAGAGCAGATTTGTATAAACAGTCTTTTAGATTTTGTGTGTACGTATTCATGATTAGCAGTTTCAGATAATGAGATTATTAAAACCATGAAAATTCGTTTACTTATCTTACAATCACTAGCTTATGCAACCGTTTGAAGTGTTCTTGATATTTGTAAGTCACTTGACCTCCACAAAAATGAATGAATAAATGAATGAATTTGAATGAATGAATCATTATTTCCATAATAAAAAAACAAGCGAAATACATGGAAATTAGACATTAAAATATAAAATAATACAATTATGGGGGAGATGGTCGAAATGCCAATAAGGCCGTTATTTAACATTCTTGACATTTGTAAGTCACTTGACCCCCACAGAAATAAATGAATGAATGAATGAATGAATGAATGAATTAAAATGAATGAATGAATGAATTAGAATGAATGAATCTTTATTTCCATAATACAAATCCAAGCAAAATACAGGGGAACTAGACATTAAAATATAAAATACAATTATGGTGGAGATGGTTGAAATGCCAATAAGGCAATCATTTCATTTAGCCTTAATTTGCGCTAATAGCGTCATTTTACTCGCTAATTAGCGCTCCACCATTTCTTTTGAGAACCGCTTTGTTTTAAAACAAGAACATTTAAGGAAGAATGATACGTACGAAGATGTTTATAACAAAAACAAAATACGAAAACTACGAGAACACTAAAGTCCCAAAACTGCCCTATTACATTAACGCTAATATAAAGACACCCTTATTAGTTTAGTCCTAACACGCGCTCATAGCGAAATTATACTAGCTACTTATCGCTCCAGCATTGCTTTCATTCAAGTTTAAAGTTTGTTCAAGTTTAAAGTAAAAAAAAAGTCCGATAACCACCTTAAACACTTAAGTCCAAAAACCTGCTTGCTTTACACGGTATAATAATTATTAATAGTACTGTTATTTTTACTTTGACAATTCTCGTCGTGTTATGATTGTTCAATCCGTTCTTGACGAGTATGCTTCTCAGTGATGGCATGGGTTTGTAGGCTACTGCTCCATAAACCAGGTAATAAAATATTATTGTTTAGGACATTTAGGGCCTCTAAAAACGGGGTTCATTGTGCATTTCGTTTGGAACATAAGGATAATTAAAATTTGTCATAACAAACAAGCCAGGTACAACAATCCTTGTCCAGTGCTTCGTGTCCATTTACCCCTTTAACATTTTCTTCCATGTCTTATCATGTGTACGGTGTACGAATAAATCGGGTTCCGCTCGTTTGAAACACGTGGGTGTACATGGAAAGGTGTCGGATCCTCCCTATAGACGAATCGCGCGTTACTAACTTTGGTTGTTTTATTAGCCCAGTATAGTATCGTTGCAAGCTAGCCACCAACTTAGAAATATCAATTCATTTGAGGGCGTTTTAAAGGTTTATGAGGAGCTGGTACACCAACAGCTACTAAGATGACTGATACTAACATGGCAAAACATTGTTTCCGACATTCAAAATGTATGCCTTTATATTAGGGTGGCCACTTGAAAATTTGACGCGATTGTTCCTTTTGCAAAAAAAATTTAAAAATAATTTTCAATTTTAAACGTATACCGTTATATTTATTTTGTGCCACATATCTACTGTATCGAGTGATACCAAAATAAGTACAAACATACCCCACGTATGTCGCTATGACATCATAATGTGAGAAGTTTGGCTATGTACAAAAATAAAGGGAAAATTGATTTTCCGCTAAAAATTCTTTTTTCACCAAATATTCTCCAAAATTATTGCGACAGATGAAAAACCTTGGAGGTTGCTATTGCAAAAGTCTGATTTTTTGCACAGGATTTTGCTCTGAGGTTCAAGATTGTACAAAAGAATAAAGCATTATTGTACATCTGTGGGAAAATAGTTTTATTTGATGACAAAAACTAGTGTCAAATCTGGTGTCTGCTAAGCTGTATTTGAACCCGTTATCCTCAAAAGGACCTTGAAAATACCCCATATGATTACAAAGGGTCAATGGGCTCCAAGCTTATTCCAAAACTTACCATTTATTTGCCTGATTAACGTGATTCACGAAAAGGATATTTTGCACTATCTGCGATTATAAGTTAAAAGATAACTCTTTGCTACTTTACTTACTATAAACATAACAAGGCTTGTACCAGAGTCCAATTCATCGGAGTCTTGGCACTCGATCCGAGTACCAAAATAAGCAATGTTGGGAATTGGGAAATTCTACCTACGTACAAGGTATATGAAAATAGATTTTTAGCTAAATCCACATGTAGATTTTACTAGATGTTTTGCTAGATATGAAAAGAAATGTCCATTTAACGACCAAGGATTAGTCGGTATCCCTGCGTATATTTTATAAGAGCAAAATTACGGCCTCATCACAACTCCATTATGGTCGGATGAAACACCGGACGTGGGTTTAAGTGAGTATTATAGTCCGCTAGTATATGCATGAAATCATCCTACGGTAAATTCCTTTTTCCACAGTCCACTACGGTATCACCAACGTTAAGGAGTCAGGATCGGGCTTTAAAGCGTGGTATATTAAAGTCAGTGACTGCGCCAAAACTCACATACGTCGAACTTGATACTGACCTATATCTGTATTCAAAATTACAAATTTAAACATTTCTAAACTACTAATTCATCAGCTGTAGTCAATTTCAGATTGCACTGAATTTCTGTGATTGTTATAACTTAACAAAATCTTTGAGCTTGGCAAGCTGTGTAATCTGCTCCCGCAAAATCTATTTAACATAACTCCCTTTGTTTTGTTCATCCTATCACCCTTATTAGCCAGTCTCAAGTTTTCCCTCTGCGAATATAATCTCGCAAAATGTGGCATGAAAATACATACATAGATTATGGCTAAGCATACTTGGTAAAATATTATATTACTATGTAAAAAAAATCGCTTCCTCTGACTTAAGCCTTTAATCCGCGAGTTCTATCAAGTAATATAATCTAAGTATCAAGTAAATAATATTACTTGGACCTTGTGAAAAAGGCAAAGTTAATATCTGTGAAAAGAAAATGTCAGCTACATAGAAAATGTGCGCTACATACACCAAAGATAAATTAAGCATTTAACCATATTAATATTAATTAATTCTTCCAGGAAATGTAATAGCTAACATTTATCTTGTAAAATTAATGAGCAACAAATATACCCGGAAACTCTTTCTCACATGATGGTGATGATCGAAGAGTTTGTTTCTAAGAGGGATCATATCCACTTTTTGTCATTATTATGTTTTGATAAATCCAAGTGTGTGAAAATATTGGATCCGAAACATAATACTGATAAAATTGGATGTTTTACGCCCAATATTTATTAGTCTTGCTATGGGGTTTAGAATATTGGACTCGACTACGTCTCGAACAGTATTTTCAAACTCATAGCTCGCAATAAATATCAATTCCTATACACCTTGTGGAAGATATTTCGCAAATCTTCCACAAAGGTAGTGTGGATTTTAAATGAAATACCGTAGCCCAATGAAAGTGCTTCAAATTAAATTATGGCAAACAGTTCGAACGCCTGAAACCACACAACACGATTTTGTGATCAATCATTGGATTCCGGTCATGTGTGACAAGTGTGCGTCACAATAGAACTTTTTCCCAGCACAAGTAGACGAGTCAATTTAAGTACCAAAATGGGCGCACCTAAAAAAATGGAACACCAATGTTTATGCTTGCTAGTGACTCTAAACACCCTCATGTAAAATTTTTTTTTTAATTGGATTTATAAAGCGCCTTTCTCCAGATCTTAGAGGACTCAAAGCGCTGTAATTTCGCTGCAATGATGAATCATCACAATCAGATCGCATCAACTAGGTTGCTGCCGAACGGCGCACACCTATCCGCATTTAGATTGTAACATCCGCCAATTATCTGTGCAGCTCCCCAAATTCCATTGGGTGAAGGAAGTTTTTGATAACCAAACAACTAATCACCGATTATTGCGATACAGGAGGAAACCGGAGATCCCGGAGAAAACCTGCGAGAGCGAGCATGGAATCGGGATAAACCAAGTGCACATGAGTCCTTGGGCCGCGCCGAGACTTGAACCTGGGACCTCAGTGGTGCAAAGCGAGGGAACTACCGCTGTACAACATATCCAAAAAGGAAAAATTGAAAGGCACAGGGGAAAATGTTTATTTGCATATTTCCAAAACGGCCGCTAATGCAGGCTTGACTCGTCTAAAGATACGGTACAATAATTATTTATATTAAAGTGTTCGTATTCTAATGTAGAGCGGAGAAAAAGAGGGTGTCCTTGAAAAAATACCGGGTGAATAAATTTGAACATAAGTCGAGAAATAGTCATCAGAAAAAAAAAAAAAAAAGTGTATCCTATCTTATTCTGCATTATACGCTAATTTTTCTTGAATTGGTTGGATTGATTGCATAGAAATGAGCGATTATATAATGCATGTGTCAATTCACTTCATTTCAACTTTGAAAGAAAACTCATTCAACACAATACGTACTAGTTCTTCTTAAAACATTAAGCATAATAGTGGACAGTATACAAGATAAGCGGCTATCACTTAATCATATCGTTCTTGGGTTTTTGTAAAGTTTAACACATTGCATGAAGAATTAAAGCTGTTAATGTTGTAGCTATCCGATTTCAGTCAAATTCCAGGAATCCATGTGAAGTTTCTTGTAATTCAAGCTCTGTGTATCATTGTGAAAAGATACCTTCAGCGATTGTATGAATAACACTTTAGGAAGGGGTATGAAAAAAGGGCATGTTGATTAAATTTGGTATGAATTATGTCAGAACACATTTCTTCGCAACCAGTCAACCGAATCAAATCAAGTATCAGTGGCGTAGCCAGGATTTTGGAACCGAGGGGGCACAACTTGCAAATGTACCGACTGAAATATTTTTTGCCGACGGAAGTTGTGATTTGTTGACCCAAAATTTTTTTGCATGGTTTGAAATAGTGAAGAGCAAAAAAAAAAAAGGATCCTATAGGCGGTACCAACATAAAAACACAAACTTTTTGTGTTAAATTCAATTTCATTCACAATCTTTCATCATTTTTTTTAATTCTCCTTTTTTTTCTGTCAACCATGGTAAAAAATAGTCTATTGTTAACCCAATTTTTTTTCACCAACGCCTTCCGTCTACCGATGGCCTTACATGTGGCCATCGACCGACCCCCCCTGCCCCCCCCCCCCACCCCACTGGCTACGCCACTGTCAAGTATGCATCATGATGTACAATAAAATGTGCTTCCAATGGCTTCAATTTCTATTTCCCGACTTACAAACTTATAAATTGACAATATTTCTAAAAAAAGCAGGTTTTTTTACCACGTTAGCTTATATTTCTAATATTGTATTTATTCTTTTTTCATTATCAATGGATAATACTGATTCTATAAAGATTCTAATGAATTACATTAGTCGATATATTTCCAACAGTACTAATGGACATAAATGATGGAACGGTGTCTCAGTATATATTTGAAGTAAACATTTGTTTAACTTGTTTAAAGAGCACGTATCCGATTTATCTTGCTATCAATTTAAAAGGTTTTCAATATAACATAATACGCTGTGTAGCTGTTCAAAACACAATGCATTAAGTGAACCCCAAAGCATTATTTCTTATGGTATGCTGGTAATCGCTATGTGGGGTGTTGTAGTGACTGTGAAATTAGAATTGAGAATTTCTCAAGTATGTGTTCTGAATTTTAAAAAAAAGGTGTTTGAAATTTAGACTAGTTTTTGTTAGAAATCTCGGCTCTTGAATTTTACCTGAAACATATTTCTATGATACAAAAATGTATTATTTTATGGAGGATGTATGTAATATATAATAACTTATATCAAATATTGATCATCTGAAAAGAACAAGATAGTTAATGTTAAAAAATCATGAGGTTTTTAGTACAATAATCGTCTGTATGAGTTTTGGAAAGATTGGCGACAGCTAAAAGCTTTCGTAAAAATACCACTTATTGAGGTTGTAAAGAAAACCCTTTGTTTGAAATGCACGTTGTAATATCATACCCACTACATACAATTTAAGGATATTTTCTAAGGATATTCATAATCAAAATCAGGAGCTCTTTTGTGTATATTATCGTAAAAGTATTTAAATATAGACATTTATATTATAGAATCAATAATACAGACATTAAAAAGCTATTTGCAAAGCATTGTAAGATCCTCTGTGTCCAACTTTAGAAAAATCTTAAAAGCACTTATCATAGCCGTATCTGTAAAACAATCAAACAAGTTGTATCACGGGCTCTATTCTATTATAAACGATCTGGGTTTCCTTGGGTTGTCTATTTTGGTGTTTTGACTAAGCTCACACCTCCCGGTCACACCTTTGTCACATTTATTTCTCACTCAGAGAAATAACTTGTAAATGTGCTTCGGTTGTATTTCGGTTTAAAAAATCAAAATGCAAGTGTTGCGGTTACGGTGCAAGTGTCAGGGTGTAGCGATATTTGTGTGTGTGTGTGTGGGAAGGACCGTGTGGTGGGGGTATGTTAAAAACGTCAAGATGTTTCTAGTCTGAAAATAATTAAATCCTTAAAAATCTACAGCCAATGCTTAATTGACCAGTCGTTGTCTATTTAGTTTCAGTTTAATTTCATCTATTCAATTACAAACATAACAAAAAAATATATTGTATACATAATAGTGAGTAGCATTTTAAAAGTATGAGGAGCAGTGGCTGAGGATACCACTAAAAAAACAGCGTTATGTTGTGGCACCCTATATATGGGGGTCATTCAAACAGTTCTACCTGTATCATCACATCTCTGTTATCTTACGTTCTAGAATATTGAAATTACCTACAATTATGAGAGAATAATTCCAATCTATTCAACCAGATTAATCCAAAACGTACCTTGGAGCAACCAACGTTGCGGTCAGTACCACTGACCTTCAGCTGGGTTGTGATGTTATAAACCTTGAGTGCGAGGTAGAGTTCTGATGGTTCTGTCCCAGGCGTTTGAGAGGTTGTTTCTGAGTCCTCCACCACGGTTGAGGAATGGTTGTTCTGCTCGCACCCAGATGGCTTCTTTAACTCCCTGTTCGTACCACCGGGCTTCGCGGTCGAGGACTTTGACGTCCTCAGTGGTACTGACCGCAACGTTGGTTGCTCCAAGGTACGTTTTGGATTAATCTGGTTGAATAGATTGAAATTATTCTCTCATTGTATGATTCCCAGATGATTGACAGTATTCACAATACCTACAATTATACTCTTAAATCATGGCTACAAAATATATACAGTTATTTGATTAAAATGTGATGTTTGGTTGTTAAGGGATCTGGAATGAACGTTTTGAGCGTTTCGACAGTATTTTTTGTGGGACATGAAAGCACATCAGACATATCGAATTGAGTACGTAGAATGTCTTTCTGATATTAAATAATTTTCATTTTTTGAAATTCACGATATAATACAAATTTTATGACATATTCCTAAAGTGTATGTAGCTGGGAGTAAGTGGGATGAAAAGCCGACGATCAATTGAAAATTTTGACCTTTCATATTGAAGTTATGGATTTTTTCCCCAAAAGGCCTAATTTTGTTTGTTGTTTTGGGGGAAAAAATCCATATCTTCAATACGAAAGGTCAAAATTTTCAATTGATCGTCGGCTTTTTATCCCACTTACATACACTTTAAGTATAAATCATCAGATTTATAAAGTTTACTTCGAGTACTGTTAAATATCAAAAATATCAGTTTTTAATCATTTTCCATAAAGTATTACATTGCGAATTTCAAAAATCTAAATTATTTTATATCAGAAGGACATTCTTCGTATTCAGAATGCAATTTGATATACTATCCAAACGTTCATACCCCACCCCTTAAGATGTGTTGGTTAAAGTGAATACAGATTTGGTAAGTCGGAAACGGTCTGAAAAGAAAGGCCAATTTCGATTTAAAAGGTTGCCAACATCTAATTTATGTGGAAATCACTACAGATTTATTTTTGAAAATGTTTAAATTGCTTTATTTTTGTTCAAATAATTGAATCAATATCTAAAGCTTGCAGATAGTACAGTTTTTACTGTTCACAATAGCCTTCGTAATGACCCTTTCCATAGGTTGTTTATTTCCATCGGGTGTCTCAAAAATACAAGATTCCAGTTATATTCCGGTCTGAAACTATCAGACAATATTTTGAACATTATTAACATCACAAATTTGCAAAACAAAACTTAAATTGTGAAACAAATCACCCGGGCAGATATTTGGCTATGTCTCACATTTAGTTCTCCACGTGCATGCATGCACGTGCAAATTAAAGGCTTGCATCCGACATTCACATGTGAAATATTTGTGAAAAGACTATTATTAGTACCTACCGATTAAATGATAGTTATAACAATAATGATAATGATATCAAATAATGATATTGGATTATACAAAAAAACCATATTGGTGACAAACTCCGAGCAAAATATGCCGGAAAGTGGCAAGGCAGACAGAACAAAACAACACAAACAGACGAAAACAGGTCAGAATTAAATTAAATATAAAATAATAAAAAGGAAATTTGGAAATGATCCATTAGTCAGAAGTATAGCTACTGATGAGATGCTTTTTAAAAATAGATTTGAAAAATGTCACGGATGGGCTCGATTTGATTGATTGGGAAGTGATTAAGTAGACCACCTTAAATCCTACTGGTTTTACAGGGTGTCCCGGAAAGAACTGTATCGTCGGGAACTGATTTGTTTTTGGGTATCTTAACGCATAAACCAAACGTTACTAAATAACTGATGGTGTTGAGGAACATATCAGATATCACATACTTTTTGAATTGCCATCTCCGTTTTTGAAATAAAAGAATTTTACGTAACTCCCTCATTTTCAAGCCTTTCCACGGAGTCAATATCTATTAATGACAACAGAAACACCATGCTCTGATAATGCGCAGTGGTAAGGCCATCTGAATTTTTAATCTTAATAGTTAGTTTGTGTGGTGGATCGGGGAAAAAATAAAGCAGCGGAAAAAACTGAAATTTACTCAATCCAGCGGGAATAACGCGAAAAAACGGGCGATTTACTAATGCACGCGGGGCTTTGAGACAAATTATTAAATCAAGATGGCCTTAGTACTTGAATATACTATATAGATCATCGATTGATATTTGAATCCGTGGAAAGGCTTGAAAATGAAGGAGTTTCGTAGAATTCTTATATTTCAAGAACGGTATGGTCAATTGTCAAAATTCAAATAGTATGTGATAGCTGATTTATTCCTTAACCACACCAACCAGACTCAACAGCATACTTGATTTGGTTCTCACCAACAACTCTTCCTTCATCAAGAATGTGGAAGTCATACCAGGCTTAAGTGATCATGAGGCTGTGCTATCGGTGCTAAATGGATTTGCTCAAGTAAAGAAGAAACCTCCCACAAGATCTACCTGAAGCGCAAGGCTGATGTGGAGAAGATAAAGCAAGACATGAAGATCTTTGGTGACTCCTTCAGAAATGAAGCCAACCTCACTGTCCAAGAAAAATGGGACATGTTTGATAGTAAGATCAAACAAGTGATGGAGGAGAACGTTCCAACCAAAATGTCATCCAACAGAAGAAATCTTCCTTGGTTTACTAGAACTCACAGAAGAATGAGCAGGAAGAAGGGTAGAATGTACAGTAAAGCCAAAAGAACTGGCGATCAGAAAGACTGGGAAGAATACAAAGAGTTCTGTAGAACCGTCAAAAGAGAGTTGAACCACGCCAAAAGAGAGTACGTTATGGGTAAGCTAACACTTTCTATGGAGGAAAATCCAAAGGCCTTTTGGTCTTTCATAAAGAAGATCCGCCAGGAAGATACAGGAGTTGCTGATCTGAAAGTCAACAATAAAATAATCAGTGATGATCTTGGGAAGGCTGAAGCCCTTAGTAACCAGTTTGCAGGAGTATTCACCAAAGAAGACACAAGCCGAATACCATCACTAGGAAGAAGTAGCATCCCTGACATTCCAGATCTCCGGATTGGTGAAGAAGGCGTGCTGAAGCAGATTAACAACCTGAAACCAAACAAGGCCCCTGGTCCAGATGGTATACCACCGTGGATTCTCAAAATGTGTGCTGAAGAGATAACCCCTGTTCTCACAGACATCTTTCAACAGTCGGTTGAGGAAGGAACTCTACCCAATCAATGGAGAGAGGCAAATATTTGTGCCATTTTCAAGAAAGGGGCTAGAGACAACCCTGGTAACTACAGAGGCGTATCTCTCACAAGTGTAGTGAGTAAAATTCTGGAGCACATAATACACTCACATGTTATGAAACACCTGGAGAAACACAATATTTTGGTGGACAACCAACATGGTTTCAGAGCCAAGCACTCCACTGTCACTCAACTAGTGTTAACCACTCATGACCTTACTAAAAGTATGGAGAATGATGAGACAGTTCATATGGCCATCTTAGACTTTGCCAAAGCATTTGACAAAGACACCCATGAGAGACTCCTTGGCAAACTTGATCACCATGGTATCAGAGGATCCCTGCTGAAATGGATTAGACACTTCTTGACTGAAAGATCTCAGAAGGTGGTATGCAACGGCATGGTATCGGCCCCAAGGGAGGTGCTTTCTAGTGTACCTCAGGGTACAGTACTAGGCCCCCTATTGTTCCTGTTATTCATAAATGACCTGCCAAACAACATCAGAGTACTGCTAGATTATTTGCAGATGACTGCGTCATATATACATCTGGGAAGACCAGTAGAGAGATGGACATACTGCAGAAAGATTTACACCAGTTGGAAAAGTGGCAAGAGGAATGGGAGATGTCATTCAACCCAGCCAAGTGTTCAGTCATGAAGCTATCAACTAAGAAAGAAGCGCCCGACAGAAGTTACAACTTCTGTGGACAACCGCTGCAAGAGGTAGACTCTCATCCATACCTTGGTGTCGAAATTGATAGCAAGATGAGCTGGAAGGCTCAATACCAGAAGTTGACATCCAAAGCCAACAAAGTTCTTGGTTTCCTCAAGCGTAACTTGTGGTTTTGCCCGAGAGAAATGAAAGAGACAGCTTATAAAACGCTGGTACGTCCAATCCTGGAATACGCTGGTTGCTCTTGGGACCCGTACAAGAAGAAGGACATCGTAGCCATCGAGGCAGTGCAGAGAAAGGCAGCAAGATTCTGTATGAATGACTACAAGCAACTCAGCAGTGTCACAGAAATGACCAGAGTGCTGGGATGGGAAGCGTTACAAGACAGAAGAAAAGACGCCAGACTCCAGCTCATGTATAGGATCATGAATGGGGAAGTTGGAATTAAAGCGGAAGACTATGTTCAACAGGGTGGAACAGCAGGATTGAAAACAAGAGGAAACAGCAGGAAACTCAAAAGGGAGCTGATCAGGAAGGATGTGCACAAATTCAGCTACTTCCACAGAACGACGACCGACTGGAATGACCTCGACGAGACGACAGTGACAGCGACGAGCGGGGAAATGTTCAAAATAAACTTCATTAATTAGCTCTTTTCGCGACGCGACGCCATTAAATGCGCATAGACCTTTGACCGCGAAGTTGGTGAAGTACAGCATGTCTGGCAATGCCGACTCAACCAGAACCAGAACCAGAACCAGAACCAGTATTTAGTTATGTTTAGTTGAGGCGTTACAATACCCAAACAATTAAGTTTCCGATACAGTTCTTTCAGGGACACCCTGTATCAGCAAGTTTAGTTTTGGTTAAATTAACTTGGAAGTTGGAAGTTTGTCTTGTGAGGTGATCGTGAATACATTTGCTTGTAATGAAAAAGTTACATATATTTTAAACAAGTCAGTTGAAAATAATTTGTGGTGGAAATTGAACACAAACGTTCCCAGTTGATGAAAATATATTTCTTGAATCTTGAGTGTGTTAAGTTGCTTGAAGAGTGGTTCTGTATGAGCCAGCCAAAGGGAGTTGTTGCCCCGGGTTGGTGCACGTGCGGAGCATTCTTTTGTGAAGGAAAAAGTTATTCAAGGTGCGAGTTATTTGGTCATATAGTGTAAATATAAAGTGTAAATAATGATTCCTGAGGAAGAAAAGGGCGAACTTCACGGATAATGCCAGAAACTATTTTAGATATTGGACGTTTATATCTAGTTTATTATTATTAATATGAATATCAATTTCTTTGTGATGTCTGGTAGTATGTTTATTTTTTAAAAATTCATGGAATTAGTTTTTATAACATTTAATGAGAGCTTATTTAGCCTAAACCAGTCAGAGATAGTTTTCAATTCATTTTTAATCAGGGTTTCGAGAGAATTTTGGTCGTTTTCGAGAGAATGTTATGCAAATGACGAAGTCCGCAGTGGTGGAACAAATGGGAAGATCATGATTGTAAATTATAAACAAAAGTGGACATAGTGTCGATCCTTGCGGGACACCGCATGTGATTTGTGTCATTTCATATGAGGTCTGACTGAATACAACTAACTGTTTCCTGTTATTCAGATTACTTACGGTCCAATTATTAGCTATTCCTCTATTGCCATAAGTATCGGGTTTAATAAAAAGAATTTCATGGTTGAAGATGTCAAAAGCTTTTTTGAGGTCAAGGAAACTACCTACAATGTGAAATTTGTTATCTAAATGCTGGGGAATTGTGTTATAATGTTTATTAATTGCAATATAGGTTGATCTTTTTTTCTGAATCCAAATTGATTGGGACTAAGAATGTTGTGAAATGAAATGAAGTCATAGATGCGATTATAAATGACCTTTACGAGTAGTATAGAAATGGCTGGAAGGATTGAAATTCTATTCACATTTTATGACAACATACACATTGATATCAAACTAAATTGATATACCTACTGCATTCAAAGTCGGAGTATTTCCACCTCTTCCACCGGTCACGGTAGTTTTCTCACAACTTATAGCTAGCCTTATTGTTGTAACTTATCTTTCTGGAAGTGTTATTATCTTCTCGAGGCCCAGTCACGAGGTAATCTCAAATCCCTAAAAGGACCCTAGAATTGCTTTAGAGTGCAGTTAGACCTAGACTATGCCATAGTCGAATTTTATTAAAAATATGTTATTATTAATCATGATGAACCCATTTCGTTGAACTCAAAATTATACTGATGTTTATTAAAATTTAAGTATTCAATAGTAAAATGGTCATAAAGAGTTAAAAAATATCAGACGATTAGTGACAATAAAAGTAATTGAATGCAACATTATCTTGCATAATTATAACGGCTCACTTTAATACTGAACAATTCTGATTTTGGATTGTTAGCGAACCCCGAAATTTCAACTTTGAACTTTGAATTGTAAGCAGAACTTTACCCCCTGGACTTTGCTCTCTAAAAACACACTGTCAAGCATACTTGTTTATCAGTCCATTAACCACAAGTACGCGCTAGATGTTTGATGAGAGATTAACTTTCGCGTCTACACAAAAGCGCCGCAATGTTAATGGCGCGGGCCCAGACGATTTAAACCATAGCGAGGTATGGGCGACCAATCACAAGGCAGATCCATTTAAAGATGCATTACATCATGCCCAATTTTAGTTAGGCCAGAAATTGGCCTAACTCTCCATAGAGTCCCGTGTTAAAAATCTTAACCGCAAGGCAATGTCAGTAGTCCACTTGGGAAGCTAACAAACAGAGGGAGTAGGGTGACTGATCAGATGTGAAAATCTATCAATTGTGCACACATTAATTAAATCAGAGTTTTAAGCTTAAATACAATATCCAGAGTATGCACAATGGGCAAGTCCCGGGGGGGGGGGGCAAGTGGACTACGGGGTTGTCTAAGTTAGACCAGGTCTACTTTAGACCACAACCACTGTGTAAGTAACAAATAGGGCAGAGGTTATTATTATTACTTACTAAATCATGTACATGACTACACAGTAATTTAAACATGATGCAAGGTTCCCTGTGGTTGTTCAGGTGCTTAGGAAGTCAATGGATCGAATACAGTGGAGATTTCATTTCTGGAATGTATACTAATCACCATGATCACAGACATTTGATTCGGTATAGATAGAGTCTACTAAACATAAAAGCGGAAGGTGTTCGTGAGGTGTAACTTTGAATTTAATACCGTGTTCGAGCAAAGGCATATGAATGCGGATTGAATGCTGGGGATAAATAGAAGGAAAATTATGCTCATTTACTCTGGCTATAACACACACACCCCCACACACGCAATTCTAACTAGACATGATTGTGGTCTAAGAACAATGAACATTGAAAGTGTTTTGTCTGGGACGAAAGTAACCCCTTGATAACATTTGACCGCAAATCTGTGTACACATAATATACACTGGTTAAAGTCGATACAAGTGTGCAAGTCACTTCATTATGTTATTTGTGACAGAAGTGGCATTTGGAAGGTATTTTTACAGACCAGAAGAGACCCCTTAATAAACATTGACAAAAAACCTGTGTACACCCCATATAGAACGGCCAGATTTAGGGTTTTCGTGCCCTCCTAAAAGTGTTGGCTAACTCCATTAGGAGAGGTGGTTTGGTGTAAATCCATAATACAGGGGTCAAAATGAAAAATGTTTAGATTACTGTCATACACAGCCGTGACTATGTAAACAGGTAAACGTTGTTGCCTGAAATGTACCATCGTTGTATAACAGGCAAACGTTGCGTATAGAATTTTAATATAACGGCAGCTGATATGTAGAAAAAGTATCCGTCTAGAATATACAATTTCTAACTAGTCAATATTGTTAAATATTTAACATGTTTATCTGGTTACATTTAAATCTCATTAATTATTTTAAGAGAAGACTTATCATACACTACAATATATGAACTGAAACACATACGTGTCTTGTAAACTCAGGCATAGACCATTCAGCTCAGTCTATAATACAATGCACCATACAGGGTGTCCCAGAAAAAATTACCGAGTGAATAAAATTGAACGTAAGTCGAGAAATAGACAACATAATCAAAAATTTTTATTTGATTCGGTTGACTGGTTCCGGAGAAATGAACGATTGCATAATGCGTGCATTAATGCAGTTCATTCCAAGTTTGATCAACAGGCACTTTTTTCATACTCGCTCAACGCTTCCTAAAGCTTGTGTATCTCATTAAATTTAGTCTACATTACCGACGGGTTTATGTCATTCATGCTTTCACTGAAGATGAATAACAGTTTGTCCGAGAAAACTTTGATTTCTGCCATTGGAAGCTCTCCAACTTTAATTGTTAAGTTGTGCAAATATCCTTTACAAAGAACATTTGAGCCAAGAATGACAATGATCAACTGCTTACAGCTTTACGTATGATTTTTGATACCACGCAACATTAATGTTGAAGTTTTAAAAATATTTTAACTTTGCATTACAATTTCTTGGAAATATTCCGAAAACATTAATGTGTGTGTAAAATTTTTAAGCCAGCTGGAATTCTTTATGTAGTAATTCTTTATGGAACATTTATATCAACATTAACGAATAAAGATATTTTTTTAAATACCGAGCATCATCTTACATGCAAACTTTCATTTTCAATATCGTCCAGGTTTTCAAATTTGAACAAAACCTAATTAAATGTTTTGCAAGAAACAGGTTGATTAAAAAGAACGAAAACGATTTCATAGAACAAAATATGAAGCCCATTGACAGTTTTTAAACCACTAGTGCGCATTGTGTTGAATGATCTTTCTTGCAAACTTGAAATGCGTTATGTAATCGCTCATTTCTTGGCGATTAGTCAACCGATTCCAGTAAATTAGCGTATAAGATGCAGAATAAGATGGGCTACACGCTGATGTTTTGATTTTTGGATTCTGATGTCTATTTTTCGACTTACGTCCAAATTTATTTGCCCGGTAATTTTTTCTGGGACACCCTGTATATATGTGACACTTCAAGTACACAATTTGACTGTATTTCTGTGATTTCCATAACTTGAACGTATTTGAGTTTGACAAGTTGTATAATCTGCCAAACCTTTTTTTGTTTTGTTCAACGTATCACCGTATAAAATATTAGCCATGCGTGAGACATCTGAACACATTACACGTTATCTGTCTACTATTTTCCTCTGTGAATACAAGCACGCAAGGTGTGGCATACAAATACATACAAAGATTATGCCTAAGCACAAAAGGTATAAGGATGGTATTATATTACTGATATAACAAATACTTTCCTCGTGACTTAATCCGTTAGTTCTATCAAGTAATCTTGTGTTATAGAAACCTTTTTATTAGACTGTTTTAATGTAGAGTGTTTTCTTAAATACTGTTACTTGGACTATAAGAAAAGGAAAAGTTAATAAATATGGGTAAGTAAATGTCAGGTACGGAGAGAGGTATATGAAAATTAAAATATAACTTAACCAAATTAATGTATATAAGGTAAAGTTAAATCAAATTCTGGAAATAAAATTTGCAAGTTACATGCGACAGTTGCGTCCGGTAACTCCGAACTTCATCAGGTATCTGATTGGTCACGTGACAAACGACGGGGAATATCCTGCAAAGCCAGGTCCCAAGCGTGCGGCAGTTGAAAGCGGAGTCCCCCTTTTTTGTTGATGGCTGGCTGCTCCACTCTCTCCCAAATGGCTTCCCTGATACCCCGCTCGAACCACTTTTCTTCTTTGTCGAGGATCACAACCTCCTCTGGCTTAAAGAAGTGTTCCGTTGTTTTGCACACCTTTGTTTCCATAACCATTAGGGTATAGGACATTTTTTGTTTTTGATATAGCCCCCGAATGAAATGTATTTAATTATGTTTGTACTCACTCAGGTAGCATTGTGTGTGAATTTTACATCCGAACTAGAGGCTATTCTTTTTATGGGCATTTTAGTGTCTAAAATGGCCCAAAATGAGGGTTTTTCAATATTGCCGTCCATTTCTAATCGTCACCCCATAGGCTTTACATGTAAAATAAAAAGGCTCGTAAAAATTTAATAGCCTCTAGTTCGGATGTAAAATTCACACCAAATGCTTTTTGAGTGATTACAAAGATAATTAAATACTTTTCATCCGGGGGCTATGTGGAATTTTTTTTTATGTATTCCTTGTACAATGGCATTTCACAATAAAATGTCCATTGGAAACAAAGGTGTGCAGTGATTGAAAACTGCAGAGTTCTGAGCTTCGCTGGAGCTAGGTCTCCGATGTTGGTTTATCCTAGCCCTGAGAGACTGTTTGGTCTCTCCTACGTAGGCTTTACCACAGTCAGTAGCCGCACAGGTTATGCCATAAACCAAATCACTCTGCTTGTCCTTGGGGGGTTTATCCTTAACGTGGACTAACTTCCCCCTGATGATGTTGGTGGGTTTATAAGACGTTGCGATCCCAAAGGACTTAAGAGTATTCTTGATCCTCTCTGACAAGCCAGATATGTAGGGTATTGTTACCTGGGTACCCGTGCCCGTTTCTGCGTTTTGATTCTGTGTGTGCTCTTTGGTCTTTTTAGCTTTGGTGAAGGCCCAGTTGGGGTAGCCACAGCAACCCAGGGATTTCTGAATGTGATTTTGTTCTCCAGGAAGGTCCTCTTGGTCGCTGATAATGGTACTCGCCCGATGTTGCAGGGATCTGATCACCCCGAGTTTATGTATTAGGGGATGATGAGAGTCAAATTGTAAGTAAAAGTCCGTATGAGTTGGTTTCCTGTAAACCGTGGACTTGAGTGATCCGTCCTCGTGAATGTGAACTTGACAATCCAAGAAAGCTAGTTTGTTATCAACGCACTCCTCCTGGGTAAACTTGATCTTTGGGTCTACCTCGTTGATGAATTTGTAAAAAGAGGCAGCCTCATTCCTATCAATAACAACAGACGTATCATCGACGTAGCGCAGCCACAGTTTAGGAGGGTTTCCAGGATATTTGTCTTGCACGATCTGCTCAAAATTCTCCATGTAGATGTTAACAACAATAGGTGAGACAGCTTAACCCATGGCACAGCCATATTGTTGAATGAAGAATTTGTTGTTATATGAAAAATACGTAGTCTTGAGACAGATGGTTAAGAGTTCAATGATTTGGTCCACCGATAAATTCGTTCGGTCACCTAGAGTCTTGTCCTTGGTGAGATATTCTTTCACCACTTTTATAGCATCGTCGGGAGGAATGGATGTGAATAGAGCGGTCACGATCTTCCCCGTCGTTTGTCACGTGACCAAGCAGATGCCTGATGAAGTTCGGAGTTACCGGACGCAACTGTCGCATGTAAGTTGCAAATTTTATTTCCAGAATTCGATTTAACTTTACCTTATATGTTATTTACTGGATGACTAATCTACACCAAGACAAATTAATGTATATTAATTAGGGAAGGAAATGGATGGTTTGCTATATGATCATAGCTTACAATAATCTCTTTCAGAAATTTTGAAAATCGTATGCTGCCCTGCAATGTCAGTTGATTGTCTGTGAGAAAAATCTCACAGACAAAATAAACCGACGCTGGACCTTTTTAATGTTATGCTTTGCCTTAGTTTACACATTTTTGTGCAAGTGAAAAACAGATTAGTTTAGACCGATTTGGTTTCATTTGTTGGAGGCAAATCAATGCATTTGATCGGTTAGACGCGTGATGCAACCAAAAACAGAACAAAAAAAGGGTAGTACAATTGAGATGCACACACACAGGAGAAAATATTCAACAGGGTTGACTCACTTCAAACATAAGACAGCCCACAGTATTGTCATCCGAGTGAATACCCGAGTTTTTAGGTGTTTTATTCGGAGTAATTCAATGGGCCTTTTCAAGATTTTCGTATAGCATAACATATTTCCATTTTCAGTTTTCAGCTTACCCATTTCAACAGTATAGACCGATTCGCTTTTTTTTGTTGGAGGTTAATCTTTCTTAATATTCAACAATATATAGAAATTAACAACGCATAGACACTTGCACAATCGACCCACCTGCTACTCTTTTAGGGCAAATTGTTAAGCTAGCAAATCACACGTTGGAAGTTGAAATGGGAAAGCTGACTTAAAAAACTTAAATGGAAATATTGTATGCAATACCAAAACCTTGAAAAGGCCCAGTCCATAATCCTAGGAAAAGGTATCCCAAAAAAATCTGAACCCCTAAGCTTGTTTGTATTGGGTCCCTTGGCCCAAACAGATACCAATAAGTATGTATTGGGTACTCAAGCAGGATAAAAACATGAAACAAGATGCGGATAGCAATGTTGATTCTTTTTGTGAGAACCTTCTAGCTGGTTGGATATTATAGTTTTCCACAAAGTAATATAAATACGAATCCACCCATTTGTCGGGACCTTTGCAAAGGAAACAACAACATCCACAACAACAATAAGTATAACAATAATAACAACTACCACAAAGACAACAACAAAGACCAAAACTTTACTGGTACCTTCATAATATATACATATTTTTTCTGCCCTTAATTCCAATTCTGCTGTCCGTGGGGGCAATGGATGTTATTTGGTTCAAATAACCTAATCTGAACCTTCATAAAGTGAGAGAAAAATACTAAATGTAAATGACACATTTAGCATAATGAAAGTGTTTTAAAATGAACAAACAGCTCAAACGCATGAAACCACAACACGATTTTGTGATCAATCATTAAATTTCGGTCATATGTGACAAGTGTGCGTCACTACATAACCTTGAAAAAAATCTCCAAAGATATTGTAAAATTTATGGTCAAGTGTTGTTTAGATATAAGTGTAAATGCAGTTCAAAGCAATTAATAGGTGGTACTACATCCCTTGATAAATGTGTTTTTTTTTGCATTTTCTCAAAAAATAATAACACACTGGTAACAAAAGTCATGTATATTATAGGAGCAAGGAATCTAGTTACTTCACTGGAATTTTAGTGAGTCAAGACATGCGGTACGTTATTTATGATAAGAAAGGAGGTACCGCTAGAATGTACCTCATTTCTTAACATAATTATATAATGAACCACTTTTCTTGAATCACTAAAATGTGTACGTGTAGTTATTTTTTGGGAAAAATGCTAAATTAGTCACAGAATTTATCAGGGAGTGTAGTACCCTCTTAATGTATCTCAATACACCTCAATTTCGGAAATATCGAATTTTTTCTTTAAAGCAGGTTTGTTGACATATGAAATTATAATTTAGGATACTATTTATCTAATTTTATTTTATTACCTTTATTGCACAAAAACATCCAAAATACCATGTGTGGTGCAAATGGGTAAAACCAAACAGGAAGAAGGACCACAGACTGGGGTTGAAATAGTCCTTTCTTTTTATATTCAGGAGAAAGTTCGGTGTAGAATATTTAGCAGAAAATAGCCAGAAAATCTTTATGGGTGCATAGCGTTTATACAGTTATGTACGGAAGCATATTAGTGCCAAAAAAAAAAAAAAAAAAAAAAAATTAGAAATATTATTGCGAATATTCGCAATAATTATTGCGAATATTCGCAATGTTATTGCGAATATTCGCAATGTTATTGCGAATATTCGCAATGTTATTGCGAATATTCGCAATAATTATTGCGAATATTCGCAATAATTATTGCGAATATTCGCAATGTTATTATGAATATTCGCAATAATTATTGCGAATATTCGCAATAATTATTGCGAATATTCGCAATAATTATTGAGTATAAAACTATCGACAGTAGATAGCTGGTGCAAAGTGTGAACATACCACTATCTAGAGTAGATAGTGTGTGAGTAAAAACCTTTCTAAAGTAGATAGCAAAGTATGAATAAAACTATCAACAGTAGATATCAGGTTATAAGTATGACAGTAGGCCTATATATAGCAGATATCAGTGTGTGGGAATAAAAGTATCTTCAGTAGATAGTAGGTGTGATTATAAAACTATCTAGAGTAGATAGCAAAGTGTGAGTATAAAAGTATATTCAGAAGATAGCAGGGTATGAGTGTAAAACGAGCTAAAGTAGATGGCAGGGTGTGCGTATAAAAGAATCTTAAGTAGATGACAAGGTGTCTGTGTAAATATATCTACAGTAGACAGCAAAGCATGAGTATAAAAATATGTAGAGTAGATAGCAGGGTGTGAGTACAAAACGTTCTAAAGTAGATTTCAAAGGGTGAATAAAACTCCCAACAAGTAAAAATCGGGGTGTGAGTATTTATAGTAGATATTAGAGTTTGAGAATAAAAGTATCTTCAGTAGTTGGCTGTGAGTATAAAAGTATCTTCAGTAGATTAGAGGGCGTAATTATAAAACTATCTAGAGTAGATAGCAAAGTTTGAGTATAAATGTATCTTCAGTAGATAGCAGGGTATGAGTGTCAAACGAGCTAAAGTAGATGACAGGGTATGCGTATTAAAGAATCTGATGTAGATGACATATCTAGAGTAGATATCAGGGTTTGAGAATAAAAGTATCTTCAGTAGATTGCAACATGCAAGTATAAAACTATCTTCAGTAGGTAATAAAGTGTGAGTATCAAACTATCTATAAAGTTATAGAACCGTGACGCCGAAACATGAAACACCGATTGCATTAATAAGTAGGCCTACATAATCAAACTGGTGGTGTGATTATTGCGAATATTCGCAAAGTTATTGCGAATATTCGCAATAATTATTGCGAATATTCGCAATAATATTGCGAATATTCGCAATGTTATTGCGAATATTCGCAATGTTATTGCGAATATTCGCAATAATTATTGCGAATATTCGCAATGTTATTGCGAATATTCGCAATAATTATTGCGAATATTCGCAATAACATTGCGAATATTCGCAATGTTATTGCGAATATTCGCAATAATTATTGCGAATATTCGCGAATATTCGCAATAATTATTGAGTATAAAACTATCGACAGTAGATAGCTGGTGCAAAGTGTGAACATACCACTATCTAGAGTAGATAGTGTGTGAGTAAAAACCTTTCTAAAGTAGATAGCAAAGTATGAATAAAACTATCAACAGTAGATATCAGGTTATAAGTATGACAGTAGGCCTATATATAGCAGATATCAGTGTGTGGGAATAAAAGTATCTTCAGTAGATAGTAGGTGTGATTATAAAACTATCTAGAGTAGATAGCAAAGTGTGAGTATAAAAGTATATTCAGAAGATAGCAGGGTATGAGTGTAAAACGAGCTAAAGTAGATGGCAGGGTGTGCGTATAAAAGAATCTTAAGTAGATGACAAGGTGTCTGTGTAAATATATCTACAGTAGACAGCAAAGCATGAGTATAAAAATGTGTAGAGTAGATAGCAGGGTGTGAGTACAAAACGTTCTAAAGTAGATTTCAAAGGGTGAATAAAACTCCCAACAAGTAAAAATCGGGGTGTGAGTATTTATAGTAGATATTAGAGTTTGAGAATAAAAGTATCTTCAGTAGTTGGCTGTGAGTATAAAAGTATCTTCAGTAGATTAGAGGGCGTAATTATAAAACTATCTAGAGTAGATAGCAAAGTTTGAGTATAAATGTATCTTCAGTAGATAGCAGGGTATGAGTGTCAAACGAGCTAAAGTAGATGACAGGGTATGCGTATTAAAGAATCTGATGTAGATGACATATCTAGAGTAGATATCAGGGTTTGAGAATAAAAGTATCTTCAGTAGATTGCAACATGCAAGTATAAAACTATCTTCAGTAGGTAATAAAGTGTGAGTATCAAACTATCTATAAAGTTATAGAACCGTGACGCCGAAACATGAAACACCGATTGCATTAATAAGTAGGCCTACATAATCAAACTGGTGGTGTGATTATTGCGAATATTCGCAATAATTATTGCGAATATTCGCAATAATTATTGCGAATATTCGCAATAATATTGCGAATATTCGCAATAATTATTGCGAATATTCGCAATGTTATTGCGAATATTCGCAATGTTATTGCGAATATTCGCAATGTTATTGCGAATATTCGCAATAATATTGCGAATATTCGCAATGTTATTGCGAATATTCGCAATGTTATTGCAATCGCAATGTTATTGCGAATATTCGCAATATTATTGCGAATATTCGCAATAATTATTGAGTATAAAACTATCGACAGTAGATAGCTGGTGCAAAGTGTGAACATACCACTATCTAGAGTAGATAGTGTGTGAGTAAAAACCTTTCTAAAGTAGATAGCAAAGTATGAATAAAACTATCAACAGTAGATATCAGGTTATAAGTATGACAGTAGGCCTATATATAGCAGATATCAGTGTGTGGGAATAAAAGTATCTTCAGTAGATAGTAGGTGTGATTATAAAAACTATCTAGAGTAGATAGCAAAGTGTGAGTATAAAAGTATATTCAGAAGATAGCAGGGTATGAGTGTAAAACGAGCTAAAGTAGATGGCAGGGTGTGCGTATAAAAGAATCTTAAGTAGATGACAAGGTGTCTGTGTAAATATATCTACAGTAGACAGCAAAGCATGAGTATAAAAATATGTAGAGTAGATAGCAGGGTGTGAGTACAAAACGTTCTAAAGTAGATTTCAAAGGGTGAATAAAACTCCCAACAAGTAAAAATCGGGGTGTGAGTATTTATAGTAGATATTAGAGTTTGAGAATAAAAGTATCTTCAGTAGTTGGCTGTGAGTATAAAAGTATCTTCAGTAGATTAGAGGGCGTAATTATAAAACTATCTAGAGTAGATAGCAAAGTTTGAGTATAAATGTATCTTCAGTAGATAGCAGGGTATGAGTGTCAAACGAGCTAAAGTAGATGACAGGGTATGCGTATTAAAGAATCTGATGTAGATGACATATCTAGAGTAGATATCAGGGTTTGAGAATAAAAGTATCTTCAGTAGATTGCAACATGCAAGTATAAAACTATCTTCAGTAGGTAATAAAGTGTGAGTATCAAACTATCTATAAAGTTATAGAACCGTGACGCCGAAACATGAAACACCGATTGCATTAATAAGTAGGCCTACATAATCAAACTGGTGGTGTGATTATTGCGAATATTCGCAATAATTATTGCGAATATTCGCAATATTATTGCGAATATTCGCAATAATATTGCGAATATTCGCAATGTTATTGCGAATATTCGCAATAATTATTGCGAATATTCGCAATGTTATTGCGAATATTCGCAATAATTATTGCGAATATTCGCAATAACATTGCGAATATTCGCAATGTTATTGCGAATATTCGCAATAATTATTGCGAATATTCGCAATAATTATTGCGAATATTCGCAATAATTATTGAGTATAAAACTATCGACAGTAGATAGCTGGTGCAAAGTGTGAACATACCACTATCTAGAGTAGATAGTGTGTGAGTAAAAACCTTTCTAAAGTAGATAGCAAAGTATGAATAAAACTATCAACAGTAGATATCAGGTTATAAGTATGACAGTAGGCCTATATATAGCAGATATCAGTGTGTGGGAATAAAAGTATCTTCAGTAGATAGTAGGTGTGATTATAAAACTATCTAGAGTAGATAGCAAAGTGTGAGTATAAAAGTATATTCAGAAGATAGCAGGGTATGAGTGTAAAACGAGCTAAAGTAGATGGCAGGGTGTGCGTATAAAAGAATCTTAAGTAGATGACAAGGTGTCTGTGTAAATATATCTACAGTAGACAGCAAAGCATGAGTATAAAAATGTGTAGAGTAGATAGCAGGGTGTGAGTACAAAACGTTCTAAAGTAGATTTCAAAGGGTGAATAAAACTCCCAACAAGTAAAAATCGGGGTGTGAGTATTTATAGTAGATATTAGAGTTTGAGAATAAAAGTATCTTCAGTAGTTGGCTGTGAGTATAAAAGTATCTTCAGTAGATTAGAGGGCGTAATTATAAAACTATCTAGAGTAGATAGCAAAGTTTGAGTATAAATGTATCTTCAGTAGATAGCAGGGTATGAGTGTCAAACGAGCTAAAGTAGATGACAGGGTATGCGTATTAAAGAATCTGATGTAGATGACATATCTAGAGTAGATATCAGGGTTTGAGAATAAAAGTATCTTCAGTAGATTGCAACATGCAAGTATAAAACTATCTTCAGTAGGTAATAAAGTGTGAGTATCAAACTATCTATAAAGTTATAGAACCGTGACGCCGAAACATGAAACACCGATTGCATTAATAAGTAGGCCTACATAATCAAACTGGTGGTGTGATTATTGCGAATATTCGCAATAATTATTGCGAATATTCGCAATATTATTGCGAATATTCGCAATGTTATTGCGAATATTCGCAATAATTATTGCGAATATTCGCAATGTTATTGCGAATATTCGCAATGTTATTGCGAATATTCGCAATGTTATTGCGAATATTCGCAATAATTATTGCGAATATTCGCAATGTTATTGCGAATATTCGCAATAATTATTGCGAATATTCGCAATGTTATTGCGAATATTCGCAATAATTATTGCGAATATTCGCAATAATTATTGCGAATATTCGCAATAATTATTGAGTATAAAACTATCGACAGTAGATAGCTGGTGCAAAGTGTGAACATACCACTATCTAGAGTAGATAGTGTGTGAGTAAAAACCTTTCTAAAGTAGATAGCAAAGTATGAATAAAACTATCAACAGTAGATATCAGGTTATAAGTATGACAGTAGGCCTATATATAGCAGATATCAGTGTGTGGGAATAAAAGTATCTTCAGTAGATAGTAGGTGTGATTATAAAACTATCTAGAGTAGATAGCAAAGTGTGAGTATAAAAGTATATTCAGAAGATAGCAGGGTATGAGTGTAAAACGAGCTAAAGTAGATGGCAGGGTGTGCGTATAAAAGAATCTTAAGTAGATGACAAGGTGTCTGTGTAAATATATCTACAGTAGACAGCAAAGCATGAGTATAAAAATATGTAGAGTAGATAGCAGGGTGTGAGTACAAAACGTTCTAAAGTAGATTTCAAAGGGTGAATAAAACTCCCAACAAGTAAAAATCGGGGTGTGAGTATTTATAGTAGATATTAGAGTTTGAGAATAAAAGTATCTTCAGTAGTTGGCTGTGAGTATAAAAGTATCTTCAGTAGATTAGAGGGCGTAATTATAAAACTATCTAGAGTAGATAGCAAAGTTTGAGTATAAATGTATCTTCAGTAGATAGCAGGGTATGAGTGTCAAACGAGCTAAAGTAGATGACAGGGTATGCGTATTAAAGAATCTGATGTAGATGACATATCTAGAGTAGATATCAGGGTTTGAGAATAAAAGTATCTTCAGTAGATTGCAACATGCAAGTATAAAACTATCTTCAGTAGGTAATAAAGTGTGAGTATCAAACTATCTATAAAGTTATAGAACCGTGACGCCGAAACATGAAACACCGATTGCATTAATAAGTAGGCCTACATAATCAAACTGGTGGTGTGATTATTGCGAATATTCGCAATAATTATTGCGAATATTCGCAATAATTATTGCGAATATTCGCAATATTATTGCGAATATTCGCAATGTTATTGCGCATATTCGCAATGTTATTGCGAATATTCGCAATAATTATTGCGAATATTCGCAATGTTATTGCGAATATTCGCAATAATTATTGCGAATATTCGCAATAACATTGCGAATATTCGCAATGTTATTGCGAATATTCGCAATAATTATTGCGAATATTCGCAATAATTATTGCGAATATTCGCAATAATTATTGAGTATAAAACTATCGACAGTAGATAGCTGGTGCAAAGTGTGAACATACCACTATCTAGAGTAGATAGTGTGTGAGTAAAACCTTTCTAAAGTAGATAGCAAAGTATGAATAAAACTATCAACAGTAGATATCAGGTTATAAGTATGACAGTAGGCCTATATATAGCAGATATCAGTGTGTGGGAATAAAAGTATCTTCAGTAGATAGTAGGTGTGATTATAAAACTATCTAGAGTAGATAGCAAAGTGTGAGTATAAAAGTATATTCAGAAGATAGCAGGGTATGAGTGTAAAACGAGCTAAAGTAGATGGCAGGGTGTGCGTATAAAAGAATCTTAAGTAGATGACAAGGTGTCTGTGTAAATATATCTACAGTAGACAGCAAAGCATGAGTATAAAAATATGTAGAGTAGATAGCAGGGTGTGAGTACAAAACGTTCTAAAGTAGATTTCAAAGGGTGAATAAAACTCCCAACAAGTAAAAATCAGGGTGTGAGTATTTATAGTAGATATTAGAGTTTGAGAATAAAAGTATCTTCAGTAGTTGGCTGTGAGTATAAAAGTATCTTCAGTAGATTAGAGGGCGTAATTATAAAACTATCTAGAGTAGATAGCAAAGTTTGAGTATAAATGTATCTTCAGTAGATAGCAGGGTATGAGTGTCAAACACGAGCTAAAGTAGATGACAGGGTATGCGTATTAAAGAATCTGATGTAGATGACATATCTAGAGTAGATATCAGGGTTTGAGAATAAAAGTATCTTCAGTAGATTGCAACATGCAAGTATAAAACTATCTTCAGTAGGTAATAAAGTGTGAGTATCAAACTATCTATAAAGTTATAGAACCGTGACGCCGAAACATGAAACACCGATTGCATTAATAAGTAGGCCTACATAATCAAACTGGTGGTGTGATTATTGCGAATATTCGCAATAATTATTGCGAATATTCGCAATAATTATTGCGAATATTCTAATATTATTGCGAATATTCGCAATGTTATTGCGAATATTCGCAATGTTATTGCGAATATTCGCAATAATTGCGAATATTCGCAATGTTATTGCGAATATTCGCAATAATTATTGCGAATATTCGCAATAACATTGCGAATATTCGCAATGTTATTGCGAATATTCGCAATAATTATTGCGAATATTCGGTAATAATTATTGCGAATATTCGCAATAATTATTGAGTATAAAACTATCGACAGTAGATAGCTGGTGCAAAGTGTGAACATACCACTATCTAGAGTAGATAGTGTGTGAGTAAAAACCTTTCTAAAGTAGATAGCAAAGTATGAATAAAACTATCAACAGTAGATATCAGGTTATAAGTATGACAGTAGGCCTATATATAGCAGATATCAGTGTGTGGGAATAAAAGTATCTTCAGTAGATAGTAGGTGTGATTATAAAACTATCTAGAGTAGATAGCAAAGTGTGAGTATAAAAGTATATTCAGAAGATAGCAGGGTATGAGTGTAAAACGAGCTAAAGTAGATGGCAGGGTGTGCGTATAAAAGAATCTTAAGTAGATGACAAGGTGTCTGTGTAAATATATCTACAGTAGACAGCAAAGCATGAGTATAAAATGTGTAGAGTAGATAGCAGGGTGTGAGTACAAAACGTTCTAAAGTAGATTTCAAAGGGTGAATAAAACTCCCAACAAGTAAAAATCAGGGTGTGAGTATTTATAGTAGATATTAGAGTTTGAGAATAAAAGTATCTTCAGTAGTTGGCTGTGAGTATAAAAGTATCTTCAGTAGATTAGAGGGCGTAATTATAAAACTATCTAGAGTAGATAGCAAAGTTTGAGTATAAATGTATCTTCAGTAGATAGCAGGGTATGAGTGTCAAACGAGCTAAAGTAGATGACAGGGTATGCGTATTAAAGAATCTGATGTAGATGACATATCTAGAGTAGATATCAGGGTTTGAGAATAAAAGTATCTTCAGTAGATTGCAACATGCAAGTATAAAACTATCTTCAGTAGGTAATAAAGTGTGAGTATCAAACTATCTATAAAGTTATAGAACCGTGACGCCGAAACATGAAACACCGATTGCATTAATAAGTAGGCCTACATAATCAAACTGGTGGTGTGATTATTGCGAATATTCGCAATAATTATTGCGAATATTCGCAATATTATTGCGAATATTCGCAATGTTATTGCGAATATTCGCAATATTATTGCGAATATTCGCAATGTTATTGCGAATATTCGCAATGTTATTGCGAATATTCGCAATGTTATTGCGAATATTCGCAATAATTATTGCGAATATTCGCAATGTTATTGCGAATATTCGCAATAATTATTGCGAATATTCGCATATGTTATTGCGAATATTCGCAATAATTATTGCGAATATTCGCAATAATTATTGCGAATATTCGCAATAATTATTGAGTATAAAACTATCGACAGTAGATAGCTGGTGCAAAGTGTGAACATACCACTATCTAGAGTAGATAGTGTGTGAGTAAAAACCTTTCTAAAGTAGATAGCAAAGTATGAATAAAACTATCAACAGTAGATATCAGGTTATAAGTATGACAGTAGGCCTATATATAGCAGATATCAGTGTGTGGGAATAAAAGTATCTTCAGTAGATAGTAGGTGTGATTATAAAACTATCTAGAGTAGATAGCAAAGTGTGAGTATAAAAGTATATTCAGAAGATAGCAGGGTATGAGTGTAAAACGAGCTAAAGTAGATGGCAGGGTGTGCGTATAAAAGAATCTTAAGTAGATGACAAGGTGTCTGTGTAAATATATCTACAGTAGACAGCAAAGCATGAGTATAAAAATATGTAGAGTAGATAGCAGGGTGTGAGTACAAAACGTTCTAAAGTAGATTTCAAAGGGTGAATAAAACTCCCAACAAGTAAAAATCGGGGTGTGAGTATTTATAGTAGATATTAGAGTTTGAGAATAAAAGTATCTTCAGTAGTTGGCTGTGAGTATAAAAGTATCTTCAGTAGATTAGAGGGCGTAATTATAAAACTATCTAGAGTAGATAGCAAAGTTTGAGTATAAATGTATCTTCAGTAGATAGCAGGGTATGAGTGTAAAACGAGCTAAAGTAGATGACAGGGTATGCGTATTAAAGAATCTGATGTAGATGACATATCTAGAGTAGATATCAGGGTTTGAGAATAAAAGTATCTTCAGTAGATTGCAACATGCAAGTATAAAACTATCTTCAGTAGGTAATAAAGTGTGAGTATCAAACTATCTATAAAGTTATAGAACCGTGACGCCGAAGCATGAAACACCGATTGCATTAATAAGTAGGCCTACATAATCAAACGGGTGGTGATTATTGCGAATATTCGCAATAATTATTGCGAATATTCGCAATAATTATTGCGAATATTCGCAATATATTGTGAATATTCGCAATGTTATGTGCGAATATTCAATGTTATTGCAATAATAATATTGCGAATATTCGCAATAATTATTGAGTATAAAACTATCGACAGTAGATAGCTGGTACAAAGTGTGTACATACCACTATCTAGAGTAGATAGTGTGTGAGTAAAAACCTTTCTAAAGTAGATAGCAAAGTATGAATAAAACTATCAACAGTAGATATCAGGTTATAAGTATGACAGTAGGCCTATATATAGCAGATATCAGTGTGTGGGAATAAAAGTATCTTCAGTAGATAGTAGGTGTGATTATAAAACTATCTAGAGTAGATAGCAAAGTGTGAGTATAAAAGTATATTCAGAAGATAGCAGGGTATGAGTGTAAAACGAGCTTAAGTAGATGCATGGCAGGGTGTGCGTATATAAAAGAATCTTAAGTAGATGACAAGGTGTCAGTGTAAATATATCTACAGTAGACAGCAAAGCGTGCGTATAAAAATATGTAGAGTAGATAGCAGGGTATGAGTACAAAACGTTCTAAAGTAGATTTCAAAGGGCGAATAAAAACTACCAACAAGTAAAAATCAGGGTGTGAGTATTTATAGTAGATATTAGAGTTTGAAAATAAAAGTATCTTCAGTAGATAGCAGGCTGTGAGTATAAGCGAAGTTTGAATAAAACTATCAACCGTATGAAAGTATCTATAGTAGGCCTAGATATCAGAGTGTGAGATTAAATTAGGCTATCTTCAGTAGATATCAGTGTATGATAATAAAATTATCTACAGTAGATAGCAAAGTGTGAGTATAAACTATCTCCAGTAGATAGCAGGCTTGTGAGAGTAAAACTTCCAAAGTAGATAGTAAAGAGTGAATAAAGACTATCAACAGCAGATATCAGGGTGTGAGTATGAAAACCATTTTCAGTAGATACCAGGGTGTAACTACAAAAATGTCTTCAGTAGATAGCAAAGTGAGAGTATAAAATTATAGATAGTGTGGTCTGAGTAAATCAGATAGCAGGATGTTAATAAAAAATCATCTACAGTAGATATCAGGGTGAAGTATAAAAACTAATAACTATAAATTTATCTACATCAGATAGCAGGATGTGAAAGACAAAAGAAAGATAACGAGAAAGCACTGTTGTGTTTAGGCAAACACGAATATAATATCCGTTATCCCCCCCCTTGCCCTGCCTTCAAACAAAAACTTGATTACCACGATGTGGAAGCCCTTGTTATAAGCTTTCATTTCTTATATCTCAAGGTCATAGCACCTCAAATAAAAAAGCGCCCAATTGGACGCCAAGAAAGAAAAGCAAAATGCGTACACATTCCCTTTTAGGGAATTTTATATAAGTTTTATATCAAGACGTACGTTCTAAGCCTTTATCTTTGCTAATATAGATAGCTACCAGTACTACACTGTGTCAATAGGTCTAACGTATTTGCTCTTGACGTACGTTCCAATCCGTTATCATTGCAAATAAAGGTAGCTACCAAAATGCCATCTTTGCACTGCACTGTGTTAATAGGTCAGACGTATTTGCTATTGACGTACGTTCCAATCCGTTATCATTGCAAATACAGGTAGCTACCAAAATACCATCTTTTGCACTACACTGCGCCCGACACTGCGTTCATAGGTCGAACGTATTTACTAATGACGTACGTTCCTATCCGTTATCATTGCACATACAGGTAGCTAGCCAAATGCCACCTTTTGCACTACACTGTGTAAATAGGTCGAACGTTTTTTGCCTTTTAAAGCCTGTGAACTTTGACCTCTGGGGTTGCGGCTACCATAGGATACATCTGGGGCCATGGGGCAACATTTTACCAAGTATGAACCCTGAGGGCGCTGTAGTTCTTGAGCTAGAGCTGTTTGAAATTTTACACATATTGGTCCCTGTAGCCCATGACCTTTAACCTCTGGGGTCAGGGCTACCCAGGACATTTCTAGGGTCATGGGTCATCATTATACCACGTATGGACCCCAAGCCTACTTTAGATCTTGAGAAAAGCTATTGAAATATTTGCAAAATCATTGCGAATATTCGCAAAGTTATTGCGAATATTCGCAATAACAATTGCGAATATTCGCAAATTATTGCGAATATTCGCAATAATTATTGCGAATATTCGCAATAATTATTGCGAATATTCGCAATAATGTATGGGTGGCCGATAGTAACAAAACACGCCTAAAATTATACGCCTAACCATGTACGTCCAAGATTGCATCTTGGACGTCCAAGAATTTAGCGGCAGACATAAATCGACGAATCACGGGGTCAGAAATCTACTGTAGATAGTTTTATACTCACACTTTGCTATCTACTGTAGATTCTTTTATACTCACACCATGCAATCTACTGTAGCTCCCTTTATACTCACACCCCGCTATCTATAATGTTATACTCACACTTTCCGATCTACTGAAGTTACTTTTGTAGTAACACTCTGGTATCTACTGAAAATTGTTTTATACTCACACCTGATATCTACAGTAGATAGTTTTTATTCGCATCCTGCTATCTATTGTAGATAGTTTTATACTCACTTAAGCAGAGATTGAATAAAAACTTCATCAGTAGATATCAGGGTGTGAGTATGATAGTATCTATAGTTCTATAGTAGATATCAGAGTGCGAGAATAAAAGTATCTTCAGTTGAAAGCAGGGCGTAATTATAAAACTATCTACAGTAGATCAAAAAGTGTGAGTATCAAACTATTTGCTATTGACGTACGTTCAAATCCGTTATCATTGCAAATACAGGTAGCTACCAAAATACCATCTTTTGCACTACACTGCGTTAATAGGTTCAACGTATTTGTTATTGACGTACGTTCAAATCCGTTATCATTGCAAATAAGGGTAGCTACCAAAATGCCATCTTTTGCACTACATTGCGTTAATAGGTTGAACGTGTTTACTATTGGCGTACGTTCCAATCCGTTATCATTGCAAATAAAGGTACTACCCAATTGCCATCTTTTGCACTACAC
The DNA here is from genome assembly GCF_039555335.1 of Amphiura filiformis. NCBI lineage: Eukaryota > Metazoa > Echinodermata > Ophiuroidea > Amphilepidida > Amphiuridae > Amphiura > Amphiura filiformis. The sequence goes on from NC_092647.1 coordinate 4,925,444, forward strand.
TGTGTAAATAGGTCGAACGTTTTTTGCTTTTAAAGCCTGTGAACTTTTACCTCTGGGGTTGCGGCTACCATAGGATACATCTAGGGCCATGGGCCAATATTTTATCAAATATGAACCCTGAGGGCGCTGTAGTTCTTGAACTAGAGCTGTTTGAAATTTTACACATATTGCTCACTGTAGCCCATGACCTTTAACCTCTGGGGTCAGGGCTACCCCAGGAAATTTCTGGGGGTCATGGGTCATCATTATACCACGTATGGGCCCCGAGCCTACTTTGATCTTGAGAAAAGCTATTGGAATATTTGCAAAGTTATTGCGAATATTCGCAATAACATTGCGAATATTCGCAATAATTATTGCGAATATTCGCAATAATTATTGCGAATATTCGCAATAATGTATGGGTGGCCGATAGCGACAAAACACGCCTAAAATTCTACGCCTAACCATGTACGTCCAAGATTGCATCTTGAACCTCCAATAATTTCGCGGCAGACATAAATCGACGAATCACAGGGTCAGAAATCTACTGTAGATAGTTTTATACTCACACTTTGCTATCTACTGTAGATTCTTTTATACTCACACCATGCAATCTACTATAGCTCCTTTTATACTCACACCCCGCTATCTATAATCCTATACTCACACTTTCATATCTACTGAAGTTACTTTTGTAGTAACACTCTGGTATCTACTGAAAATTGTTTTTATACTCACACCTGATATCTACAGTAGATAGTTTTTATTCGCATCCTGCTATCTATTGTAGATAGTTTTATACTCACTTAAGCAGAGATTTGTGTATAAAAACTACCATCGCATAAAGTTCTAGAAACGTTTGTCACGGTGGTTTATTCCCACTTAGACTGGCCCCCAGTCTCGGTTCGGTTCCATCTCTGGATAATGTAACAATAAATAATTACGTAATGCCCTATGAAAAAAATGCCAACTCCCCCTTATTTTCTTCAATGCCAAAAACCCATTCCTCTTCATCCACAAATCGACGCCACTAATTACACCCACCACAGTCAACCATGCAGCAATATAGAAATATACTCGTATTATAAGTGAACGCGAAAGTCCATTGAGCGCTGTATTGGGTTGATTTTTAATGCTATGTAATCTACATTACCAGTCGTTCTCCACGGACCCGAGGGAGGGTCTAATTCCCACTTGGTCCAATCCCATTTGGTCCAATTCCACTTCGTCCAATCCCATTTGGTCCAATGCCACTTGATCCATTCCCACTTGGTCCAATCCTATTTGGTCCAATCCCACTTCGTCCAATCCAACTAGGGCCATGTCCCACTAGGGTCATGTCCCTCTTGGGTCATGTCCCACTAGGGCCATGTCCCACTTGGGTCATGTCCCACTAGGTCCATGTCCCGCTAGGGCCATGTTCCACTAGGGCCACGTCCCACTTAGGCCATGTCACACTTAGGCTATGTCCCATATGGACCAGTACATACTATTAGGCATATTTTTTTTTTTGGGGGGGAGAAGGCTTTGGGGCGCCAGCCCCAGAAGAGAAGAGAAAAAACAGAGAAGAGAAGAAGAGAAGAGAAGAGAAGAGAAGAGAAGAGAGAGAAGAGAAGAGAAGAGAAGAGAAGAGAAGAGAAGAGAAGAGAAGAGAAGAGAAGAAGAGAGAAGAAGAGAGAGAGAGAAGAAGAAGAAGAGAAGAAGAGAGAAGAGAAGAGAAGAAAGAGAAGAGAAGAAGAGAAGAGAGAGAAGAAGAGAGAGAAGAAGAGAAAGAAGAGAAAGAAGAGAAGAGAAGAGAGAAGAAGAAAGAAGAGAAGAGAAGACAAGATAAGAGAAGAGAAAAGAAGAGAAGAGAAGAGAAGAGAAGAGAAGAGAAGAACAGAGAAGAGAAGAGAAGAGAAGAGAAGAGAAAGAAAGAAGAGAAGAAGAAAGAAGAGAAAGAAAAAAGAAACAGAAGGAAAGAAAAGAAGAAAGAAAATTACGCATATCACCTATATTGGTGTCACATTTAAGTAGGGTGGTGTGTAATCAGGCAATAATAGGAGAGAGCGAGCACTATTAGGCCTACAGGGTGGCACATACAAGGAGGGCGGCTTATGGGGCGACATACAAGGGTGCACTGACTCCAGAGCGACTCAGTTCTTCAAAACTTACCCTTTCTGCAAGTTGAAGGTCAGATGAAGACATCCATTGTAGAAATTATATATGGAGTCCAGCATTTTTCCCAGAAAAATGCCGACTAGATCACCATATAGCCCATGCAGCCTACGCCACCTTACGAATAGCTTGGTGTTTCTGAAATGTAACACATTTTGAAAGTTTAGTCAAGGCCTAAATGAGGATTAAATATGAATCAGGGCCTAATAGTTGGGTTTTAAGCCTTTTCTAATGTATTTAATTTAGTCGTTTTTGCACGATTCCTCGTTTGAAACACTGATTTTTTCCTCCCAGGGTGTAGGAGACTTGTATTTACATGGTGTGCACTCACAAGAAGAGCGGTACAAGGAGGCTGGCTTGTGAAAAAACGCGTGTCAGTCACCCATAAAGGGCGGCACATGGTAAACTTATAACCAAGAGAAAAGAGGGGATGGAAAAGTACAACAAGCGTTACAACTATACCGTAACGGTATGCCTACAGGGTGACCTATAACAAGGAGGGCGGCTTGTGACGGGCGGCACATACAAGGAAGGAAAAGATAGATCACACGTTTTAACTATGGGCCTGCACTACAAGGAGGGTGGCTTGTGGGGCAGCACACAGAAGTATGGGGGCTTTTGGGCGGCACATACATGTACAAGGAAGGCGGCTTGTAACAAGGAAAAAAGTAAGAGGTGAAGAGAAAAGCTTATCAGCCACCTATTTATAGGGCCGCACATGTTGGCTTGTAACCAAGAGAAAGGGGCGGTGGAAAAATACAACAGGCGTTATAAATATAGGTGAAAGCTGGTGAAGAAGGGCGGCCTGTGAGGCGGCACATACAAGGAGGGCGACTTGTAACCAGGACAAAAGTAGAGGGAGGGAGGAGAAAAACGCTTGTCAGTCGCATATCAATGGCGGCACGTTGTTTTTTAACCAGGAGAAAAGAGGGAGAGGAAAACGGTATATCACGCTGTGTTACTGTAATGGGCCTACGTCGTGAAACATAGAAGGAGGGTGGCTTGTGGGCGGCACTACATAAAAGGCCCTAAGGTGGCTTATGGGGCGGCACATACAAGGAAGATGGCTTATAACCAGGAATAAAGCAGATCATGAAGGAGAAAACCACATATTATATATGATGGCTTTCAACTACAGCGCAGGGTACCGACGGGCGGAGTGCGAGCATCGGCAAACATTGCAAACAGTGTGGTTAACCGTGCAGGTGCATCTCATCGGAGGCCTATTTTCCCCAATTTCAATACGGCACACGTACAGAAGCCATACAGTAGACGTATATTATCATAGTAGTTTCAAAGGTCAGGGTAGGTAGGCCTATATGGGTAACGGGTGTTGGGTAATTAGAGATAGTCCTGTCACGAGAACACCCCAACCCGAGAACCGCGAAATCTAGTTGTAGATAATTTTATACTCACAACCGTATATCTACTGTTAATAGTTTTTATTCACACTTTACTATCTACTTTAGAAGTTTGATACTCACATTCTGCTATCTACTGCAGATAGTTTTATAATCGCATCCTGCTTTCTACTGAAGATACTTTTATTTTCGCACTCTGATATCTACTATAGAACTATAGATACTTTCATACTCACACCCTGATATCTAGTGATGAAGTTTTTATTCACACTTTAATCTCTACTTAAGTGAGTATAAAACTATCTACAATAGATAGCAGGATGCGGATAAAAACTATCTACTGTAGATATCAGGTGTGAGTATAAAAACAATTTTCAGTAGATACCAGGGTGTTACTTCAAACGTAACTTCAGTAGATAGGAAAGTGTGAGTATAACAATTAACATTATAGATAGCAGGGTGTGAGTATAAAAGGAGCTACAGTAGATTGCATGGTGGGAGTATAAAAGAATCTACAGTAGATAGCAAAGTGTGAGTATAAAACTATCTACAGTAGATTTCTGACACTGTGATTCGTCGATTTATGTCTGCCGCGAAATTTTTGGACGTCCAAGATTGCATCTTGATCAGGCGTATAATTTTAGACGTGTTTTGTTGCTATCGGCCACCCATACATTATTGCGAATATTCGCAATAATTATTGCGAATATTCGCAATGTTATTGCGAATATTCGCATGTTATTGCGAATATTCGCAATGTTATTTGCGAATATTCGCAATAATTATTGCGAATATTCGCAATAACTTTGCACAATATCTAAAAAGTAGGCTCGGGGCCCATACTTGGTATAATGATGACCCATGACCCCTAGAAATTTCCTGGGGTAGCCCCGTGGCCCCAGATGTATCCTATGGTAGCCGCAACCCCATAGGTCAAAGTTCACAGGCTTTAAACGGCAAAAACGTTCGACCTATTTACACAGTGTAGTGCAAAAGGTGGCAGCTACCTGTATGCATTTGTAATGATAACGGATTGGAACGTACGTCAATAGCAAATACGAGTCGTACGTTGAACCTATTAACGCATTGTAGTGTAAAATATGGCATTTTGGTAGCTACCTGTATTTGCAATGATGACGGATTTAAACGTACGTCAATAGCAAAGACGTTCGACCTATAAAAACAGTATAGTGCAAAAGATGGCATTTTGTGTGAGTATAAAAGGAGCTACAGTAGATTGCATGCTGTGAGTATAAAAGAATCTACAGTAGATAGCAAAGTGTAAGTATAAAACTATCTACAGTAGATTTCCGACCCTGTCGCACTTTAATCTCTACTTAAGTGAGTATAAAATTACAATAGATAGCAGGAAAAAAAAAAAAACTATCTACTGTAGATATCAGGTGTGAGTATAAAAACAATTTTCAGTAGATACCAGGGTGTTACTTCAAAAGTAACTTCAGTAGATAGGAAAGTGTGAGTATAACAATTAACATTATAGATAGCGGGGTGTGCGTATAAAAGGAGCTACAGTAAAACTATCTACAGTAGATTTCTGACACTGTGATTTGTCGATTTATGTCTGCCGCGAAATTTTTGGACGTCCAAGATTGCATCTTGATCAGGCGTATAATTTTAGACGTGTTTTGTTGCTATCGGCCACCCATACATTATTGCGAATATTCGCAATAATTATTTATTCGCAATAATTATTCGAATATTCAATGTTATTGCGAATATTCGCAATGTTATTGCGAATATTCGCAATAATTATTGCGAATATTCGCAATGTTATTGCGAATATTCGCAATAACTTTGCACAATATCTAAAGTAGGCTCGGGGCCCATACTTGGTATAATGATGGCCCATGACCCCTAGAAATTTCCTGGGGTAGCCCCGACGGCAGAGGTCAAAGGTCATGGGCTACAGGGACCAATATGTGTAAAATTTCTAACAGCTCTAGCACAAGAACCACAGCGCACTCAAGGTTCATACTTGGTAAAATGTTGGTCCATGGCCCCAGATGTATCCTATGGTAGCTGCAACCCCAGAGGTCAAAGTTCAAAAGGCTTTAAAAGGCAAAAACGTTCGACCTATTTACACAGTGTAGTGCAAAAGGTGGCATTTGGCTAGCTACCTGTATTTGCAATGATAACGGATTGGAACGTACGTCAATAGCAAATACAGAGTCGTACGTTGAACCTATTAACGCACTGTAGTGTAAAAGATGGCATTTTGGTAGCTACCTGTATTTGCAATGATGACGGATTTGAACGTACGTCAATAGCAAAGACGTTCGACCTATTAACACAGTATAGTGCAAAAGATGGCGTGAGTATAAAAGGAGCTACAGTAGATTGCATGGTGTGAGTATAAAAGAATCTACAGTAGATAGCAAAGTGTGAGTATAAAACTATCTACAGTAGATTTCCGACCCTGTCGCACTTTAATCTCTACTTAAGTGAGTATAAAATTACAATAGATAGCAGGATGCGAATAAAAACTATCTACTGTAGATATCAGGTGTGAGTATAAAAACAATTTTCAGTAGATACCAGGGTGTTACTTCAAAAGTAACTTTAGTAGATAGGAAAGTGTGAGTATAACAATTAACATTATAGATAGCGGGGTGTGAGTATAAAAGGAGCTACAGTAGATTGCATGGTGGGAGTATAAAAGAATCTACAGTAGATAGCAAAGTGTGAGTATAAAACTATCTACAGTAGATTTCTGACACTGTGATTTGTCGATTTATGTCTGCCGCGAAATTTTTGGACGTCCAAGATTGCATCTTGATCAGGCGTATAATTTTAGACGTGTTTTGTTGCTATCGGCCACCCATACATTATTGCGAATATTCGCAATAATTATTGCGAATATTCGCAATAATTATTGCGAATATTCGCAATAATTATTGCGAATATTCGCAATGTTATTGCGAATATTCGCAAATGTTATTGCGAATATTCGCAATAACTTTGCACAATATCTAAAGTAGGCTCGGGGCCCATACTTGGTATAATGATGGCCCATGACTCCTAGAAATTTCCTGGGGTAGCCCCGACGGCAGAGGTCAAAGGTCATGGGCTACAGGGACCAATATGTGTAAAATTTCAAACAGCTCTAGCTCAAGAACCACAGCGCCCTCAGGGTTCATACTTGGTAAAATGTTGGCCCATGGCCCCAGATGTATCCTATGGTAGCTGCAACCCCAGAGGTCAAAGTTCAAAGGCTTTAAAAAAAAAAAAACGTTCGACCTATTTACACAGTGTAGTGCAAAAGGTGGCATTTGGCTAGCTACCTGTATTTGCAATGATAACGGATTGGAACGTACGTCAATATCAAATACGAGTCGTACGTTGAACCTATTAACGCATTGTAGTGTAAAAGATGGCATTTTGGTAGCTACCTGTATTTGCAATGATGACGGATTTGAACGTACGTCAATAGCAAAGACGTTCGACCTATTAACACAGTATAGTGCAAAAGATGGCATTTTGCGTGAGTATAAAAAGGAGCTACAGTAGATTGCATGGTGTGAGTGTAAAAGAATCTACAGTAGATAGCAAAGTGTGAGTATAAAACTATCTACAGTAGATTTCCGACCCTGTCGCACTTTAATCTCTACTTAAGTGAGTATAAAATTACAATAGATAGCAGGATGCGAATAAAAACTATCTACTGTAGATATCAGGTGTGAGTATAAAACAATTTTCAGTAGATACCAGAGTGTTACTACAAAAGTAACTTCAGTAGATATGAAAGTGTGAGTATAGGATTATAGATAGCGGGGTGTGAGTATAAAAGGAGCTACAGTAGATTGCATGGTGGGAGTATAAAAGAATATACAGTAGATAGCAAAGTGTGAGTATAAAACTATCTACAGTAGATTTCTGACACTGTGATTCGTCGATTTATGTCTGCCGCGAAATTTTTTGGCGTATAATTTAGACGTGTTTTGTTGCTATCGGCCACCCATACATTATTGCGAATATTCGCAATAATTATTGCGAATATTCGCAATAATTATTGCGAATATTCACAATCAAATTGCGAATATTCGCAATAATTATTGCGAATATTCGCAATGTTATTGCGAATATTCGCAATAACTTTGCACAATATCTAAAGTAGGCTCGGGGCCCATACTTGGAATAATGATGGCCCATGACTCCTAGAAATTTCCTGGGGTAGCCCCGACGCCAGAGGTCAAAGGTCATGGGCTACAGGGACCAATATGTGTAAAATTTTAAACAGCTCTAGCTCAAGAACTACAGCGCCCTCAGGGTTCATACTTGGTACAATGATGGCCCATGGCCCCAGATGTATCCTATGGTAGCTGCAACCCCAGAGGTCAAAGTTCAAAGGCTTTAAAAGGCAAAATAGGTACGACCTATTAACACAGTGTAACGCAATAGGTAGCATTTCGTTAGCTACATGGGTTTACAATGATAACGGCCTGAATCGTACGTCAAGGAAATTGATCACTTGACAAAAACTCCCTTAAAAGGGAATGTGTAGGCATTTTGATATTGGTGCCTTGGACCACCTCAAAAGGTTGTCATTGTGGGACATGGGGTGTGGTTGGTTAATGGGTGTTAGGAGGGTAAAGGGTTGTCAAGGTTTGTAAGGGGTGAGCAAGGGGTGGTCACCAGTTTTTAGATTTGGCGCCCAATTGGGCACTTTTTTAAAATTTTAAGTGCTATGAGGATGATACTTTAATATCAATTAAAGCTTATAAAAAGGGCTTCAACATGATGGTTACCAACTTTTGGTTTTGGCGCCCAATTGGGCGCTTTTAAATTTTTTAGGTGCTATGAGGATGATACTTATATCAATTAAAGTTTATAACAAGGGCTTCCAAATGGTGGTCACCAATTGTTAGATTTGGTGCCCAATTGGGCGCTTTTTATTTTAGGTGCTATGAGGATGATACTTATATCAATTAAAGTTTATAACAAGGGCTTCCACATGGTGGTCACCAACTGTTGGATTTAACGCCCAATTGGGCGCTTTTTTATTTTAGGTGCTATGAGGATGATTCTTATATCGATTAAAGTTTATAACAAGGGCTTTCACATGGTGGTCACTAACTGTTGGATTTTGCGCCCAATTGGGCGCTTTTTTATTTAAGGTGCTATGAGGATGATACTTATATCAATTAAAGTTTATAACAAGGGCTTCCACATGGTGGTCACCAACTGTTGGATTTGACGCCCAACTGGGTGCTTTTTAATTTTAGGTGCTATGAGGATGATACTTATATCAATTAAAGTTAATAACAAGGGCTTTCACATGATGGTTACCACTTTTTGGAATTGGCGGCCAATTTGGCGTTTTTTTGTATTCTTAGAGCTATGAGGATGATTCTGATATCAATTAAAGCTTTTAACAAGGGCTTTTACATGATGATCACCAAGTTTTCGTTTGTGAGCATAGGGGCCACGGGCATATATATTCGTGTTTGCTCAAACACAGCTGTGACATCTAGTTGCTTTTCTTTCCTGGACAACATCCCGGGACAACATCAACAGGTTGCCATGGTGGGTCAAGGGTGTGGTTGCTTTAAGGGTCTTAGGGTGGGTTAAGGGTTGTCACGGTGGGCAAGAGATGACATGATGGTCACCAATTTGTGACATAATCAAGGTGAATGAGTCGGATGTCGTTAATATTGTTTTTGAGATATTGGCAAAAACAGTGTTCCAATTCATTTGTTTTATATTTTTTCAGCCATTGGTAAATTGTTCATAACTCAGTAACCAGATGTCTGATTTTGATGGGGTTTGCACCAAAATGTAGCATTCATAAACTGCCAGAAAATGATGTAAAAATAAAACTTCTAATTGAAAATTGCCGACATGTGACTCATTCACCTTGATCATATCACATTTTTTGATTTGGCTCCCAATGGGGCGCTCTTTTATTGTAGTTGCTGTGAGGATGATACTTATATCAATAAAAGCTTATAACAAGGGATCTCACATGGTGGTCACCAACTTTTGGATTTGGCGCCCAACTATTTGGCGCTTTTTGTTCACGGAGTGAACCCCACTTGAACCCATATCTCATATGCACAGTTTATCCCTTATATACACTGTGTGTTAAATAGCTATTGTAGCCCAACAACCCTGTGGTTAAGAGGCTAGGAAATAATTCCTAATGTCTCATACCCAGGTTTGTATCCGGCTTTATCTAATCCTGCCCACATGATAAGGACTTTTAGCACATCTTATCTTGTATTGAGACAATGGCAGCCAAGACTATTTTTTTGCTTTTTTCTAAGCATGTTCACGATTGGATTGAGCCATCACATGATTATAATAGGCTTTACTGATTGGTGGGTAAGGTCAATGCTATTGTTTATTTTGTGATAAGGCTGAGCATATTACTGCATGAAAAATACACTACTATTTTGATACAGGCGATTTACTCAATTCCGTCCAACTGACAAAATCTAGTTCCTGTTATCTACCCAGTGGTGTTTGCTTATCATAATTGGATCCCTAATAATTATTGGGCCAAGGTTATTATCTGTATGGTATATTTATTGAATTTCAATAGGCCTATGATAGTGTAAGTGATTTGAAAGTTTCTATTTCAATGAGTTTCTTGCTGGATGGAGAGTTATATAAGCTAGAGTTAGGATGTAGGTATCATTATGCGTCAAATCACTAATTTATTGTAAGATCAGTGCAGAGTAGGTTAGATATTAAAATGAAAAGTTAGAACAAATTACTATGACACCTGATCCGTGAACTGTGTCTTTTGAAAGACTCTTCTTGTTTATTTTAGGTGCTATGGTCATGAGATATATATTGAAAAGACAGAAAGACAGAGCTTCTCATTGATACTTTGCAAATGTTTCTATAACTTCATAGATAGCTTTATACTCACACTTTGTTATCTACTGAAGATAGTTTTATACTTGCATGTTGCAATCTACTGAAGATACTTTTATTCTCAAACCCTGACATCTACTCTAGATTTGTCATCTACATCAGATTCTTTGATACGCATACCCTGCCATCTACTTTAGCTCGTTTTACACTCATACCCTGCTATCTACTGAAGATACATTCATACTCAAACTTTGCTATCTACTCTAGATAGTTTTATAATTACGCCCTCCAATCTACTGAAGATACTTTTATACTCACAGCCTACTACTGAAGATACTTTTATTCTCAAACTCTAATATCTACTATAAATACTCACACCCCGATTTTTACTTGGGAGTTTTTATTCACACTTTGAAATCTACTTTGGAACGTTTTGTACTCACACCCTGCTATCTACTCTACATATTTTTATACTTACGCTTTGCTGTCTACTGTAGATATATATATACTGACACCTTATCATCTACTTAAGATTCTTTTATACGCACACCCTGCCATCTACTTTAGCTCGTTTTACACTCATACCCTACTATCTTCTGAATATACTTTTATACTCACACTTTGCTATCTACTGTAGATAGTTTTATATCACACTCTCCTATCTACTGAAGATACTTTTATTCCCACACACTGGTATCTGCTATATATAGGCCTACTGTCATACTCATAACCTGATATCTACTGTTGATAGTTTTATTCATACTTTGCTATCTACTTTAGAAAGGTTTTTACTCACACTATCTACTGTAGATAGTTTTATGTTCACATTTTGCACCAGCTATCTACTGTCGATAGTTTTATACTCAATAATTATTGCGAATATTCGCAATAATCACACCACCAGTTTGATTATGTAGGCCTACTTATTAATGCAATCGGTGTTTCATGCTTCGGCGTCACGGTTCTATAACTTTATAGATAGTTTGATACTCACACTTTATTACCTACTGAAGATAGTTTTATACTTGCATGTTGCAATCTACTGAAGATACTTTTATTCTCAAACCCTGATATCTACTCTAGATATGTCATCTACATCAGATTCTTTAATACGCATACCCTGTCATCTACTTTAGCTCGTTTTACACTCATACCCTGCTATCTACTGAAGATACATTTATACTCAAACTTTGCTATCTACTCTAGATAGTTTTATAATTACGCCCTCTAATCTACTGAAGATACTTTTATACTCACAGCCAACTACTGAAGATACTTTTATTCTCAAACTCTAATATCTACTATAAATACTCACACCCCGATTTTTACTTGTTGGGAGTTTTATTCACCCTTTGAAATCTACTTTAGAACGTTTTGTACTCACACCCTGCTATCTACTCTACATATTTTTATACTCATGCTTTGCTGTCTACTGTAGATATATTTACACAGACACCTTGTCATCTACTTAAGATTCTTTTATACGCACACCCTGCCATCTACTTTAGCTCGTTTTACACTCATACCCTGCTATCTTCTGAATATACTTTTATACTCACACTTTGCTATCTACTCTAGATAGTTTTATAATCACACCTACTATCTACTGAAGATACTTTTATTCCCACACACTGATATCTGCTATATATAGGCCTACTGTCATACTTATAACCTGATATCTACTGTTGATAGTTTTATTCATACTTTGCTATCTACTTTAGAAAGGTTTTTACTCACACACTATCTACTCTAGATAGTGGTATGTTCACACTTTGCACCAGCTATCTACTGTCGATAGTTTTATACTCAATAATTATTGCGAATATTCGCAATAATTATTGCGAATATTCGCAATAATTATTGCGAATATTCGCAATAACATTGCGAATATTCGCAATAACATTGCGAATATTCGCAATAATTATTGCGAATATTCGCAATAACATTGCGAATATTCGCAATAATATTGCATATTCGCAATAATTATTGCGAATATTCGCAATTATTATTGCGAATATTCGCAATAATCACACCACCAGTTTGATTATGTAGGCCTACTTATTAATGCAATCGGTGTTTCATGTTTCGGCGTCACGGTTCTATAACTTTATAGATAGTTTGATACTCACACTTTATTACCTACTGAAGATAGTTTTATACTTGCATGTTGCAATCTACTGAAGATACTTTTATTCTCAAACCCTGATATCTACTCTAGATATGTCATCTACATCAGATTCTTTAATACGCATACCCTGTCATCTACTTTAGCTCGTTTGACACTCATACCCTGCTATCTACTGAAGATACATTTATACTCAAACTTTGCTATCTACTCTAGATAGTTTTATAATTACGCCCTCTAATCTACTGAAGATACTTTTATACTCACAGCCAACTACTGAAGATACTTTTATTCTCAAACTCTAATATCTACTATAAATACTCACACCCCGATTTTTACTTGTTGGGAGTTTTATTCACCCTTTGAAATCTACTTTAGAACGTTTTGTACTCACACCCTGCTATCTACTCTACATATTTTTATACTCATGCTTTGCTGTCTACTGTAGATATATTTACACAGACACCTTGTCATCTACTTAAGATTCTTTTATACGCACACCCTGCCATCTACTTTAGCTCGTTTTACACTCATACCCTACTATCTTCTGAATATACTTTTATACTCACACTTTGCTATCTACTGTAGATAGTTTTATATCACACTCTCCTATCTACTGAAGATACTTTTATTCCCACACACTGGTATCTGCTATATATAGGCCTACTGTCATACTCATAACCTGATATCTACTGTTGATAGTTTTATTCATACTTTGCTATCTACTTTAGAAAGGTTTTTACTCACACACTATCTACTGTAGATAGTTTTATGTTCACATTTTGCACCAGCTATCTACTGTCGATAGTTTTATACTCAATAATTATTGCGAATATTCGCAATAATCACACCACCAGTTTGATTATGTAGGCCTACTTATTAATGCAATCGGTGTTTCATGCTTCAAGCGTCACGGTTCTATAACTTTATAGATAGTTTGATACTCACACTTTATTACCTACTGAAGATAGTTTTATACTTGCATGTTGCAATCTACTGAAGATACTTTTATTCTCAAACCCTGATATCTACTCTAGATATGTCATCTACATCAGATTCTTTAATACGCATACCCTGTCATCTACTTTAGCTCGTTTTACACTCATACCCTGCTATCTACTGAAGATATATTTATACTCAAACTTTGCTATCTACTCTAGATAGTTTTATAATTACGCCCTCTAATCTACTGAAGATACTTTTATACTCACAGCCAACTACTGAAGATACTTTTATTCTCAAACTCTAATATCTACTATAAATACTCACACCCCGATTTTTACTTGTTGGGAGTTTTATTCACCCTTTGAAATCTACTTTAGAACGTTTTGTACTCACACCCTGCTATCTACTCTACATATTTTTATACTCATGCTTTGCTGTCTACTGTAGATATATTTACACAGACACCTTGTCATCTACTTAAGATTCTTTTATACGCACACCCTGCCATCTACTTTAGCTCGTTTTACACTCATACCCTGCTATCTTCTGAATATACTTTTATACTCACACTTTGCTATCTACTCTAGATAGTTTTATAATCACACCTACTATCTACTGAAGATACTTTTATTCCCACACACTGATATCTGCTATATATAGGCCTACTGTCATACTTATAACCTGATATCTACTGTTGATAGTTTTATTCATACTTTGCTATCTACTTTAGAAAGGTTTTTACTCACACACTATCTACTCTAGATAGTGGTATGTTCACACTTTGCACCAGCTATCTACTGTCGATAGTTTTATACTCAATAATTATTGCGAATATTCGCAATAATTATTGCGAATATTCGCAATAATTATTGCGAATATTCGCAATAACATTGCGAATATTCGCAATAATTATTGCGAATATTCGCAATAACATTGCGAATATTCGCAATAACATTGCGAATATTCGCAATAATTATTGCGAATATTCGCAATAACATTGCGAATATTCGCAATAATATTGCGAATATTCGCAATAATTATTGCGAATATTCGCAATAATTATTGCGAATATTCGCAATAATCACACCACCAGTTTGATTATGTAGGCCTACTTATTAATGCAATCGGTGTTTCATGTTTCGGCGTCACGGTTCTATAACTTTATAGATAGTTTGATACTCACACTTTATTACCTACTGAAGATAGTTTTATACTTGCATGTTGCAATCTACTGAAGATACTTTTATTCTCAAACCCTGATATCTACTCTAGATATGTCATCTACATCAGATTCTTTAATACGCATACCCTGTCATCTACTTTAGCTCGTTTGACACTCATACCCTGCTATCTACTGAAGATACATTTATACTCAAACTTTGCTATCTACTCTAGATAGTTTTATAATTACGCCCTCTAATCTACTGAAGATACTTTTATACTCACAGCCAACTACTGAAGATACTTTTATTCTCAAACTCTAATATCTACTATAAATACTCACACCCCGATTTTTACTTGTTGGGAGTTTTATTCACCCTTTGAAATCTACTTTAGAACGTTTTGTACTCACACCCTGCTATCTACTCTACATATTTTTATACTCATGCTTTGCTGTCTACTGTAGATATATTTACACAGACACCTTGTCATCTACTTAAGATTCTTTTATACGCACACCCTGCCATCTACTTTAGCTCGTTTTACACTCATACCCTACTATCTTCTGAATATACTTTTATACTCACACTTTGCTATCTACTGTAGATAGTTTTATATCACACTCTCCTATCTACTGAAGATACTTTTATTCCCACACACTGGTATCTGCTATATATAGGCCTACTGTCATACTCATAACCTGATATCTACTGTTGATAGTTTTATTCATACTTTGCTATCTACTTTAGAAAGGTTTTACTCACACACTATCTACTGTAGATAGTTTTATGTTCACATTTTGCACCAGCTATCTACTGTCGATAGTTTTATACTCAATAATTATTGCGAATATTCGCAATAATCACACCACCAGTTTGATTATGTAGGCCTACTTATTAATGCAATCGGTGTTTCATGCTTCGGCGTCACGGTTCTATAACTTTATAGATAGTTTGATACTCACACTTTATTACCTACTGAAGATAGTTTTATACTTGCATGTTGCAATCTACTGAAGATACTTTTATTCTCAAACCCTGATATCTACTCTAGATATGTCATCTACATCAGATTCTTTAATACGCATACCCTGTCATCTACTTTAGCTCGTTTTACACTCATACCCTGCTATCTACTGAAGATATATTTATACTCAAACTTTGCTATCTACTCTAGATAGTTTTATAATTACGCCCTCTAATCTACTGAAGATACTTTTATACTCACAGCCAACTACTGAAGATACTTTTATTCTCAAACTCTAATATCTACTATAAATACTCACACCCCTGATTTTTACTTGTTGGGAGTTTTATTCACCCTTTGAAATCTACTTTAGAACGTTTTGTACTCACACCCTGCTATCTACTCTACATATTTTTATACTCATGCTTTGCTGTCTACTGTAGATATATTTACACAGACACCTTGTCATCTACTTAAGATTCTTTTATACGCACACCCTGCCATCTACTTTAGCTCGTTTTACACTCATACCCTGCTATCGTCTGAATATACTTTTATACTCACACTTTGCTATCTACTCAAGATAGTTTTATAATCACACCTACTATCTACTGAAGATACTTTTATTCCCACACACTGATATCTGCTATATATAGGCCTACTGTCATACTTATAACCTGATATCTACTGTTGATAGTTTTATTCATACTTTGCTATCTACTTTAGAAAGGTTTTACTCACACACTATCTACTCTAGATAGTGGTATGTTCACACTTTGCACCAGCTATCTACTGTCGATAGTTTTATACTCAATAATTATTGCGAATATTCGCAATAATTATTGCGAATATTCGCAATAATTATTGCGAATATTCGCAATAATTATTGCGAATATTCGCAATAACATTGCGAATATTCGCAATAATTATTGCGAATATTCGCAATAACATTGCAAATATTCGCAATAACAAATATTCGCAATAACATTGCGAATATTCGCAATAATTATTGCGAATATTCGCAATAACATTGCGAATATTCGCAATAACATTGCGAATATTCGCAATAGTTATTGCGAATATTCGCAATAATCACACCACCAGTTTGATTATGTAGGCCTACTTATTAATGCAATCGGTGTTTCATGCTTCGGCGTCACGGTTCTATAACTTTATAGATAGTTTGATACTCACACTTTATTACCTACTGAAGATAGTTTTATACTTGCATGTTGCAATCTACTGAAGATACTTTTATTCTCAAACCCTGATATCTACTCTAGATATGTCATCTACATCAGATTCTTTAATACGCATACCCTGTCATCTACTTTAGCTCGTTTTACACTCATACCCTGCTATCTACTGAAGATACATTTATACTCAAACTTTGCTATCTACTCTAGATAGTTTTATAATTACGCCCTCTAATCTACTGAAGATACTTTTATACTCACAGCCAACTACTGAAGATACTTTTATTCTCAAACTCTAATATCTACTATAAATACTCACACCCCGATTTTTACTTGTTGGGAGTTTTATTCACCCTTTGAAATCTACTTTAGAACGTTTTGTACTCACACCCTGCTATCTACTCTACATATTTTTATACTCATGCTTTGCTGTCTACTGTAGATATATTTACACAGACACCTTGTCATCTACTTAAGATTCTTTTATACGCACACCCTGCCATCTACTTTAGCTCGTTTTACACTCATACCCTGCTATCTTCTGAATATACTTTTATACTCACACTTTGCTATCTACTCTAGATAGTTTTATAATCACACCTACTATCTACTGAAGATACTTTTATTCCCACACACTGATATCTGCTATATATAGGCCTACTGTCATACTTATAACCTGATATCTACTGTTGATAGTTTTATTCATACTTTGCTATCTACTTTAGAAAGGTTTTACTCACACACTATCTACTCTAGATAGTGGTATGTTCACACTTTGCACCAGCTATCTACTGTCGATAGTTTTATACTCAATAATTATTGCGAATATTCGCAATAATTATTGCGAATATTCGCAATAACATTGCGAATATTCGCAATAACATTGCGAATATTCGCAATAACATTGCAAATATTCGCAATAACATTGCGAATATTCGCAATAAATTGCGAATATTCGCAATAATTATTGCGAATATTCGCAATAATATTGCGCATATAATTATTGCGAATATTCGCAATAATATTGCGAATATTCGCAATAATTATTGCGAATATTCGCAACAATCACACCACCAGTTTGATTATGTAGGCCTACTTATTAATGCAATCGGTGTTTCATGCTTCGGCGTCACGGTTCTATAACTTTATAGATAGTTTGATACTCACACTTTATTACCTACTGAAGATAGTTTTATACTTGCATGTTGCAATCTACTGAAGATACTTTTATTCTCAAACCCTGATATCTACTCTAGATATGTCATCTACATCAGATTCTTTAATACGCATACCCTGTCATCTACTTTAGCTCGTTTTACACTCATACCCTGCTATCTACTGAAGATACATTTATACTCAAACTTTGCTATCTACTCTAGATAGTTTTATAATTACGCCCTCTAATCTACTGAAGATACTTTTATACTCACAGCCAACTACTGAAGATACTTTTATTCTCAAACTCTAATATCTACTATAAATACTCACACCCCGATTTTTACTTGTTGGGAGTTTTATTCACCCTTTGAAATCTACTTTAGAACGTTTTGTACTCACACCCTGCTATCTACTCTACATATTTTTATACTCATGCTTTGCTGTCTACTGTAGATATATTTACACAGACACCTTGTCATCTACTTAAGATTCTTTTATACGCACACCCTGCCATCTACTTTAGCTCGTTTTACACTCATACCCTGCTATCTTCTGAATATACTTTTATACTCACACTTTGCTATCTACTCTAGATAGTTTTATAATCACACCTACTATCTACTGAAGATACTTTTATTCCCACACACTGATATCTGCTATATATAGGCCTACTGTCATACTTATAACCTGATATCTACTGTTGATAGTTTTATTCATACTTTGCTATCTACTTTAGAAAGGTTTTTACTCACACACTATCTACTCTAGATAGTTGTATGTTCACACTTTGCACCAGCTATCTACTGTCGATAGTTTTATACTCAATAATTATTGCGAATATTCGCAATAATTATTGCGAATATTCGCAATAATTATTGCGAATATTCATAATAACATTGCGAATATTCGCAATAATTATTGCGAATATTCGCAATAACATTGCGAATATTCGCAATAACATTGCGAATATTCGCAATAACATTGCGAATATTCGCAATAATATTGCGAATATTCGCAATAATTATTGCGAATATTCGCAATAATTATTGCGAATATTCGCAATAATTATTGCGAATATTCGCAATAATCACACCACCAGTTTGATTATGTAGGCCTACTTATTAATGCAATCGGTGTTTCATGTTTCGGCGTCACGGTTCTATAACTTTATAGATAGTTTGATACTCACACTTTATTACCTACTGAAGATAGTTTTATACTTGCATGTTGCAATCTACTGAAGATACTTTTATTCTCAAACCCTGATATCTACTCTAGATATGTCATCTACATCAGATTCTTTAATACGCATACCCTGTCATCTACTTTAGCTCGTTTGACACTCATACCCTGCTATCTACTGAAGATACATTTATACTCAAACTTTGCTATCTACTCTAGATAGTTTTATAATTACGCCCTCTAATCTACTGAAGATACTTTTATACTCACAGCCAACTACTGAAGATACTTTTATTCTCAAACTCTAATATCTACTATAAATACTCACACCCCGATTTTTACTTGTTGGGAGTTTTATTCATCCTTTGAAATCTACTTTAGAACGTTTTGTACTCACACCCTGCTATCTACTCTACATATTTTTATACTCATGCTTTGCTGTCTACTGTAGATATATTTACACAGACACCTTGTCATCTACTTAAGATTCTTTTATACGCACACCCTGCCATCTACTTTAGCTCGTTTTACACTCATACCCTGCTATCTTCTGAATATACTTTTATACTCACACTTTGCTATCTACTCTAGATAGTTTTATAATCACACCTACTGTCTACTGAAGATACTTTTATTCCCACACACTGATATCTGCTATATATAGGCCTACTGTCATACTTATAACCTGATATCTACTGTTGATAGTTTTATTCATACTTTGCTATCTACTTTAGAAAGGTTTTTACTCACACTCTAGCTACTCTAGATAGTATTATGTTCACCCTTTGCACCAGCTATCTACTGTCGATAGTTTTATACTCAATAATTATTGCGAATATTCGCAATAATTATTGCGAATATTCGCAATAACATTGCGAATATTCATAATAACATGCGAATATTCGCAATAATTATTGCGAATATTCGCATAATAACATTGCGAATATTCGCAATAACATTGCGAATATTCGCAATAACATTGCGAATATTCGCAATAATTATTGCGAATATTCGCAATAATATTTCTAATTTTTTTTTTTTTTTTTTTTGGCACTATTATGTTTCCGTAGTTATGGACAAAAATTTGGAATATTTTTTTTTTGCATAGCCCTATTTTTAAATGCAGATTTCTTACCATCAATGACACGTCAGCCAAGCATAATGGAGACGAATGTCTGACAAGGTCTTAGGTACCATTCCATATCAGACAGTACGTAATGTAGTACAATGGCTTCTTATGCATGCCCAATGAACCATCGGGTATCCTTTTCGCAGCTACATTGGCTTTTGCATTACCGTGTGAAGAAACCAACTTTTCTTTGTTGTATCTGCCTGTTGTATACGATATTTCTGGGTGCGAGTTGAGTGCAGATTTCTACGCCCGCGCCTTCGACTTACGTAATCACGGCAACAACCAGAAGGATATTGGTGCCGCTTTAGGAATTACGTAAGGTGCAGTTTCTAAAATTCTGAAGAGACTTTGAGAGACCGGAACTACTGACCAAGGTCAGGCCGGCCCCGAAAGACAGACGCCAGGGAAGACCGATCTCTCCTGAGAGTTTGCCGCAATGGCAGCACGAACCCTGCATCTCGGCTCCATAACACGCCTGTTACCAGGAAACTTGTGAACAATAGACTGGTTATTGCAAGTTTTCGCGCAAGACGACCAATAAGAAAGCCGATACTTCTGCAAAGACATCGGCATGCGCGCTTGCTTTGGTCATAGAGACAGGATTTTGAAAGTAGGCCATTGGAGTAATGTGATCTTCAGTAACGAGGATCCTCTATAGACAATATGGCCGATTGAAGGTCCGAAGACAGGTTGGTCAAAGCCTGCTAGAGGATTGTATCCTGCCTAGAGTCCAGGGATATGGTGGTGGAACCACAGTATGGGGAGCATTTCACAGTAGGTCGAAATCACACCTCAACATGCTAGAAGGACACAATGAACCAGGACCAATACCTGCATGTTCTTGATACAGTTATGCTTCCGTTTGCAAGAAGAGACAATTTCGTGATCCATGATGACAACACCACGCCACACAGAGCCCTACACGTGAGGGAATTCCTTGAAAATGAGAATGTAGAACACCTGGACTGGTCGGCTTTGAGCCCGGATATGAACCCTAGAGAGAACTTATTGGCCGAAGTTTCCCGCAGGTTAGGTAACATGGACAACCAAGTAATCACAATTCAGGAACTTAGACACGCCCACATTTCATTTCATTTCATTTCATTTCATTTTATTAGAAAAAGCATCGTGGCCCTAAGGCCAAATTGAGCAATTTTTACAAAATTTAAAGACATCAAAATATTACTAAATTACAAATACAAAATATATAAACAACAAATTTAAATTCAAATAATGCAAGATAAAAGATGAAAAATATTGCACATATAAAGCA
Source organism: Amphiura filiformis (assembly GCF_039555335.1). NCBI lineage: Eukaryota > Metazoa > Echinodermata > Ophiuroidea > Amphilepidida > Amphiuridae > Amphiura > Amphiura filiformis. The sequence goes on from NC_092647.1 coordinate 4,946,922, forward strand.
AAAATGGATATTGCCACATATTAAAACATCAGCATGCAGGTGTGAGTCGGCTCCGGGAGTCGGTGTGGGTGGAAAAAGGGTACACAGGTGAAGGGTGCATGAGCGCACGCACCCCGATGCACACACAACGGCATGCCAGCACACATGGTCCCTTCATCTCTGAACCCATACAACACCCAACCACCACAGAAAAAAGCCACTCACACCTGCACACAATATATACTCACACACACTCACATACCTAATTCACACCACACATATCACTGGGCTCAAACAAACTCCAAAAACACCTGGTACTCCCTCGTGCTCCCACTCACACATACAAATAAAGAGATCATAATAAATTATATAAATAATGACACCTGCATACATGTAATACATCAAAACTGTTTAAAAGCACTAAAAATGGCAAATGCAAAAGGATAACTACTGATTCAATAAATTAATAAAATATGGCACTGGACTATTAGCAAACCTGGATGTTCTGACAGGAATTTTGATATTGCACTTGAATTGCGGAGATTTCTTCCATGGGCTTCAAACCTAGTGGGGGAATGAGATGACTAGTACGAGCATTGGTTGATAGCCCTTCAGCAAATGAATGACAGAGTAATTCTCTTCTGTTAGTTAAAAATCAAGATTGCACGAAGTAATTGCATCATCATAAGATGTATAGTTCCAACCAAGTATTGTCCTACATGCCCGTTTTTGAATTCTTTCAATATCAGCAGATTGTTTTGATGTAATACTTGAGTGCCAAACCACAGCAGCATATTCGAGAACTGGTCTAAGGTAACTTTTAAGAACAATGGTGAGCTCATCTTGAGAGAAGCCAAATTTTTTTAAAGTGCGAAGCATAAAAAGACGCCTATTGGCTCTGGTAAGCATATCATTAACCTGGGCGTCCCATTTAAGGTCATTTTGTAACCAGAGACCGAGCACTTTCGCTTTGTCAACATAAGGAAGAGGCTCATTACCAATTCTCAAATCTGTGTGTAGTGGCTCTGATCTACCAAAATTAACAAGAAGAGCCTGGCATTTGGATGGGTTTAATTTAAGGCAATTGTTTTTGGCCCACTCAGTAAAATCATTCAAATCATCTTGAAGACAGCCTTTAACATTACGATGACGGTTCTCACCAAAGGTCATGTCATCAACGTATTTCCAGTATTGTGATTTGGCATCTGTGGCAAGACATTCCACAAGGAACCTTGGCCTACCTGGTAGAGGGAATGTCACGTCGCGTACATGACCTTGAGCTGGCAAGGGGTGGACACACCAAATATTGAGTTGTGTTTTCTCAAGCAAGAGACTGAACATGTCACAGTGGGAGTTTAAGTTTGCCAGTGTCTTTAATCGCATTTTGTGATACGAAAAAAAACCCGCCAAAAAGTGTTGCATTTTTGTAATCCTTCCATTGTAATGCGCTTCCTCAGGTAATTCTTTGTTTAATTGACAAACTGTGTGATGTAAACATCAAAGGACATTGGTATCTTGCAATGAAATTCAACTGAGCACTACTCCAGAACAATAAACATGTTCCTAATATGATTAAAAACTGCATCTGATACAAAATAAAAAACATTCCAAACTTTTGTCCACGACTGTAATTGATCTTACTATTAATAGAGAGGCTTCTCAAACAACTTATAATTATTTATTAATTAGTGCAGTATGGCCGTCAATCAAATTACAATTTAAGATCATGCAAGAATTAAACTTAAAAATCACTACGAATATTTCCTTTTTGCTATGGTTACTTATATAAGCCTGGAGATCTTGATTAACTGACGTTCTGATGAGATTCATTTGATGGTCCCGGTTCTTGATCTAAGATCCGGCAATGTCCAAGATCCATGTCCTGAAGACTACTCTCTAAATGTAGTAAAAGAGTGAATTTCCACTATAATCCGTTTTTGAATGGAAAACATACTAAAATGAGAGAAAGTACAATTTGTATAGGCAATATTCACTCTATTGAGAGTATGCAGACTGCTGTTTTCAACCCTTTAAGAGTGAAATTTTTCCACTCAAAAGGGGTTGTCCTCCATTTCACTCTTTCGATCTTTTTTCCACTCTTTCCACTGGGTGTACATTTAGAGAGTATGTTTTTACTATCCTAGCTACTATGCTAGTGTTTTCTAAATGGTCTTCTATGTTGATTGTAAGCCCCTCTATCAAAGACCACTTGAGCAATTCACTGCTAGCTGCTCCACTTGACAGTCAGATAACACACTATGTTTATCCAGCAAAATACCACAGTTCGTTAATGGAGATATTTCAGTCTGTCATTTCTTTGAGTTAACAATACAGTTTGAAGACTTCACACAATTATGATAACCTTTGATAGCACCCACTGGCTAACATAAGTTTCACAGAGTTTCCTGTTTATAACTCTACACTGCTTCGGTTGTTCAGTTATTCTCCAGACCTTATATATTACAGCACATTACATCATTTCTAAATACAGCTTATTACATCACCACAGGCCAATCAGAATCATTACTATGTATAGATGGTTTCTGTAATAGCGCCACCACTTAATCTTTCCATTGAATTGATAGAGATATAGAGATGAACATCAAAATGTGAAAACCAATTTTACTGATGACAAAATATACACAACCCTAACCAATATCATGGACATTTTGGACCACATAACACTTTGTAGAATCCAGGATTGATTTAGGGTAAATAAGACACAGATCGACGATTTCAACAACAGCGAAAGATGGCAACAAGAATACGGTAGTGACACTTGCAAAGAAACAAGCCCACATCATCCGCGTCCTTAGCCATTATTTTGTGTTGTACTTTTTTCCCTTTTTATGTTCTGCCATTGAAGCTGACGTATACGATTTAAACCAGACTGCTCATATGTCACCCATACACAGTTTTGTTCAGATCCTGATGCAAATCGTGAAAAAATTAATAAACTAAATGCCAATATCAGGAGCTTGTCTTAAAATATTTTAAAAAAAACCTCTTTAAAATGTTTAAATAGGACCAAAACTTCAGTATAATTGGTATCTCCGAGACTAAATTGAAAGATAAACCACACGATTATTGTAATATTCCTCGATATAATTTTGAGTATATTAAGGAAAGGGGTATGAACGTTTGGACAGTATTTATTGTGGGACATTAGAGCACATCAGACATATCGAATTGCATTCTGAATACGAAGAATGTCCTTCTGATATCAAATAATTTTGATTTTTGAAATTCGCAATTTAATACACATTTTATGGCAAATTATTAAAGATTGATATTTTAGATATTTAACAGTGATTTTTTTTCCCAAAACACACAAAAAAAATAGGTCTTTTTGGGAAAAATATCCATATCTTCAATATGAAAGGTCAAAATTTTCAATTGACCGTCGGATTTTCCTCCCTGCTACATACACTTTAAGAATATATGATTAGATTTATATAATTTACTTCGAGGACTGTTATATATCAAACATTTGAAAAATATCAAATTTGTATAATTTGTCATAAAATTTGTATTATATTGTGATTTTCAAAAAATTAAAATTATTTGATATCAGAAAGACATGCTTCGTATTCAGAATGCAATTCGATAGGTCTGAGGTGCTTTCATGTCCCACAAAATACTGTCGAATGAACGCAATAAACGCTCATTTTAGATCCCTTAACATGACTGGTCTGGAGAAAGGTGACGTCTGCATTTAAATTTGTATAGTAGAAACTTACATGCCAATTCAAATTTTGCATCTTGTTTTATTGAAATTGAATGTAAATTTAAAAAGAATGTTATAGTCGGAGTATTATACATAGCACAGACGCCATTTAACGATTTCATTACAGATATTGACTTTTTTTAAGAAGATATAACTTTGGATAAAAACATATTTATATTAATGGCGATTTTTACATCGATTTACTTAAATTAGAGAGCGACAGACCTACTCATGATTACCTTGAACTTCTTTACTCCTATTCATTAATGCCTACTATTTATAAACCAACAAGAATCACACAACCAACTGCTACAATTATTGATAATATCCTAAGTAATGACAATATTATCAAATCAACAATTATGATTACTCATATAAGTGACCACTTCCATTATTACTTTATCGACCAACCTCGAAGTAGAAAAGCGAATGTGTAAAGCGAAAGACGTAATATATAAAAGAAATCATAATAGTAAGGATATTGCTCAATTTAGAACAAGGCTATCTGACGTTAAATGGGGTGAAATTCTTGAACAAATTGATGCAAATTATGACTATTATTCATTGACACTTTTAATACGCTTTACGATGTACTGGTGATAGAAGAAAAGAACAAATAGCGCCATGGATTACGAAGGGATTGTTAAAAAGTATCAATAAAAAGTATTATGCTATATAAACATATGCTCCAAACATATTCAAAACATATAAAAAAAGTTGGAAATGCTTATTCGAAAATCCAAACGCAAACACTTTTTTCCAAGTTAGAGCATGCTAAAAATAATATGAAACAAACATGGAAAACAATTAATAATTATTATTGTATAAATAAACACTCTCCAGAAAGCAAATTTAAAGCTGAAAGTGGCCGTTTTGTAACCAATTATAAAGAAATATCAAATCAGTTCAAATATCATTTCATTAACGAAGTATTCAAAAAGGCATGAAAACAATTATTCGCTTATCTCAACGAGAACAAGACAAGTATTGTAAAAATAATTGATAAATTTGACATGAATATAGGTGGAGGACATGACAATATTAGCAATCTAATCATTAAAAAAACCTCTTGGTATGATATTTAACTTTTCTATATCTACTAGGATTGTTCCTGATAAACTATCGTCCGGTTTCTCTTCTACCGTGCTTTTCAAAAATTCTTGAAAGATTGGTCTTTAACAGACATACGAATTATATTGACAATAAACGAATCGTTAACACCAAACAATTTGGCTATCGATCAAAACATTTGACCTTTATTTCTATAGAGCAATTGGTAGAGAAAGTTACTGGAGCAGTTGAAAGAAATGAAACGACTATTTGAATATTTCTGTACTTGTCAAAAGCCTTTGATACAATCGATCATAACATGAAGACCACGAGCGCAAGAAGACCGTAAGTCCATTTGGCCCCTTAACATGTATACACTAAAGTTACGTATATTTTCTTAGGGTTTTATAACGTTTAATACATGTTCCAGGGTGAAAACATCATGGAAGGTTGTGACAGATTTGCTTTGGCCCTGAACATGTATAAAACATTACCAAACTATTACTATACGAAACTATACGCAACTTTAGTGTATACATGTTTAGGGGCCAAGTGGACTTACGGTCTTCGTGCGCTCAGGTCTTCACATGCTTTTACATAAATTTGGACTTGCTAAAAGCCTTTGATACAATGGATAGTAACATACTCTTACATAAATTGGGACTTGTCCAAAGCCTTTGATACAATCGATCTTAACATACTCTAACATAAATTAGAACACTGCGGTCCTATTCTTTGAAATTCTTCAGATAAGAATCTGAAAGTTTCAATTCAAAATAAAGCTTATCTCTAAATATAATTAATCTGCTCCACGAGCACATCCCCGTCTTGTCTTTTGGTAATATTATATAAAGTTCCTTTGTTTTGTTAATTTCATTTGATTTTAGGAAAAGGCTAACTTTGGGGCCTTTTTTTGTCTTTCAGCCTTTTCTTCTATAAGTATCGTGTTTGTCTATTTTTTGATGAATTAACCAATCAAGGGATCACAGATTTTCAGGCCTCTCCTTGGCCTTTCCTGTGATTCCGTCACTCTTACTTATATTATGATTTTGCATGTATTCTAGCTTTTTGTAATTTGATGAGTGAAAATAATAAATGAATGAATGAATGATAGAATGAATGAATGGGTGAATTTATGAATGAACTACGTTGGCTGTCAGTTCAGCAATGGATCGAATAAAAATTGAGTTATAAAGTACTTTCTGTTGAAGCTTCATTTAACACTTCACTGTCCGTAATCAAATTTAGCTTTTGATAAAAATGACGTGGGAAACGTCATATTTTATGTATTGTATTTTGTTTGTTTTTGCAAAGCGCAATAAGCGTCATTTACTGTTGGACACCGACGGTATGCAATTGTTTACTTTTCATTTCGCTGTCATTTTTAGAAAGGTTTCAATGTAACATATGCTACCTATAATTAAAAATTAAATTCGCCTAGCTGTTCACATCACAGTGCATTACCATTACGTGAATCCCACCCGAAACATTTCTTCATATAGTATGCTGGTATGTGGTAACCATTGTATCGTAGTGACTGTAGAAGTGTGTATCATTTTGCATAAGTTTTCTCAAAACAATTCACGAAATAGACACCTTTGAACTAGCTCTTTTGTACGTACATTTTAAGAAATATTTAAGAAAATCTCGGCTCTTAAATTTGACATGAAACATGTTTCTATGATACCAAAATATATTATTGTGTAGAGGATGTATGGAATATATAATAAACTATTCAATTATAAGCCACCTGGAATGTAGAACGTAGTTAAGTTTCATGGTATGGCACAGACTCTACAATTGAAATGACGCGGATATCAGTTTATTCCCAGTGCTAAACATTAGATGAGCACACCTGCTGTTATAAAACTGAAAAGCATTTATGGGATTTCTCGAAAGACTACTTTTTCTTATACTTTTAGCATAATAATCGTCTCAAGGAGTTTTGGTAAGATCGACGACAGGTTAAGCTTTCGCAAAATACCACTTGTTTGGCTGTAAAGTAAACCCTTCGTTTGAAATGCATTTTGTAATATTATTAACACTATTATATAAATTCAAACACCATTATATAATACATTTTCAGCATCAAATTCGGGTCTATTTCATTTAAATTTTCGTACAATTATATATTGTTATAAATAGACACTTATATTATAAAATCAATAATATAGCCATTAAAAAGCAAATGCGTGGTATATCTAAAGTATTTTACACATGCTATGGCTTTAAAAGATTATTTTTAAGATACTTGATACATGTAGCTTAAATGTTATCGTTACCTATGGCTTATCAAAACGCACCTAATAGTAATAGTATTCAAAGTTCATGGGCATCTAATTATTATATTTCCATTATTTGTTATTGGATAGAACTTAAAGATGTGGTGCTAAAACTAGACTTCGTCCCAACGGTTGCAGTTAAATTATGAAAAAAAATTCTAACGGGTGAAAACTGATTCATAAAACTCAAAGGTTTAAAAGGACCATAGAATTGCTTGATATTGCATGACGAGACTCTTTTAACAAAAAGGTAATAATATGGCATACCTTTGTGTTGTTAGAAATCTTAATTTAAATGTTAATTAATTAGAAAAGCCTTATGTTTAAATAAAATAATAAAACAGCTTGTTTACCGTTTTGGCGTTTTGCAGACACACTTTACTTCTTTTCTCTGTGTGTGGTTATCGTCTATGTCGAAATCAAAGGACAGATAAAAAATGCCACCTTACCTCCCCCTTTACAAGATCTGAGCACATACATCAGATATAAAGAACAAAGTCTAAAACTTGTCTAGGTAACTGTTGGTCAACAATTATTGATAACTTATAAAATGATCATAAAAATAAGCATCAAACGAATACCCCGACTAACCTGCGAGCAAACTACAAATGCAAATACAGTCAGTATGATATTTGATTTGAAATAATGGTGCATTTATTATTCATTCATAAGTCAATATGGAAAGGTATTAAGAGTCATTTTGATTATATTCAATAGTAACGCAATCGCAATTCAATTCAAGGTCAAATCCCAAATTCCCTCAAATAAACAGAACATTCCTATTGTAAACGGGATTATATAACATTTTACCTTGTTCTGAAATGTATAAAAGAACATAGAAATCTAACTTTAAACCGGGTTTCACCCATTTCTAGTCCTATTGACTCTAATAATGTACCTTGTAGCAAAGATCTTTGCTTGTAGTAACTCTAGAATGTATTATCTTATAATACTTGCATGATTTCACAAATGCGAAAACACACAGTGCCTTTGTTTAATCCCAAGTAATCTCTGTGCAAGTAACAGATAGGACAGAGGGAATTGCAAGTACTTACTAAATCGTGTAAACTACACATCAGTACCACGTAATTTTACCATGATGCAAGGCTCCCTAGGGGTCGTGCAGGTGACTGGGAAGTCAATAGACTGAATACAGGGCAGATTCCATTTCTGAAATGTACACGAATCACAGATATTCGGTATAAAGTCTACTAAAGTCTACATGAAACCGGAAGGTGTAACTACGAATTTAATACCGTGTTCAAGGAAAGGCATTCAAATGTGGATTGAATGCTGGGTGGAAAATGTGGGGAATTAATGTTGATTTACTCTTGCTATAAAGCACATAATGTTCAAATGTATAGTTTTTGCCTTTCTTTTTCAATCTTAAGCCATGATATTATAATTCGAAGACGTATTCTTCAAAACGATTCTTAAGTCCTTACCAACATTAACCAAATACTTGACATAAAACAATTTGTACAAAACAGCTGTTGTTATGTATCTACGCATGGAGTCCTTTTTAAAGTTCAGGCTCTTTCATTCCATTTATATTATATATGAACTATATCATCTCATCATCCACATTTTTCTCTTCTCTGTCATTCGGCTTTTGGGTAGGAGCTATAATTAGCCACACCTAGGGCATCTTCAAGCAGAAAACCAAGCGCAGACATCCTCGGGATAAGTATCCTCATTGGTATAATGAAGAACACCTCTAAAGATTGGGGCAGATGACGTCCAAGGGTAAACTAGATGAAAGCTTCCCACTTCGGTAAGCAAAATTCATTGTTGATGTCATTGCATGAACTCAATCGCGATATTAAAGCACAAGCTAGATTTGTACTATTCAAATACGCTAGACCGGGTGCTAATATCAAAATACGATACGTATAATTGCGAGAGTAATATGCAACCCCAAATTAGGGAACAAATATGAAATTTGAAACCTCGGTTTAATTATTTTCAAACAGTACAGATAAAAATAGGTATTACGAAATATATGCAAATATAATCATCAGCTAATCTTTCTCATTGGGTTAATTCAAAGTGTTCACATGGCAATGCTTTTGGCTCATTTTCTTTTGTTACTTTTCTATTGATACTTTGATTGACAACATGAATTTGATATATCCAAGAAGGCGAAACTTACTTTGTGAGGTTGAGAATAGATGCGCATTCGATTTTTGATAATTATGATTTTCCGATGCTGCAGATGATATGGGTGGCAATCGCCGTAGATCGCCTAAGATCACTTCAGAATGTAGAACAAAATTCACTGTTTGTATGAGTTAACAAACCTGCTTAAGTACAGCATACATGGCCAATGTGTGTACATAATAAATAATATAAATCACAGATCTTACTGGAACAGATATATTACACTATAGCAGCTTTTTTTCTTGGAAAATATTCTGTTCTGGACGACGGATGTATATCCTGTTTCAAACGTGGCCGTCTGAGTCCTTGCACAGACGATATTTCCAAAATTTCTTCAGGGAACATTTGCCATCCACTCTGTTCCGTTTTCATGGACAAAGGTGTCCCTTTTTTCCTAAACCATAGTTCGGCAAGGAAGATACATATTCCCATTTTGGGGAAGATGCGCGCGCGCGCGCGCCCCTATTGGCGTACTCCAAATCGCCTTCGTTCTAGCTGGAACAGAGCTCTTGTTATGCAAAAACTGGTTTAATTCTAATTCTATTTGACACAATTATTATTAGTTTCCCTAAATTAACCCATAGTTCTGTTTTTCCTATAACGTATATGCTTCTTTCTTTTAAAGGCTACATCTAAATCCCTAAGAACCCAAATTCAACTGGATATGTGATATCCTTATTAATCTTAAAGATTCACTTGTTTCACTTGTTTTATTTTCTGCCCTGAATTCCAATTCTGCTATCCGTGGGCAATAGATGTTATTTGATTAAAATATCCAACGTGAACCACGCACGCGCAGTATCCTTCATATTGTAAGAAAAATACTAAATGTAAAGGATACATTTAGCATGATGAAAGTGTTTTAAACCGAATTATGAACAAACAGTTCAAACGCCTGAAATCACACAACACAATTTTGTGATCAATCATTGTATTTTGGTCATGCTTGCCAAGTGTGCGTCAGAACATAACCTTGAAAATAACATCAAAGATATGGTACAATTACTTGCCACGTGTTCTTTTAATATTAGTATCAAATGACCTTTTCGGTACATTCCATAAGCCTTTTCGTTTTTACCCAGGCGGCGGATGACATGATCGAGCCGGCAACTCGTGAAACCGCCCGGCCGTATGGCATTTTCAATATACTCGGTTAGTTTTGTGGGGTTCATTATCGAACCCCAACGGTTTTAGCTTGTATTTATATTATTTATCAACATAGACCTATTTGTTTGTGATATTTCAAGCGTTTTAAAATTTCAAAATAATCCCATTCAATTACACGGTTGACGATGAAAATTTACTGACTTTAGGGACTGCACGTCATACACCACCTGTTTTTACCCCTACATACGTCACGCTTATGCGCACATCGTTACTGAGAATTTCACCACCGTAAAGTGCGCAGTGACATTGTGCGCATCGGCTTGACGACACCCGTGCCCAAACACAATGCTTATGGGATTCACCGAAAATGTGAATGCAGTTCGGAGAAATAAAAAATAATCCTGATTTTCTCGCATATATTTGTGCGACCTCACACCACCCACCCCCTACCAATCCTTAACCACATCTGAATTTCGGACAATTATTCTCAAAAACAGGTTAGTCAACATGCTAACTTAAATTTCGAATAGTATTTTAGTTGCTACATACATGTATTTCATTATCAAAGGGTAAGTCTGCGCATACTTATAGTGAATGACATTGCATATATTTCCCCATAGTACTAATGGTGTGCGTGTTTCAAGATATAAATGATGGAACGATTTCTGAATATATACCGTATTTGTAAATATTTGTTTAACATGTTTAAAGAGCACGTATTCGATTTATCTTACTATCAATTTAAAAGGTTTTTCAATATAACATATACACTATCCAGCCATGACAATAAATGTTTATCACTTACGAGTATTTTCGTATAGCTGTTCAAAACACAATACATTAAGTGAACCCCGTAGCATTCCTTCGGCAAGGAAGATACATATTCCCATTTTGTGGAAGATGCACCCCTATTGGCGTACTCCAAATCGCCTTCGTTCTAGCTTCACTGTTTGTATGAGTTAACAAACCTGCTTAAGTACAGCATACATGGCCAATGTGTGTACATAATAAATAATATAAATCACAGATCTTACTGCAACAGATATATTACACTATAGCAGCTTTTTTTCTTGGAAAATATTCTGTTCTGGACGACGGATGTATATCCTGTTTCAAACGTGGCCGTCTGAGTCCTTGCACAGACGATATTTCCAAAATGTCTTCAGGGAACATTTGCCATCCACTCTGTTCCGTTTTTATGGACAAAGGTGTCCCTTTTTCCTAAACCATAGTTCGGCAAGGAAGATACATATTCCCATTTTGGGGAAGATGCGCCCCTATTGGCGTACTCCAAATCCCCTTCGTTCTAGCTAGAACAGAGCTCTTGTTATGCAAAAACTGGTTTAATTCTAATTCTATTTGACTCAATTATTATTAGTTTCCCTAAATTAACCCATAGTTCTGTTTTTCCTATAACGTATATGCTTCTTTCTTTTAAAGGCTACATCTAAATCCCTAAGAACCCAAATTCAACTGGATATGTGATATCCTTATTAATCTTAAAGATTCACTTGTTTCACTTGTTTTATTTTCTGCCCTGAATTCCAATTCTGCTATCCGTGGAGAATTAAGGACTTGAGCGTAAGATATAGCCAGCGAACTGTCCAGATCTGAATCCCATCGAGTTTCTGTGGGATCACCTGAAGCGGGTCGTGGATCACAGGGTTGATGAGCACAGCAATATTGTCGACTTTAATACGACATCTCATACAGTATGAGTGGGATGCCATTGCACAGCATCGAGTAGCTCGCCTCATCAACACTATGCAAGAACAATGTCGTCAAGTAATGCTGCAACGCAGGGGAAATACACGCTATAAGCTCAATAGTACTGTCCCAGCAAACACAAAACGTTTTCGACATCATTCACAAAAGGTTATAAAAGGTTGTCAGAATACGTTTAAATCTTTAAATGTCGGGTTATATAAAGGGTACATTAATGGTATAAAACGTTTTCATAACATTAAATAACATTTGTTGGTAATTTACTGCACAGCAGACACAAATGTTTTACAGAAAATTTTAAATGTCGGGTTATATAGAGGGTATAAAAACGTTTTAATAACATTTCAAAAACATTTTTGAAAACTTGGTGCAAATCATTCTAAACAGAATGTTATTTTGGGGTTGAAAAAATTATAAGTTTCTTTTTGAGGCCAGTTTGGTTTGTTTTGTTCTATTCTATATTTTCACCAAAAACGCTTAATTAGTAAGTTATTAATTAATTTAATTATGTTGTATTTGCAAAACCTTGAAATGTAAGTATCACATAACGTCGATCACCTATACTGCGCAAGCCCAGTATGTCGTATCTGCAATTTAAAGAATTTGCCGTTTCATATAGTACCGTATTTGCGCGACTTTGCCATTGCACATTGTTGTTTTGTCCGTATTTGCGCAACTGTTTCATATTGACGTATTTGCAGAATAAGTTTATGCTCTGACAGTGATTAGTGAATAACATTGAAAAATATAATATATTTGCATGACTTTTAACCAGGTTTTAATCGACAATAATGTTTTAATCAAGATTATGCACCAAATGAAAATCACTAAATTTTTAAACTCAATTTTCTCGAAATGCGTATTTTGAAAATACGTCAGTGTGTGATACGGCCGACGAAATAGAGCAATTATAAAATCAATAACATAGGTATTAAAAACTTATTGTTTAAGATCGACAGAGTGGGTTGAATGAGAGAATTGGGTTGTTGTCTATAACAGTGATAGCTTGATAAATGTATATTTTGCTTTAGTGTTGACAAGAAGGTCATTTCTAAAGACACATGGTGCATTATACTACTCTGAAGATTAAATGTTCTTTGTTACCAATGTTGTATCAACGAGCATATAATATTATTTAAAATTCATGGGTATCTACTAGCATGCCTAAGACATGTATAAGTTATTACGTTTACAATGTTATTGGATAAAACTTTAAGATGTAAGGATGGTATATAGAAATTTTCTATGTTTTTTAGAAGGGTACATGACATTAGTCCATCACGCTGCTATAGTCCAACACATCGCTAGTCCGATACACCGCTATCTGGTATCCACTACACCAGTCCGACACGTCACTTGTCCGAAATTAAAATGTACTGTGCCAGTCCGATATGGAATATGGATTGGAATGCAATGCCCTAGTCCGACACGCCGCTAGTCCGAATTTGTAAAACATTGCTTCAGTCCGACACCGAGAGTTTGAAACTGACAACCACTGCTAGACCGAAATTGAAAACCATTACACAAGTCCGAATCTAGAAAACACTTCTTATTAAGTCCGACACAGCGTCCGAAGCATATTAATTGTTTTCCGTCTCTTATACACTCGGCGGGACGAAGGGACATACATTGTCGTGGGTTTTTCCTTCTGGTTTCCCTGTTAAAATGGGCAATTTTGACATAGATGTTTCTATAAAAGGGAGGAAGACTCCTCGGGCACCCCAGTACAGATTTAGTCGAAAGGATATTGATACTGGGAGAGCGAGTTCTAGTATCATACTAGAAGTATTGGGCGTGTTGTTCAGGACTGGCTCAATATTAATTGGTGATGAGAACAGAGTGTCAACTCTCACGCATTCGGGCACTCTCTCACGTTCTCACGCCAAGGTAGCAAATCTCACGCTGCCGGAGTAATAAAACCTCACGCAAAACAATGCGTCGTGCAAATACGTCATTATGTGAAACAGCTGCACAAATATGTCACTATGTGAAAAAGACAAAACAGCAACTTTAACGTTCAATGATGAAGTCGCGCTAATACGTCACTTTGTGAAACGGCACATTCTTCAAATTGCAGATACGACATACTGGGACATAAGTGATCGAATAATACGTCATTATGTGATACAGACATTAGGTCTTGTATACGTCATAATTAAATTAATTAATATCTCACTAATTAAGCTACTTTAAGGCATGGTTTTGGTGAATATATAGAGTAGAACATAACAAACTACATGTAATATACCAATTTTCACAAAAATGTCGAATACGTCATTATGTGATAGGGCCGGCGACTTTACTTGCAAAGTAACCAGTACCAGTAATAGTATAAAAATGATGCACAAAATGGCTTCATTTGGACTTTCATTTTGTAAAATTTTCAACAGCTCATGGGGATACATCACCCCTGATACGTCTCCTACGTCGCACGAGCCCAACGGGCGGCGTTGATGCACCGAATAATCTTTAATAATAATTTTAGATAATATCCTACGCAAAGCAATTCCAAAAAAATATACAGCCCTGGTTGAGAACCGAAGGGTCGAAACAACAAATCAATAATGATATGTTCCTCATCATTTATCTAATGCAAAATATATGCAAAAGCAAATACACAGACGTCAACCATGAGGTGCTTTATTATTCATTAGTCAATATTGAATGGTATTAAAAGCCAGTTTGATAGTTCAACAGTAACGCATCCTCATTTCAAGGTCAAATCACAAGCTCCATCAAATAAACAGAAAACAGGATTGTATAACATCTTACCTTAGTTCTTACATGTACAAACGAACATAAATCTCTATTTTCAAACCGGATTTCATCCTTTTATATTCCTATTTACTCCAATGCACCTTAGTGGTAACTCTAGAGTGCATTATTATCTTATAATACTTGCATGATTTGACAAATGCTAAACACACAGTGGCCTAGATTAATCCCGTCTATTCTCTGTGCATATGTAACAAATAGGTCAGGGGAATCGTAAGTATTTACTAAATCATTTAGACTACACGATAACACGTAACTTAAACATGTAAGGATCCCTAGGGGTCATGCAGGTGCTTGGGAAGCCAATGGATCGAATACAGCGCAGATTTCATTTCTGAAATGTACACGAATCACAGAGATTTGATTCGGTATAAAGTCTACTAAAATACATGAAACCGGAAGGTGTAACTACGAATTTAATACCGTTTTCGAGGAAAGGCATACAAATGTGGATTGAATGCTGGATGGAAAATGTAGGGAATTAAATGTTAACTTAATCTGGCTTACTCAAATTCAGAGATGAATGAAATAAATAAAATTAATGGTTTCAACATTTTTTTCTTTAGTCTTCCAGAGTACTTGCCGAAATAACTACAAACAAATTGAACAGAGGCAGACTGTGCAAGAATCTACTTGGGGCTCATAAAAGGTATTTATTTGCCAAATAAAGAAGAAAATGGGAAAATGCGAAATTGTCTTCGGGATAGGCCCGCAAACAATTACAGACCTCGACTTCGCTCTCGACATAGCACTATTGGCCGACAGTCTCAGTGATGCCGAAGAGCTACTCCATCTTGTTGAGACTGCAGCACGAACAGTCGGTCTCAGCATGAACGCCAGCAAAAAAAGGCAATGGTTTGCAATATAGCTGCATCACCAATCCGAACACTTGATGGAAGCGAGCTTGAAGTAGTTGACGATTTCAAATACCTTGGGGCTTGGATTGGCAGGTAAAAGGGTTTTAACATCAGGAAAGCCCAGGCATAGCTCTTGGTCAGAGCCCTCGGTGTACCCTTTAAGAAGATCCAGTGATCCACGAGTAAAATAAGCAAGTGACTAGTCAAGAAAATGTATAGTAAAACATGATATCACTACCAGTACTAAGCATGCTAAGGCAAAACTACATTTAGTCACCAACACATCTGTGCTCAGAAGTAACAGACCACTGCACTATCCCCTTGCCGAAGGCAACAAAGGCACGCGAGCGAAGCGAGCCAGTGGCTCACCAACATCACAACAGGGCCACACTGCAGGAAAGACCACTGATGACCCCACCCCACTAACCGCGAAAGTCCACTAACCTACGGCCGGTCTTTACTAGTGTGTCAGAGGGGATATGGCATGGATTTTCATTTTTTCTTTCTTTTGGGTGGAAAATAGGTCGGCTTTGGAGCAAAGCTAGCCCAGGCATGGAGGGCCTGCAACAGCATGAACAAGATATGGAAGAGCAGCCTGCCAAGCTTTTCACTACCATAGTCGAATCAGTTCTGATGTATGGTGCAGACACCTGGACAATTACATCAAAGTTTAGGAAGGCGCTTGATGGTTGTTACCCAGCAAACACAAAAACGTTTTAAAAACATTTTTAATAAGTTATATGTTGGCTTTTGGTTTACATAAAAACGTTTTAATAACATTAAAATGTCGGGTTATATAAAGGTCATGAAAACGTTTTAAAACGTTTTGTATGAAAACGCACTACAACAATATTTTTAAAATGTTTTCAAAAATGTTATTGTAAACTATTTTTGCAAACATTTTTTGCCAAATATTTTGTCAACATTTAAATAACATTTATGTTAAAATATTTGCACTCAGCAAACACAGAAATGTTATTAAAATGTTTTTTTCAAAACGTTTTAATAACATTTAAATGTCGGGTTATTAAAGGTCATGAAAACGTTTTTAAAACGTTATTGCAAATATTTCGGGCAAACATTTTTCGCAAAATATTTTTTCAACCCCAAAATAACATTCTGTTTAAAATGTTTTGTATCATGTCTTCACAAATTTTTTTTTAATGTTATTAATTCTTTTTATACCCTTTATATATCCCGACATTTAAACGTTTTCTCTAAAACATTTTTTGTTTGATGAGCAGTAGATTATCAAAAAATGATTTTTAATGTTATGAAAACGTTTTATACCCTTAATATACCCTTTATATAACCCGACATTTAAACGTTTTCTGACAACTTTTTATAACCTTTTGCGAATGATGTCGAAAACGTTTTGTGTTTGCTGGGTATACACATAACTACTGAGAAATGTTAGTACCTGGCAGTCGCACACCACCAATAAGGAGCTGTACGGTAATCTCTCCCCCAATCTCCGAAAGGCTGAAAACAAAAAGGCTGAGATTTACTGGACACTGTGCCAGTGGTGAAACAGAGGCAGCTTCCAGAGTTTTGCTGTGGCAGCCTACGCATGGTAACAGATCAAGAGGACACCCACGGAAAGACTACATTAAGCAATTAATAGAGGATACGGGACTAGAGAGACAAGACATTAGGAACTGCATTGATTAGTACCAATGTATGAGATGTATGCGCGAGTTGTACTAAAGCTCAAATATTAAATGTTTATATAAAGTACCTCGTACAGGCACATCCGCCTGTTGGCATATACAAAGTTAACAAAATGACAGCAGCTGCAAATACAGAAAAAGAATCCGTCAAGTATAATGCAGTTTCTAAATAAATGTTATTGTTAAATATTTAACATGCTTATCTTGTTGCACTTATATCCCATTAATTATTGCAAGAGAAGACTCCTGGTCAGTCAATGCATTCACTGGAACACACATGTCGCATATGTATTTTAATATGTTTAAAATCTAAAATTTAAAAGCAATTAGTTCGCTTAAAGAAATATTTATGGAACATATTAAGCATTAATATTGGTTATTTCGAAAAAAGATTTTCCGTAATCTTCTGACGTGAAGGGGGTCGCCGTAAACAGCTGGTCTGGGTGTTTTTGACTAGAGAGACAAGACATTAGGAACTGCATTGATTAGTACCAATGTATGAAATATTAATCAACTATTTCCAATATTATTTTAAAACAAATTTAGTATGGCTAAATTTAAAATATATTATTATTTAGGGTTTTTTTTAAGCGCGAGTTGTACTAAAGCGCAAATAAATGTTTATATAAAGTACCTCGTACAGGCACATCCGCCTGTTGGCATATACAAAGTTAACAAAATGACAGCAGCTGCAAATACAGAAAAAGAATCCGTCAAGTATAATGCAGTTTCTAAATAAATGTTATTGTTAAATATTTAACATGCTTATCTTGTTGCACTTATATCCCATTAATTATTGCAAGAGAAGACTCCTGGTCAGTCAATGCATTCACTGGAACACACATGTCGGATATGTATTTTAATATGTTTAAAATCTAAAATTTAAAAGCAATTAGTTCGCTTAAAGAAATAATTATGGAACATATTAAGCATTAATATTGGTTATTTCGAAAAAAGATTTTCCGTAATCTTCTGACGTGAAGGGGGTCGCCGTAAACAGCTGGTCTGGGTGTTTTTGACTAGAGAGACAAGACATTAGGAACTGCATTGATTAGTACCAATGTATGAAATATTAATCAACTATTTCCAATATTATTTTAAAACAAATTTAGTATGGCTAAATTTAAAATATATTATTATTTAGGGTTTTTTTTAAGCGCGAGTTGTACTAAAGCTCAAATAAATGTTTATATAAAGTACCTCGTACAGGCACATCCGCCTGTTGGCATATACAAAGTTAACAAAATAACAGCAGCTGCAAATACAGAAAAAGAATCCGTCAAGTATAATGCAATTTCTAAGTAAATGTTATTGTTAAATATTTAACATTATTATCTTGTTACACTTAAATCCCATTAATTATTTTAAGAGAAGACTCCTGGTCAGTCAATGCATCCACTGGAACACACATGTCGGATATGTGTTTTAATATGTTTAAAATCTAAAATTTAAAAGCAATTAGTTCAATTAAAGAAATAATTATGGAACATATTAAGCATTAATATTGGTTATTTCGAAAAAAGATTTTCCGTAACTTTCTGACGAGCTACCTGATACCTTATAGTAAGTACTGGTAGCCAGCCACAAGTGATGACTGTCGTCACCATAACGTGTTATAGGCGACGACGTCTGATGGCATTAAATGAAATACCTCAAGAATATCTAGACATTTACAGCTCATTACGTTTTGTTTATACCTGGAGAGATTTGATCATGTCTCACCTCCTTTTTCAACCAAATCGACTGTAATAACTCTTGTAGTGAGGGCTCAACATTTAACCACAAATTGCCTCAGGCAAAACTCAATTCCTGGGAACCAAATACCACAAAAGGTCATTTTTATGTAACTCATTGACCCATTTGTGTTATATACTGCCTCTGGCTATAATGACATCCTTGTGATCTGGTCAACTCATTGACAGATACGAACCTCAGGAGGGATATCAATTTTTGGTCAATTCTCTCAAGGTAGTGAAACGTAATGTAAAATCTGACGAAATTTGGTCTGAGTGTTTTTACAGGACAGGCAAGGCACAGTGTCAACACCCTGTATTATAAATATTTTTTCCATACAGCTCCATACTCATGCATTGTGTTATAGGACTTGCACCTGGAACTTAACTGAATGGGCTAAACATGTTCCTTTATACCTATAAAGTATAATTGTAATTCTCAAAATTAAATATATCACATTTTTTAAGGGCGATTTAAAAATCTTTACGGACAAAATGCAGTAAAACATAGACACAGCAAACAGCAGTCGCCGCTAATTAGTGTATTGCATTTCAAGTTAGTGTACTGGAAACAAAACCCTGGTTTTACCTGAAAACAAAACGATTTTTCTTGTAATAGCAACATCATATGGGGTACTAGAGCATGCACAAATCGTAATAATGTGTAGAATATAGAAACACTGTGGTATCTCATATGATAGTCATGGTATGCTTAGCCTGAGTCGCTCGGCCTATCTCGAACAAAATCGCCATGCGTAGCTGTTGAAAAACGTGAGGATTCGCTGTACTATCACGGCAATTTTTGACACGAAGATATAGGGATGATGACGATGTGCAAGGGTAGCCAACAATCGATCGGGCTTAGTACCCTGAACGGAACAGACTGTAACAAGGTGTTTTTATCATGGGTCATCTACCCCATTTGGAGGTGAGTAGTTAATATTATGTGCTGTTGAAGTTTCATCCAGTTTCAAACCATGTACCATCACGATTGAATTCATTATAATTTTACAACTTATGTGTACCAAAGCTAGTTTTAAACGTTTAAATGTCGTGTTATATATTTAAAGGGCATAAATTGTTTTAACAGCATTAAAAAGTAAAAAAACAACATTCTAAACAAAAACATTTTGCAAAACATTTTACAAAACCAAAACACGTTCATAGTATTGTCATCAGGTTTGTAGAATGCAGTGAGCTTTGTAAGTCAGCCATAACAGACCACATATAACAATAAAACGTGTCATTAAAGGCCCATTCAGTGATTTGCTCATCCGGACGATCGTAAAAATCATCAAAATTCAGATTTTGGTACCTTTGTAATTGGCATAGATGTGCTAACATAGCCTGCTAGTGGTTCGGTCGAAAGCCGTGTATTTTAGACAAAATAAAGCATTTGCATGATTCTGGACTTTTGATACTGACAGTACAAAAAGTCCGACTCGAGATCGAAAGAAGCTCACTCTCCACGTACCAACACGCGTTGCGTATTGTTTCTACTACTTATTACATCAGTAGCTACTATTTTAAACAAAATACACAATTTTAACTGTTTTTCATATTTGAATTGACCGTTAGTTTGCCTCGGTGACCTTTAATTGCTTATTTTGTTTTCTACTACAAAATTGTAGCTTAAAAGCGTCTGTTTTAAATCAATTTAGACTCTACTTCCCCGTGTTAGAAACACTGGACTAGGAAGTCTTTCCAGTCGATTGGTGGCGCACTGTACGAAAATCTCGATTTTCTCGAGTCGATCTGAGTTGAAGTAGAAAACCTTTCTAAAACTTCAGTTTTTTGACTAATTTGTCGATGTATTCAGGGGAAAAGTGGTTTAATGAAATTCTGTAGACTTATTCTTTATTTCTAAGCAACTCTGACAAATTTCCATTTTTTTTAATGTTCCTGTGAAATCACTGAAAGGGCCTTTAATATGGACAATGCTACCGTTCTTTGCAAGGGTTGTGATGTTAACGCAAGACATGTCAAAGAATCAATATGGATCAGAAACGGACCAACATCATGTACAAAGATGAGGGGCACACTACCTAAGTCACGTGTATGATCCTCTCCTGAGTGCAAATACACCCTCTGCAGAATACAGTCGGGATACGTCCAACTGGCAGTAAGGATCATTCATCACCATTCTGACCATGTCGACCATAATAGGCGAAACCGTCAATAGTGAGTAAAATATTTGGTTTTGTTCAAAAGATATTTTCTTTAACGTTTTTTGTGTTTGCAGGGGTAATATACACAAGTTCTAAATATATCAATTTACTTTCAGAAATTTTAGGGGACAATATAATAATATAATACTGGCAACTATTGTTCTAGCTTCTTCAGTGGGAAAGTACCTCTGCTGTAAGTGACTGGGAGATTTGTCTTGTCCCGGGAGTTACTCCCATTATAGTTCATAATGCATGAATCATTAAGGCCATTTTATCAGCGTCGCTATCACCTAAATACACAATTTGTTTCAAATATACGGTGTGTCACCCAAAGCCCCCTCCCGTAAATGTTCCAATCTATCTTTCATCCAGGTGTGCGGCGACTTTCATTATATTTATCACTGATGTTGCTATACTGAAACAACGTTATTTGAAACCACAAGAAATTCAATGTTTTACAAAACCAAAACACGTTCATAGCATTGTCATCAGGTTTGTAGAATGCAGTGAGCTTTGTAAGTCAGTCATAACAGACCACATATAACAATAAAATGTGTCATTAATATGGACAATGCTACCGTTCTTTGCAAGGGTTGTGATGTTAACGCAAGACATGTCAAAGAATCAATATGGATCAGAAACGGACCAACATCATGTACAAAGATGAGGGCACACTACCT
This sequence comes from Amphiura filiformis, assembly GCF_039555335.1. Classification (NCBI taxonomy): domain Eukaryota; kingdom Metazoa; phylum Echinodermata; class Ophiuroidea; order Amphilepidida; family Amphiuridae; genus Amphiura; species Amphiura filiformis. The sequence goes on from NC_092647.1 coordinate 4,968,835, forward strand.
AAGTCACGTGTATGATCCTCTCCTGAGTGCAAATACACCCTCTGCAGAATACAGTCGGGATACGTCCAACTGGCAGTAAGGATCATTCATCACCATTCTGACCATGTCGACCATAATAGGCGAAACCGTCAATAGTGAGTAAAATATTTGGTTTTGTTCAAAAGATATTTTCTTTAACGTTTTTGTGTTTGCGGGGGTAATATACACAAGTTCTAAATATATCAATTTACTTTCAGAAATTTTAGGGGACAATATAATAATATAATACTGGCAACTATTGTTCTAGCTTCTTCAGTGGGAAAGTACCTCTGCTGTAAGTGACTGGGAGATTTGTCTTGTCCCAGGAGTTACTCCCATTATAGTTCATAATGCATGAATCATTAAGGCCATTTTATCAGCGTCGCTATCACCTAAATACACAATTTGTTTCAAATATACGGTGTGTCACCCAAAGCCCCCTCCCGTAAATGTTCCAATCTATCTTTCATCCAGGTGTGCGGCGACTTTCATTATATTTATCACTGATGTTGCTATACTGAAACAAAGGTATTTGAAACCACAAGAAATTCAATGTTTTACAAAACCAAAACACGTTCATAGCATTGTCATCAGGTTTGTAGAATGCAGTGAGCTTTGTAAGTCAGTCATAACAGACCACATATAACAATAAAATGTGTCATTAATATGGACAATGCTACCGTTCTTTGCAAGGGTTGTGATGTTAACGCAAGACATGTCAAAGAATCAATATGGATCAGAAACGGACCAACATCATGTACAAAGATGAGGGGCACACTACCTAAGTCACGTGTATGATCCTCTCCTGAGTGCAAATACACCCTCTGCAGAATACAGTCGGGATACGTCCAACTGGCAGTAAGGATCATTCATCACCATTCTGACCATGTCGACCATAATAGGGGAAACCGTCAATAGTGAGTAAAATATTTGGTTTTGTTCAAAAGATATTTTCTTTAACGTTTATAACATGTGTACGAAGTTTTCAAAAATTTTTGTGTTTGTGGGGGTAATAGACACAAGTTCTAAATATATCAATTAGAAATTTTAGGGTACAATATAATAATATAATACTGACAACTATTGTTCTAGCTTCTTCAGTGGGAAAGTACCTCTACTGTAAGTGACTGGGAACAAAATATCTCTATATTTAAGATATGTAAAAATCTCAAAATTGATAACCTCCTTTTGACTGGACACGTCACAAAATGTTCTAACAAACGTCATACAGTCATGGACAAAAATTTGGAATATTTTTTATTTTGGTATCAAATGCAGTTTTCAATTATATTAGGAACAGGTTTATTGTTCTGGAGTAGTGCTCAGTTGAATTTAATTGAAAGATACAAATGTCCTTTGATGTTTACATCACACAGTTTGTCAATTAAACAAATAATTATCTGAAGAAGCGCATTACAATGGGAGGATCACCCAATTGGAACACTTTTGGCCGTCTCTTTATATCACAAAATGAGATTAAAGACACTAGCAAACTTTATTGTTTAAACTAAAACTTGAACTCTTACTGTGACATGTTCAGATAAGTCTCTTGCTTGAGAAAACACAACTCAATATTTGGTGTGTCCACCCCTTGCCAGCTCAAGGTCATGTACGCGACGTGACATTCCCTCGACCAGGTTTGCCAAGGTTCCTTGTGGAATATCTCGCCAGCAAGCAATGAGGGCGTGTTTAAGTTCGTGATTGTTTGGTTGTCCATGTTACCTAACCTGCGGGATATATCTGCCCATAAGTTCTCTATGGGGTTCATATCCGGACTCAAAGCCAACCAGTCCAGGTTATCAACATTCTCATTTTCAAGGAATTCCCTCACGCGTAAGGCTCTATGCGCAGTGGTGTTGTCATCTTGGATCACGAAATTGTTCCCGAAGTCTCTTCTTTCAGAGGGAAGCATAACCGTATCAAGAACATGCAGGTAATGGTCCTGGTTCATGTGTCCTTCTAGCAGGTAGAGATGCAATTTCGATCTACTGTGAAGTGCTCCCTATACTGTGATCCCTACACCATCTCCCTGGACTCTAGGCAGGATACAATCCTCGAGCAGGGTTTGACCAACCTGTCTTCGGACCTTGTCTGTAGAGGAAGAATCATGCCTCATCACTGAAGATCACATTACACCAGTGGCCTACTGTTAAATCCCTATGTCTCTGTGACCAAAACAAGGGCGCATGCCGATGTCTTTGCAGAAGTATCGGCTTTCTTATTGGTCGTCTTGAGCGAAAACCCGCACTAACCAGTCTATTATTCACAATTTTACTGGTAACAGGCGCGTTTATGGACCTCAGCCATTCTGTTCGTAGCCGAGATTCAGGCTTCAAGCGGCCATTGCGGCAAAGTCACAGGAGATATTGGTCTTCTCTGGCGGTTGTCTTTCGGGGCCGACCTGACCTTGGTCTAGGTGTAGTTGTTCCGGTCTCTCGACGTCTCTTCAAAATTTTAGGAACTGCACCTTATGGAATTCCTAAAGCGGCACCATCATTCTGTTTGTAGCCGAGATTACGTAGGGCAATGACGCGGGCGCACAAATCTGCGCTAAACTCGCACCTCATGATCAGAAATATCGTATAAAACAGACAGATGCAATAGAGTAAAGCTGGTTTCTTCACACGGTAATGAAAAAGCCATGTAACCTTATGAATCACATCGCTACAATAACTCCGAAAAGGACGCCTGATGGTTCATTGGTCAGGCATGAGAAGCCATTGTCCTACATTACGTTTTGTGTGATATGGAATGGTACCTAAGACCTTGCCAGACACCCGTGATCCATTTCGTTTCTTCTTCAACTTATTCATCTTTTCCTGATTTTTATGGCAATGTCTGTAAAATGAGGGCGCTATTTATATTTATTTTAAATTTAATTTAGCTAGATGATATAAGTTGTTCCTTACATTTCATGATTAAAAATAAAAACTTTTTGGACATTTCCTTGTTATTTGTTACTCCCCATTACTCGTTGATGGTCGATAGACGTCCCAATAAATCGGACTTAGTCACCGGTCAGTTCTACAGCATAGATATCCATGGCTAACGATGGTTAACTATGGAAACATGTTAAAGGAGATCAAGAAAATTTTCTAAGTTATTTATTTCGAGACGAGTAATGGATATATTCTGTAGATTTAGGTTTTGTCTGTGACTGCTAATGTGAGGCCGTCGTAGGTCGTACGGGGCTCAAACTCGGTGGGTGGGTGTAGTTCTGTCCTTGCAAGACGAAGTTTATGTTCGTTAAGTCATCCGACCCAGGGCCCCCTCCAATGGGTCATTTGAGGTCAAATGACTAAAAACTGTCATATGGGCATGAAACTAGGTCTTACGGGACTCAAACTCGGTGGGTGGGTGTAGTTCTGTCCTGGCAAGAAGATGTTCATGTTCGTTAAGTCATCCGACCCCGGGGCCCCCTCCCAGGGGTCATTTGAGGTAAAATGACTAAAATCTGTCATATGGGCATGAAACTAGGTCGTACGGGGCTCAAACTCGGTGGGTTGGTGTAGTTCTGTCCTGTCAAGAAGATGTTTATGTTCGTTTTAAAGTCATCTGACACCGGGGTCCGCTCCCAGGGGTCATCTGAGGTCAAATTACTAAAAAGTGTCGTATGGGCATGAAACTTGGTAGGTACAGTCAACATTTAAAACAACATTTTTTGAAGGTCATTTTGGGGTCATCCAAGGTCACCACGGGTCATCTGAGGTCAAATTAGTAAAAACTCATATAGGCCTATGGGCATGAAACTTGATGGGTACAGTCAACATTTAGAGTTATAAGTTTAGATCATTTTGGGGTCATCCAAGGTCACTCAGGGGTCATCTGAGGTCAAATTACTAAAAACTGTCGTATGGGCATGAAACTTGGTGGGTACAGTTAACATTTAGAGCCAAATTTTGGAAGGTCATTTTGGGGTCGCCAGCGGTCATCTGAGGTCAAATTAGTAAAAACTCTCATATGGGCATGTCACCATCAGCCTGGTAATCGCGCCCAGGCGAGAACCGCCAAATATGGTAACCGCCTAGTCTATTTTAAAACTGATGCATCAATGACTATGTTCACCATGTCATTATTGTATCATTCTCACATACATTAGGAAATGAATTTGGAGAATAGAGGCCTTGCATGTGACATATCATCCCGTAAATATGGCGGACTACTCAAATGCATTCAACAAAAGCATGATTGCAATCAAATAGGTTGATGACAGCATTTGATTGAATGGACTGCACTCCGCCATAACTACGGTGAAGGACACCGGCTCAAATCCTTTGTTTGGAGCCAATCGATAATTTCATGCAGGGCATCTATACTTTCTGTTAATAAAATACTATGCTGACCTCACACTCCAGTAATTTCAGATCATTGAGCTCAGTAATAGGCCTACATCAAAGAATGTCTTCCAATTCATGAAAACAAATAGATAATCTGCATATCGGATTAAAAGCTTGAGGCATTTCAATTGTAAGGCCCATTACTTATACACCAACAACAACATAGACCTACAAGTGTATATAATGTAGCATGTGCACACATTACCATGTTGTGGATGGTGAATCAAGCTGCAGTGCCTACCCATTCCCAAATAAATGCAGTGACCAACCGGTGTTCACTCATGATTGACGTACTGATCATTATGTATGATTTAAACTCATAGGTTTTGGCAATTTGGGATGGGGTGGGTTCAAAATGACCCCATAGAATTATTCGGGGGTAAAAATTTCAAATTGCTCAAATACCCCTTTCAAATATATCAAATTATTTAAATAAATAAATAAATAAATAAATAAATAAATAAATAAATAAATAAATAAATAAATAAATAAATAAATAAATAAATAAATAACTGAAAAAAAATTGAACAAATTGTAGCGTAGCATTAAAATCATGATAACCATTGCTGGCAGGCGGATTCGAACCAACGATATTGACATTACCAGTCTGATGCTCTAACACTGAGCTATGCCAACATCTAGTAATGAGGGTCGAGTTTTTAGCGTATACAGTGTTTGTCTGTGATAATGCCGCCTTGTGAAATAAATAAATATAAAATCTCAATGTTTAATTTAAATTTATTTGATAATTTTCTAACCTATATTTTCTTTAGAGCAGGGACAAATATTTCCCCTTTTATCCAATTTGGCCGCTAAATAAGAATCTTCTTCTTTTATTAGTGATTTAATTCCGCGATTTGTTCCATTCAGCAATATCAAAGATTAATGTCAAGCATCTCACGACAGATATTTAGTTGGCTTAGTGGTTTTGCACAGTGCTTTTTAACCGGGAGGTACCGAGATCGATTCCCACCTCTGCCTGCAATTTTTTTCAAGACTGGGAAATAATAACCTGACATTCGCCGCTGACATTCGTACTGCAGAAGCGGAGTTGTAACTTGTTAAACTTTGCTCCTTCCGTAAAAGGGTACATTATTTTGGCACTACATTATTTCTTTTTTTCCACATTGCTGGTATTAAATACCAAATGGTCATAATTGGCGGTCACTTCAAATCATCGCCAACTGAACGGGGTTCAGGAATGTCCTCTCATTGTTAATTGTTGGTTAACCCACCACTTGAACAGGATTTAACCAAAGCAAACAAAGACTTAAGCTTTTTTACGAATGCTATACATAAGTATAAGCTTATTATCCTCTTCAACAATAGGATTAAAGATTGGTGCTTGACTGGAATTACGTGCTAGTGTCATTGGTTATTGTTAAAAGGCAATATGGTGTGTAATTGCAATATTTCCTCTGAATAGGAAAGACTCTCTACATCGAACCATGGATGCAGGTGGTTCGAATTAAGCCCGATCCTGACTCCACTTCGCAGCGGTATGCGATGCTGCGATGCTTTTCAAACATCTCAGCATCCCGCGATGAAATTAAAATGTACAGGTGGAGTCAGTATCGGGCTTTAGGAATCAAACCCAATTCGAAATGATGCGCTTGAGAATTCAACAATATAAATAATGGTAGCTCTATTATAATACACATTAATGATAAAATTCCAAAATATAATACGTTTTCTGTCTTTGCTTGTCACGTGGTAGGCCTATGTTGAAGTTGCGATTATATTTTTAAATAAGTTTCAAATGAATAACAACAAGACAAGTGGCCGAGTGGTCTAAGGCGCTAGGCTCATAGAGTATAAGCCATGCGCCGTGAGTTCGAACCCCGCCTCTGCCAAAGAAGTAAATTAAAATTGTACTTTAATTTTAATTTCATATATCCATTACTCGTCGATACACGAAAGAGCGAAATAAATAACTTAGAAAATTTTCTTGATGTCCTTTAACATGTTTCCATAGTTAGCCATGGTTAGCCATGGATATCTATGCTGTAGAACTGACCGGTGACTAAGTCCGATTTATTGGGACGTCTATCGACCATCAACGAGTAATGCTTTCTTACGTTTTAATGCCATTATACAAGTATCTACCCCTTGTAATGATAAAAAACACAAATCAATAATAATAACATCTGATCTGGTTACTTGGAAACCCACACAATTATATAAATGAACCAAACGACGTCCCAGGAACACCTTTGTGGACCTGCTTCAAGAAAGTACAGGACATATGGTAGAAGAAAATGAGACCACAGCGTGCAGGACAGGCGGTTTTGGCGAGGTCGAATCCATAAATTGTTTTTACATGACGAGCAATTTGAGACCATTTTCGTTGAAATCGGAGCATTTTTAATTTTTAGCCCTGTGTGGCCAAAAACTGAACACCCCCAAATGACCTTTTTGCTTATAACTCAAGAACGGTATGTCAAAAATTGAAATTTGAAATGGCGGCCTACGGTTTCCATGTTAACATGTAAAATATCAAAGGAACAAAATGATACCACTCGCTGAGGATCTGGGGTGGGGTGCATGTGGGCCTTATCTAGTTCATGGACTATAACAGTCATTAAACTCAGGCTTGAGCGCAGCTGAATAATAGTTGCGGGAACGTCCCTCGTATAATGATGGGAAAGACCTTTCCATTATTATTTCCATTATTCAACGATAATTAGATAAGAAAGGGAGCAATCAAGCCAATTACGAGAAAGTGATCACTTAAATTAGAATACATTTACTTACTACTTTACTTGTATGAAAGATTTTAGCCTCGCCTGTTCGGGAAAAGTAATGTTTATATTCAGGACAAGTGACCGCGTAAATGACGTTTACGAGATGTGGATAAACAACACTTGTTACTCAAATTGAAGCCGCAGGGTAATGATAAGCAAAATAAAAATGTATCGTATTAAAGTCATTCTCTCTTTTTCTGTGTATTAATTTAAATACAAGTATCAGGTGACTATTTGACCGTCTGCTATTTTGTATGGTATAATTACTTTTAATTCAACTGCTAACTAGCATCACAAAGAGTCCATACTGAATTATATGAGAGGAATGACAACGCACATACTGAATGTATATACCGTAAAACCTCGTCTACAAGCATATAGAGTGCTTCTGATGAAAGCTACATTAATCCAGGCACCATTATGGAGTTCGAACAAATAAATTACGGATCCAAACATATGCAAACAAGTATTATTTTAAGACCAATCTATTGTATTGGTATATTTACGCTTGCTTCGAATTAATTTAGCTTTCATAAAAAACACTATATATGCTTGTAGACGGGGTTTTACGGTACTTAGTGAACGAATGTAAGTATTTCTATCTCTTCCAAAATTAGTATAAAAATCACCATAAGTCCAGTCATCGAGATCGGGATAATAATTATGCCCAGGAATAAAGAACTATATCTCTCTTCAGCTGCAAAAGTAGTGTTTAGTCATTCACGACAGTGGCTGGTTAGTAAATATTCTCACAGGACAAAACAATACATGTGTTCTGATTAGTGACGCACTTCTCTAAGTGTCCTTTTAAAATGTTATATTTTAGCGCCAAATAACTTAGACTACTTATTAGACCACACTTTTTATGCATTCATTTGTGCGTACGAATTGAACTACCACCCCGAGCTTCTTTTTTTTCACGGAAATAATTTGTTATTTTGAGAACAATGAAAAAGTAGGTATATCTATAATCTCTTTTTGGAAGTATTGAAAGTGCAAATGACGGAGTGAGTAAGAGTGTGTGTTGACTTGCATAACTTTTAATACTAACATTTTTATTCTCGTGTATTTTTCTCGCTTGATTTAGGTTTGTAAAATGTAGTTGGGCACTATTCATTATGGTCGGTGTTGACTTATATTAGAAGAATTTCAAGGCAAAAGTACTGCACATGGTGTGCACAGGAACAATGCCATAAGTGTTTTTTAATGAAAGCAGCGGAAATCTGCCAAGATGCCAACTTTAGAAATAAGCGACATCCAATGTCATGCAAATGGCAATTTCTTGGGAACGATAAACGAACAACAGTCTGTGCTTTTGTTCATTGCCATTATTCATGGATTTCTAGCTAGAAAGAGGTTGAAATATTGTTTAAACTGCTAAGTGTGCTTATACTTTCCAGGCGTACATAAAAAATGACGTGTAAAATTGTGATTGACAATAAAATACTGAAAAATAGGGGACACATTTGAAATATTCTAAGGGTATTGATTCTAATTTGAAATGTCCAAGACAATCTTGTGCAAAGTGCTAGTTTTAGCCTAAAATATATTTGTGGTCTTCACTTTGTGCAGGAATACAACCAGGATTTTTCAATTCTTGATGTTACACCACGGATGGACATATTTTTGTGGACATGCCGTAGAAACAAATAATTTGTTTTTGCCAAACAAACTCTCTTTCTCGTTTTGTTTGTATTTCCTGTCCTTGTTTGGTTTTTTGCTTTGATCTTTGCCGCCATTTCGATGTTTTTGTTTTTTTCACTGTAAAAATTAGTTTCGTCTGTTTTTTATGTTTACCATTGCATTTTCGTAAAGGAAGAGTGTTTTTTTTCTTGCCCAAACTCTCTTTCAAAATACATTCTGTTTGTATTTCTTGTCCTTTGGGTTTTGGTTTTTGGTTTTGTTTTTTGTCGTTACCGTCATGTTGAAGCTTTGTAATTGTTTTATCGCTTTAAAAATAAATGACTGCTTTCTATGCTAACCATTGTATTTTCGTAAAAGAAGAGAAGTGTTATTTTTTCATTCTTTTTAGGTTATGACTCCTTTTTGTATCAAAGTGACGAACATTGCCTATATAGTCAAATTTAATGCAACCATGTCTATACATCTACAGGTGTCCATATTGTCCCATTGGTGGGTTTTTTCAGTCGTGTAAGTTGATCAATTCGGTTGCCAATGCTTGGGAAAAACAGTATAAATTGAATAAGTATTCAAAGAGGTCGGCGAACGACAAAGTAAAGGACAAGAAAATAACGCTTCTGCCACTTGTAGTTATCTTATACTATAAAGTTAAATTACCAATGTGTTATGCTCACCATACAGTACATCGATACTGCTTTATGTATTAATACAGGTAGTAGCAATTCGCTCACCTTGTTGGTCCTGTCCCTAGAGTGTATCGTACATTTTTGTTGCCTATCTAATACCGTTCTATGATCATGAATCACGTCATAAATATTAATCAGTCTTTGAAAGGTACTGATATATAAGTAAAAATATTATTCGGATAACATTTGTAGTTGAGTTCAACAGTCAGACCTTTCTTGTGACATAAACCATATGTCTGAATGAATCTGACATATTAATTGAAATACCAAATGTTAGCTAGTATTACCGGTAGTACAGTGTAACATTAATTTAAAAACAGCGAGTATAAGTAAATAATGTACTCTTATATCTACAAGTTGTTTAATCAGAATAGCAACAACACTGAAAAAAGTGTTAGTTGCGTGAAAAGATAACAAAACCTGCATTCATTCTATTTGTATATTTGTATATATATCAGCAAAAAAGCCTTTCAAGCCACTGGTGATGCTAGAAATAACTCAGATACCTTCCAAACGATCATAACAAGGTCTTCCCCGAAGCATTTGTTCGTATTTATTTGGTAAACCGCCTTTAGTTTATCTATTGTAAGATAGGAATGACGAATGCTTTTCTGTATTATATGTGTCAGTCGACCAGCTTCATATAATGGACTTCAAATGAATCCACAATACCAGTTTTGAAACCACAAATTGCTGTTGGCTAGACAAAGCCTTTGTGTAAACCACTGTCAAGATATATTCCAGTTACAGCAAGTCTGTGTTATTGGTATTTTATAGAGAGCACAAGAGGTGGGTAATCTGTAGTATCCGTGGTCATCACTACAAGCATGCTGATCTATCAGGACACACAGTTCTTAAACCCAATGCTCTTGCTCATTCATGGCGGTATTAGAATTATGGGCTTGGGAATGAGACCAATTGGATTCATAAGGTATCGCAACAACTAGATGGGTTTTGGTATAATAGTTGACATAATTTGGCCCTGAGTGACCAGCGGCTCTGATGAGTGTTTTCTTGTCATCTTGACCAAGGATAACAACTGCGATGGATCAAGAAAACGAGAACCTGACATTGACAACATTGCTTATATGACTGTGTTATTGAACACATGATGACCAAGGGTTTTCACGGTCAGCTTTAAGTTTTTACTTTTTTTAACATATCAAATAATATTGTTATTAAGGGCTCGGATAGCGACGTTTTCACGTAATTTTGTGGGACCTGATTTTTCGACAATTCGCTTTATAAACTTTATAAATCTAATGATATGTGCTTAAAGTGTATGTAGCTGGAATGAAAAGCCGACGACCAATTGATAATAATTTTGACCTTTCATATTGAATGTATAGATTTTTTCTCTAAAAAGATGATGCGCTCTCAGGTCCCACAAAAATACGTGAAAACGTATTTTATTGGAATTTAAGTTTTATATGAAAAGACAAGAAGTAATCGATATATTATAAATCTAAATGAAACGTAGATTTCGTGGAATTGTTTGTCACTCGTAATTACATAACTGGTGATGATTATGCAACAGTTGCATACACTTTTGCAATTAAAACTGAACTGAATAAAACTGAACTGAATAAAACCGAACTGAATAAAACCGAACTGAATAAATCTGAACTACTGCGGAGATCACTTTTATGACACCACCAACGGTCACAATTATAGCCGTGTAAGAAATAGCTGTCACGTATGCACTACCTGTGCAACTCTATTTAATCAGAGTGGGCTTATTAAACCTCATTTTTTTTATTCAATTAGACTCACTTTTACTGATAATTGTGATTGTGGATAAACACGATAAAGGTTGATACATCTGACGGAGTGCACTTATTCAGCATTGGAATTGTTTTATTAACATTATTATTCTCTTATACTTTCTAGCCTGATTTTTTATGGGGTGTTTTACCTGCATTAAAATGATTAACTGATATTTAATACAATCACTTGAATGGAAACAATTTTCCACATGTTTTTGGTGTACTCATACCAACATCTCCTATACAATACCTTGATGGAAATCGTTTTTAACTAGCATACAAACACCCAGTAGTAATAAACTGATTAAAAGAGTTTTAACTTAAGGATGTCCTCGGTTGCAACGTTGGTTGCTCCAGAGTAAGGTATGTATAGTTGCCCAGATTAAATTTATTTGAAAAGACGTAAATGCCACTGTAATAAACTAGTACATCATCTGTCATGCATGTGACACATTTAAGCCTCTGGTCAACAGACCAGTCAGAGGCTGCAAATAATACACGTTAAGCACAAAATACGGCTTACACTGTGACATTCCACCAAATAATTAAATTGTAATGCACTGTACTTTGTTATGCATTGTAAAATTACCTAGAATTTTGTTTAAACTTACGGATAAAGAGTGTAATAATGAAGAAACCAGTCCCAGTTTTAGAAACTGGTCCTTTCAAATCCGAATAATTATTCAATCACATTTTGTACCTTGTTTTCAAAATTACAAAAAAATGACTTGGGCAATTATCGTAGTAGGATGGCGATGTGCGACTCTAGGAATTATACCTTGGAAACATGGAGATACAATGAAGGCCCTGTACTAAAGCTACATAACATTATACCCAAGAAATAGTCATTAACGTTTGTTCCAGCAAACTATTTTTGAAAATGTGTTTTCTTTACAGTTGTCTGACTTTGTTGCTTTGTTTTTGTTCGTTAACGTCATTTCTAAGTTGGTTGTCGCTGTGTATCCTTATTATCCCAATTTTCGTTTATTTTAGCCGTGTATGTTAATCAATTGTGTTGCTAGCGTTAGGAAAAAACGAGTATAGATTGAATAAGTATTCGACGAGGTCGATGAACGACAAAGAAAAGGTCAAGAAAATGACGCGTCTGCCACTTGTAGTTATCTTATACGATAAAGTTAAATCATCAGTGCGTTATGCTCATCATAGAGTCCATTGGAACTTGCTCACACCGTCGGTCTTCAAACTAGATCGTGTATTATTCTTGTCTGTCTGTTTCATTTCTATGGATATGGATCATGTCATAAATATTAACCGGTATTTGAAAGGTGCCGACATTTAAGGAAGATAATAATGGGAAGTAATTGAATTCACCAGTTAGACCTTTCGTGTGATATAGTTGACAGTGGCGTAACTACCGGGGGGCAGAGGGGGGCAACGTGCCCCGGGCGCTACCTTTAGGGGGCGCCAAATTGACCAATTCAGCATCGATTCTTCCACCTCAAAGCGACGAAAGTCAAAATTTTCGCGCGCTAGTGCGCATTTCAACACAAAATTAATTGAAAGAACATTTTAATTCAACTTCTAGTTACCAAAATTAATTACTGATAGGCTTAGGCCTTATTTGTTCAAAATTTCGCCCGCCCCGCGCGTAAATGTTCCAGGAATTGCCCGCGTCTAAGATATTCTGGGGGGGGGGGTGTTGGGGCGCAAATTTTGTTTCTTGCCTCGGGCGCTACCAACCCTAGTTACGCCACTGATAGTTGAATACGATATGTTAATTGACAATCATTGGCACATATAGATACATGTATTGATAGTTAAAGCCATAATTATAACATTTCTGTAAAAATAGATTAGTATTTATTTTCCATAAAATGTTAGCTTTTACTGTCAGATATGTCCCTTTAATTTTGAGCCGAACAAGTGAGGTAAAGCATAGAAAATTGGAATTTACTACTAGCGCCCATGCATGTTACTACCGCGATTGTAATACGGTACGATCCTCGGGATGTGTATCCCGCACGCTGTGTACGTACTGTGCATACGTGTTCGACTAATATTTCCATCGTAATAATAAAACGCCGGTTCCATCGTTTTATTCAAAATCTTGGATTTTGACAAAACTACAGCACCTAAAGTCTTGATTTTTGTAGAGTATCTTTATTGACTAAGGTGCATTACAATCGTGTAAAAAACAGAATTTTAAACTAGCAACACTATTTTGTTGTGTGTATTGATAACAAACCACCTGTGTATTGGTATACTGTAGAACCCCATCTACAAGCATTTAAATATCTAAATAAGTTTTTTATGAGTCTAAAGGTAATCATTAAGATAAATATCATTTGGCGTTTGATCAAACGACACTCATTTAGAGGTTAATATGCTTGTATATAGATGGAATTTGAGTAAAAACACCATCCAAGCCATTGGTGATCATGGTGCTGCAAGAAATAACTTTGTTATAATTTCCAACGTATCACACCAGTGTCTTTCACGAAGCATTATTCGTATTTACTTTTTGAAATTAGTTGTGAGATTTGATAACAAATACTCTATAAGGTATGTAAGTCGACAGCTTCATGTAATGGGCTTTCAATGAAAGAAATTTCTTGTGGATAGGCAAAATCTTTGGTTAAATCACTGTCTAGAATAGCCTGACCAGATACATCCCAGTTATGGCGAATCTGTCTATTTTGTTTAGTACTTTTATAGAGCGCGCTAAAAATAGGTAAATTGCAATTTGATCCATGCTCATCTAAATAAAATTGAATGGGTTCTGTTAGTTGACAGGAGTTGGCCTAAAGATACTGGCGGCTGTAATGAGTGTTTTCTTGTCATCTTGACCAAGGGTATAACAAATGCGATTGATCTAGAAAGCTAGAACCTGACAATAACGACATTGTTGTGAGACTGATATGCTGAAAACAGATGACTCCGCTGTTTGTCGCGAGGGTTATTCACGGCCAACTTTTATTTGTTGATTGTTCTTCAGATTTTTATTATTTTGATATTAAGAGTATTACATTCGTCGTGTTATGACATTTTAAAGGAAACGTACTTTTGAGTTTCAATTTTCTAACTTCCTTATTGTCATAGAACTGGTAAAATATGTGTATTTAAGATATCTCAATATTGCAAATTTGCATAATTATATTTTTATAATCAAGTTATAACTCAATTTCGCCCCAAATTTCACGACGACCCAATAAACTAACATTCCATGATTCAGGTATCATTTGAAAAGGATGATACTTTTAGTAGACGAATCTTTTATTCCATTTTAATGCGCTTCCTCAGGTAACTCTTTGTTTAATTGACAAACTGTGTAATGTAAACATCAAATGATATTGGTATCTTTCAATGAAATTCAACTGAGCACTACTCCAGAACAATAAACCTGTTCCTAATAATGATTTAAAACTGCATTTGATACAAAAATAAAAATATTCCAAACTTTTGTCCATGACTGTATTAGTTTAGAATCGGGCTACATAGTCAGTGACACATTGCCATGTTTCTAGCGCATTAGACAGAAACGGTAATTTAAGGAAACTATTATTATTAATTACCTGGATTCATGAGGTTAATTGCCATGATTTTCCTCTTCATTTCTTATGGTAATGATTAAGACATGCCTGAGTGGTGATGATTAGAATACAGCAGTAATAACTAGCATACACTATCACAACGTAACGTAACACAATTGTTTCCAACAGGTTTTACAGGGCCGGATGTTTTAACTTACTAGTCAGACACCACCAACGGTCACATAGACGTGTAACAAGCAACTACCAGTGATGGCCTAGCTGTGCGAGACGAGTTTGACATCCTTACGATATAGTCAAATATTATAACCTTTTTCATATGAAAATAAAGCCAAGTTTTTATTAGCATCAACTACTTTTTCCTGATATTTGTAATTTATAATTTTACCAAAAAATATCACTCAGAAATAAACTACATCATTTTATTCCTTTTTTGTTTGTTTGTTTGTTTGTTTGTTTTTTCAAGTTGGGTTGTGTGCCGGTCAGCACTTGAGTTTATTTCTTTCTTATCAATTATATTCAGTTTCCTCTATTAGCAAGCCATCGTTCCCCATTGTGTTTATTTGTTTTTGTGTAGGATACGTATCCCCATTACCTGCTTTACTTGTATTATGCTGGGGAAACGATTAAGCCTCAGTAATCCTGGTAATGACCTTGAGTACCTGTGTAATTGCAAAATATTTGTTTGTGTGTATTGTTTACCACGAATGCTCACATTAGACCCAGTTTTAACAATCATTTATCAGTGGGGCCTGGTAGCCTAATGGATAGAGCGTCCGCCTCATAGAGATCGGAAGTTCGCAACGTTAAAGTTGGTTGCTCCAACAACAAGGTTGTCCATTTTAAATGTATATGATCGGTTCAACAATATACCTAGACGAGCAAGAAACTGCACAATTTAAATATAGCCCTTTCCAAATCTATACAGCATGTGTAAGTACAGGTTGTCATAACATGATGCAGTCATGTCTACAGTAGAATTCATCTCGACCTTTGCAGGACTTAACCCCATTAAAAGCTATTAAACCAAGATAACACTCATTGAAACAGCTCAACTGATTAAATCGGATCTTCTCTGGTTGTGCACAAGTGTCTGTTTTCATGTGCGATATCGCAATAAAGCTGGTATTCATAGCTTCAGTTGGGTAACCGATTATAAAGGAAACGAAAGGAAACAATGGTATGTGTGCCTTTGTTCACGAAATGAGACAATGGCGTGCTTTTTGTAAACCAGCATTCTTGAAAATGAGCAACATAATGATTGTTGACTTAACACGGTTTGGAAATAATTTCTTCATATTTTTGGTGTTATCTGTCGTTTACATGTCCTTCCTAAAACACAAAAGTACGACCCTCTCCAAACACCTAAATTTGCTAAAAATTTAGGACATGTTACAAAACTATATTGTCTAGAATTTTAGAAGAGTACTTTTAATATTGGCCGGTTATTTTTCACACAGCGACGTTAACTAGGCAATGTACTATTACCTATAACATTAACTAAAACACCAAAGTACGAATATTTCCAAACATCTAAATTCGTCGTCCGTATTCCATAGTGGCGTATAGTGGGGCGCCGCGAATAAACAACTTTTCGAGAAAATCGGGTTTGAAGAAATGCCAATTTAAAATCGAGTTGTGTAAATCAGACATTCATTATATTTTGTAAATGATGTGAAATTTCTGTAGTAAACTAAATAGATTTTATTGTTATATATTTTTCAAAAGAAATAAATACATACTTTTGCTGGCAAACTGACAATAAAACTATACGTCACTATGGAAAACGAACAAAACGCAATACCCTAACTTTTTCGTATTCCATAGTGGCGTATCGACCATACGCCACTTTTTATACACATTTTATAATTATGAAATATCGGCAAAATGAAAAACATCGTATTCCATAGTGGCGTATAGGTCCGATACGCGTACGCCACTATGACATACGATGTTTGTCATTTTTGCCGATATTTCATAATTATAAAATGTGTAGAAAAAGTGGCGTATGGTCGATACGCCACTATGGAATACGAAAAATGTCACTTTGTAACTATACGCCACATTTAATTAATTAATTACTTATTAATTAGCTAATTATGACTGATGAGACTTAGAAAAATGAAAGAGAACATCATTAAAGACATATGTGCCAATTTTCAAAAAAATGACCAAAAATCACTATACGCCACTATGGAATACAGCCGACGAATTAGCTAAAAATTTAGGACATGTTAAAAAACTATATTTTCTAGAACTTTAGAAGAGTACTTTTAATATTGGCCGGTTATTTTTCACACAGCGACGTTAACTAGTCATATCCCCATACTTTTAACGTAGGGCTATTTGTAGAGGTCACGCGTCAATGGGAAAGAGCACTGTGTATTGTGTATAGGAAAACCCACAGTAACTGCAGTATGAAAATATACCGTGATAATAGCGAGTTTAAACAATTGCGCCACCGCAAACAACACTTTCAGGGAAACAAAATCGTAAACTAAAATATAGAGGGCAGTAGAATACGTAAGCCTATGTCGGAGCAAAGGATATGATTGTCATTATGGTTTTTTTTTCTAAATGGTCTGCGCTGTAGAGGATGAACCTCGTGACTGAAGATCACATTACGCCAGTGGTCTGCTTTCAAATTCCTCGGGAAATTCCTATGTCTCTGTGACCAAAGCAAGCGCGCATGTCGATGTCTGTGCAGAAGTATCGGCTTTCTTATTGGTCGCCGAAAACCTGCACTAACCTGTCTATTGTTCAAAAGATTCCTGGTAACAGGCGCAACCTCAGACATTCTGTTCGGGAGAGAATCGGAAGAGATCGCTCTTCCCAGGCGGTTGTCTTTCGGTGACGACCTGACCTTGGTCTAGATGTAGTAGTAGAGATATTGCAAAGATGCGTTGACTGCTAACGCCATATGGGTTACGTATTACGATATTGTGTGGTGGAACGTCATAGTGCCGTTCACATCCAAACTAGTCTCCAACACAGCAACTTTATGTTGGTCCTAACGCTCGTCGTTCCTAGTATGTTCGTGATAGCCGCATACAGTCTGGCCCGAGACTACAGCACCCATTGATTCACCTTGGCTGCATCGAACCACAGAAGATAAGAATAGATTCTCACGAACTGCTGTTGCCAGTCCAAAACAGATCATTCATACCCCATTACTGGTATGTCGTAAGACGACACGATCTTGCCTAAAACTTTTTTCACCAGATGGTTTTTGGACAGCATTTTCCAATCACAAATGAACATAGGAAATCTGCCCGTTCGAATTCGCGTCGAAAAAAAACCCCGAAATTTAGTCACTTCTTCTCATCTATGCTAGGTTGCAATCACCAAAATGGATTATTCTATTTAGATACTTTGATTCGCTTTGAATAACACGACAAACATAACATTGTTCTGCATTATTTTATAATGCCTTTTTTTTTCCATTTTGGAACAACATTATTTGCTACCAACCGCAACGTGACCAACTTACGGGCATTCTACGATTTACCAATTTACAATGGATTTCACACTTTAAGAGGGCATACTAACTTATTTTCGGGCGGTGGTGGAAGCGATATCGTCATTTTTGACATCGCCATTGGATTAACACATAATAATGAAATCTTCGCAAACAATTCTAAATATGTTATGTGGTGTCAAAGCAAAATTATCTTACTCTAAGACCGTTGGGGGTACGACAATGTACCACACTTTAAGTATGTTGTTTTTCAATTTATAACTGCTAACCGTGTGTTTTGAATGGGGCTGTCAGCCTTGTATTTTCGCCATTCGCGAACGTCACGTCACGTGTCGCGTGTCCTATGCCGCCTGTAGTGTACCATGCGGTTGACGTTTCCGTATCACGTTTCACGTAAATTTCGCAATCTCTCTAGTACCGGTCTCTCGACGTCTCTTCAAAATTTTAGAAACTGCACCTTATGTTTTTCCTCAAGCGGCACCAATATCCTTCTGTTTGTAGCCGCGATTACCTCAATGACTCTCCTGTATAAGCTCAACTCGCACCCCATGATCAAAAATATCGTATCGTATACAACGGACAGATGCAACAAAGTAGAGCTGGTTTCTTCTCACGGTAATGCTAAAGCCAATGTAACCTTATGAATCATATCGCTAAAATAAATGCGAAAAGAATGCCCGATGGTTCCTTGTGATCCATTTTTCTTGGCTGAAGGGTCATTGATGGTAAGAAATCTGCACTTAAAGCCATATTATAACATTTTCAAACAAAATTGATTCGCATTTCTTTGCCATAAAATGTTAGCTTTTACTGTCAGATATATCCCCTTATATTTTTGAGCCGAACAACTACGACAAAGCAAAGAAAATTGGAAATTACTACCAGCGCACATGTCGCCAATACGTACCACTCCGGTCATGTTATTGTACGACCCTTTGTTATGTATATCACCATCCTGCACGCCGTGTACGTACTGTGTGTTATGAACATCGTGTATGCGTTCGACTAATAATTCCATCGTAATAATAAAACGCCTGTTCCGTCGTTTTATTCAAAATCTCGGATTTTGACAAAACTACAGCACATAGAGTCTTGATTTTTGCAGGGTATATTGGTTTAATAAAGTACAATATAATAGTGTAAAAAAAGATTTTAGAAATGTTATAATATGGCTTTAAAGACAGGGCTAGGCCTACTATTGCAGTGTTACTGAACTTCGTCGACATTTGCCTTTACATTTTGGCGATGAAATGTCAGATAATCAGTAACATCGACACCACTTCTAATCAGACGTGCCCTAATAACAGATGCCGCAGTATTCCATACTGGTTCATATCTTGCAAAAACAGCAACTCTCTTGTATCAAAAATACTTAACGATATCTACATATAAGAGTGCAACAAATCAAAGTGGAACTGACGTCCTTACATTAGTATTGCATAAGGTCAAATTAAATAGGAACTCATATCCAGCTTGGTGAATATTTAAGAAGTATTGTCAGATTATAATTGAACCATCTGTATGAGAGCAACTTGTTCAGCTTTTAGTAAAATTTGTGATGTTTGCAAGTTCTTTTATGATATGACCTATATTATATTCAATTGAACCTAAACAGAATCATTCAATATTTTGAAAGTCATGATGCAGTCATGTCTACAGTAGAATTCACCACGACCTTTGCAGGACTTAAACCCCATTAAAAGCTATTAAACCAAGATAACACTAATTGAAAACAGCTCAACTGATTAAATCAGATCTTCTCTGGTTGTGCACATGTGTCTGTTTTATATGTGCGGTATCGCAATGAGCTGGTATATTATAGTTTCAGTTGGGTAACCGAATATAAAGGAGACGCAAGGAAACAATGGTATGTGGACTATTTCCAAACACCTAAATTAGCTAAAAATTTAGGACATGTTACAAAACTATTTTTTCTAGAATTTCATAGAATACTTTAAATGTAGCTTGTACCGTTTTTTTGTGGCATCCTTCAGAACTGAGCGGTCCGTTACCAATATTTTCGGTCAAATCTCCATTCAATTAACACGGGGAGTTAGGCACCAGAAACAAATTTGTTCGATCTTTGGATCGACCGTCGATGCTGCTTCGATGTCTGTTATTAATGAACTATCAACTAATTAATAAGAATTAATGCTACCTTCATATCGGTCAATATCACTAAAGGAAATAATTACTACATTATGATAATTAACAATAGTAAATTAATTGATTTCATAAATAACACGGATCGAACAAGCATCGATGGTCGATCGAAAGATCGAACTAATTTGTTTCTATTGCCTTAGCTAGCTATGTGCTAGCTATACCTTGCCCTCACTCATATTTTACGAAAGTGCGACTATTTCTGAACATCTAACCTAGCTGTAATTTTAGAGAAATATATTTGCTAGAAGTTTGGAGAATACTTTAAATATTGGCCGGTTATTTTTCACACAGTGATGTTAACTAGGCCAAATGCATATACTTCTAACATACACTATTTGTAAAGGTCGCGCGTCAATGGTGAGAGCACTGTGCATTGTGTATAGGAAAACGGACAGTAACTGCAGTATGTAGTACTTACCAACATCTCGCGATCAGATGTCAAAGTTGTGACTTTGACTCAGATATTGGCTACTTTGGAGAATATTAGTTCCATTAGGCCCACATACCCTGCTTTCGTTATAGCTTGAACCTAAAATTGGAAGACAACTGGTTTAGTTAGGTACCATATTAATTCCCAAGTTCCCTTCTGACGATAATGCATTCATATTGTTTGTACAATGCTGTTAGAAATATTATCTGGCGACGAACCCAGTGTAAAGTCGCAGTTTTAAGTATGTTATTGAACAGTTGAAATCTCCGGTATCAATTTTAAATTAATACCACTGGGTGGGTGTTAACGATCATTGTATTATTTGACGTTATTTTTTACCGATGAATCGTCTGTCAGCAAAGGTAATAATACTCAAAATAGTACATACAATCAAAGACAAAACAAAACAACCAATATAAATATAACTGTGACTATCACACAATATTTATTTCTTGATGGGGGTGACATCATTCACACAATAACAACAATTACGCACATGTGAAGGAATAATATTGTTAAATAAACAATTACTACCCAGTTTATACAATGATGCTTTTCGTAAGGTTACTTCTAATTGAAGACTGTAGTGCAAAATGCTTAAAAGTCTTATAAAACTACTTTTGAGATATGATGATTTAAAGTTGATCTAAATTGATTGCGGTTTTACAAGGTGTCCCTGAAAGAAATGTATTGTCGGGACTGACATTTTTGGGTACTTTAACGCATACACCAAATGTAACTAAATAACTGCTGATGTTGAGGAACATATCAGCTATCACATACTTCTTGAATTCTGACAATATTGATCGCTCCGTTTATGAGATAAAATAATTTTACGAAACTCCCTCATTTTCAAGCCTTTCCACGGAGTCAATATCAATAACAAAAGACGCATCTTGCGCTGATGATGCGCTGTGATTAGGCCAGCTTAATTTTTAACCTTCATAGTTCGCATCAAAGCCCTTCCCAAGTTAAACACCTAATAGGAATACGGTTTTAATTAATATTTTTATTCATTTTTTTTACTTTAATTTTGTGTATCTGTGACAGGGATAGCACACCTTTTGCAATGTGGTCAAGATGAAGAATTTATTATTGAGATTTACGCTTTGGACTATGTTGACGTCTGACGATGTCAGACGTGAGATTTTTGTGCGGTGGATCGGGAACAAATTAAAAAGCGGAAAATAACTGAAATTTACTCAATCCAGCAAGAATAACGCGAAAACACAGGCGATTTTACTAATGCGTGTGGGGGGGGGGGGTGAGATGAATTATTAAATTAAGATGGTATCAGCACTCCGACTATACTATATCATCGATTGATATTTGAATCCGTGGAAAATCTTGAAAATGAGGGAGTTTCGTAAAATTCTTATATTTCAAGAACGGTATGGTATTGTCAAAATTCATGTGATATAGCTGATTAGTTCCTCAACCACACCAGTTATTTAGTTATGTTTAGTTGTGGCGTTAAAATACCCAAACAATTACGTTTCTAATCAATATTCAGTTATCGATAATCAATATTTTGCACTTGAAAACGTCTTGCACTATAATCATGGATCAAATAGAAACAAACGCGCTTTTGACAAAAGTGAATGTTAATATTGTTGAAAAATTGATCTCGTTGACTTTGGTGACCTTTATCCTATAATCCTTGTATTTTTTGACCCCGGTTGACTCCTCATGTGTCTGTTCCCCCAAAGTATTTGTGTGGGGTCTGAGAGCACATCAGACATATCAAATTACCTTCTGAATACGAAGAATATCAAACATTTGATTTTTTATAAATTCGCGATATATTTTTATGGCAAATTATTAAAAATTGATGTTTTTGATATTTAGCAGTACTCGAAGTATAAATCTAATGACATTTACTTAAAGTATATGTAGCTGGGAAGAAAAGCAGACGATCATTTGAAATTATCGACTTTCGTATTGTAGATATACATTAATTCCCCAAAAGATAAAATACGGTCTTTTTTTGGAAATAAATGTGTATCTTCAATACAAAAGGAAAAGCTGTCAAATGATCATTGGCTTTTTCTCCCAGCTACATACACTTAAAGTACATATCAGTAGATTTATAAATTGTATTTCGAGGACTGTTAAATATGAAAAATAAATAAATATCAATTTTCAATAATATGTCAGCAAATCAAAATTATTTGATATTAGAAGGACATTTCTCGTATTCAGATTGCGAATTCCACAAAAACACTTTGCTGTCAGATTCTTTAAGAATATCTTATCCTACAAACTTTAATTAGACAATGGAAGAGATGACCTGCAAGAACCGACGATTTAACTTGGTTTATATTGTTCGGAACAAGAGAACACGGTTAAACTGATTCTGATAAAGCGATAGCGCGCCGCTGCGGTCGACCAGCGGTTGGATTTTGAAGCCATTCCTAACGGTATTCCATTATTGATCTTTATTCTTATAATTGGAGATATAAATTTATATTTTAAATTTACAATTGCACTCGCAGCTCAAAAGCATTTTTTCCTGAGTAATGGGTCAACCACTTATGAATTATCCTATAATTTGTTTCTTTGTACAGAACAATGTATTAGTTATTAGTCCCTAAAGAAATGGCCATCTCCCTCTATATCAGGGTCCGTTTCACACAATAAAAGGGATAAAATAGGGTATCTCACAACGCAATCCAAATTTTATCCCTTTTCTCACACATTTATGTATAGTGGTCAGATTTGTACAAATCTTTAAACAAAGGATCGATTGGCAGACACCATTGAGAAAGGCAACAGAGTGGATTGCCGAAACTGTATGGAAAAAAGTGAGTTTTTTTCTTGGAATTATACTATGAAAAACTTTGACATTTTAAATCGTATCGTCTTTAATCTTAATTTGATATCCCTCACTTCAGTTTTTGAGTTCATTTTGTTCATCAGCATGCTTCGACTATATTTATAAATACATATTTATAGATACGCACGTGACCCATGGGCACGAGTACCAAAAACCAGCAAGAGAGACCAAATCCTCATGCCATTGAATAGGATACGAACTTTTTAGACAAATATCATCAAATTTAAATATAAATTGAATAGCAAAATTATTACACGTGAAGGATTCCGAATTTGTAATATGTTTTCAAAAACAACATTTGGAAAGTATTTGCCAACGACAACGGAAAAATCTGAAAAATACTTATCGACGGAAACGTTTCAATATGATCACAAAGTTGAACCAAACAAAAAAGCCAATGTTGTTGCCTTTGTATTTAAATGTGCAGGAAGACCACGCGATATGCTGAAGGTCACTTCGATACTGTCTTCAAGCTGTTATGCAACGCGTAGGTGAAATCCAAAAATTATAAATCCAAAATTTAAAAAAATTAGGTGATCACGTGCGTATTTATAAATACGTACATAGTCGAATCATACTGTTCATGATTGAATCACATCGTTCTGCGTGCATAGTAGATAAATATTTATGGTAACATTTGAAACGTTGATTTGCTAATTGATTTGTGCACATACAAAAACGTCTTGCAAGGTTTGAACTATGATAGAAAAATACCGTCACTTTGGCATCAGCGTTTTGCTTTTTCAACACATAAAAGCAGTCAGTTTGAATTTCCATTTATTTTCCACAGAAAACTTAAGTGACATTGATTTAAGAAAATACTGATTTCAAAAATTCTGACACAATAAGTGTATTTTTAATTTTCAAAGGCTGAAGAATATTATAAAGATTCTGACCATTGACAATAAATATAAAAAGCTGTCAAAGTTGGGTTTCGTTTTAATTGAGACACCCTGTACATATAATAACTGAACCGGAAGTTCAATCGTATGTCTCGATGTGAGCACACATATAATAAAAGAATTTGGTCACTTATTGGGCGTTTTAAGCACCGTTCGGGAATCCTGTAGGACTAGTCTTCAGAATGAACATTGATTCGAGTAGGCAATTCTCGGCCAATGTGATTTGTAATGTACGAGTATGTACAAATAGCATCAGTTTACAAAAAATACTGTTCATATTATATATGTCAAATATTAACAACATTATGTGATACGAAGCTAAATGAGTCTGATGTCGATCAAAATCAAAATCCAGTTTTCAATTGTAAATTTCATTATATGAGCTATTCTCATCATAATTAATTTTTCGATTCAAGAAGTTGAATACTATTATAGGCTATTATCAATATTCCCGACAACCGACTCATTTTGCCTGATCACATCACATATTATAATAATTAGTTAAAAAACAAAATCATATTTCCGCGGCCATATAATGTTACTTAGCCAATTACCTTTTCTTTGCGTTGGAAATTTATTGTTGAGTTAAAATGACTGTATATATTCTAAATATTTTTGCTGTTTTAACGGTTAAAATTTTTGAAGTTCAAAGTTTCAAGACCTATTAAGAAAAAAAGTATTGATATCAACTCCTTTCCCAAAATATCAACTCAAATTTGTGTTCTGGGGAATAGATTTTTGTACCCGGACTCGGACGTGTATGGGCAGATAGTACTGTGTGAGCAATATGGCACGGTCCACGTGCATTGAAGTATGACGTCATTCTCCAAAAACGGTTAATACCTATTTTGGAGATGCTTGGAAACAAGAATGTCGATTAGTTACGACGGCCCCCATTGTAACATACATCATGATCATGCGTAAATACAGAAGTTGCAGAGGGCACACGTCGCAATTACGAAGGACTCTGCCAAAAAATAGAAGTACTGTTTTCATGATACATAATGAAGGCAGTATAAGGCTTTTTAAAGTCATATGAAAGAATTCAAGGTGCAATATAGTAGTTACACGGTTATGTACACTTTAAAACAAATCCTGTTTAATATATAGGTGCATTGACAATCTGTCGTTGGAACAGAACTTCGAAGCTCTGTTATCTACTTTACGACGCTGGAATTTTTACACTGGTTGGTGAACTCGTTAGAAACACGATTATTTTAACCGATATTGTTTAGTGCATCCGCTATACGGCAGTTTTAATCCTTTCTTTCTTTGCACTCCATTATAAAGTCACGGTATCACAAAATTTGAAAAGGCAACAGTGATTTACTTTCCAAAATATTATTTGAATTCATGATCTTCGAGACCAACGGCATCTGCAAGACTTGGTAACTCTTTGTTGAATCCTCTTTGCCTTGAAGGAAGTATGTAATGATTTTACCTTTGCCCTAGAGAAAAGTGGATAAAAAGAGTAGAACGCATTATTTAAACAAGAATACTCAAAGTCAGCCTAGGTATCATGGCAGGGATTATACATTCTCATTCAATTTTACTCTTGATTTGTTATCTATATATGGCCCTCCTGGATCTGGTACGGGTGTTAAAGAATCGGGATATGTACCATTTTCATAACACGTGCATAGCACTGCAAAGTGTGCTGAGGCTTATGAATCAACGTTGTACCTGTGCGAAGCGCACTATAAATCATTGCGCTTTTTAACACTTATATGCTTTTCAATTATGGCTCCTTGGATTCTTTCTTATTCGCAAATGAAAGCAAAATGGGCTACAATGATATCGATTCATAACTGTTTAAAAAATGGTGCATTTTTGACTTGCCTTCATTTCTGTTTCCCCTCTAAGAACAATATGAAATCCTCCAATTTTGACCAGAATATCTTGGCACTCTGGACTGACGTGTATGCGTAAAGCTGTGCAGTAACAAACAAGTTATTGATTTTATTAAAATAATGAACATAAAATTTAGTCACATCATACATGCCACACTTAAATATACGGACGGCTTTAAATTGGAGCCGGTTTCTATTGTTCTAATGGACGCGGTTGCACAGCCATCAACCGGCGGTCAACCGGCGGTCGAGTTTTGAAGCCGTCTCTTACAAGATAATACAACGAAACAATAAAATCGTTGAATGCATACGAATATTGTGCTCCTTGCGATTTTGTTCTCTATGACATTTCTCCAGAGATCAGTCAAGCCTTTATCATTAGCCTCTCGGAATATTGCCCAGGCACATCTATAGATGAGTTGACTTCTGACGTCAATGCCTGGCAGTATTCGCACGCATCATCACAATTTCCATTGTGTTTTGCCAGACAGTATGCGCGCGCATCATATTTTGTTCAGGGCTCGTGTTTTTAAAACTCCCGCCACATCACAATAAGGCCATTGAACAGTGTAGTGGTTACATGGGGTTCACTCAAGCATATTGATATACCAGTCCCTTTCCTTTGTTGGTAAATATTGAGGTCAACTCATCTATATAACCAACTTTTGAAACCATCTTTGTATTATCAGATACAATACACGTAGTTCATACACATACCTAAGCCACTTGATTCCATTCGTGAAGCGTAGTTTACCGTATCTCCAAATAAACAGTATCGAGGCATTTTTTCACCGACCACGCCCGCCACAACGGGACCTGTTGATTTTGTGAAAAACATAATGAACAATGTATCATTTTGAATGATCAAAACTCATTTTATTCGCAAAAAAACCTTTTACTTCAAGGTTGCGTTGCATAATCTGTTAATGTTTATACAAAGTATAAATCCCCGGAGTCTGATTGATATCTGTACTTTTTAAACTTAAAAAGCCGTTAAACTTAAGATATATCCGCTGCCAATGAGCACTGTATCAGGTTTCTAAGACTCTGATGAACAATGGTTTATTTTGAATGATCAAAACTCCATTTATTCATAAAAAAAACCCACTTTACTTCAATGTTGCGTTGCATAATCTGTTAATGTTTATACAGAGTATAAATCCCCGGAGTCTGAGTGATTTCTGTACCTTTTAAACTTAAAAAACCGTTAAACTTAAGACACATCCGCTGCCAATGAGCACTGTTTCAGGTTACCAGGGCTCTTAATACCACCAACCATCCTATATAATTTTGTTGCATTTACTATAACATATATTATCATTGCATTGCATTGACCGTGAATATACCTGAATGAATTCCAATTCGAAGCTGTAATTTTGTATCAGGCTTATGTTCAATTTTATGAGTCCTCATGTAACTCATCAGATCGAGGGCCATGGTGCCAACCTCTCCAGCATGTTGGTTGCCATTACGCTTAGGAAGTCCACTGGCAACCATGTATGCGTCACCAATGGTTTCAACCTGTAATGGAAATAATAAATATTAAGTGTTTGGGGCTCGAGCAAACTGACATATGAAAATATTGAGAGAGAAAAAATCAGGACTCAGCTGAGAGTTTAACTTTCGCGCCACCACAAACGTGCCGCAAATTCCATAGATTGTTGTGTACGGTGTAGTTAATGGTAATGGCACGTGCCCGGAGGATTTAAACAATACCGAGATCTGTGCGACCAATCACAAGCCAGATTCATTTAAAGATGCATTACATCATGGCCAATTTTAGTTAGGCCAGAAATTGGCCTAACTCTCCATAGAGCCCCGTGTTAAGAATCTTAACCGCAACCCAAAGTAAGTAGTCCACTTGGGAAGCTAACAAACAGAGAGAGTATGGTGACTGAAAATATCAGATGTGAATATCTATCAATTTGTTGGCTGTATTCCATAGTGGCGTATAGTGATTTTTGGTCATTTTTTTTAAATTGGCACATATGTTTTTAATGATGTTCTCTTTCATTTTTCTAAGTCTCATTAGTCAAATTTAGCTAATTAATTAGTAATTAATTAATTAAATGTGGCGTATAGTTACAAAGTGAAATTTTGTGTTTTCCATAGTGGCGTATCGACCATACGCCACTTTTTATACACATTTTATAATTATGAAATATCGGCAAAAATGAAAAACATTGTATGTCATAGTGGCGTACACCTCTCTACATGTCATAGTGACGTATCGGACCTATACGCCACTATGGAATGAAGCCGACGAAACGTAACGCCATAGGGATTATACGGCGTATTATGCATTTATTTCTTTTGAAAAATATATAAAAATAAAATCTATTTAGTTTACTACAGAAATTTCACATCATTTACAAAATATAATGAATGTCTGATTTACACAACTCGATTTTAAATTGACATTTCTTCAAACCCGATTTTCTCGAAAAGTTGTTTATTCGCGGCGCCCCACTATACGCCACTATGGAATACAGCCGACGAATTGTGCACACAAATTAATACAAATCCGCGTTTTATGTAATACACAGAGTATGCATGGGCAAGTGGACTACGGAGAAGTCTAGGTTGTCTACAGCCTGATAGAAGACACCCAAAATCATGCATCCAGCTCAGTTAGCGTATTATTGGAAATAATATAATATTGGACAAAATAGAAAGATATTGCACGAACCGAAGACGGGTGCAATATTTTTGTATTCAATATAATTATCATTTCCCCGGGTCATTTCCTTCAGACCAACCTAGTAAAAAAATAATTTAAATTTCACTGATTTGATCTAACTCAGTTAGATAGCCGATTAATTGCACGACTTAAATAAAACGGCACGCACCTTATACACGTCATAATTTTCAAGGATATGGTCAAAGCCTGTGTATAAGCTATTCAGCATCACTACAATCTGCAATGGATAACAATACAAAATACAGAATGCATAATTAGTTACATATTGTGTACAGGGTGTCCCTGAAAGAAATGTGTCGTCGGGAACTGATTTTGGGTACTTTAACGCATACGGCAAACGTAACTAAATAACCGATGTTGTTGATGAACATATCAGCTATCACATACTTTTGGAATTTTGACAATTGACCGTTCCGTTTTTGAAATACAAGAATTTTACGAAACTGCCTCATTTTCAAGCCTTTCCACACAGTCAATATCTATCAATGACAACAGACGCATCATGCGCTAATGATTCGCAGTGCTAGGCCATCTTAATTTTTAATCTTAATAGTTAGTCTCAAAGCCCTTCCCAAGTTAAAAACGTAAGCCCTACGGAATGCGGGTTTAATTATTTTTTTAATTATTATTTTAACTTAAATTTTGTGTATCTGTGGCAAGGATTTTTTTATTGAGATTTAAGCTTTGGATTATGTTGTGGATCGGGAAATAAATAAAACAGCGGTAGAAACATTTACTCAATCCAGCGGGAATAACGCGACATTATTAAAGCAAGATGCCTCAACACTCTAGCTATACTATATAGATCATCGATTGATATTTGAATCCGTAGAAATGCTTGAAAATTTTCAAGAACGGAATAGTCAATTGTCAAAATTCAAGTATTTAGTTATGTTTAGTTGTGGCGTTAAAATACCCAAACAATTACGTTTCCGACGATACAGTTCTTTCAGGGACACCCTGTATATTGGCAAGTAGACAACAAAAAGAAAAAAGGAATTAACAAAGGAATATACCAATTAAAAAGCTGGAAGCGAAGCACATTTCTCACATTGCGTATAATCTGATGTTTATTTTTATCATGTTTATAGTCGAACATGATAACTTACCTCCATAGGTGAGCTAGAAGCCGCCAACTTCGTAAATCCAACAATATCACTGAAGAAAATGGTGACTTCTTCAAATGTTTCAGGTGCAACTGCTATACCTTGTTTGAGGTCCTCTGCTACTGATCTGTTTTGGGGTATTCAAATGTAAGACATTAGACAGCACTAAGTGAAAATAACGTGGTACATAAAATGGCACGTGATGCCGCATAACCAGTCGGCACTATTAATTTTAATGACACCATTAACACCACGTCTTCTTGAGGATATATTTTAGGTACATATTAGCGCAAAATTTAAGTAACACAGGTTTTTCAACAATGTGTATTATAGGTATGAAACAAAAAAGAGGGCGTCTTGAATGTAAACACATGACGTCATAGGTCAACTCTTCTCGTTAGATGCCACTAGAGCTGGGCAGAAAAAAGAGAGGGACTATTTTATCGCAAGTCGTCTGAAAAAGGTGCTTGAAATCACTACAATGAAATACAAAGCTGTACAGGCAAACATTTGCAAATGTCAGAGTAACATCCCAGTAAACACAAAAACGTTTTTAAAACGTTTTAAATAAGATTATATTTTGGGTTTTGGTTTAGGTAAAAACGTTTTAATAACATTAAAATGTCGGGTTATATAAAGGTCATGATAACGTTTTAAAACGTTTTGTATGAAAACACACTACAACAATATTTTTAATGTTTTCCAAATGTCATTGTAAACTATTTTTACAAACATTTTTGGCTAAATATTTTGTCAACACTTAAATAACATTATGTTAAAATATTTGCACCCAGCAAACACAGAAATGTTCTTAAAATGTTTTTTTACAAAACGTTTTAATAACATTTAATTGTCGGGTTATATAAAGGTCGTGAAAACATTTTAAAAACGTTATTGTAAATATTTTGGGCAAACATTTTTTGCTAAATATTTTTTCAACCCCAAAATAACATTCTGTTTAGAATGATTTGTACCTAGTTTTCAAAAATGTTTTTGGAATGTTATTAAAACGTTTTTATACCCTTTATTAGTCCTAGTAACTAGGAAGATCGAACACATACATAATCATTTGGACGTTTAAATGAACCGGTTCTTTCGTCCTAGATATCTGGCCTTTATGACACACACATCCAGAAATTGCACACATTTCCTAAATTTTCAATTATACAATTCTGTTGGTAGACGTTTTTCACTATTCCATAGTTTCTTCTGATGCTTACCTAAATATTGATATCATTGCTTTTGAAAAATAATCCGTATAAAGGTGTTTTCTTTCCAACTTTTGTGGAGCGAAAAATTCGGTACCAAAACCTAAGTCCGAAGGAAGAACCGGATGAAGTTGAAAAGGTCAAACTTTGTTTATTTTCTAGAGCCACGTGGTGGCGTTGTTTACATAAATTCTCCTTCAGGCGGTATATGGCAGATTGGGTTGGTTTTTTTGTTCCGTTTGATTTTTGATTTGAATTATTCATACATTTTAATAATACGTTTGCTTGAATTCATGAATATGAACTGTCTATTTCTAAACACATGCATGAATAATGATAAGTTTGGGTGTACAATCAATTGATCGACCAATCTACTGTCACCTGCCAAGGCCTTTCATCGCGCACACCTGGATAAATACGTCACAGGCCGTCTCACAGAAATTCCCACAATGCAACATTAAAATGGCTCCTTCCATGAATAACACGTCGCGCAGAGAAACTGCAGCAAAAATCATCTGTTTTTAACATTATAAGTTCAAATACGAAGAAATCAAGGTGAGCATAATAATTTAGAAATACTTCGGATACTTTAGAGCTTTGTTTTACTGAACTGCAGGTTGTGATTTACATGTAGGGACGGGAAACGTGTTTCGTACTCTCCAATTTCCCATGTACTGCCTTGTTTATATGCTGCCACATTCAGATGGGCCCTGAGACCGTGACATAGCAGATAATACCCAATGTAAAAGTAAATGTCGTCACGTTCTCAGTTACTGGGACTAACCCTTTATATAACCTGACATTTAAATGTTTTCTGTAAAACATTTGTGTTTGCTGTGCAGTAAATTACCAACAAATGTTATTTAATGTAATGAAAACGTTTTATACCATTAATGTACCCTTTATATAACCCGACATTTAAACGTTTTCTGACAACCTTTTATAACCTTTTGCGAATGATGTCGAAAACGTTTTGTGTTTGCTGGGATGCAGCAGATATGACATGTTTTCTATCATTATTGTACAGTTTTGATGAAAGGTTCCCACCATTAATCCGTTGCACATTTATTTTCCCACTCAGCCGGTGTGCTCCTATTTAGTCTTTAAAACAAAAAAGTCTCGGGTCCTCATATGTTGGGGATTCAACTCTCAATTGATAATAATGGCGTTTCACAGTGAGAGTTTCATGTTGAAAATAGTGTTTGAAATGTCACATTTTGTCCATTGAAAACTGTGTTTTACAGAAATTTGGACACATACCTTGGAAGGATTTGATACAATAGTTCATCCGTTCTTTTCTTCTCATCTGCCAATTGTCTCGTTCTATCTTCAACCATTTCTTCTAGCTGATTTGTGTATTTTTCCATCATATCAACCATATTGTCAATCAAGTTTGTTTTTCTACAAGAAAACACAACACTATTCCAGTGATTTTACTTAAAAACAATATTCTAAGATTTACTGAAGAGGACGCCCTCATATTTTGATTAAACTTATCTGATTTTACATGATTGTACTGCAAAATACAAGGCCTTATTTGCTGTATGTGTGACAGAATTGTTATTAAATCTTGGGATCTCGCGATTCTAGGCGGTGGAATAAATAATGTTTTCTTTCAAATAACATGATTTGCTTGGATTAAAATAATTAAATTGTATTGGGTTGTGGAGAGATAGGGTTAAAGCCATAGTAATAATATATACATATGCATAGACAGGACTACAGGATTTTGTAATATTAGAGAGGGCTTGTCATGGTCCCTTTCGCACTGAACAAGTGCTAGCATGGAACAGAAGCTTCAAGTCGTAAATCTGTAACAAATCCTTTACCTTCCCTTTGCAGATTTCTGCAAATCTGAAACTATAGAAGAAAACGTTGGTCGCATTTCTGGATTTTGGTGCCAACACGTTTGCATCAGTGCTGTCATCTTGTCTGATGCCGCGTCTTCGATGGCGGGACGGAATGGAGGGTCTTTGTTGGCCTTCACTTCTTGTACAATTTCTGAAAAGTACAGTACATACAATGAAATTTGCACTACAATCTAGGCAAATGTACTAATATGTTTTTGAGTGGGAAATTTTCACGTTCGATCCTGAACGCATCATCAGCCCCTGATCTTCTGACTGATCTTAGTTGCCTAGATTGTAGTTTACCTTTCGTTATTGTTACTACCTGGATGAATAATAATCTTCACAAATTACAATACATACATTTAAGTGCATTACAAACATATTGATATTGCCAAACCGAGCACACTCAAGTGAACTTCACTGAGAATCTCTGTTTGGTGTTCTATGTACACTTCATATATTATCTTAATGGATTATGTATTCACTACTCTGAAGAAAAAACGCTGGAAAGAATCGGAATTGTATCCTCACCCACTAGTGAAGACTCGTGGAAAATGAATCAAAACTTTTAAAGTGGCACGATTATGTATAGCGCACAGGGAAAAGTCCAATACATGAGCGCATGATAAATGTGTTTCACATGATAGATGTCAAAAGACAAAAGTAATTAATGGGTGTGGCGGGAATCTATTAAATAGTCTCGTAAACGCAATTCGAATATAAACAATATAAACAATTAAGCAAAGTAAAAGTGTCTATCTTAAGTGACAAAAGTGCTGTTTTTCGGATCAGCTGAATGTAATCCAGCCCATAATACGAATATTAACCCTAGTACCAGGACGGAGGATGTATCATACCAAATCCCTTAGGGTTTTTCATCTAGGATAAGAACGAGCGTGTTTACGCCAAACGACTTCGTAGATCCGTTTTTTTTAGTTTTTACCCAACAACCAGGACCAACCATC
The DNA here is from genome assembly GCF_039555335.1 of Amphiura filiformis. Lineage (NCBI taxonomy): Eukaryota > Metazoa > Echinodermata > Ophiuroidea > Amphilepidida > Amphiuridae > Amphiura > Amphiura filiformis. The sequence continues at coordinate 5,003,028 of NC_092647.1, forward strand.
AAGCATTACCATGGGAGTTGGTGAAGCAAATCATATGATTCTGCAGTAAAATCCATGATTCTCATTTTGCTCTTATAAAATGATTCCAAGAGATATCAAAATTTTACTCTATAGTTAGGTTGAAATAGTTTAGGAGAAAATTCGGTGAAAATTGCATGTTCGTAGAATTTCTTGCTGTAAAACAAACCTATACATTTGTACATAATTTTGCGAGGGCGCGCTCACACTATGATGTCGTATAGCGGCATTAGTTGACATATTTTTGTACGTACTATTACTGGATAGCAATACAATGGTACCAAATATAACGGTATGACATTTATAAAAGGAAATTGCTCCGCCTTCGTAATTTGTATTACAAAAAGTGGCTCGGTATAATAGACGAATCCAACGAGCCCAGTGATGGTCAGAATGCAGTCGGCCATTACTGGGACCGGTCTGCACCAAACTGGTGTTGTTACTACCCAATTGGGTGGATTAAATCCGCTTAAAAATCGATGTTGAATTTTATTGTGTTGTTAAACTTTCATCATTCTTTTGTCTACGTGTAGCACGGGGATAGAATGCAGTTTAATATCCCCGCCAAGGCCACATCATTTCACAATTTATGTGGAATAGACCTAATGGGGGTCCAGCTATGGCTGCCATTGAGGTGTAGGAATGCGTGAAAATGGATTCGTCTATAGCGCTAAGTAACCTACCTTCGGTAGTCTTTGTGGTTGTTGGATATGGCGTATCTCTAAATAATATTTCCTGTAGCATAATTCCATACGAATACACATCTCCCTTCTGTGTTCCGTTCGACAAGGGATCTGTCAGATTCAAAAGCTCTGGCGCTGTCCAAAGTAGTCCTAAAATTAACAAGATATGAATTTAAAGTTATATTGATATTATCGTTCATATAAGTTCATGTTTTGATAAAAATTAATAACAAAAAATGTATTGAAGTTGTGAGTTAAGGGCTGGGGTATGAACGTTTGGACAGTATTTATTTTGGGACATTGGAGCACATCAGACATATCGAATTGCATTCTGAATACGAAGAATGTCTTTCTGATATCAAATAATTTTGAATTTGTGAAATTCGCAATTTAATACACATTTTATGGCAAATCATTAAAATTGATATTTTGATATTTAACAGTACTTGAAGTAAACTTTATAAATCTGATGATTTATACTTAAAGTGTATGTAGGTGGGTTGAAAAGCCGACGATCAATTGAAAATTTTGACCTTTCGTATTGAAGATATGGATTTTTTTTCCAAAACACCAAAAAAAATTAGGTCTTTTTGGGAAACAAATCCATATCTTTAAGATGAAAGGTCAAAATTTTCAATTTCGTCAACTTTCCTCCCTACATACACTTTAAGAATATATCATTAGATTTATATAATTTACTTCGAGGACTGTTATATATCAAAAATTCGAAAAATATCAAATTTTTATAATTTGTCATAACATTTGTATTATATTGTGATTTTCAAAAATGAAAATTATTTGATATCAGAAAGACATGCTTCGTATTCAGAATACAATTCGAAAGGTCTGAAGTGCTCTCATGTGCCACAAAAAATACTATCGAAACGCAATAAACGCTCATTTTAGATCCCTTAATACAAGATACAAAATCGTGTCAACTCTATCTTGTTGGGCCAATATTTTTAACTCGACAATGCTGCACGTTTGTTCAAATATCCAGTGCTTCTGAAAAGATAATGATAATAGGTTCACCTTGTAAGAAATATGTAATTTGTGCTGAGCAAAAACAATAAACAATGACTATAAATGGCATAATTATCAACTCAATTTAGCCATTTCACAAATGATTTTAGTACAGGTACATTGTTTGAAAATTAATTATTAAGTAATAAAGCATAAATACATAGAGATTATTTGTTGGGTTAGAGGTTTAAGGTGACATGCTGCCTCAACTTTTTTTTTTTATTATGCCAACGAATTCTAGTTTTACGTCATTCTAACTCAAGAACATATTTCTTGAATTCTTTAACTTTAATTCTTTAAGTTGGCACAATCAGGTAATTAGTTAAAGCAGTCTGTCACCTTAAATAATTAAGTTATGCCAACAACAAAAGACAGGTTTCCACCATCTGTGATGTATAGTTACTTGGGTAGAAATGATAAGCCGATTTAACAGGACAACTGCCATTATAACATATACGTCGTAGACCTATAACTTTTTGGCCACATAACATTTAAACTGTACATCACTGATAGTGAAAAACTATCTTTTTCTAACAGCCTGAAGCTAGACAAACAAGTTGGTACAAGTTTTCATGAAAATCGGAGCAACTTTAATTTTTGACCCCTGTACAATTTAAAAATTGACCTTCGACCTTTTTGCACATAACTCCGCAACTACAGGTCGTGCATGCACAAAATTTTCATTTTTGTAATCCTTATGACCAGACGGATAATTTGTGATGCTAATGAATGAAATCTGAACATGTTTAATTCTTTACTCTATGGGGTAATTTATGGTGTAATTTTGAGGGTCATAGACTCAAAATAATGCTTGCTCGCCACCTTTTTTGGATTCAGCAAGTCCAAATTAGTAAAGATACTTAGGTGATCAACTGTTACTAACAAATGCCTTACGAAAGCTGAATTATTGAAATTTTGTCTATTGTTAGCATTATCTAAAATCCCAAAGTTTTTGAGTTTTTTTGGCTTGTTAGTACAACATAAGATAAGTAAACGGCAACTAGATGGGCAATTTTAAGTGAGTATTCTTATTTTATTTAAGTTGTGCTAACAAGTCAAAAAAAAATTTCTTTGAGTGTACTTACCCGCATATTTCGCCTCCTCGCTGAGTTTTAACTCCTCTCCTTCCCTAAATTTAGTGGTTCCAAATTCGCTAACCTTGCATACCCATCGGCTATCAATAAGACACTTTGCGGACGTCAAACTACCGTGTAAATGTATTGGGCTAGAGTGAATATACGCTAAGCCCTGTGTAATGAAGAAACATAAAACTTGATTATATGGGCGGGTACATTAACACTCGTTGTAGGGACCCCTAAGTGCGAACAACTCTTTTCAGAGCCACCAATTTTGTCTCATTCTTTTGAGAGGTACTATTTCGTCTGTATATAGGGATAATATCTAGCTGTGGCTCCTTCAGCGCAAACACATTTTTTTAAAACAAAGGCCATATCATAGTTCCGATGAAGTAATCTTGACGAAAGGATTGACAATTTCATTATAACTATGTCGAACCCGTTCAAACCCTTAACCCTAACCATACCCATGTTTTTTAAAGAACAAACGTAAAAGGAGAGAAGATGCACAAATAAATCACCTGGCACCCCCGGGGACACGAACCTGCGACCCCTCGCATGCCACACACAAGATCACCGGCCTGTACCCACGGCGGTTTCGCTGACCCAGCCAGCGATTCCCTGAGTATATATGACTTGCTCGCTCGAAATCACGTGATATCCATGCATGCACGGTGCTTTTCATAGTGAGCTTAAGTGAGATTTAGTTCGGTTAGGGTTAATATATATTATAAATACCAGTGGTAATGGTCTACCGTGCAAGGCAACATTATACATAGAATACTTAAGTTGACAGAATGAATTGAATTACGAGAATTACAATTTACATTTGATTGAATTTGGTGATATATTATTTTATTACATGAAGCATAGGGACTTGTATTTCAAGTTGTATATCACCTGCGTACAAAAAAAGTAAAACGACTCGGGCGCAATACGCGAGTTTCTCGCTCAGGCTATGAAAGACGGGAAAATGTGACGTGTCATGTCAAAACAGACACTTTTGGGCAGGTTATCAATTTGGAGGTTTTTACATATCTGAAATATAGAGATAATTTGCTCCACAATGCCGTTTTTCCCAATTTAATCGGACATTCCTAAGCGAAGATATTGAGTTTGTAAGTCATGGTACTATAAAATTGGAAATTGAGATATCGGCCTTTAAAAATATTATTGACAATGTTGAGAGTAGGAATTACCTTGAAAAATTTCTCCAAAAATACATGATGCTAGTTAAATTCGGGTCTGAAACTATCAGACAATATTTTTAACATTAATATCATCACAAATTCGCAACAAACCTAAATTGTGAAAAAATCACCTGCGGGCAGATTTTTGGCTATTTCTTCATTTACGATCCTGCCCAAAAGTGTCTGCTTTTGACAGACACAAATGTGTACCTTAATTGCACCTAATTGTTATTATTACAACAGTTGTCATAACGATACAGACAAAATGGGGATAAACGTCTGGGTGAAATTGTGCTAAAAATCCTTAAAACATTTTCTTTTTAGATATTTTTTTTCCTGTCCCTCGACTGGTTGCTATATACCGACATGACCGGTAATTGAACTTGCTTTGGGTCCATTTTACACTAATGAAAAATGCTTGCTTTGTGTACTTTTTGAAAGTCCTTGAACGCGGGTGATATCCAACTTTAAATACGAGAGCCTCCCCTCGGCAGGAAAACTAAAACATTACCTTAGCTACATCTTGTGCAAAAGACCACTTGAATAGAAAGTCCAACCGAATGTTATCATTTGATAGTACGTCCTTGGAATAAAAGACATAATAACAACATCGGTAAGAAAATTCATTGATGCGAATTCTAAAGATCACACGGTTATTGCATTTGCAGGTGGTAATATGCTTTGAAACACTTTCCCTAATGCATTTCATTTTCAAAGCATTTTTGATCACAATGAATGAACTTTTATTATCAATTTTGTATATGACTTGTCCGTGACATTTGCGTACTGTACTATACAGGGTGTCCCTGAAAGAACTGTATTGTCGGAAACTGAATTTTTTGGGGTATTTTAACGCATAAACCAAACTTAACTAAATATCTGATGTGGTTGAGGAATATATTAGCTATCACATACTTTGTGAATTTTGACAGTTGACAGCTTCGTTTTTGAAATATTATTTTTTACGAAACTACTTCAGCCCGTTCCACGAAGTCAAATATTTGTCAATGACAATAGACGCCTCATGTGCTGATGATGCTCACTGATTATAGCACTCTGAATACAGATCATTGATTGATATTTGAATCCGTGAAAGGTTTGAAAATGAGGGAGTTTCGTAAAATTCTTATATTTCACGAACAGTGTGGTAATTATCAAAATTAAAGAATTATGTGATAGCTGATTTATTCCTCGAGCACACCAGTTATTTAGTTATGTTTAGTTGTGGCGTCAAAATACCAAACAACCAAGTTTCCGACGATACACACCCTGTATATAAATAAAATTTACATAAACCAGCTTAGGTATACATTATTCACGGATTTCGCTTTTTTCTGGCGGAATGTTATTTCTTTGTTTGATAAAAATGATATAAATGTCTTGTTTGATTAGACAACAGGGGCTAGCGATGCATTATTATCCGTTTTGTCTGGTATGATTTAATCTTTTCATTACACCCCACTTCAAAAGCTAAGAAAAACAATGCAACCAATTTACCTGAAGACTTCCTCTACTGCAGTATTCGTATACCAAACACATATGATCAGGGTCCACACAAGCACCAATGAAGTTGTTGATATTAATGTTTGAGATGTCGCGTAGCTAAAAATTAGAAGAAAAAAAATGTTTGGTATTTCTTTATCTTAAATCTTCTTTAAGTTACATTTTACTGTCCTAATTGGAGATTAAATCATTTCATGTTGTCATTTTCATACTTTATATAGGAACCTTGACAGACATTATCCCATTGCAATATTTGAGAGTGAATATATTTTACAATGAATGTGTCAGCTTAATGTTTGCAAACATTAATGTTTTGATACATGTAGAATGCATTTGAAAGGATGTCCACAATGGGCATGTGTGGGTCATAATATCAAGAATATCATGTAGGAAAAAATCTTCCACATTGTTTTTTTTAAGCTAAATGGTCAACTACTTTAGTAAAATGGGTAATACATTATGACTGATGATTTGTATTCATTTAAATATTCATCTAAAATGTGACATGATCTGGTCCATGGGGGCCAAAGGCGGCAAATTTGAAACTGAGATAAAAGTACAAATATGGAGTAAAAAACAATAAAATACATAAGAAAATAGGCATCAAAAAACTTCATAACTTTAGAACCAAGTGTGCTAGACCTTTGGCGTTTTCAGTAAATTATAGCCGATTGTATGTATAATGTAATAATTACAGTAACTCAATTTTCAAAAATGCTTTCTTTGGCCCCCATGGACCAGATTGTGTCACAAATTAGAAAATATAAACGTGAATATGTAGAGCAGAGTAATAACAACATGCACCTTTCCCGATTTCATTATTTCTAAAGTTTATATTTATATTTAAAGTATATAAAACTATACACATGTTTGGAATAATGTCAGATTCAAACACGAAAAATGGGCATACTAAAAAAATGAAATGTACTTTTTTTAATGTTAAAAAGTTATTTTCATCAGTTTCTTAGTAGTGTTTATCGAACGTGGACAATATGTCTTCCATTATCCTGCCCGTAAGTATATACCTATTACAACTGACCTCTTTAAACTCTTTCAAGATATCCCTGGTAATGTTCACGGATTGTTTGTTGACCGTAAGAACGCCGACAACCACCCCTTGATACCGCCCAACCTTATTAAAGACGTGGGAACTGAAGAGGGAAATGTTGCTTCCATCAGCCTTTGATTTCTCACTGTGCTGAGATACCTGAAATAACAAATGAATACTGGTAGTTGAGGCATATACTGCATGGTGCAACCAGGTTCACTATGGGAAGATCTTTAAGACAAGTTTTCTACAGCCTATGTAGCATGTCCGGAACATACCTGTAGTCTTCGAGTCTACCTGGATTGTCGGACCGAATAGGGTCGACAACATGATTCTACTCCTTGCATTTAAAACATTAAGTACACGTGCGTTAAATTATACCTAGTAAAAATATTTTGAAGATCTTTGCGCATCGACTAATGCGTTAAATATCCCGGAAAATTGTTGGTATAGATTGATATAAATAACGGTGCCGCCATAAATAACATACCTTACTTTCACTGAATTCGTAGCTGTTTCCCGCCCTTCTTATGTCTCCATGTGTAAACATGATGTCATCGTATTTGATTTTCCACATCTCTCGACGTAGTTCAGCTTCATATTTCCGATTTCTTTCGAAATTGAGGAAATAATTTAAAACAATACATATTTTGAAATAAATTGGGTTAAATCAATACCATATTTTACCAGGATTTATATCAGCAAATACAAACATAATATTCTCAAAACGTTTTAATACCATTTATATGTCGGGTTGTATTAAGATCATGAATACGTTTTTGAAAAGTCATTGTAAATATTTTGAACAAACATTTTTTTCCAAAATATGTTCAATAGTTAGATAACATTCTGTTAAAATGTTTTGCATCACGTTTTCCAAAATGTTTTATGAATGTTGTTTTAAAAAACGTTTTATACCCTTTATATAATCCGACATTTAAACCTTTCTGTGAAATGTTGTGTAGTTGCTGCATTTAACCAACATATGCTCTACTTTATCAACTTGATTAATCTCTTAATACAGGAATATGTTTTGCGGGCGAACATTGCGGATTTCTTTGTTACATAATATTGGAATGGACACCGGTGTTCAAGTACATGTTTTTCACTATTCGATTCCTTAGGCACCACGTTTAATTTGGTCCTATAGAACTATCGGTGCCCGGTTAGGTACCGATGACTCTTAACATCGCTTCCTGGAGATATTATAAATTGTATCAAGCATAATAATTAAGAGTTGCATAGTTATTGTTTTTCATTTTATTTAAATAAAAAACAAATGCACTGTACAAATATTCAGGGTGCGATAAAAAGTATCATCGGTACCTCTTCGGGCACCGAGAGCGCTATAGGACCAACAAAAATGTTGTGCCTTAGTTATATTTATATCAGATTTGTACCTACCTATAAATGAGACCAATGAATAACAATATTACAATCATCACAAAACTTGAGCCGACAATAGTCGAAATTAATTGCGATTCTGTAAATAACAATGATATTAACTTAGTATGCTAACACTTTAAACATCTAAGAAGCATTCATGAAGAAGAAACATAGTTTTAATTCAATTACATTTTAGTACGTCGTATAGAATGGTTTGTACCCCTGGTATTACTAAAAAAATCTGAACACTTCTGGCTGGATCTACATCAGTTTATTTTGTTTTTGTTTTATTTATTGTGTGTGTTTATATTTAAACGCGAGCTTTTTGCGATGGTATCTGTGCTGGTTAACAAGATTTATTATCAAGATACTTACGAGTTAATAGCGGTTGACACCTCTCATTTTCCCATCCACATATTGGTTCTCCGGCTGGTGGTACAGTGCCTCCACCAGGCCAAATAATTGTCCGATTGAGAGCAATATATTCACCAACACTTCGAGAGCAAGAAATGAGAATATTAAATCAAGCTTCTTTATTTACAAAGGTAGGCCTAATACCCCGGGGCCCTTAATGTCAAGATTTGCATTATGTGATGTGCCACCGTTTTTGTCCCCTAAAGATCCCATATCGTTTAAACAAAATTCACACCAAAATACAAATAAAATTTCCCGCCGAAAAACGTTTCATATTATTTTCTCGTACTGATATCCCTTTTTGTCACTAATATGCGGCATTTGCTTCTCAAAGACACACTTCAACCACCATACAACCCCATGTTGAATGTTGACTGTTGCGGTGGCACATGCTTATCACTTTTCTATTTCAGTGCCCCGGTGCTACCACCCTGTTATCATGTGCATTTATATACAAAACCTCATCATACGTGGCCAACAAATTTAAATATTATTATAAATCGAACGATGATTTCAAATGGTGAATGCAAAACAGAATAAAATACCAACACCAGTCTTTTGTAAGTAAAGCAGGCGTTAGTGATGTGCATGTTGTGATAGTGTGCAAAAAATAAAATGGTTTATGTTAATATGCCTGCCAAATCCAGTTAAAGCTTATAACCAGTAGGTTATTTTTCTAATACGTTTTCGCGGTATTCAAGGTGTTTTAACTGACCAGTTATTTATTTTTTGAAATTGGGAAAGTAAAGATCATATTTATGGCATGATTTAGGATTCAATCACGTTTCACTGTTGTTCATCGCCGTTTAACAACGCGTAAATCACGCACACGCGCAGGACACGAGTTAAACGGTGATGAATAACGGTGAAACATAATTGAATCCCTTTCAACAACAAAAACAAGCCAAATATTGTCTAGTTCACATGATTATTTCATGAGAAATGTCAGTTAGTTATTGCTACTTAGCATACCAAGACGATTACTTCTTTGTTGATATCAGCAATAAAACGCAGGATAAACGGCAATGTTTAGCCGTTACCTCCAAAATAACGAATTCAAAAGTGTATACCTACACAAGTTCCAAGTAATTTTACGCGGGTTCCCGTATACGTTACGATAAAAGTGTGGATTCATCACCGATTAACGACGTTTGGATCCTGTACAAAGGTATTCACCCTTTGGTCGGATCCGCTATCTTGCTACCAACACGAGGTTTTCCCTGCAAACGCATGCGCAAAATGTGCATTTTCGTTTCTTACGCTTTTCTAGCATAACGCACTAGAAGGCTTTTTCAACGCGTGCGCCGTGATCAAAGCATGCGTTTGACAGATGTAGTTACATACAATGTAACAACGGAACCTCGTTTTGAAATGACCGTGCGATCGGTGAATAAGAATAGTAGTTGAAACATCATTAAGCACCACAAAACCTGTTTACTGAGTACTTGTTATTTGTTTTAACATTTATGTTTGAAATACATATCAGTAGCTGGATTTGACATCGACAAGAGTGAGTGAAAACTATACATAATTAACAGTAAGTGCGGTCTACCTAAAGAATGATATAATATGCAACAGAATATGACTGGAAAGATAATAAAAGAACCCTTTCCGATTATTAGTACACGTAAGCCGACTTACCAAGATTCTATATCCTGACCGCATTTGCTATAAAGTTAATAAAATAATATGGCCTTGTTATTGTTATGTTGGTTTGGTTTGCATAGCTATGGTGCGTTGGTGCAATGTTAGTTATTTTGAAGTGCAATGTCTCTTAATCGTACGATTATCATTCAATATGTGTTGAATACCCAAAGAGAAAAATCAGTACTATTGAAAAAAAGATCTATAATAATTATTATTTCACAGGTGACTATCTTTGGAATTTAGAGTGCTCAAACCCATTACAGGTGAGCGTAGAAATAAATTTCAAAGTACAGACCTCTGGAAAGGCAACCGTTACTAATAGTTTTTACGGAATACCCTCACTTACGATCATTGGGTATACCGATCATCAGACAGATAATTTGTCATGATTTCAACTCAACAAATATGCGTACACATGTATATACATTCTGCGGTGTCAAAAACATGACAAACCAAGCCAACCAGCACAGTCTCTACTCCAAGAGTAGTCGAGAGTGCTCAATTACTATAAATAGTGGGGGCGTAAAAGATCTATATCGCCAGTGCCGCGTTAAACTATCAATCTACTACATGTATTAAACTGTGTTGTGGAATAAAGTTCCGGATCCGGAACAAAATCATAATGTTTGCATGAAGGGCGTTGAATTAAGCTTAACTATTACAGATGCTAAAAAGTATTATTAGTATGGACAATCCTGAATGTTTGACAAATTAAAAACTATTATGAAATATTGAATACCTAAAGAGAAAAATCTTTACTAAGCTGAGTAAAATAAGAGCTATATTGTCAGCGCCGCGTTAAACTATACGTCTACTATTTTGTGAAGTAGCTGTTAAATCATGACAAATGCTGCCTGGCTAATTAAACTGTTGTGGAACAAAGTTACGGATCCGAAACTTTTTACAAAATCATGATGTTTTACACGAAGGATGTTGAATAGTATATGGACACTCTTTGCGTACTTGTTAACAACTGAACTTCGATCAAAATTGAGGGCGCAATTTTGAAATCTCATAATTCCCCTTTAAGGACACGCACTAACAGCTTGTAACCTCATGTATGGTTAAAACACTGAGATCATAGTTTTCACATAACATCACCACAAGGTCGAATATGCCTTTATCATCGTTATCAACAAATATGCAACAACAACTACAACAAAAAAACCAATAACAACAGCAGCCACAGCAGCAAAACTTGTAAGTATGTCTGTAAGCCCGCAATTTAAGCTTAAAGCTAAAATTTAGTTTTCGGTTATTCGTTATTCATATTAACTGCTCGTTGTATTGTGCATTGGCCATTGATAATTTCTGCAAACATATCTTACTTGTTATGATATTCTGCAACAGTTACTAAAGAATCGTGACGAAAGTTTTGAAGCATGTAATTAGGTCTGCGATCGCCATTTTCATCTATAACAAGTTCTCCGTCAATTCCTGAAAAACACGTATAAATTTATATATAGATTTGTAATGAGTAACTATTAAGGTACGATTACTTTTAACCATAAAACAATGCATAAGTCACAACCGGATTGATCAAACAGTTTCATGTTTCATATCAAAGTATAACATTAGTTTTAAAAAACATATATCTTGTATGTAACTTTGACCATTTCCTTATGTTTTAACAATCATAAGTCATGTGGCATTGTTTGTCATCGACAACATAGATCGAATGGATCAGACTGTGGTAGAGTTTAACTTACCCATAAACGTCATATTAAACAACCTTTGACTGATATTGTACCCATCATCTGGGTCTACTCCTTCTCGTAAACTTTTTTCAAGCGCTAAGGCGTACAGATAAACAGCATCGTAGAGCAGAGCTGCTTCCAAATATACCTGAGGATAATTTAAGACACATACCGCAAAATATTTAAGGTACCCTGTATATCTTAAACAAAGACTAATATGTCACAATTAAAACCAGCAGCCAATATTCTGATTAGCTCTCGGTTGAGAATTAAAGAAACGGTGATCGAAAATCCAAGGAAGGAACGAAGTCGAAAGTTGCATTTTCATGTTCTAATAAGCAAAATTAAGCACGACGATTGTTCGAGAACCCTTTGTCTGCAAATCAATAGGGCATGGAATGGAGAAATCTGTAGCTTTTGAATTTGAATGTTATTGGGTGTTGGGCCACCGTGTCTTTATTTCTTGAAAGAGGTCTTTTAAGAATACGAGCTAAGAAATGAAGCTATTGTGCAATTATGCAACATGTTGAGATTTCTTCTATTTTACTTGAAGATTCCTGTACCTCGCGTAAAAAGGAAAGGGGAAGGAGTATATTTTCCAAATACGGCACATTTTTGATAACGCGTTATGAAAAGATGCAGAGTAATGCAGACATAGGAACAGAAATAGAGGCGTAATTAATAGAGGCTTCATAAGAAATATATCTATTATTACATTTTATTAACAGGAGAATGACTGAAGAATGATATTGGATAAAGTTGTACGTCATTAAACCAGGAGATCTAGCCAAGCTGCTTTATTTGGTTAACAATGTAAAGTATAGAATACCGAAGTGTGTCGTCATAAAATTTTCATTTTTCCACAGTCCAAATTGGGTAGGAATCGGATCACGAGGGCCCGAGATATGGCCGCATGAATACCTAATTAGCCCCATTGAAATCGGCTTGGTTCATAACTGTTTGGAACCAGGCCATATCTCGGGCCCTCATGATCCGATCCCCACTAAATTTGGACTGTGGATGTTTTTCATCATGGTCTACTGAAATATGGTCATGAAAATGCTGAAATGCAAAAAAAAGTTTTTTGTGACGTCATCAGTTCGGTACTCTATACACAGAAAGGTAAATGGATATAAAAACATATGGATATAAAAGCTCGTATAGTGCGTTCAAGATCAGGCAAAAAAATCGTCTCTCATATTACAATATCTTCATTAAAAAGTTATGGGCTTGGAATTTTGCATTGTATTTTTTCTGGGACATGAGAGCACATCAGACATATCGAATACGAGGAATGTCCTTCTGATATGAAATAATTTTTATTTTTGGAAATTCATGAAATAATATTAATTTTATGGCAAATTATTAAAATTTAGTGTTTTTTATTTTTTATTATTATTAACAGTCCTCGAAGTGAACTTAATTAATCTAATGATAAGTACTTAAAATGTATGTAGCTGGGAGGAAAAGCCGACGATCATTTAAACATTTTGGCCTTTTGTATTGAATGTACACATTTCCCTAAAAAAGACCTACATAGGTCTTTTGAGTAAAACAATTTATATGTAATATGCCATAAAATTCATATCATTATAATTATTTGATACCAGAAAGACATCACTGGTATTCAGAATATAATTTGATATGTCTGATGTGCTCTCATGTTTCAGAAAATATACTGTGCAAACGTTGCTATCCGAGCCCTTAAAAAAAGTTTGCGAAATTAGATCTATCAGTTCGTTATCATTGACGTGTCCGTGCTTGGAATGGTTTTAAAAAAACAAAGAAATTGGTACCCACGTCTTCGTTCTCAGGTATAACAAAGTTAAAGGGAGGTTCTGCTGTTCTCTTTCGAACTTCATCTTCAAATTTCTTGTATTCTGGTGTTTCTGGTTTTAACAGCTTTACATCCAGGACACCTGAATAAGAAAACACATCAATGAATTAATTAAGCAAGCAATCACCAGCATGACACCATTAACTTTTCTTGGACAGATGTGTAGGTGTAGAAACTAAACTTCAAAATGACAAATGATTTTCTTTTAGTGAAATTTGTACTTACAGATATGACACAGTTTTTCTTGGAATCAGTAGCTATTAGTATAAATACACAGCTATTTTAATGTATATATTATTATATTTTTTGTTAGATGTGAAAACATGTCCATTTCATAGCAATAAAATGGGGTAAAACAAAATTTAGTTATTGATACACTGCCCCATTTTCTTATCATCGTGTGCGTATCACATCCAAAAACGCTAAAAATGTCAAAATGATAAAAGACCTTTATGGATAAATACCACTGAAAAATACCCAGCTTTATAATAAACATTAGCATATTTCAGAGTAACATGGAGAAATGATATGTGTTCTACAATAATTATTATTTTACTGTTTTGATATAAAGTTCCTCCACTGCACACCAATTTTCCTAAGCAGCCAGTGTGCTTCTATTTCGTCCCCAAAAAGGAGAGCGCATGGTACTTGTGGCCTTGACACCACAAAAAGTCTCAGGTCATATAATTAAAAAAAATAGGTCATATGGGGACACGGTTCTTTGATGTGATCATTTATTATTTTTTCCAATAAAACATATAATTTTCAATTTTAGACCTGGACAATACCAACAGCTATCATACTAATATAAATACCATACTAATATCATGGATTTTACTTTCTTTATCAAATGTTTTATCTTTTCTGCCTTTTTGTGGTAATTTGTATTCCATAAATTGTATATTTGTGTGCAAATTGAGGGCGCTATTTACATATATTTTAATTTATTTAGTTATTCTTTTCATTCAATGATAAAATTTCATTAGAAAATGTTCGTGTTGCTTGTTACTCATTTTTCTGATGTTTTATTGTCATTATAAAATTGTCTACCTCTTGTAAAGCTGCAAACAAGATTTAATTAAGATAAATAGCGCCATCAGTGTTCAACTTTGTTTCAAAAATGAATACATTTCTACAAGCTATCAAATAATCGTGGGGACTAATATTATATTCTTTTCACTGTGAGAGTTCCGTGTATGAGAAAATCGTTCGTGAAATTACATATTCTTCCATTGAAAACTGTGTTATAGAGATTTGGTGGTATTGAACCTTATTTCAAACGTAGATCTATCGGCATATTCCAGATATTGCGGGATATGAGAATTGGTCATAAATTGTCCTACCTGTAAATGCTTTTTTGGCATCTTCATCCCTGTTGTCGTGACCAGTCCAGCTTCCTTCTCCATATCTGCTTTCCAAAGTCACTTCATTGGTGAAAAACGCATACTCTCCATTCATCATACCAAGATCATACGCATCAAGTAGAAAGCTTCTGACGTCACTTCCGTAAGCACAAATGATGAATACTGCAATGACACAAACCAAACGTTTAAACAGTTAAATTGATATCATACATGTTTAGAGTTATTTACCCATTCAAGATATCACGTTAGACCGTATTGTTGAAAAATTATCCTTACCTGGAAGCAGGAAAATAACTGATGGGAAAATGTTGATATTTATTTCAGCAACGTCGTCAATGAGTTTTGAAGAGGTATATGCCTACTAAAGTGGTTGTATGATACAGTCACCTGTTCAACTCTTGGCAAACTTAACTATACACAAGCTCTGAGAATCCAATGGATATGGTGTACAATATGAACGAGCTTTGAAATTTCAATACCAAATAATCTTAAGCAAAATATTCATATAATTCTAATAATATAACCCTTTCGACATCCCTCAATTATTGTTATGTCTTGCGTTCTATTGTATTTGAGATTTTATCAATGCTTTCTTAATATAATACCTTATTGGCATGCTACAACGGCAAATTGTAAAACATTGTCCTCCATTTATGATTCATGATGCACAAACTGTGCATCAAATGTAGTATTTATGACAATGAAAAGATGAAAAATTATGATTATACATATACCAGAGGCGTAAACAGTTCGTTACTGGACGTTGTATTGCTTATTGCAATATGATTATGGTTAAAACAAGTTGTTAAAAAATGTCAACTATTGGGCGGGCGAACTTAAATTTTAAAAAAGTTCTGCCGAAACTTATCTATTTAAAAGGGCATTTCGTGATCCACAGCCTCATCCCCCCACTTTTCTCAAAAAAAAGTTGAGATTTTTATATCACTGGAAACCTCTGGCTACATAATGTTTATGTACAAACAATGTCTTGCAGATTAGTTCGTTTAGCAAAGATATCGTGAAATTTAGTGCTCCAGAACGAAATTACAACACATTGTCTATGAAGCAGTGTAATACACTTAATCATGCATAACTCGCAAACGCAAAATCGGAATCAACTGAAATTTTGGGAATACGCTTTTTTCGTGGATATCTACTGAAAAATGACATAAAAAGAGGATGCTAGGATCACGAAATACTCCTTTAATTTGAACGATCCTGATTAATAACGCCTCTATCGATTGCAAGGTTGAGATGCCAATCTTGTTTAGTACGGTAACCAGTGAAGAACGACAGCTGATACAATAGAACCTTGTTTTATTTTTTGTTTTTGTTTGTTTTTTGTAAAGTATGATTGTGATTTTTCATGTCTGCGTGCAAACCAAGTAATACCGTAGAAGGATAAACAATCCGGAGATGTATATTCTATATTCTATATATTTTAATGTTTATGTTTGGATCTTAAAGTAAAATAACTATTAGGAAATAGAAATCGACTGGGTTATGTAATGAAATAAATACATCAAAAAGTAACTACCCCCTTAATAAATTACTATTATTCCATAACGGGTTATGTTCTGCCACATTGGTAACAGTTTTGAAGCAGAATTACCTTCTGTGTATTATGACACCTCATTTGTTGCAATGGTCCAAACTTTATGGCCATGAGTATGTATGAGTTCAAGAATGCTATTGCTGGTTAACAATACTGTGTATATACGTGTATTATGCAATTATGTGTTTGTTTTTTATGATAATAATGGTAATGATATATTGTTACTCGTATTTATTAATATTTTTTTTTTCATGCTTGTATTATACAATGAATAAAGATTGAATGAATGAATGAATGAATGAATGAATGAATGAATGAATGAATGAATGAATGAATGAATGAATGAATGAATGAATGACGCATCGTTTATTTCAATTAACGTAACCGAATATTTGAAGGTTACAGCAAAATCACCTTGCCTTGTATTCAGTATCCATGGAAGGAAATGTTTTTGACTCTCAAAACATGCGATAATCAAGATGTAATTATTCACATCAGTGGCATTTCTTATTTAATACCATATTGAAACATGAAACATAATTAAAAACAAGTTTATATACAAGTATATATTGTACTTTGAGACTAGTGAGTGAAAATTATTTGATCATACTTCATCAATAGAATATTCTATTTATGCAAATGGTTGTGGGTATTTGAAAAAAAAATGCACATTGCAAATGCATTTATCTTTATATTACAATTTTCCTATGTTCACAAAATGTTTACAATGTTGTGATATATAAAAAAATTGACAAATCATATAAATGGCAGCACGCCATGAAAAGAACTCCAATTATTGTATTGAATAATTTAATAACAACTGTTCCAGGGCTTTACCTACTCTTTTGTATTTATTTTCTTCAAGGCGCGGATAATGGATTAGGTTGCTCAAGTTTGGATTACGAACGTATGGCTGCGAACACAGTGCAGACCAATCTGCTTTGAGAAGCCTATACAAGTCTGGATGTCATATCATACTCTTAATGAAGCTATGCGCACTGTGTCAGGATGTCTGCGACCAACTCCTACTGAACAGCTTCCGGTTTTAGCAGGAATCCCTCCGCCGGACATCAGAAGGAAAGCAGCCTCCGTAGCTATAGCACTCCGGTCTGAAGAACCAGGACAATTCCTTCATGACACCATGTCAAGAGCTAGGAACAGTGAGGGTGAAAGCAGGAGATTGGTATCTAGGAAGCCGTTTGCTCAACAAGCAATAGACTTGATGAAGACAACACAGTCTAACCAGACAGCCAAGGACTGGACAGCTAAGACGTGGAAAGACCAATGGCAGCAGACTTCCTCACCACTCCAGCGCTTTGTTACAGACCCAACAGACACCATCCCAGGCTTCAACCTACCCAGGTCTGCTTGGACAAAATTAAACCGCCTGAGAAGTGGAGTTGGACGCTTCAATGCCAACCTGTTCCAATGTGGCTTAAAGGAAAGCCCAGCATGCGAGTGCGGTAGTGAGGAACAAACAGCCGACCACATCATCTCATCCTGTCATCTCCATAGACCACCGAATGGTATATCCGGCCTGATTGAAGTCGACGAAGCCACCAGGGACTGGTTGATGCGTACTGGGCTTGAAATTTAATAAAATTTATTGTTTTGGCTTTTATATCTTGTTTCTTCCTGACATACGCAAGAAGAAGATCATACTCTTGCTGTAAGTGTAACAATTCCCTGATAATACTCTTAAATTTACCCCTTTCTATTATATCCTTTTAGCAGCGAAACAGATCTTTGTACGAGTAAATTATCATGCCAAACAACACTTCTTCTCTGGTTTGTACCCAATATTAGTGAATGATGAGTGATGAGGTGCCATGTCCTAGATAGCTTTAAAGATATGAAAAGAACCCCGAGTTTTACAGTACACCCACATAGCACCCAAATGGCTAATTTTAAGTGCAAATTCCTCTTTAGTGCCACTTCGTGCCAAAAATGTTTTAGCCGTAGTATGTGATGAAAGCAAGCCACATTTACCTTATATATTTGTGTCCAGTGTAAGTAATATGCCAAGTTATGACATTGTGTGGCTAACTTAAGGGCTGGGGTATCAACGTTTGGACAGTATTTATTTTGGGACATTAGAGCACATCAGACATATCGAATTGCATTCTGAATACGAAGAATGTCATTCTGATATCAAATAATTTTGATTTTTTGAAATTCGCAATTTAATACACATTTTATGGCAAATCATTAAAATTGATATTTTTGATATTTAACAGTACTTGAAGTAAACTTTATAAATCTGATGATTTATACTTAAAGTGTATGTAGGTGGGATGAAAAGCCGACAATCAATTGAAAATTTTGACCTTTCGTATTGAAGATATGGATTTTTTCCCCAAAACACCAACAAAAAATAAGGTCTTTTGGGGAAAAAAATCCATATCTTCAATATGAAAGGTCAAAATTTTCAATTGATCGTCGGCTTTTCCTCCCAGCTACATACACTTTAAGAATATATCATTAGGTTTATATAATTTACTTCGAGGACTGTTACATATCAAAAATTTGAAAAATATCAAATTTTTATAATTTGTCATAAAATTTGTATTATATTGTGATTTTCAAAAAATGAAAATTATTTGATATCAGAAAGACATGATTCGTATTCAGAATGCAATTCGATAGGTCTGAGGTGCTCTCATGTCCCACAAAACATACTGTCGAAAAGCAATAAACGCTCATTTTAGATCCCTTAAGTATCGATAAAGTAGAGAAAAAGACACTGCAATATTGACAATACGTACCTATAGTTGGACATTGACCAAAATTAATCACACCAATTCGTGCTAGCTAATGTACTGACACTGACAATAGGATGGCTCAGCAAAAACATTACTATAGTTTTTTCTGCTTTGATCATACAGTTCTAAGCAAACACTATGCTAAAATTATCAAATCTTGTCAAACCCTTTAAGAAATTTCAATTTCATCAAATTGTGAAGTAAATGGATAATTACACCGAATTCTTCAAGGTTTGTTATTGGTTTTGGAATTAATAAATCACAGTTCAGAAATAAACTACTGAGATAAAGCAAATACGAATTGTCATAACAGAGAAATAAGCTTTCAACAATAAATGAATAAATGAATATAACCCTAGACATATTTAGCACTGTAAAATCAATACAATTTTTGCAATGTACTGAAAGATCCATGCGAAGTCTTGCTATACAGGGTGTCCCTGAAAGAACTGTATCTTCAGAGGCTGAGTTTTTGAGTATTTTAACGCATAAACCAAACATAACTAAATAACTGATGTGGTGAGAAATATATCAGCTATCATATACTTTTTGAATTTTGACAATTGACCGCTCCGTTTATGAAATAAAAGAATTTTACGAAACTACCCCATTTTCAACACGTTCCACGGAGTCAAATATCTGTCAATGAGCATTCTGTATCAGACCAAGTGTACACCAGGCACAAAAAGAAACTCGTCAGTTATATTCATCCTTGCTGTTCAATAACTGGATAATTTTGGATTATTCTGAAATATACATTTTGTTAATTGGACTTTTCTTTCTCAATCGACACCCTGTTCGTGAAAATTGAGCAAGAATTGACCAAGATATGCGCCTCCAAACTCTCAAACCCCAAAATGTAAAGTTGCAATTTTAACGATTCAATTGTGCCTGTTACACTGTGTGCTTTATTGATTGGCCCGTGGTGCTTGTGTGCAATACAACGATGCGTTCCCATTAAAAATCGTAGAAAATGCAACTTTTGATTTTGGGGTTTGAGGCTTTGGAGGCGCATATCTTGGTCAATTCTTGTTCGTTTTTCACGAACTGGGTGTCAAATGAGAAAGCAAAGTCCAGTTAACAAAATGTATTTTTCAGAATAATCCATAATTATCAAGTTATTGAACAGCAAGGATGAATATAACTGACGAGTTTCTTTTTGTGCCTGGTGTAGTTAAACACGTATCCTAACTCATGAAGAAGTGGGAAATTGTCTAAATCTGAATGAACAGCATTTATAGCTATTGGTATAGCACCACCTGCTCCGTGACTCCCAGCTGCATAAAATCCTTCCCACGGAAATAAAACTCCTAAGACAATAGTTTTTCCTTCTGGATGACCGCTTCGAGATATACAATATAAAATCGATATCAACAAACACGCCAAGTGCGTACATTCCATTTCAATATTATATAATTGAATATTGACGACACATATCACCGATGTTAAACAGGTGATGTAGTTTTATCACCACTATGTCAACATTGACTTTCGACGCCAAACATCTCACCATACCATCAGAAAAATGGTAAATAAAGAGCTGCATTTTTGCACATTCCCGCGCGCAATTTGCATCACATTAATTCAAAGCAAGTTTTTATTGGCACGTTCCGGTCTTTCTCATCAATCTTTTGGACTGTCATTATCCAGTCAGTTTCTAATAGTAATGCCAAGACGACATTATATTACGAAGAAGTAACAATGTGTATGGACACTACTCTAAAGAAATATTCTGGACCATAATTTAAATATTCGACATGACGGAAGATTGAATTAAGTAAAATTTGAATCAGATATAAAGTGAATTCTAATAATATTTCATTTTAATTTTCATTGGTGTTCGGCAGGGTGGCAATTAATCTAATCAACCCACCAAATATCAACCACAAACGTTGTATATATTCGTTTATAGGAAATCATAAACAAGTGATCAAACAGTGGTCTTCTTTGGCCACTGGGGAGATAAATTCAATTAATCACTATGCCAAGTTGTGACAGTGCGTGGCTAATTTTAGGTATTAAGTAGAGAAAAAAAACCTGCTGCAATAATGACAGTACGTACCTATAGTTGGACATTTACTAAAAATTAATCACACCGAATCGCGCCAGGTAATGTATTGACAGTGACAATAGGATGGCTCAGCAAAAACATTACTATAGTTTTTCTGCTTTGATCATACAGTTCTAAGCAAACACTCTATGCTAAAATTATCAAATCTTGTCATACACTTTAAGAAATTTTAATTTCATCACATTGTAAAGTAAATGGATAATTACACCGAATTCTTCAAGGTTTGTTATTGCTTTTGGAATAACAGTTCAGAAATAACCTACTGAGAGAAAGCAAATACGAATTGTCAAAACAGAAAAATAAGCTTCCAACAATAAATGAATATAAATCAAACCCTGCAAAATTTAGCACTGTATAATCAATACAATTTTTGCAATGTACTAAATGATCCAAGTGAAGTCTTACTATACATATCGAATTTGAAAACAACATAGTGTAAAAGTTAAGCTATTTTTATACCATACGATATTATACAACTGCTGTCTCTCATCACCTTAAACATACACGGGTTTACCCCCAACGAGATCTTAAGGTAATAAATGATGATCGACGTGACATGCCAACTTGAATTTTATGGTCACCATAAACCTGAAACTTGATGCAAAAATTATATATGATGATTTTACTCCATCCAGAGAAAGCCCAGAGCCTAAAGGGTATAATGTTATGTTCACACGACCCATCCAACTGTTGTTAACTAGTAAAAACTAGTAAAAAATGACATATGGTGTGAATACACCAGTAACAATTCTAGCTGACAGCTTTAACAATTTGCTTGCAAAACTTTTTAAGGATATGTACGCGTAATGTTACTTATTTATTTATTTATTTATTTATTTATTTATTTATTTATTTATTTATTTATTTATTTATTTATTTATTTATTTATTTATTTATTTATTTATTTATTTATTTATTTATTTAAATAATTGTATATTGAAAAAGACTGATCCGTACACCGTAAGATACCATACAATATTGGTAATTCACTAGCCTATACAATTTTACAATGAAAGTACACTTATAACATGGCGGATTGATATCAATATAGTTTACATTCAGAATTGTCTTGTGCCATCTCGCCAAAAGCATTATTAATTATTAGTTCAAATCCTTTACTTTGTTTACTTTTTTAACACACAAAATAATATGTACCAGCAGACAGGGCAACTAATAATAGCATTCTTAGCGTGGCTCTACTTTTCGGCGTAGTGATAAAAGCCTAACACTTCCCGCCGATTACGACCTGATCAAACGAGTTCCCCTAAACAGTATGATAGCTGATATGACGTCATTAGGCAGGTAAACCCCATGTGCGTTTTCACCTTTACCCATTTGGTAAAGCTACTGCTCAGTGCCAAAAGTGGAGAAGTGCAATAGCTGTCATGTGTAGCTACTATTAGCTAATGCACTTACCCACAAATGGCACGTTCTGGCAGTCAAAATGAGATTAGTAACAAAATGTCAAATTGGACGGTGTTTAAATGTTGCAGAAAACACAAAAACACTTCACTAATTAAGAAACCCTATATTTTTTAAACAGCTATCTAGCAACATCGTTAAACGATTTGTCACTTAAATGAGCCTACCTTTGCTATGTTCACTTGCAATATCAATATATGAAGCTAGACTTCGAAGAGTTTCTTTGTCTTTCACTGCTTCAAAAGCTACATAATCAGTTACAATAACGGTATCTGTTATCAACGCGTTACGAATTGCCGCTGCTGCTGAGGTCCAAATCGATTCAGACCCAGTGAAAATTGCAACTTTACGGTAATCGAATCGACGCATTAAGGTAACAAACATAGGTGCTACGAATATCAAAGGTCCAGTTGTTCGTGCAAATGTTGGATAATATTTCTTGTTAGACATCAAGTTACTTGTCGAACCAAACGACACCATTGGAACACCCCAATCTTTAAGTAGATGTCCACCAGGCTCGCACACAACGCTGCAAACAGGACCAATAAAAGCATCTACTTTAGGGTGGTTTCTTCTGCCAAAATACATATCGGTTATCAAGGGTAATCCCAGCTGAATCGAGCATTCTGTATCAGACCAAGTGTAGTTAAACACGTATCCTAACTCATGAAGAAGTGGGAAATTGTCTAAATCTGAATGAACAGCATCTACAGCTATTGGTATAGCACCACCTGCTCCGTGACTCCCAGCTGCATAAAATCCTTCCCACGGAAATAAAACTCCTAAGACAATAGTTTTTCCTTCGGGATGACCGCTTCGAGATATACAATATAAAATCGATATCAACAAACACGCCAAGTGCGTACATTCCATTTCAGTATTTTATAATTGAATATTGACGACACACATCACCGATGTTAAACAGGTGATGTAGTTTTATTACCACTAAGTCAACATTGACTTTCCACGCCAAACATCTCACCATACCATCAGAAAAATGGTAAATAAAGAGCTGCATTGTTGCACATTCCCGCGCGCAATTTGCATCACATTAATTCAAAGCAAGCTTTTATTGGCACGTTCCGGTCTTTCTCATCAATCTTTTGGACTGTCATTATCCAGTCAGTTTCTAATAGTAATGCCAAGACGACATCACATTACGAGGAAGTAACAATGTGCATGGACAATACTCTAAAGAAATATTCTGGACCCTTATTTAATGGCCATATTCACCATGGCGCAGGATTGAATTAAGTAAAATTTGAATGAGATATAAAGTGAATTTTTAATAATAACATTCACTGTTTATCCTTTCTTTTCATATATTCTACTCTTCACTCACAGTTTAACGGTCTGAAGTGTGATGTAGTATGAGCACTATGTCTATTCTAGATGATAGTGTGTTATACAAAACGGCATTGTCATTGCCTGTGTGAACTGAACTGGTGCAACATAAACTGATTTGCTCCTAAAGTTGACGTAATCGGTTTACGCTTATAGCTAAAATTAATGTGTATCTTCCCAATATTTTCTATTCCGAAATGGTTTTGTCGTTGGTGACGTCTTTGTTCATGAATTTTTTTTTAATCCATTTGTGCAACTTTGGTGTGTTCTTCTACACACGAATGTCGCCATCGACAATAATATTCAATGATGATTATTGACAGATGTCTTGATGCGACACACAAGGCCTCATGTATTGATATATAAAGCTCAGAAGGTTGTAACAAACATGGTGAGAAAATAGGTGTTACGCGTTGTTCCTTTTGTACCAAATTGATTCGCAGACAGGCTATATTCAAAAGAGTGGTACCATAGTTTCGAACAAAAGGGTTCCGCTCCGCCATTAAACTGGCGTTACCTGGCAGGTGACTGTCTATAAGTGATGAATAGAAAGTTATGTGTAAGCTCAGTATTTGAGAAAGTGGCACATTGTTCCACTTTCCAAGCCTATAAAACAGGCTTTAGCTGTCGATATACACTTCTTTATCACCACCTTTACGCGGCCAATACACGATCAATTTGATTGATCAATATTGGGGATCCTGGTCCGCCCGGTCAATTTTGTTTTATTTCAAGTTTAGAAAATAAATATTATAAGCTTTAGAATGGTATATCGTTTGACTTCAAATGATTTCTAGAAGCGGGGTTATGGTTTGTTGAACTCTGATCCTTAAACAAAATAGTACCTTTTTCGGTTCTACATGTGTCTCTTTTTCCACATTGCTGGTAATAAATATCAAACAGTCATAATTGGCGGTCATTTCAAATCATTCCCAAGTCAAGGAGGTTCACGAATATCCTCTCATTGTTAATTGTTGGTTATACATACCTAGACAAAATACAATGCTTTGTAACCCACCTCTTGAACAGGATTTAGCCAAGGCAAACAAAGACTACAAGCTATTTAAGGATCCTGTAGAAATAGGTAGAAGACTATTATCCTCTTCAGCAATAAGATTATTGATTGGTTTAAACGGTGTTTGACTCGCCCTATGAAATTAATAACATGTCACACTAAATTGAGGTACCTATGAATACGACCTTCACGCGCATAAAAACACTGTAACACGGCTCATGCGTAGTATACGGCCACATTCTACCCTGACAAAATCTTGGCTACGCCACTGCATGAACGAAAAGAGAAAGATACAGATATGAAGAGAAAGAAAGAAATAGAACGAAATAAAGAGGGAAAAAGTTGAGGAGAAAGGAAAGGTAAAATCAGGGCGAAAGCTCAGACTCGTGAGTGAATGTTAATGAAATTGACTATCAAAAATCTACTCATGCCTGTCGACAATAATCTTACTTAAGTAACTTCGTCACTTATATTACCATATTGTATAATATAACCTAATTTAGAAGAATAATTACTTTTCAAGGTCAACCCTTTACAAAAAATAGTCATTCTAAAAATTATGAAACATTATTAATGTACTGAATTCATATAGGGGTACGCTTAATGTACATACATGTATATTGGCATGAAAATGATGCAAAAGGCATTTTAAAAAGTCGACATTGGGAGATACAAAAGCGAGATTTAAGATTTATAATGTTTATATAGGTTCATAGTAAAAACAAATTGTAAAATGTTTTGAAATTAGTGCAAATTCAATGTCCAAATCAACCTATATTTTGGAAATAACCTATTTTTCGTAGTTATCACGAAATACCCCTTTAACAAGACGAAACAAATTGCGCACTGTATGTCTCTCATATCGTTACATTAGCAAACTATTCAAATCTAAAAATAATTACTTTTTACAAGGCGTTAAATTTGGGTAAGACAGGGTGATTGCAGACAGCAGTGACTGTCATTCATCCAAACAACTTCAAGTGCATATGGATGTAATTCGTGTATATAAAGTGTATGTTATTTCCGGTGAAGGAGTATTTAATGAAAATGTCTTTTCCCTTATAATGGACAAACTTAAAATTGATATTGAGACGAAGTTATGCAGCAAAACAATTCGATTTAATTTTATTGAATGTATATTTATAGCGTACCTTTATGTTAGCAATTTATTTATTGTTTATTTATGATATGCTGTTGATGCAACGTTTATAAGTTATGACAAAAGAATCCCCGCAACTGAGTCCTCTGCTGTTTCGTGGAAATTCAAAATACTGCTTTGTTTACGGAGAGGAAATATTCTTTGCCTAGTACTGTAACGTGCGACGGAGTACCTCAAGATTCTGCCATCGGCCTATTGTCTTTTTTCAATGTACACTGTACAACTTGAGCATTTAATTAAATATGTCATATGGTATTGATAGAATGATTAATGCCAATAATTAACACCCAACTGTATGTTTTTTAAATCAAGCTGAACATTCCTCTATCATTCTGTCCATAACTGCAGCTGATGAAATGAGCTTGTGCACACACATTTCGGAGTAAGTTATCAATTTGCTTGTGTGAATAAGTATATACAAATTCTGACATAAAATGCGTTCTTTTCAACAGAACTCAGTCATGTCAGTGCAAAGCTTTATACAAATATCCAAAGAAAACAAAAGCTTTTGGAGCACCAATTTCTCAAGCAGTTATGATATATCATTTTGAAGTTTGTTTTGACCCTAGAACTACTGCGCCATATTTGAAGGGGTGAGTATAATAAAGTCCTAACCCACCTAAAACACATGTTACTGGTTTCGCGATAAGTTGTTTTTTGACCAAGTACATGAGAATTTCCATAAATAAAGTATACAAGCATAAAGTATAGGATTTCTTCAACAGACTAACTGTTTTGTTGAAATCATTCGTACAATTTTTACACACAAACCGGTCACTTGTAAATTAGTGGGTTAGGACCTTTTTGCCCCAAGAATTCCACACTGGTTTCTAGAACTACTTATGAGATGGATATTTCTTTGAAAAAATATCGAATCTAATCGTTGTTGATGTAAGAAACACATTGTCAATGATTCCAGATCAAAAGTGTTGTTCATAGAAAATCTAGGACCCCAGATTTAAAGTCGGTAGCAATATAGTGCTAACCCACATTTCATTTTTGAAGAAAAACAGGGAACATAACATAGCTGTAATCATGCCAATAAGTTCATATTGGTGCAAAAATTACACAGTATTTTAATACAATATAAGGATTACTTTTTATAAAAATGGATTACGTAGTTGTCCAATCTATATGTTTTAACTGCAACTGATTTGAAACCAGTAACAAGTGCACCGAAAAAAGGGGGTGGGATAGGACTATATTACACCCACCCCTTCATTTTATAACACGAACTACGAAGGGATTGTTGCACCCACCACAATTTTCAATTATAAACGCATATACTGTTATATTTGGTTCTAATGTATAGCTATGGGTCTTTTCTATCCAGTGATACCAAAATAAGTACAAACATGCCCCGCATAATATCGCTATGATGTCATAATGTGTGGGCACCCATGCAAATTTGGGAACTTCTGACTATGTACAAAAGTATAGGCAAAATTGATTTTCGGCTAAAAATTTTACAAAAATGCGATTTTCGCCGAAATTTCTCCTAAAAACGAGGGTCATTCAAAAAGTTCTACCTCCATCATCACATCTCTGTTATCTTACGCGCTAGCCAATTGAAATTACCCATGATTATACTCTTAAATCTAGGCTACAAAAGAAAAGTTATTTGATGAAAATGTGGTTTAGGATTGTTAAGATACGTTGGTTAAAGCAAACACAGATTTGGTACATCAGAAACGGTTAAAAACTGAAGCCAAAAGTTAAGTAAGCATCATATTGTAGCTTTGGATAATGTCCATAAAAATGTTTTCAAAATATATTTGATCAACTGCATACTTAGATTAAATATTTTGGTCCTACTTGAGCTCCCTGGCATACTTTGGGACTTCCTAAACAAAATGAAACATATTTTATATGAGAAGAAAACATCAACGCGTCCAACAGTGAAATTTGCCAGATTTTGAATAGACCACGTTTAAGGGTAATTCGTTTAATTACGTCATATTTTAAGCAATGGGTGCATTTCAACGTGGAAACATGATGAACAGCTTGTTAATATACCTTGTATATGATTACGAAATACAAAAATATATGACTTGAACCAACAAAAGTTGAAAGTGCTGCCCTGATCGAAGTCAACAACCTACGGAAAATGAGTCAATACAAGGGCTATTCTGAACATGTTTCGATTTTGTTGTGCAAAATTCACGATACCCAGTAAAACTATACTATCTGCAAGTATAGATAATATTGATTAAATTAATTTAACAAAAATAAAGCAAATTTTAATCAAATAGCTTTTATTTTGTAGCCAAGATTCAAGAGTATAACCATGTGTAATTTCAATACCCTGACACGTAAGATAACAGAAATGTGATGATGGAGGTAGAACTTTTGAATGACCCTCGTATATCAGGAAATGACTATATTCACAAGTAAAAAGTCAGCAGCTCTTGAAATAATTTCACAAGAGCGAAATGAAAATCATTGGGGCCTCACCAGTACCACCAATGGTCATCTTTGATAACTAAAATGAGCGCAAGGGATGAATCTACGATTAGCTTAGGTCATTTGGGCGTAAACGCGTGCGTTTTTATTTATGACGGATAAAAAATCTTAGCCCTTCGTAATTCTAGGGTTAAAAGAGGATGGTCACATATTAGTATTATAAGTTTGTCCTTGTTCAGAAAGCACCATCACGAAATTCTTATATAATGCCTATATTGTACACCCAAATAGCGTTTTAGGAACCAAATAGATGTGAGTTTCCTTCTTTCATTGAAAAAATACAAACATCCACAGATTAACGTTACTTACGTCATAAGGTTCAATACCACTAATTATCTATTACAAGCTAGGGCAATTAATATTTACTAAAAAACGATGCCGTGCGGATGATTTTTGGTAATATTACAAAAAAAATATCATATGATTAGAGAAAATATATCATTTCGAAGCATCAAAACCCAAAATGTACTTTTTTGGCTATATAATTTCGTAAATTTCAGCAATTTTAAAGCAGTCTTTTCAGACAAACAACCACACAAACAAATAGTTCCTCGTCGTAGTTCCATACATCGCCCTATTAGTGGTATATAAACCATAAATGACTAAACCTCGAATATCGCTGATTTTCATCCAAAATCATAGAAATGATATAACACGACATTGGTTAGACTGGCGTAAGCACCAATGACATCGCATCCACTCCATTATCTCACACTGTACTCTCTTAATTGCAGCTACTCTCTCATTACATTCTCATTACAATGTGAGCCCTCTACAGTTTTGTGCAGATGCTTAGAAGTGCAAAATAATAATGGCACAGCGTGGAGGGGGCGTTTTAAGATGATTTCAACATATTCTTTACGTATTCTTTGATGAGAATGTGATATGAGTATTTATGCCGAGTCATATTAGTAGCAAAGTTTTTCAAAGCCCAATTTTCGGGGGTGCCATCACAATAATACATTGATCATTTCAAGTGTGACGTCTGCGTTGCTCACGCAACAACGCCGTAGCGTCCATAATGCTGATACTTTACTTTGAAGGCGATCGAACTATTAAAGTCCGCGACCTTCAGCCTCCAAACTTATATTGCTAATCTTATCACCAAAATCTCTTAATCCTATCCCCAAATCATATTGTAGCTTACGTACACTACTCGATGTTCCTTTGGCTCACATTACTTAAAAGTCTTACCAAAATTGTATTTAATTGAGGTGTTGAACTTGGACATTGTTTATGTCGCAGATACATTATTAGACTTAAATTTTCACGAGGAAGAGGACGTCCACCAACATCTTGGACAAATGACGTGAATCTGGTTTCTAACCAAGGAATGCAAGATGCAACACACTTGGCATCAGATCGAGTGAGATGGCGTACTCTTGTGAAGACCACAGCAGCGCTACACAGCGCCACCTGACACAGACAGAGTATGTGACCGTTTTTCATAAACACAAGTTACAACAGCTGATGAATTGAACTCAGATGAGGCACGAACATTTCTGAGTAAGTTTGCATTTGCTTGTGTTAACTTTAGTACAAAATTAAGACAAAGGCTGCCTGAGAAAATTGCAATATTTTCTACATAACTGTTCTAGGAACAGAACGAAGACGCTTATCCAATGATCTAAGGTCACGTGATGGAATATATAAATTGATAAGTAAATAAATAAAGACAAAAGAGAATGATTAGCAACAAAATTGATAATAACACACTACTAACAGCAAGCTGCTATAAATTAATTGGCAGGAAAAGTGAAAAAACACACACTCTAACCCTCCCTTTTCTACATCAATGGTACTAACAACATGTTAGTAATTAAGGGAAATTGCTTTACTTAATAAGTAGATTATTTTACCTCTAGATCGTTGTCGAACTGCTAAAATATCATCTATCGTATTTGACGGATGTCCCACACCAAATGTAAAGTAATCTGTTACCACAATATCATTATTGAGAAACAATAAACGTAGTTCATTTACAAATTCAATAAAATTTGGTCCATTAAAAATGGCAACTCTTCTGAACTTCAACATCTTCACACTCTTCACGAACGCAATCTGGTAGAAGTGAGTATTAGGACCTGTGGATCTGGCGAATGTAGGGTATAATAATTTATCTGACAAACGTTTGCTAACACAAGAATATGATATCATAGGTTTATTCCAATGTCTCGCTAAGAAACCACCTGGTTCGCAAACTACACTACAAGCTGGTCCAATAAAAGCATCGACAGATTTATCTAGTTCACCATTTCCCGATATCAAATCAGCTATCAGCGGTATTCCATGGCTATCATCACACTTAGAATTCATCCAAGTAAATTCAATGTCATGTCCGGCTTTGTGAATTTCAGAGAAAGTAAAGTTGTCAGATTTTATTCTCTGTTGGGCGACTGAAATTGCTCCGGCAGTATGTCTACCGATGGGATAATCTCCTTCCCATGGAATAAGTACACTCAGATGAAACACTTTGCCAACACTGGTTTCGTGCAGCAATATATGAATCAGCAGAAAATGTTTCAAGAGATACACAGGTATCATTGTTGAATAGAGACGCTGTTTGGTTGCTAATAATCTGTACTCAAATGTTCTGCTGTGAAATAAGCTTGGTTTCCAAATTAGGCTTTGAAAGACGCTTTAGTTATTTAATTCCCCAATCCTTAATACAATAATGCTAAAGCGCAATCGATATGATGGACCCAGTCACTCACACAGTGTATTCTGTTCCATTGCAATGGAGATGATGAACGTGGAGACGTTTCTTTCCACAACACCATTCTCAAATGAATTTCAGGTAATGGTTGCTAGAGCTATATATAGATTATGTTCTGCCCTATTTACTATGCAACATCATGATTATGAGAACTTCCATTTAATTTACATCTCATACAAATTGCATTTGATTTTGATGTATTGTGATATTTTGTGTATCAGACGTGTTTAGTTCAGGCCATCTGTACTTTAATCTCAATGGGTAATAGTAATATTGGAAAGCTTGCTGCTTTGAAAATTATATTGTCTCTACCAAGGAGGTTAAATAAACATGGAGGAAGGCATAGATTACGTAACACATTGTTTGTTTGATGCCGATTTGATAAGCCGACAGGCTATTTATACGAGGGTGGGCCAGTGTGTAATGAAAGTTGATCTTTGACTCCATATATTGAATACTTTGATAGAATTGCTTTATGATCACATAAAAAGTCCCTTGTCTTTCAAACCACATAATACCACATACTTGATTACGTTACCGCATTAGTATGCAATCAATAGACTACGGACACAAACCAAACAAAAAGGTGGGCCTTTTAAATTATTTTTAGCTGTTGATGTACACTTATATATCGCCCACCTGACTTTAAGCCCTTCATTTGAATAAATTGAATGCCCATGCTGATCGATTACACATCAGAATGTATTAAGGCTGCCAGGTCTACAGTACTGTATAGTGATGTATAAGAGGACTAGAGTCTTTTTCTTCAATATCATAAATTTCAATTCGATTTCAATTAAAGAAGGAAACTGGCATCAAGCAAGCCTGAAAGAAGCAAACAATCAAGCAAGAAAGAATGAATGGAATTTCAGTGATGGGAGGAGAGAGGACGCGAGTGAGGGGTGAGAGTGAGAAGGAGTCTGGAGGGAGAGTGAAAGAGAAAGAAATTAAGAGAATGAAATAAAAAGAACGAAATTAAGAGAAAGCAAATGATGGGTAGCTGGGAAGCCCCGGGAAACCTCAGGCTGATAATCCTACTGTCAACTCTCAGAAAAATATGGAAGAAGCACCATGTCTTTACCTTTAAATGCTTGACATAAAAAGCAATAACATCGTCAAATTATCATTGAAATGCTCAACATTAGCAAAGCTTTCGACACGGTAGGCAAAGGAAAACTATTCTAAATACTGTAAAAACGCGCTAGACAAAGACGAACTTCACATAATGAGAAAAAAAGACGTCGAACTTCAGGTCAAGATAGGAATCAATACTAGACCCGCCATCAACACGAATGTCGGAGTGCCACAAGGTGATTGCCTTAACCCACTTTATTCACCCTTTATATTGACGCAGCACTTGATGACAATAATAAACCAGTTACAGAAGAATATTTACTTCCTAAACAGATCATAACTATACAGTAAAACGTGACATCTACCGCAACGTAAATCTGCAGTATGCAGACGATATCAGCTGGATCACAAAATGCTGAACACATAATAGAAATGTTAAAAAAATCCCTCAACAGTTGAAGAACTATAACCTGCTTGTAAATGAAACAAAAACGGAAGAACATAACATCAAACAGAATGGTGATGACAGTTGGAAATCCTGTAAATATCTTGGATCACTTCTGGACACAAAATCCGATATCCCAAGAAGAAAGCGTCTTGCCATAGCAGCTTATAATAAACTAAATCACGTTTTCAAAAACTAGGAATGTAACGTTCGAAAACAAGCTGATAATTTTCAACATGTACGTAGAAAGTATCTATTTGTACAACAGCGAACTCTGGACAACAAAAAAAATCAACCGAGGAAGAAATTGGCACTTTCCAAAGATCTCTCCTGAAAAGGCTATTAGACAACAAATGGCCAAAGAAAATCTCATATCAAGAACTTTACGAGAAAATCAAGGAAACAAAGCGGAGTAAAACAATCAAGAAAAGGCGGTTCCTTTGGTTAGGACACCTCCTGAGACTACCTGATGATACCTCAGCAAATCAAGCTCTTCGAGAATACGAACGACAAGTAAAACGACCAAGAGGGTCAAACTGCTGACAAGAGGCGTTGATGATGATGATGATGATGATGATGATGATGATGATGATGATGATGATGATGATGATGATGATGATGATGATGATGATGATGCAACCCATTCTCATTCTTATTTTGTACATATGATACAAATGGTCAAAGCAGTTAAAATGTATATATGATACAAATTAGACCATGCGCAAGAATGGATGCGCAGTAGTCAAGGATCATCATCATCATCATCATCAAATCATACGGCAGTAAATAGCGCCCTCTGTTGATCAAAATTCACTTTAGTAAGTACTTTTTAAGAGAGTTAATTAATATTTGAGTTAATAAGTAACACTATAAAATGTAAAAAGCAGAATTTTGTTAATTTAAAAACTGAAATGAGGTATGGGGCTGGCTGGGGGTGGCTACGGGGCGTTAGCTCAAGGACAATATTGTTCAAGGTTGCGCCGCAGGCCTATAAAGAAACAATGTTGCTCCCAATACAATAGCAAACAAGCTTAAACTGTAAATTAGCCACCGATAGAGGGCAGGGCCTGAAGAATGAGGGGAATTACGGGGTAAAAATGTAAAATAAGTAGAAAGTGTGAAATGGGTGACAGGCTGTCTCTAAGTATGGATATTTTTTTTTCGCTATAGACAGCCCGTCGCCTAGTAGAGACAGCCCGTCACCCTTAAGGTTACCATAACACTAACCCTAATCCCCTTACCATAACCCTAATCCTAACCATAATCCTAACCCTAATCCTAACCCTGTCCCCCTAACCCTAACCCTAACCCTAACCTCCTAACCCTAACCCTCCCCCACCCCCACCTCACCCCAACCCTAACCCTAACCCTAACCCCTAACCCTAACCCTAACCCTAACCCTAACCCTAACCCTAACCCTAACCCTAACCCTAACCCTAACCCTAACCCTAACCCTAACACTAACCCCTAACCCCTAACCCTAACCCTAACCCTAACCCTAACCCTAACCCTAACCCTAACCCTAACCCTAACCCTAACTCCCTAACCCTAACCATAACCCACTAATCCTAACCCTAATCCACTATCCCTAACCCTAACCTTAATGTAACATTGACCAACAGTAACCTTAATGTATAAAATTGGCCAACAGCACCATTAATGTAACACAGAGGGCGCTAATTACTGCCGTGCTAAATATACAAAATAAGCATCATCATCACTTCAGTGAAATGCGCAGAAGTCGGATTTTTCTTAAAATGTAATATATTTACATTTTAATCTTTCTATTGCGCATGCCTTAAAATGTATCATATAAACAAAATTAGGTGTTCACGATTTGTAACATATATACAATTTAGCTAGAGAATGTCTTGGATGATGATGATGATGATGATGATGATGATGATGATGATGATGATGATGATGATGATGATGATGATGATGATGAAATGATGGGAAGAAGAGGGAGAGTAAGTGGGGACGAAAGAGAGAAAATGAGAAGGAAAAAGAGACTAATTGTAAAATTCTTTTTAACTCTTTTTAATTTACCACAGCTTGTTGAGTCCGATAAATACAAAGTCTATTGCCAACCTGAATAATAATAATTAGAATTTTGCCGGTCTGAGAAATTTTCTTTTTTTATAAACGAAAACTATTTTAATTTGGATTAGCATATTTTCAATCGATACTTGGAAATAACAAAATGGTTTACTGTCACATTGTATTAGTCATCTAAAATTAATAGAAAGTCGTATTTACTTAGATTAGATTAGATTTTTACCTCTAGACCGTTGTCGAACTGCTAAAATATCATCTACCGTATTTGACGGATCTCCCACACCAAATGTAAATTGATCTGTAACCAAAATGTCATTTTTGAGGCACAATAAACGTAGTTCATTCGCAAATTCAATGAAAATAGCGTTTGACCCACTGAAAATAGCAAGTCTTCTGAATCCCAACATCTGTGCACTCCTCATGAATGCATGCTGGTAAAAGGCCGTGTGTCCTGAACTCGCCACCCTTAGCGTTACATGACAAATATTATGAATTTTTACACCAACCGGGTTTCTAATTAGATTATCTCGACAATCATCAACCCTAAACTAGCAAAAGTATACATTTTTGGAAAGCTGAAGGCATAAGCAATTCAAATAAATACATTTCAACTCATTGCTTATTACCAACTTACAGTAATGAACTGGAAGTAAACAACATTCATTTGGTTAGAGGATATGGAG
This sequence comes from Amphiura filiformis, assembly GCF_039555335.1. NCBI lineage: Eukaryota > Metazoa > Echinodermata > Ophiuroidea > Amphilepidida > Amphiuridae > Amphiura > Amphiura filiformis. The sequence goes on from NC_092647.1 coordinate 5,038,681, forward strand.
AGCCAACTGACTTTGGAAGAAACTAAAATCACAGCTGTTTGGTAATCTCGGAATATAGGGTGTCCCAAAGTATGTTAGATTTTTTTACAATTCAACATATTTTGAACCTAAACATTTTCCCCTAACCCATACAGAAAAAATATGTCCATATTTAGATTCCTCGTCAAATTTCCCTTCAGAAAATCTATACTTTGACTATGATAGGATAAGTAATTAAAATTTTACAGTAACCTTTAGATTTTGAAGACATCTGCATTACTTATTACAGTGTTTAATATGACAACGGGTAGTTTTGTATGGAAAAGTTTGTGTTTTCTAGACTAAACCAATCATAAATGATTAAAAACAATTAGTAGAATTGTTTAGCTGTAAGGCCACCGCCACCCTGCCCATTCTGAATTCTATGAAGCACAGTGTCAGTATTAAAAAAGTTCAAGTATTTCTTTTTACAGGGTTGAAAGTGCATTTTATTTAGCAATAAAATGAGACCACAAGCATGACAATAACTTCTTGCTTGAGAGAGATATCATCATTTGTTTTGAGTCGACTCTGGTAAAATGTAACGTCGCCACCTTTTTTTGGTGGCGAGCTCAAGACACACGACCAAAAGTGAATAGGACCTGTAGATCTGGCGAATGTAGGGTATAATGATTTATCTGACAAACGCCTGCTAACACAAGTATATGAAATCATAGGTGACCCATTCCATGTCAACTCCAGGGATGTGCACCGCAGCACCTCTTCAATTTTTTTCTTTTTCTGTGTGGTGGTAGATATTGATGAGAAAGAAAAATCACGAAAATTTGAGCTTCATACTCCATTTCGTTTTCCCGTGGCATCAATTTGAAATTTAGGGGGGTCAGCATAAAAAATGTGTCGTAACGCAAAAGACGACGTTTGGAGGTCCATAAATGTATAAAGGGAACCCTTTACAACTTTGAAAAGTATGTATGGATACTTATTTGTGTAGAATTCAAATCTGGCATCAGAAAACTTGTAACTCCTTTACTTTAAAAGATATAGGGCCCTCAAAATGCAACTTCGTCCATCCAGGACCAACTTTGGGGGTCAGAACTCCAAAAGTAAAAATAATTTTTCTGTCCATTTTTTTGCCAGTCAGCGCCCTTTGGTAGGACATTACTCTTATCCAATATTGAGCCCATTAGAATACTTTTAGCTGAGATATTACCCATGCAAAACCCCAATTGTACATTTTTTGTACATTTTGACCCCCTGAAAACCAATGTCAGACAATTTGATCCACCATCAACTTCAGGTATGTTGAAAATTATGTCCTTGGACAACATTTCTGAGAGATATTGGCTTGGGGTCTCGATGGCTTCAACACATTAGTTAGGTTTGCATTCTCCACAGACTTGTACATAAAGTCATTATACATGTGAAATCAAAAATGTGTACAACTCTATGGAGTAGGCTAACCTAAGTGATGTGTTGAAGCCATCGAGAAATAAGAAACGCAAACTTGTACTCATTCGGCCATTTATTCGGCCATTGCTGTCCCCCACACCAAACTGTTGTTGTGACTGCCCCCCCCCCACACCAAACCCTTGTTTTGACTTCCTCGAGGTAGTTACTACACGCGTGCATAAATGCACCACATTTGATCGCATTTCCTGTCAGAAAACCCAGAAAAATGCAGGAAGACCAACACAGTGATAATTTCTGTAGTTACTACACGCGTGCATAAATGCACCACTACACGCGTGCATAAATGCACCACATTTGATTGCACCACATTTGATCGCTCGTATCGTGTAAACACGCCAGCTCTTTAGTCCACTCACGCAGACTTGTACTCATTCGGCCATTTATTCGGCCATTGCTGCCCCCCCACCAAACCGTTGTTGTGACTGCCCAATTAAGTGTATAAAAGCTTCCTAGTTAAAAATCGATCTCATAATTTATTGTGTTGTATGGTGTTGAATACTTTCAGCATTCGTTTTTCTACGTGTAAAACGGGTGATGAAATGCAATTTAAATCTCCATAAGGCTGCATCATTTCACATTGCAGGTTGGATGGGACCCAGCTATGACTACATCGAAAATTCTATCCTCAATCCAGGCCACTGATACCCGACGTTGGATTGAGGATAGAACGTGGAGCTATCTCAAAACGCGTCAGAATTAGTGAATCATGACACCATGTAAAGCAATGGAAATGCGGAAGTAAACAACACCGATCACGACGGGTATAGCGCCCGAAAGAGTTGCTCAAATGGCACCGCGGCGAATTGTATAACATGTTAATCTCTTAAAATTAGCAAACTTTGCAGTCAAAATGATTGTCAAAATTTGGCTAAATTGACAGAGGCCAAGACTCACAGGCCCTGGCTACGCCCCTGTGTGATACCATTTCTTTACATACAATTGCAGTTGTTTTAAAATAAAACAAGACATGTATGTTAGCTAATATTTATGAAAACAGGCATATTAATGGCAGCTACAATTAAATTCATGAAGCATAACAATAAGTGGCAGAAACAAAATAAAGAACGAAAACACATACCAACCTTGTCTATGGAACAAAGTCAATATGTATCAATAACACACTAACAATAATGACTATTATGCACGAATACATACAATTTGATACGCTCAATCATGTGGGCGCATAATAATTTTAACCATGAAAACAAATTGGAATTGAGAAATGACATTCGATCAATTTACGTTTAGGTTATTAAAGCCATATTATAACATTTGCTGAGGAAGACGCCCTCACTGAATTTTTAAAATTCCTTTTTTACACGATTAAATTGTACTTTATTAAACCAATATACCCTGCAAAAATCAAGACTCTAGGTGCTGTAGTTTTGTCAAAATCCGAGATTTTGAATAAAACGCCGGAACCGGCGCTTTATTATTACGATGGAATTATTAGTCGAACGCATACACGATGTTCATAACACACAGTACGTCACGGCGTGCGGGACGGTGATATACACAACAAAGGATCGTACCACAACATGACCGAAGGAGTGGTACGTATTGGCGACATGTGCGCTGGTAGTAAATTCCAATTTTCTTTGCTTTGCCGTAGTTGTTCGGTTCAAAAATAAAAGGGGATATATCTGACAGTAAAAGCTAACATTTTATGGCAAAGAAATGCTAATCTATTTTGTTTGAAAATGTTATAATATTGCTTTAAGAGAGTATGTGATAAAGTTGTCTGGTGATGTCTGTGATCACACATGTCACGTGAAAATCGTAGGGTGAATGTGACTCGATGATAAAACTGCGATTCTCCGCTCAAAATGCTTCTTCTCCAACAAATTGCTCAGGACAGAACTCGGTCAGCGTCTATGTGGTGTTCATATGGTCAAAGGTCACACTTGGTTATTTCTGGTCTATATCTTTATAATGTATTTTCTCCTACAAATAACATAGCCCGATAACGACACTTACGCACTTTGATTGGCATTAGTTAGTGTCTCACATATTTGTGATCAAAGATCATTACAGGATCATTTCTGGTCTGAGACCAAATACTTTCAAAATGTCTCTTCTGTCACAAATAACACAACACGATGGTTCCACTAACTACACTTATACATTGACATTAGACAGTGTTTTGGACATGTTCATTTTATGTTCAGATAAGTCAAAAAATTGCATAAACGGCTGCCCTCGTGGTCTGTGATCACATCATGTTTAGTTTTTAGTTTTTCTTCTTTGTTAATTCGCATCGGGTGAAATTTCCTGCAATATTTGCTTTGACACAACTATCCAAGAAACTCCAATACAATTCAAAAAAAATCTGGTGCAGTCCAATAGCACGTATGTGTGGTAAACGATATTTAATTTAGAATCTGTAGAGTCGGGCAAAAGTACTGAAGGGATAATTATCAAAATAGAATTGCTTTAAACAAATGCATCGTTATCGTAGCAATTATCGTGATTATATTGGTATGCTTTGTCAACCTCTATACCGAAGTAGCATCAAAATATTTTCCCATTAAGCAAAAAGGGTTTTATGTTTACATTCAAATGAACAGGCTTTAAAGTATTTTGGCATTTTTCTTATAATCTTTTGTGCTTTATACAATTTTGGTGTTAGTATTCTTTTATTTCATTGTGATTTTTTCGATCGATTTGTTTTTCAGGTTGTCCTTGAAAGAACTGTATCGTCGGGAACTGTTTTTTTTTTTGGTATATATGCTCATGTTATCAACAACACGAGCAGCGTGTGGTTGATATGAAATATTGATTCCTTTTGATAAATTTTAATGTAAATAAAGCGTGATATCGATATGGTGTCAGTTTTTTGACACGTTACATGTTATCAAATGTAATTTTTATCAAATGTAATGCATACTGCACTGGTTTTGTTTGGTAACACTTTAATATAAACAGCCAGAAAGTCTGATCTGATTATTGGTTAGTCCGTTACTAACATTAAATGTTAATGGTCTTTAACATTGAATGATTATATGCTTTATTAGATAATGTTAAGCACCTATTTTAGTGTGATGAAATATATATAGAACCAAAAACGTTTCGTTTGCATGTATATAATACATTGAATTTAAATATTTTATAGCGTCATTAAAATGTTTAATTTTGAAAGTGATTTATATGGTTTAATATATATTTATAGTACACGATAATGCTGGACATTACACTATGAAACTCCCCTTGTATCTATATTCTTAAAAGCACGTTCTTTGTATTTAGACAATATCACTTTAAACAAACCAACTTACTACATAAAGAGTTCTGTGTCTAAAATGTTATTTATATTCCGATTGCTTATATTATAATGCTTTGAGGAAGTGATACATCTTGAGATATGCTTTTAAATAGAGTGGTGTAAGTTTTGTATTTTACAATAAATAAACAAAATAAGATGGGGGACAGCGAGCATTTCACCATACACTATTCACTATTTTTGTTTTTGTTTTGATCTAATCTTGACTACTCTATCCTTTTATTCAGGCTCAGTAAAAACCACTAAGTATTGAATATCTCATAAAGTCGATTGGATACATTCACATGGATAGCTCATAATGTTTAATACGTCTGCTCACTCCTAGATTGATATAATACTTCATAAAATATTAAGTTTAACTATAATAAAAAGATAATACAGGATCCTATTTTTATCTACTATGACAAACTCATTAACAAATTTAGCAAGTTAAACATTTTCCAACTAATTCTTTATTCGCCATTCGCTCTATCCCTGCAAACGCATGCACCAAAAGTGCAATTTTATTTGTCGCGCGCTCCTGGCAATGCGCCAAAAGGCTTTTTGAAAGTGTACGAGGTAATTAAAGTACGCGTTTGATAGGCGTACGCACACACAAAACGCACTTTGGTATGTCTATGGGTATAGCCCCAGACAAACGAGTATGGGTAGAGCCTCGTTTGAGATGACCGTGCGGAGGGTCATTTGAACTCGATCTTCGTTTGCTGGGATCAATCTAAAACATCATGAGATATTACAGTTGCTGTGATATTAGGTGAAAATATGCACACGAGTAAGACGCAAATGATCTTGCAATAAATTGTAACCCCTTTTCTTACAAATATATATGTTTACCTCTGCATCGTTGGCGCACAGTTGATATATCACCTGTCGTGTCTCCGATACCAATTGTCAAAGAATCGGTTACTTCTATGCGATGATTGAGAAACAATAAACGTAGGTCTGTCGTAAATTTTATAAAGAAATTCTGTGGTCCATTTAAAATCGCAACTCTCTTAAAATTGAATATCTGTATACTTTCGAAAATGCTGTCTTGAAGAAGTCCAGTGGGCCTAAAGTTCTTGCAAATGTAGGATAAGTTGATTTATCTGACAAGGTATCGCTCATACAGCCGAATGATATCATTGGTTTGTTCCAATGTCTGGCTAGATAACCCCCAGGTTCGCACACTACACTGCAAGCTGGACCGATTAGAGCATCGACGGATTGATCTGGATCACCATTTCCAAATATAAAATCAGCTATCAGTGGTACTCCGTGGCTGCCGTCACATTTTGAATCTACCCAAGCAAACTCAAAATCATATCCGGCTCTGTGAATTGCAGAGAATGTGATGTTGTCAGATTTTATTTTCTGTAGAACGATTAAAATTGCTCCAGCGCTATGGCTTCCTGCTGGATAAAATCCGTCCCATGGAATAAGTACCCCTAAGTTGAATACTTTACCAAAACATTCATGGTATAGAAATATCTGAAGAAAACATTTCCAGACACATATTACCATGTTGATTCAAAACATTGTTTCTTGAACGAGGTTGCAAGTAAACTGTGTGGCATACAATACTGAAGTAACAGAATACGATGCTTATAATGAGCAGACTGATATAGAGCATCCATAAATGCTATACCAAAAATATTTATTGCGTCTGCGTGATTCAACAATTATTATACAGGGTTCCAAGGATACAAGTCTCCTTAATAAATTTTGGTATATCCAAAAACTACTTAGTACTGATTTTTTTTTGCTACCTTTTATCATTTTCACTGACAAATGCAGCCATTTATGACATTCCCGGCCAAATAAAAGTTACACGAATTATTACCTTATTTTTTTTGTTAAGGAATAAGATAAATTATACATAGCCTATTATATTAAGCGTGATTCTGTTATAGCTATAGCTGAGTCTCAGTTGATAGAACATTTTTTGGTTTTGCCTTTCGCTTTTTATATTTATAAGTATGCCCTTTTATACCCCCCTCTCGCTAAATTGGGACATTATGGCTATGTACAAAAGTTTGAATGCTAAGGGTTAATCCTTATCATTTTGTTGTGGCATTAATAACTACTTATAAAGCACTAATGTGTATTTTCATTTATCTAGAATATCTACTTTTTGCTCGTCTCCAACCCACCTTAAGGGACTTTACAGTGGTTTTCTAGTTGAAGTGTAATGTAAAATAGTATTTAAATTATTTTTGTCTCGACTCAGATACCTGATAAGGTCCTCAGACTCCAAGTCCTAATGATGATGATGAATGGTCGGCTTTTTTATTCTTTTTTCAGCGTGGCTATAATAAATGTCTTTTTCATCTCTCAGCACTTTTAAAAATGTTTCTATCTCTTCATATCTCTCACCTGTGACGTTCTGGGTACGGTTGTCACGAATGCCGATGACACTGTCATTTTCTTTGCTAGTAAACACATTATGATCTCAACTTTGATATGTAAAGTGTAAGCCAACACTCTTCATGTAGAGATGCTATATTTTTGGCTCTGTAGTTTTGATATTTTGCTTGCTACCTTGGTTTAATTATTTGCTATGATTTGAATAATTGTTATGCTTTAGATTCAATTCTTTGCTGTATATATATTTTTGTGTTTGTCCCTGAGGAAGGGCAGTTTATCTGCTCGAAACGTCGGTTGTATTTTTGTTAATTTGGATTTTTTCTAGTGCGGTAACAGTGTATACCATTTTGGTTTACATACTGCATTAGTTTTTATTTTGTCTTTTTCTTTGTTCCCCACACCAATTTGGTATACCTGACTCGAATCTTTCTCATGTAAAGTGTTGCCTAAATGGCTTTATCAAAATAGGCTAGCATTGTATGTGGCTAAAATCAAAATGATGCGGTTTGGATTTGCATGTAAACATTCTTCTTCTGGTCCTAGACCTTTGAATATGTGCCACATATGTTAAGCATCTTGGTCATATTTGGCCAGTGGTTAACTTGAGGGCATTAAATTGATCTAATTTGCATGTCATTATATAAATGTATTTGTCATTTTTACAATAGCAGAAAATGTTTAAGTGTTGAGAGTTTGGAGTTCTTCATTATGATCTTATTTAGTTAAATGCAGGCCTTACTCTCCTAAACAGGTTGGATCGTCATCAAAAACGTCTTGGTAAAGCAATCATTGCTTACTCCAACTCACTTTGGTTTTGATTCCCTTAACTGGGACCCATTTTCTGATTGTCACAAAATTACACATGTCTCAAAGTTATTTTAATTGTTTGTACTTCTAGCTACAAGTATGCCTTTATGTATATTATTCAATATGATGTTTATATTGTATCCTTGACAGCAATGGAGAACAGTGTTGGTCACTGACTGTCCCAGGTGAAAGAATAAATAAATACCTCCCATTGCCTTTGTACTGCATAGTGTTAAGAAGGACCCTTTATGAATTAATTATACGCAAAGAATTTTGCATTTAAAACTGATTTAACACAGAACCTCCAAAATGGCAGTTAGACAGTGACTACTACGTTGTAAAGAAACGCACATTATATATCGTTGTTGACCATGTTGACACTGCTTTAATTAAAGGCCACTCCAAATATCTGGAAAACACATTAAGTTGGGAGCTGCCTAAAGTTAGGTGAAATAGAGATAAACATTGACTTGATTATATTTTAAGCCTACTTAATTGGGTTGTCGTTGTAAGTTTGCCTGGTCAACTGGATAGGTCTTTAAAAGAACTTAGTGGGAACTCCATGGTACATAAAGAGGAAAGAGAATGATTAATATTAACAAATTAATAATAAAAAAAAACCTATTAACATTTTCTGCATCAATGCCAGCAACCTGCTAGTAATTAATGGAAGAATTTCAAAATATTATAAAAACACACTCTAAGCCTCCTTTGGCAACAACATGCTAACATTTAACGCTCTCTTGGGAAATTTATTTTTTTTACCTCTAGACCGTTGCCGAACCGCTCTAATATCATCTTTTGTATTTGACGGATTTCCCACACCAAATGTATAGTAATCTGTGACCATAATGTCATTATTGAGAAACAATAAACGTAGTTCATTCACAAATTCAATGAATGTAGCGTTTGGTCCACTAAAAATGGCAACTCTTATGAACTTCAACATCTGCACACTCTTCACGAACGCGATCTGGTAGAAGTGAGTATTAGGACCTGTAGATCTGGCGAATGTAGGGTATAATAATTTATCTGACAAACGCTTGCTAACACAAGAATATGATATCATAGGTTTATTCCAATGTCTCGCTAAGAAACCACCTGGTTCGCACAGTACACTACAAGCTGGCCCAATAAAAGCATCGACATTTCCAGTTCACCATTTCGCCATATCAAATCGGCTATCAGTGGTATTCCATGGCTATCATCACATTTGCTATCCATCCAAGTAAATTCAATGTCATGTCCGGCTTTGTGAATTTCAAAGAAAGTAACTTTGTCAGATTTTATTTTCAGCAGGGCGACTGAAATTGCTCCAGCAGTATGTCTACCGATGGGATAATCCCCATGCCATGGAATAAGTGCACTCAGATGAAACACTTTGCCAACACTTGTTTCGTGCAGTAATATATGAATCAGCAGAAATCGTGTCAGAAACGTAGCCATCGTTGTTAACTCCAGACGCTGTTTGGTGCTAATGATTTGACATATTATTCATAGATACCACGGGGATCGCATTTAATATGCTTATGCGCCGGTGTCTTCATTATACGCATCGATTCCTTAAGGGGGTACTACACCCATTGAATTTTTTTGCATTTTTTTTGCATTTTGTGAAGAAATGAGAAAAAGAAATTGGTCAAAGTGGTATGCAAAATGAAGGGGCAAATCTTCTCGTTCAATTGGTGGCATTAGTATCAATGACGCGTACATGCTTCTAATGGTATAAGCCAAAAAGTGGTACATCACTGATGTTTTAAATTCACTTCATTTTGGATTTCGTTAAAATGTTGGATATGTGATGCTAACACATTAGGGAAATAATGTTGATATGTAAAATGGGAATAAGTGGTCCCTGATTTGTTTTATGACTTCATGAACTTGGTGCTCCACAACTATCAAAAAACGAACCGGTTAAAATGCTTCTATTTTCAATGTCGAGCTATATTTTGTATTTTGAACTTGCGACACTATGTCACTGAAACTTAATTAAGCCATAGGTAACAGGCTACCACTAGCCTTTCAACAAGGCTCTGCCTGGACCACCGTAGTGGGAGCGCCACCTATAATATTCCACTGAAGGCAAAGCCTTTTAGCACTTATTTTGTGTGTTATGTTAGTCTTTGAATTCCGGGAGATTTCTCCCGGAAGAAAATAAGACCGCTGATTGGCTGGCGATGATGTCATACTTTCTGCCTTAAAATAGATCGCCAAAAACTCATTCATAAATTGCGTAGTGATTTCAAAGGTGAATCACATAGTGCGCATGTAGAAATGTGCACGCTGTGTCAAGAGGTCAGATCTGTTTCGCCGGCATATTTGAGTTTTACAGCGACGGTAAATTTGTTTACATATTTATTATTACTGATTACTGAACTGACCTACTTGCTCGTGAAATACTGCCATTTAATAATATAAATATATGGTCTCTACTGTTCAAGTTTTCCCTCAACATGATCAACGATGAAGCCTGTTCAGAGGCTGCTACTCGGGCCGGTACGCTACGGTCGAAGCCTGGGAAGCTTATGAACTACGCTGACATAGTTGAGTGCAGTAGCTTGCAGTGTGAGAAGAAATTGAGTGTGATTTTCAATCATTCAATCTACGACGAACAGAAATCAGTAACAGTAGTCCTGAAATGATATTGGACGACCAGGAAACATCACTTGTTATGTCAGACTTCTGCACAGAGGGATCATGTGTGTGGATAGTGGAGTGTTTGTCAACGAAGCCCATGTTGGTATTACATGTAAATGGTAAGCATGACTGAGATTCATACTATATACACAGTAATACATTTTGTACAGGAAACAATGTAAGGGACACTTCGTAATTCACCATGTTCACAGTGACAGTCACAGTGTCATCACCACTTGCATCACCACATTAGCAATTTTAACCTTTTTATAGCTCATAGCCTCGGGTGGTCTACAAGTCTGACCTGATGATCCGTTAAAAATACAAAAATGGTTATCAAATTCCAAAACAAGAACTAGAACAGATCATTTCACTTTTCAAATCATCATTCTTGAAATTACCTAAATTGCCCGGGCTAAATTGATTCACTTTATTTCAAGTTCAGTAGTGACATCAATGTTTTTTCGCACTTGTGCTGCATGTGTGCTGACAGGCCGCCCTTGTGCATGTGTGAGTATGCTCCAGGCCTGTACGCAGGGGGTGCGACCGCACCTCCCCAAGTATACAAAACTCTCAAAATTACAGAATTTGCGAGCGTAGCAAACAAAAAAATCAGGTTTTTTTACACTTTTTTGGTCTAAAAAAGTCCACATTTGGGGAAGAAAGTCAACTTTAGCTTTACACAAAAAATTAAATAAAAAATTTAATTTTAATTTTTTTTACCGATATCCGATCCGATACCGATATTGTAAATATGGATTCGATATCCGATCCGATAATTGTGTATTTTTACCGATCCATAGGCGATGATAGACCACTGTGTTGAAATTTTGTTATCTGAATTTGACAATATTTTTACAAAGCATATGAATGCAAGCACATAGCTTGGATAGTGACATTTTCATGTTTTTTCTTTTTTTGCGGAATTTTAAATCTATTTGTATTTTTCAACCTTTCTGTGCTAATGATTAGTGTTGTCGAGCTTCTTCCTGATCGGGCAATTGATTCTACTGATTGAGAAGTTCATCCACCCGTAGAAAGGTTTTTTTGTCACCTCAATATCAATTTTTTCAAATTTGTTTACTCTCATTATTATCTGGTTATTAGTCATTACTTATAATCACAATATATTTTCTTTTTTAATGACAGGTATTCGCCATGGTCTGGGCCTCTGGAAGTTGTTATCTGCGGGGATTCGCTCATTAATACTTAGATGAGGACATTTTTGACATACAAAGACATTATCAGCTGGACTGAGTTGGTCGTACATGGCACTCCATACTGCAAGACGGGCAACTGTTTGAACATGGCAGACGGCTCTTGAATATTATGATGTCAAAATAATGCCGGATTTAAAGGCCATGGGAACTGTTCAATTGACACATGACATTAATTCCCAATTAATTTCTCGATCTGTTGAGGAATTTACTGAGTTGTGTCCAGCAATTAGTCCAAATCAAAGTTGTTTGCTTGTCCTCGTCCGACCGACCATCTTGGCAGACCGGACCATAACACTTTTTTACAAATTTTTTTTAAAAATATCCATGGAAATACAGCCAAATGATAGAATCACTCATGGTTGACTTAGTTGAATTGTGTCTTTAATATGTAAAGTTATAATTTGTATTTACCCGGGTGTCCCAAAAAAAGGTTACATGTAGGTTTTGGGAAATAATCTGAGTTAACGTCAACCAATTTAAATGGCCTTTTCATGACATAATCTATATACCCTTTACTAGTACTCCTGTGAATGTCAAGTTCACAACATGCATATTATCCCGCATTCCACACATTCCTGAGCACGCTGTTTACCATGTGTACGTGACGTGACATAAGCAACACGAGGTTCGCAATTCATTTGGCGGGTCATTTGAATAGGGCCAGCAGTAACATGGAAGAAGATGCAGTATTTTATTCTGTTGAACAGAGAATTAAACTTGTTCAATTTTATTTCGAGAGTATATGCTAAGATCGTTATTAATTTTATCATGATGATGACGGGAGATACAGCGTGCAGAATTTGACTTAACAAAAAATGTGCTGTAACATGTTTAAGGACCATTTTCCTTTGTTGTTCAGTTATTTGTTACCACTAAAAGTCAAGAAGCTCTTGAACTGATTTAATTTCAGATGTGCAATATTTAATTTGTCAATGTGTTTCTTTAGTGCAATAAGTTTATCAGCCATTAAGAAAACAAGAGAAAAATAAAATGTAATAAAGAAAACATGTGAAAACAAAAGTATGCTTGTGTTCAACTTTCGTTTGATCATGTTGATGGTTAGCTACTCTTGACACCCCTGTCATCTTGCTCTCATAAGTTAAGTTTCTTTTAAGATACGGAGTTGAAACTTCGCAAACACTTGCAAGAAGGATTAATTAATAATACCTAAGAAAATTACATCTTTTTGTTGTACCATCGCAAAATACGGTCCATTTTCTACATGTAACCTTTTTATGGGACACCTTGTATGTCATAGTCTATTAATGATTTCAAAATGGATACAAATCCAGTGCATTTTGAAATCATGTTTATTTCTTTATTTATTTTGCAAAGTCAACCATGCATGATCCCAACATTCAGCTCTAGGTCCAGGGACACTCCAAATCCAAAAAAAACTTTACTCAAATGTGGAACTATAGGCCTACTCGGGGAATTGTGGTGTTAAAGAAAAATAAAATACTTTTCCAGACCGACCGACCCAGCTTCTTAAAGTGATCTGTATATGGATTGTATGGACAAGCAAACAATTTTTTTGCATTTAGGGGAATGTACCCGCATACTATTAAAGCTTCTCATTAACAGTGTCACCCCCAGACAGTTCTGACTTGTACATTGCCAGAACGTTCAAATTGACTTAACGTTCAAATGTTGAAAAATTTGTGCAGACCTGGGCACAAATTATTACTAAATGTTTGCAGACTGTGAAACACTTTGAAAGCCAGACTTTTCTGAACATAATCTGAGGAGTACTATAATTTGCAGAACAAGTTGTTGATGAAATCATGGTGTTATGTGCCTGCCTTTGACAAGGCAGAAGGAAGTGTGCAAAGCAAAAATCCAGAGAAAGACTGTTATTTGTAGCTAATAATTATTTAACAATTATTTAATTTTATTAATAATAATTCAATAATAATTACTGATTAATAATAATTTAATGATAAGTTCATAATTATTATTATACGTTCCACAACTGTTTGGAGTAACCTTTATTTTTGTGCAATGCAATTATTATTGACAAGCTCACTCACTATGCAGTTAGGAAGAGATCAATAATACATCTACTTAATTTCTTTACCTATTTCGGACAATGGTCCAATGACCTACAACCTTTTCCCAACACTCCAAAGGGTAATGGAATCATTCCAAATCAATTAAAGCTTTTTTTAAAATGTAACAGAAACTTGGAAATTCATGTCATGTGTATCATTTTTGTTGTATGATTTTTTTTTTTCATTCATCCATAAGTAGTATACGAATAGAATTACTGAATGTTTTAAAAATATACAAAAAATAATGTTTTTAAAATACCAAGATGCCATGGAATTCAAGATATGACAGAAGGCAGTACATTTTGCAGCTTCGGGGTGCACCATTTTATTTCCGGGAGTTTTGAAGATGAAAAAACTTCGCTTGCTAGCGAGAGGAAAAAATATTTCCGCCTCTAGTGAGAAAACAATTTACCTCACTGATGATTTTAAAAAATTCCCCATATAAAGATATAAATTTTTTTTTAATTGCCGCTTTTTGGGTAGCGAAAAAGAATTCCACCAGCCCCAAGTCCCATGCCCCCTGAGTATCGAATGGTGTGTTCCTTAATGGGCTGTGCAATTTACCCCTGGTGTAATTGTTTTAATGGGGTATCAAAAAATGCTTGCCCCTCTCGGCATTGCCAAATTCTTACAATTCTGCTGTGGCGGAGCAAGCTTTTTTTTTCTGAGGAAGGTGTAAAAATTCGAAAAATAAAAAGTGATTTTTACCCAAAATAATGGATTTTTTTATGCTTATTGCTTACTGGGGTAATAAAAAATGGGGGGTCCCTCTTGCCCTCTCCCACTATGGGCTGTCAGTCACTAATTGCTTTCCCCCTTAAATTGGCCCCGCTCTGAATTACACCACCCTTAATGTTAAGTAATTACCGTAGGCCCTACTTGCAATTTTTATTGTTGAATTGCAAGACAGACGTGATTACAAGTTGTATTTTTAATTTATCTGCAACTGATTTTAGTCGCACACGTCTCATACTATTTGCCCTTTTATAATAATTATTGTTAATTTTTTCAATAACAACCCCCCTCCTACCCCACAGCCCCCACCACTCCCCCCCCTCCCCACCACTCCTACCCCCCCTCCTACCCCACGTTTAGTACATGAAGTATTGAAATATTCATCACTTGGATGACCTTGGGAAAAGTCCAATCAGAGTCGAAAGGTCGCGACCTGCTTGTGGTCGACTATAAATAACTTGTCATGGCAAAATGGTGAGATGGAGGGGACCGATTTCCGGTAAAATAAACCGTGGTCTTGAAAATCTTAAGAAGTCCTGGCTAAAAACTATGCTATTTTTCAGGAAAAAACATATCAATCTTTGATATTCTGAAGTATAAAGTTGTTGGTCAAAGTGAAACATTGTTATTTAGACTGTATTTGCGAAGGAAAAATACGATAATTTTTCATTAAAAGATCGCCACAGCTGGTTTACACACGCAGCAGCAGAGCGCTGTACCGGATTAAACATCATACAGAATTTTCGTATTTTATTATTCGATTTTGAATCCAAAAGTCAAAACCTGCCTGTTTAACCATATTTTGGACATGCTTCTGACGAAATATTATTTTCAATGTGTTTTTAGCCCTTGCAATATTATTTAAAAATACGATCTTCTCTGGACTGGAATGGAACTTTTTTTACTACTTGTGTTCAACAAAAATAGGGCGGTACTATTTTTGGCTTTTCATGACGACATCGTTTGATTGACATTCGATGCTTGCACAGAGTAAATGCTATATGCGCAAAGACCTCGCGGCTTCGCCGCTCGCTGTCGCGCCTTCGGCGCTCAGCTCGCGGCTTCGCCGCTCGCCCCCCCCTAGGATCGCGAGGTCTTTGACAAAGACTAGGCTACCACAACCACACTACAGTAATGTTGAAAAAGATTGTATTTTTTGTCACCTATACCACCATATTAGGTAGTTTTCCGTAAGCTTCATTTTTGTGATTTTGGTAACTTTTTTATATTTATTTGCCCAATCCATCTCAACTAAGCAATCTAAATTGTACTCACCATTTACATCCCAAGGTATTTTAGTATATCCACCTCACACATTTCCATTATATATCCAGTAACAGACAAAATATCAAAATTGATGCCTCATTATGACATGTATGATATCACAGACTATCACATGTATTCAAAATTGATGCCTGAATTTGAGCTGAACCAATTGACCTATAACCTGACCTTTGATGACCTTATAGCCTTTTTTAATCTCTTTTCCTAACAACACATTATAGAAGATACATACATGGTGTAGTATTAAATTGTCTATGTGGAAGAGATTAGGCCTATTTAATTTATTCAGTGTTATAATCAGTGAGTACATTTCTATAGATAGTATAACAAAGGATTTAATGTATTCTATTCATGTATTCTACTTGGACATGTTCAATAGAATAAATTATGGTTTGTTATGAAACACACATCTCAGTTACCAGGATACAGTAAACAAAAAAATATATAGGGCTAAAATGATTTTCTAAAATGGTTCAAAACCACTTTGTATGTAGGGATATTTTATAAGTTCAGGACATGAGATGATGAACATATTTATATACTTCATAAATTTGCAACAAAAAAAGAAGATGGGTACTGATGAAAATCAGGGTATTATATCGCCTTAAATGGTATACCTCTTGTACTTAGGATATTACTAACAACAAAAATACGTTAATTTGACACATCTTAAGGGGTCGGTAACCTTGCACAATATTTTTGTGGGCCACAGAGCAAATAAGACACACCAATTGTATTCTGAATACGAGGAATGTCCTTTTGATATGATATAAGTTTGCGATACAATACACATTTTCTGACAATGTATAACTTAATAGTTCGAAGTAAACTTAAAAAGAATTATGATATGTACTTAAAATCTATGTAGCTGGGATGAAAAGCCGTCCATCAATTTTTGCCATGATCTCTGTTATTTTTTCCTGAGAAGCGAAAATGCAATTGTATAATTTTATTGTGACAGTTTGTATAATAGGCAAATTGATTTTCGGCTAAGGTGTTGAGGTAAATGATGTAACACCAATCTTAGTGCAAAGGATAGATCTACGATTACTAGTGGGGTATGGAGGAAAAGTGTTTTTCAGGGGGGAATCGACAAATTTTATAACTACATGTATTTGAGTCGTAAGATATACACCGAACTCTAAAAACGTCTGTAACGTATAACGTATTTTCACTAAAAGAAACCCTCAATACCGCAGTTATATAAGATCAATTTGTTTTACAAAATGTTGCTGATGACTATGGTCCTATAACACCTTATAAACCATGTAACATTATTCTAAGACGCAGCCAGTTGCCCACCCCAGCCCCCCCCCCCCCCACACACACACTTTTGAGGCAAACCCCACAATTACGTAGATATCCACCTTTTGCACAAAATTCCTCGATTTTGCCCCCTCCCCTAAAATTCACTCCACCCCCCCGAAACAAAAAATCCTGGTACCGCCACTGGACGCAGCCATATACAGGCAGTACCTTAGTCAGTCTACATATCACAAACACCGCAGCCAAAATCAGCTCTCCGAGTTTCTTACAGATAGGCCGGGACAATTAGCAGTAATTTCTCTGCGGAGAAAATTCCAAGATAGCTGATTTGAATTGCGAGAACAGAATATGATATCATGCACCTACCAGAGCTTAGCGCCTTACCAATTGAGATGACGTTATTGCTACAAAATTTTAAACTTTTATCTGTATATTGTAACGAAGAATTTAATTGTGTAGCTATCTGGGCCATAAGATGAAGGCCTTTTTTATTATTGTCTTTTCTTGAAGTAGCAAAGTCTTTGATCTAATTTTGTCGATTTAAACCTAGTGCTCCGGGATCTATAAAAAGTAATAGAATTCCGTCATTCAAAGCCGTGTCTTTTTAAATAAATTGCATTACTTTTTTTCCAATTTTGTCTCCCCATCACAAATATGATTATGTCTCCATTGATCTTCAGGATGGAAAGCTCGAGTAAGTGGTTTTTCATAAAGGTATTTTGTTGTATACTTTCATAAAGTTTAAATCTACGCCAAGGATAAAGGTGGGATTGGACGCAGCTATGACTGCCATTGATGTATACGAATGTGTGAAATTGGAGTCGTTTACATTTAAACCAAAATATTCCGTACTGTTTATTCGCTGTAGAAGTGATGATGTAACATGATTAACTACCATAGAATTTTTGAATATATCGCCCTGAACTACAAGTAGGTTGCACTTATCATCTGTGTATGTCTGCAATCATGGATTGGATGCAATACCGCTCTTTTACTAATCTCACAGGTGTGAGTGATCAGCATGATATGAATATTATATAATATTACGATCCATGTTTTTTTCTCTGTACTTTGACATCTGTGATTCAATGCAGAGGTACCGCGTGAACGTACGTGACGTGTGACATATGTTCAAAAATTGTATTCATCTATATTGCTATGGTAGTTAATCCTGTTACATCATCACTTCTGCGGCGAATTACAACAGTATCTTTGTGCTGACAAGTATTGAAAAAATGTTTATAGGGAGAGCGCACATGGCGATTTTTTTGTATTGTATCTTTAAAAGTAATGATCATAAGTACATAAAAGTATACATTTTCAGAAAAGAAATGACACAAGAAATCCAACTAGGACGGCAGATTACTGCAAAAAAAGTTTTGAGAAAAGCGCCAAAATTGATTTTCCCTGCCAATTTTTTTCGGTCCGCCATAACAACTTACCCAAAATATCAAAATGGATGATATTGCTTATTTGTGTTCTAAAGACACGCATCTAGAAAGTGTTTTCTTAAATTTTTGAATTTTTTCTTCGTTTTAAAAATATGGGTAAAAAAAATTTGACTTTTTTTTCAATTTTGACCAAAATTTAGGATAATTTAAGGTATATTTTCAAAACGAAGAAAAAAATTCAAAAAATTGAGAAAACATTGCTAGATTTGTGTGTTTAGAACACAGATGTGCCATTTTTGTCAATTTTGATATTTAGGGTAAGTGGTCATGGCGGACCGAAAACAATTGGCATAGAAAATAAATGTTGGCGCTTTGCTCATTTTTGCAGAAATCTGCCGTGCTAGTTGGATTTCTTGTGTCATTTCCTTTCTGAAAATTTATACTTTTATGTACTTATCATCATTACTTTTAAAAATACAATACAAAACAATGTCTAAAATTTCCCACTTTGAGTGATCCTGCGTGCCACCTTAAAGTATGCAAAACAGCAGAAAATATAAGTCGGGAACTGCGTACACTTGTCACCCAAGCGCTCCGCCACCCAGAACTCTCATTGCTTGGAACAACTTGCCCCAACACATCATCAACATAGAAGAACCAACAGCATTCAAACAGCAACTACAGAACCATTTCCAGTAATAAGCATCAAAGCACTTGCACACACACAATTCCGACTGGCCTTTCCACCTGGAGTATTGAACCGTAACGCAGAGAAGAAGAAGAAGAAGAAGGATGCTTTTCCGAGACCACTGCGAAAAGATAGTACCATCTAAAATAAATATATCTATATGTCTTCAGCAAAGGTAACGTAATTTTAAAATGGTACAAAAGTCATAGAGGAAAGCATTTATCAACTTGGGGCCTCTTTTATATTTTAAAATGGTTTTTGGTAGTTATTTATTCCAAAAAAGGCTGTATCTAATTTTGCCATGACACATTACGTTTAAAAAGTCATAGAGGAAAACATTTGTCAACTCTTTTATATTTTAAAATGGTTTTTGGTAGTTATTTATTCCAAAAAAGGCTGTATATATTTTGGCCATGACACATTACGTTTCTGTTTGAAATCAAACTTGCATCGTTTGTATACTTAAACAGGACTTGTTACCATTTATTATGACTGACATCTTACATAACAAATTAATGGCAACTTCAATTGAAATTAAACATAACAATAAGTGGCAGAAAAAATAAAGAGCCAGAACACATGCTAACCTTGTCAACAGAACAATGTCAATATTTCATCAACAATACGCTAACAATATTGACTATTATGCACAAATCCATTCAATTTAATACGCTTAATCATGTAGACGAATAATAGTTTTAGCCATGAAAACGAATTGAACGGGAAGTGACTTTTCAATCAATTTACGGTTAGATTAACAAAATAGTATATGATAAGGTTGTCTGGCTAGCGAATGCAGTTATCATGTCGTTTATAGTGTCTTACTTCTTTCTGTCAACACTTGCATTTGCTCAAGCACTCACATTTTAACTGAACTTGTTTGCAAGTATCACTGTCCGTGATCACACTCATGTCATTATGACAATCGTTGGGTCAAAGGTAAGACAGGTTGCATTGAGGTCACAAATGTGATTTTCAGCCCCAAATGCTTCTTCTCTTATTAAATACTTAGTGTCTATAGGGTGCACACAGCTTTGTGGTCAAATGTCATTCAAAGATGGTGCTCCTTGTACACATACATTGACATTAGACAACATCTAGGACATGTTAATTCCATATTATAGTTATATTGATACAAAAAGGGTAATTTAATTAAACCCTAGAGCAAAGATCCTTTCAAAAGCATGTTAAATATACAATATTTTTATCAATTATGACAAGCTAGTTATCGGGATTAACAACTTTTTCATCATTTTGCAAATAATTCCCTGTTGACTCTCGAGCTGCGCTTTAATAAGCTTTAATACGAGATCAAACTTATTGCTCTGACATCTGGAAAGAGACGCAAAAACGATCTTGCTATCAATTGCAACCCCTTTTCTGTTATGTAGAATTTCCTTACAAATGCATATTTTTACCTCGGCATCGTTGGCGTATGGTTGATATATCATTTTTCGCGTCTCCAATACCAATGGTCAATGAATCTGTTACTTCTATGTGTTGGTTGAGAAAGAAAGAACGTAGATCTGCAGCAAATTTAATATAGAAATTCTGTGGTCCATTAAAAATCGCAACTCTCTTAAAATTGAATATCTGTATACTTTCAGAAAGAGCTGTCTTGTAGAAGTCCAAAGCCCCTACAGTTCTTGCGAATGTAGGATAAGTTGCTTTATCTGACAAGGTATTGCTCGCACAAGCGAATGATATCATTGGTTTGTTCCAATGTCTGGCTAGGTAACCCCCAGGTTCGCACACTACACTGCAAGCTGGACCGATAAGAGCATCGACGGATTGATCTGGATCACCATTTCCAAATATAAAATCAGCTATCAGTGGTATTCCGTGGCTGCCGTCACATTTTGAATCTACCCAAGCAAATTCAAAATCATGTCCGGCTCTGTGAATTGCAGAGAATGTGATGTTGTCGGATTTTATTTTCTGTAGAACGATTAAAATTGCTCCAGCGCTATGGCTTCCTGCTGGATAAAATCCGTCCCACGGAATAAGTACCCCTAAGTTGAATACTTTGCCAAAACATTCATGGTATAGTAATATCTGAAGAAAACATTTCCAGACACAGGTTATCCTCGATGTTATCATGTTGATTCAAAACATTGTTTCCTGAAATACTAAAGTAACCAAATACGATGCGCGGACTGATATAAAGCATTATGTAAATAGATTTCACCAGTGCTAAACGAAGCCCATTTATTGCGTCTGCGTGATATCACAGTGATTATACACGGTTCCACAAATGTAACACTCTATTACCTTTGATCGAAAATGGCCATTTTAACAGATACAACCATTTATGACATTTCCGGCCATAAAAAGTAGCATTTGTGAAATATTATTTTGTATCTTTGTACGGAATAAGTAAATTAAATATATACGTGTTAAATATATTAGAGAACAAACACGCACACGAATAATTTAATGTCGTTAAAATGTTTATTATTTTATGTATAACATGATTTGGTTATAGCTGAGTCTCAATTGGTGTATTGTTATATTTGAAAGTATACCCCTTTGTGGTTTTGATTTTGGAATGAATTCAGCTACCATCCAAGGTCCGTCTTTCTTTTAACTCATTAGGTTTCACTCCCTGAAGAGAATTTAACCTGAATTCCTTCCTGGGGTTAGTATCTGTCAATGGTGTGATCAGATCACCATCACCAGGCTGTCATTATTGCTATATACCACAAATGGGTCAATGAGTTACATTAAATAACTTGTGTAGTATTTAGTTCCCAGGAAGTGAGATTTGACTGCGGCAACGTGTGGTTAAATGTTGATCCCTCACTACAAGAGTTATAACCATCGCTTTTGTTGAAAAGAGTGAGACATGAACAATTCTGTTTAGACAGTGAAACCTTACATGTATGTTTTCTTCTCCTCATAATCAATATTTCTTATCACCTGAATTTTAATTGTTTGGTACTTTTGGTCTAATTATGCAAGAAGCAAATCTTTGACAATTATAAGCTGTCGTCTTTCAACAAAAATATAATTAGTATATTGGTAGCCCTCATTTCCACAGTAAAAATGGCTTCCGCTTTGAGATCACGCTCGGGAAGTTCGGGTCTTGGGCGGAAAGGCTGCATAGTGCGAAACACTGTGCCGGGTGTATCTGAGTATGAATGACAATTTGACTTCTTTCTCTAAACCACTGAACTAGAAAACTGTGCAATGTGTCCCATAGAATAAGTTCCTTGTCAATCCTGTGCATCGGTACCTAAACGAGCACGATAGCACTACAGGACCAAATTCAATGTGGTGCCTTCTAAACCAAATAAGCAACGAATTTTGAATTTCAAGCTGATTTAACCCAGAGCCTCCAAAATAGGCAGTGACTACTCTGTTATGAAGAACTCTAGTCTCCACAGCAGCCAGTTTGGTTCCGCTCCCTCCACACAAACAGTCTGCCAATGGTCACGAACTGGTCCTTTTTGATTCGCTAACGGTTTTCTGCCGACGTCATCCAGCTTGACGTCAAACAAAGCTTTCAATTGGTCGATCGGCTAGACGGCTACTTTATTATTCATGAGCAAGTTTGACCCGCCATCTCGCCAGCTAGACTGAGGTCAATCAAGTTCCCGTATGTACAGCTCTACGGCTACAAACGTGTAGCCAATCAAAAACGGCGTTATAAGTGGCCATTGGCAGACTGTTTGTGTGGAGGGAGCGTAACCAAACTGGCTGCGGAGGAGACTAGAAGAACTCGTGACATGAACAGATTATACGCACTATGTATATTGTGGATGACCAAGTTTACACTGCGTTTCTCAAAAGAATCAAACCTGTATCGTGGTGTATTAAACAGAACATTGCATATTTTGCTTTTTTACATTTAAAAAGATCATAGTGGAAATGCAAAGCAAATAAAGAAGAAAGAGAATGATAAGCAACATGGTAGTAATTAACGCTCTCTTGGGAAATTAAATAGATTATTTTACCTCTAGACCGTTGCCGAACTGCTAAAATATCCTCTATCGTATTTGACGGATCTCCCACACCAAATGTAAAGTGATCTGTTACAATAATTTCATTATTTAGAAACAATAAACGTAGTTCATTTACAAATTCAATAAATGTAGCGTTTGGTCCACTAAAAATGGCAACTCTTCTGAACTTAAACATCTGCACACTCTTCACGAACGCGATCTGGTAGAAGTGAGTATTAGGACCTGTGGATCTGGCGAATGTAGGGTATAATAATTTATCTGACAAACGCTTGCTAACACAAGAATATGATATCATAGGTTTATTCCAATGTCTCGCTAAGAAACCACCTGGTTCGCAAACTACACTACAAGCTGGTCCAATAAAAGCATCGACAGATTTATCCAGTTCATCATTTCCCGATATCAAATCAGCTATCAGTGGTATTCCATGGCTATCATCACATTTAGAATCCATCCAAGTAAATTCAATGTCATGTCCTGCTTTATAAATTTCAGAGAAAGTAAAGTTGTCAGATTTTATTCTCTGTTGGGCGATTGAAATTGCTCCGGCAGTATGTCTACCGATGGGATATTCTCCTTCCCATGGAATAAGTACATTCAGATGAAACACTTTGCCAACACTGGTTTCGTGTAGTAATACCTGAATCAGTAGGAAACGTGTCAAGAGAAACGTAGCCATCGTTTTTAACTGCAGACGCCGTTTGGCAGCTAATGATTTGACGGATAATTGTTTCATATAAAACAGACGTGTTGTTCATAAATACTAAAAGGAGCGGTCATGCGCCGGTGTGTTCATTGTACGCATCGATAGCTTGCATCGATTACATACTTATTGTACTTGTTAATAAAGACAAATACGTTAATTTGAGTCGTCCTGATAAATTATATGACTTTTCATAAAAATCTTACGGATTATAAATTGATCTTATCCATTTATATTTATATATTTCTCTATTTATTTGCAGGTTCATTCCTAACATGGCCATTTTTTACAATTTTGCCTAATTACTTTAGAAAAGGGAAGTGGATAAATAGCGTCTATCGTTTAAAACAATGTTTTATGAATTAGGTAATTTGCAGAACCGGGCTTTAGATTTACAATATGTGATATTGTGATACCATCAGAGAATGCTACACTTGTATACCTTAACCATATTGAAATTAGTAGAGGACCATATGCGACGTATTTTAGGGAAACATACCCAATATACATTAAAATGTTTTGGGAACATATCCCGCAAAATTGACAAATTATAGATATGTACAAATATAGAGGCAACATTGATTTTTGGCTAAAATTCTCACACAAATCATGATCTTGATTTTTATTTAGCAAGTACTTCTTACATTTACACAAAACACGATTTTCATTTTTGTATTTTGCATACGTTATTATTTCTGGCCCTCACATCGCCATATTTAACTATATTTTATAGAAATTTTATAACTGCATGTACCTGAGATGTGCTCCGAACTGGAATTATTTTTGCATATTAATTACTTTTGCATATTGACAATTGTCACGTTTCTTGCAATTGCTTTTATTTTAACGCGGCTGTGTACTCTAGCCATTGTTTCTTTCTCAAAATTGAGTTTTTATGATATGTTTGTACCTTGTTATGTTTTTTATAAATACAAGGAATGAAAATCCAGATTTGTAAACTCCAACTGCAATATTTTAAGGATTTTATTTCACTATTCCACTCGTGTTTGAAATTGAAAAGGAAAGAAAATCTTTGTTGTACCAGCAAGGTACACGCGCGCAACAACTCATCGCGTTGCGTATCGCGCAATTTGTTAACGCACAAATACGCGACGCATACGCAACGCTTATCTGCATGCGTGGCGCATCTTATGGAAACACCACGGAAGCACTTATTTCACAAAAACCTAGTGGTCAAATGGCTCCGTTTTAGCTGATAAAATGTGGGTTTTTTCAAGTTCTTTTCCCCGATTTAAATTTCAAGTTATGAATGGATTTCGCTCAAACTTCCCAAGGGGCTGTGGATTTACCCGATGTTCACGTAATATAAGTTACAAAAACGAAAACTGTCGCATTCTCCTGTGAGATTCGATGAAAGTGCAAAATGTGACCACTTTAAACTTCAACGGCCATTATTTCAATGTTCATTTTCTNGGTAAAATGACGATNTAGGTACACGATAACTCAATAAATACAGCATCTATAGGTAGGCAAATATGATCATCGTAAAAAGCATGATCGACTCAAGAAACGGTTTTCTCATTTTTTTATATTTTGGTCTATTTCCGATTTTGGGCATCATTTTGTGCAAATAGGCGTGTTTGAATTTTAAAAAGTTCATTTTGATGCCTTATATGGTCAATATCTCAAAAAATAAGGCCAATATCAAAAAAATAAAAAAACGTTTTTGGAATGGAGCCTCAAGATTGAGCTAAAAACAAAATAAAATATTTTGGAAAGAGTGTTTTTTTGTTATGATGTACCTAACAAATATTGCCAAAAACTCACTTTTTTGTGATTTTCTTCATAATTGTTGTTTTTACCCCAAATCTGTATTTTTATTAAGATTTATTGATGTCTTGCCTTCATAAAAATGTATACTTTTATATGTTTTGCGCGAATAATTACAAAGTTATTGCACTTTTACTACATGCATGTCTGAGAGTACACAGCCACCTTAAGGGAACATACTCTAAAAACCTTTTTTCTGTAACATTATTAACATCCAATGATGTTAAAACCAGTGCTTCGGAATCTATACAATGGACCTGTGACAATTCTCAAAGCCGTATTATAATTGCATTACTTTTCGTTCCAATTGCGTCTCCCCATTGCAAATACGATTATGTCTCTATTGATCTTCACGATTAAAAGTCAAGATAGAGTGAATGGGTTTTCGTCCTCTTATATCTCATTATTTCGGCTTTATATGGACCATTTTCCTATTTCTATTTATTTTTTTTCCTTTTAGGAGAAGTGGTACCCAATATTCTAATTGCTTTTATAATTGCATTCTTTCCTCCATGTGCATTATTGAGGTTGCCTAAAATCTACTTGACCTTATTTTTCTGAAGCCATTTTGCTACACACTGATGTCCAAGGAAAATAAGAGTCAATTAGGGGAATATATCCAAAGACACCGTTTGTGTCAAAAGTGTAGATTAAACGTGGGTAACCCTTGACAGGTTCATATCCCCTCACATTGCCCCCATTAAAATGTTGATGTTGGTAAGTGGTTTATCGTCCACTTATATCTCATTATTTCTGCTTCAAATGTGAATTTTTTATACAGCTTTGTAAATATACTTCGTTTAGATGATATGAACAATTCTGTTAGTTTTGTGATACACCACCATGGACGTCATGTACTGTTCATATGGGCCATTGATACGCCTAATTGATTCTAGAAACCAAACCGCTGAAGAAACTTAATGGAAAATTGGAATATAATTATGTTGGTCTCAATATGAGTGAACGATATTATGTGTTACAACCGGACCCCACCTTTAAATCCAAAAAATGAACATTAACAAATTATTCAGATAACCAAGTTATATTGTTTTACCTTTACATCGTCTAATCACATTTATTAAGTCATCTTTGGAATTCGTCGATTCTCCCGAACCAAGCCCTCCAAGCGTCAAATAGTCCGTTACCACGATGCCTTCGCTTTGCAAAAGCTGATGTATGATTGTGCTAAACGACACAAGGAAAGTCTCAGGTCCTGTAAAAATTGCTACTCTCTTATAGTTCCAATATCTAAGAACGTTTAAGTACAGTAGCGCGATATTTCTATTAGGACTTGTAGTCCTTACAAATGTAGGATACGTTGATTTGTCCGATAGTTTATTGCTGATACATGCAAACGATATCATCGGTTTATTCCAGTATTTGGCTAGGTATCCAGCGGTTTCACAAACAACACTACATGCTGGGCCTATAAAAGCATCGATACTGTGGTCCGTTCCACAATTTGAATAAATCAAATCGACCATCAGTGGAACGCCACGACTTGGATCGCATTTTGTATCCACTAAAGTAAACATGAAATCATGACCAGCCTTGTGGATTTGCTCAAAAGTAACATCGTCTTTTTGTATGTCATCAATTGCGATTGGAATAGCTCCAGCGCTGTGGCTACCTTCTTCGTAGTACCCATCCCAAGGTGTGGCTATTCCTAAATGATATGTTTTGGCCATGCAGATTTGACAGTCAAGAAAACAAATCAAAACAAGTTTGATGATTGCGATTTTCAACATTGTGAGTCCCAGAGAATAAGGACAGTTGAGTTAATTGTAACCTCATGGAGTCTATTCCATATTGTATATTATTGTATTGACGAATTCAATTCCACGCATTGGTCATTTAGCTGGGTTTCCGTCGCGACGCGTCGGTTCGATTCCACCTGAAATGTGAAAAGACACGGCCTTGGTGGTGATTTTCTATCACCCGTGTAGCCAAAAAAATGATGAAAGTTTACAAAACAGTACAATTTTTAAGCGACCTTAATCCACCGAATTGGGCAGTCACAGCACCAGTTTGGTACGGAGCCGAATGATTGGCCGAAAAAATTTCTGACCATACATGTGTGAATGGGTGAACGAGTTTCCGGGTTTTTGCTAACGGGGCTTCCAGATATATCAGTGCAACATCGCGTCGATGTATTATTATGAAAAATTTAGCAATAAGTGTAATAATACTTTTCTTGATCAATGGTGAATTAAAGGAATTGTGACGATAATAGTAAATTACTTTAACTCAAACCGTTCGTAGGTTTTAATCAAAATAATATTAACTTCCTTACTTAGGTGTATTAAAAAGCGAAAAGGCCATTGTAACACTGTTAAAACGTAATAAACCGCAGTTGGTATAGAAGGTCTGACATAAAGGTTTCAAATAAATATATAAAATGCATTAAATGCAAGTTAACTCTCGCCTTACTGGGGACGTGTTTGTTATAACGTATCCTTCCAAAGGGTTTAGGTTGTATTTCATAATTTGGTACCAATATGAATAGTTATGGGATTACTTTATCAAGTGATACCAAAACCGACACAAAGGCGACAAATTTGGATTTTGGCTAACAAGCATCATGGGACTCACAACCACCCAAGACACAAAAGGTGATGGTCAGCGTATCCTCTATATCAGGGGGTAGGTATGATAATAACTTGTTCTGCAAAAAAAGCATAACTAAATGTCCAATTCACCAATTCAAGTGCAGTGTAACACATCTTCATGGTTAGAAATTTAGAATGTTTAACTTTCCTCAATACAGACAATAGTGCAGTTTTGTCTACGGCAAATTCACCGTGACCTTTTCAGCCATAAACCCGCTTAGTGAAGATTAAACCGATATATGCATTACTAAACCATTATAGTAATCGATTGTCCAATGCAAATTCCTTACCACGTGATAATATTAATCCAATCACTGATTTGCTATCATTTACTTATCAAGGCGGTCCCTCGTTATTATAAGGACTATGCTAATAATTAAAAGATTGACATGTAGAGAATTAACCATACTTGATTGACAGACATTACTAACTTTGTACCTATTACGGTTTCGTGGCACCCATCTTCCAAATGCGACCAAGTCAGGGCGGCCCGGTGAAGCAAAATGTGCATTGGATTAACACGGGAGTTTTGGATAAGATGTAGATTTCCTTTATCATACATATGTATGGTCCCCCGTTATTAAAGCTTGTACCTGGTTAAAAATTCAGATATTTTGAAAAGAATAAGTAATTGAAACATAGAGCATGTACTAAAATCATAACTTTTATACCTTTTGATATATGATGCTAATTAGTTCATCTCCTATATCTACAACACATCGTTACCAGTACGGGTCAATTGCCTATTATGAGTGCCCATGTGTTGTGTTCATACATGTAGTTAACAATAACTGCATGATGCGAAAATCATCATCTTAATCAATTGTTCCTCTCCCCCTTTATGTTCTATTGAACTTAGAGGATTTCACCTTTTGCTTCCGAAACCTTTTGGATATCTTGGGAAATTAGTTAAGAACTGTGTCGTATAACACCCCTGCCAGCAACGCAGTTGCCATAGTGAGCGCGTGGGGTGATATGACTTGTCACACTAATTATGTACCGCGTTGCTCTTTATTGACGCGGCGTATTGAATGCTTCCACTTGAAATAGAAATAAATAAATTTATAAAAAATTAATAAAAGTAATTATAAGCAAATAATCGTGTTTATTATTGTATCCTTTACCTCTGCATATATCCTTCACTGTTTTCAAATCACCTCGTACGTAAACTTTTTCTCCAGAGCCATGACCAATAGACGAGTAATGTGCCACAGTTATTCCAGTTTTGATAGTCAATCTGCGTATAGATTCGGATATAGATGCGAATAAACCATCTCGACCTGTAAATATTGCAATCCTTTTGTAGTGAAATATTTGGAGGAGATGTACAACTATTAAACTAAAATTTACTTTACCGGGAGTCCTAGCGAAGGTAGGATAAATCGACTTATCCGATAGTATATTACTGGTGCATCCAAACGATATCATTGGTTTGTTCCAGTGTCTCGCTAGATAACCACCAGGCTCACACACTGTACTACATACTGGGCCGATAAACGCATCAACACCCTTTTCAATCTCACCATCCGCAAATATAAGTTCAGTGATCAGTGGCACTCCATAGCTAGGATCGCATCTGGTGTCCGCCAAAGTAAATTCAAAACCATGGCCAGCTTGGTGAATATATGAGAAGGTAATGTTGTCAGAAATTATATCGTCCAAAGCAACGGGAATGGCACCAGGACTAAGACGGCCAACGTGATGGAATCCATTCCCTCCATGCCAAGATGCTACTATACCTAAATGAAACACCTTCCCATTGCAGCAGATGCTCGTCATCCAAAGAATTACAAACACACTGTAGCGTGTCATCTTTGCTGATCAATATCAATACTGTACTTCGTTTCGTTTGAGATATCTTTTTATTTCGAATAAATTTTGTTAAAAAAAATACTCTCCACTGATGCAGCTATTAGTCCGATAAATTTAATGTGGATACATATCAAAATTCTTAGCAAGGGTGTGATAAATAGACTTATCTGAAGCAGAATTACTTGCGCATGTAAAAGAAATCATTAGTATGTAGCAGAGTCTCGCTAAATACCTGTCATGGGCTTACTCAAAATGGTGATCCAATGAAGATGATAAATGCTGGGATGTTTCTTTCGAAGACCCCGTTCGCAAATGAAAGTTATTTAGAATTGGGATTATATCTGTCCACATAAAATGAAAAACAACCTTGCAATTTTTTTACAAGTATAGATGGTCAGATTTGTTCTAGTCTAATACCAATAAGCTGTATTAAACTAAAACGCGTATCGAGATCAACGTCGTTCATTGTTGTGGTTATTGGTCGGTATTGTCAACTTTTATACATTCATGAGCAGCTTTGTGTATATGCTCAAAAGTAATATCGTCTCCTTTAATATGTTGCCAATTGCGAATGTAATAGCTCCAGCGCTGAGTCTCCATACGGCGTAGAACCCTTTCCAACGCACTGCAGGTTTGACAGTTCACAAGGAGAATAAGAACAATTTTGATGGTTGTGGTTTTCACCATTTGCGACGTTCCTATAATGTGCAAAAATGCTTGCATTGTACGTGACTAAACGACAAATTTACCAGCTCAAAATTAATTGCAGTGTGAAACATGATCTTTGTTAGAATATAGCGACCTTGGAAAATGTTATCAAACGATGTAACATTTGCTGACGTGTCGCTATCTCTATCCAAAAACATTATCGAGTAAAGAAATATTATTGTTGCTCAATATAAACGAATATCATCATCTTAATGTACCTGCCCTTCCCTTTTATGTTCTTCAAAGTTCTTAATGTGGAAGACAATCATGACAATGGGTCATTTTTGCCACAGAACTGAAAATATATTCTGAATTTACTTTGTAAGTTTGTCTCAGCTCGGGCGCATAGCCCTACCTAATAAACAACCCAATCAATACGTATTGGCATAATTATTAGGTGAAACAGGCGAATGCAATATTGCTTGAGTAATAAATACTTGCTTTTACCATCCTAATACATTATCCCCTTATTCATCATTTTACCGCTGCCATTGAGTTCATCATCTCATTTTCTGATAACCAAACTACGTAGTTTTACCTTTACATCGTTTAATCACATTTTTTTTCATCTTTTGACATCGCATCATCCCCCGAACCAAAACCGCACATCGTCAAGTAGTCAGTTACCACGATATCTTCTCCTTCCAAAAGTTGATGTATGATTGTGCTAAACGAAATGAAGAAAGCCTCGGGACCTGTGAAAATTGCTACTCTCTTATGGTTCCATACTCTAAGAAGTTGTAAGAACGGCATCGCGATGTATTTATTAGGACCTGCAGTCCTTACGAATGTAGGATACATTGTCTTATCTGATAGTTTATTGCTGAAATAGGCTATTGAAATCATCGGTTTGTTCCAGTATTTGGCTAGGTATCCAGCGGTCTCGCAAACAACATGCTAGTCATATCAATGCATCGATATACGATACTGTGATACTGTGGTCCATTCCACAATTTGAGTAAATCATATCGACAATCAGTGGAACACCGTAACGTGGATCGCATTTCGTATCCACCAAAGTAAACATGACTTCATGCCCAGCCTTGTGGAATTGTTCGAATGTAATATCGTTTTTTTGTATGTCATCAATTGCGAGCGCTGTGGCTACCTGCCAGGGCAGCGGCGTGCGCATGATTTTTTGACTGGTGAGGTACACATTCCTGTTCCCCCGAATGACTGCGCCCAAAAGGTTGACCCAATTTTTTCCGATGGTTTAGAAAAGCGAAGAGCACCAGCGCGCTGTTTAAATGTTTACAAGGTCGGGTTATGTTCAACACCCTATGTTTTTTGTGTGTGATGAAATAAAGAACCATGTCCATTTCAAGTAATACATATTTATTATCATTGACTTTCAAACTTGCAAGATCAAGCATTGACTAAAGTAAATAAAATGGTTAACTTTGATAATGCTCCAGTAAAGATGTTATTACACGTATGGCCCTGCACAGTGCAGATTGCACTCAGGAATTGTATTTAGATTGTTTAAAGCATGCATTTTGTATTCAGAAAATATCACAAATCAGGTTAGTACATATATAAATTCATTCTGTGCTTAAAATGTTCATTATATTCCGACTTTAACTATTCATGTAAGTAATTCAACAAAAGAAGTTTAACAAAAGAGAAATGTTTGAGTGCTGAAAATGTTAATATAACAAATTATTTAGCATTTCACCATAATTGAGCATAAACTATTCACTGCTTTCGTTAAGCATGTTTTGCACTAACTTTACATTTTACAACAAACAGAAACAAATGACTGATTCAGAGTTTCAAAATTTAATTCAGCGTAAACTGCTGCTGTTATGGAACATTTATTTAAAATACATATTTTACTTCGGGATCTTTGATTCACTAAAATATCACTGGTTGCGTCTCCCTCACCAATTATTAAATAAGCTGTTACTTGTATGCAATGTGAAACAATAATATGAACGTAGGTCTGTCACAAATTCAATAGCAATTGAACATAGTGGCGCACAGGGCCGTCGCTAGACCATTTTCTCGGGGGGGTGTCGAAAAAAAGTTTACTGGTATATAGCCTGATATGATTGCCACCCCTGGCGCTTCGGGTAGAAGACCCCCCTGACCCCCCCCCCCATGGTCGGCCATGACTGGGTCCCCGCAGCACCTGACTGGTGTTGTGACTGCCCAATTGGGTGGATTAAAGCCGCTTAAAATTCGATGTTAGATTATTTTGTGTTGTAAACTGTCATCATTCTTTTGTCTACGTGTAACATGGGTGATAGAATGCAGTTTAAAATACCCTCCAAGACCGCATCATTTCACATTTTAGGTGAGATGGAGCCGACGGGGACCCAAATATGGCTGCCATTGAGGTGTAGGAATGCGTGAAATTGGATTCGTCTATAGTAGTACCAAATATAGCAAATATTGACATAACCATTTCAGTTAATTGCTAACAAACGGAAGATGGAGATTAAAGAAGTAAAGTACAGCAAGCAAAATTACACTGGCATAATTTCACTTAAAGCCATAATGTATAATCTACGGAAATTGGGTTATTTTTTTAATGGCATGCTTTGTATGCATTGTTACTTTAGTTGCAAATCATTTTTGCTTGCTTTGAGAACTGTATCCATATTTGTGTAGTCCAACCAATAGGACCATTTGAATTGTTTCCTCCGAGTATTAAAGGGCATTTCGTGATCCACAGCCTCATCCCCCACTTTTCCCAAAAAAGTTGAGATTTTTACACCACTGGATACCTCTGGCTACATAATGTTTATGTACCAAATATTTCTTGCAGATTAATTCGTTTAGCAAAAAGATCGCCAAATTTTGAATTTCGTTCTGGTGCACCAGAACGAAATTACAACACATTGTCTATGGAGCAGTGTAATACACATAATCATGCATAACTCGCAAACGCAAAATCTGAATGAACTGAAATTTTGGAAATAAGCTTTTTTCGTGGATATCTACTGAAAAATGTCATAAAAAGAGGATGCTAGGATCACGAAATCCTCCTTTAAGCTATAAAACACGTCTGAAATGGTCCTGTGTAGTAGGACTAGCATAAATATTGCAACTAAAGCCCCATACAAATATAAGCAATTCAAGCATATTGTTAATATTTATTGGAGGATGTGGTTATAGATATAAACAAACCAGTCAGCCACCTGGACAACCGATTCTTTAGAAATGCTTAGTCGCGCTAAAAGTCGATCGATACATGTTAAAATCAGCACAATTCAGAGATACATCTTTTTGCTATGAAATTAATTTTCTCGGTCAAATATAAAGGAATCTTTTTTTTTCTTCAGTAATGTCAGTTAAAAACTTGGTGCTTGGATATACATTTTTTTATTAATCCTGGTGTTAAAATTAAGCATCAAATTGTGTCTTTTAGTGTGATATTTTTGATTTTTATAGGCCTTGAGTTCGCCCGCGAGCTTTTTACGGAATTCATTTTTTAGCGTCTCAAACTAATATAGTTGGCTAAAGAAAGATATTTCCCACCTCTGTAAAGCACATCGTGTGGGTCTATATGTTATAGTTTTGTCAGAATTTCCGTTTTTATTTTACCCTTTTTCCCTTCATGCTCCGAAAATGTCAAACTCAGTACTTTTATCTCGTGAGCAACCAGCAGAAATAGTCGATATTTTCATTGTTGTCATCCAGGGCAATTTTCCATTGAAAAGCAAATATTGCCCGACCAGCGATTTAGTAGCCCAAATCCCCAATTGGGTTTTCTGGTAAATGAGGTGAATTTTAAAAATGTGCTACCGCGATAGCCTGCAATTTCAATTTATATGGATTCCATGATTATGAAAACCATTTTGTCTGTCTGTTTGTTTGTTTACCTAGGTTAGTCCGTATTAAGAGACGCACGCTTGAGGTCCATGGAAAAATCCACGGTCCAAACCTAGAAAAATTAGCGTGTTATTATACGGGATTTTAATCTTTTGTCCCTCCTATCTCCAGGTGAATTTTGTATGACCTACCCCCCCCCCCACCCCCACCCCACCCCCATCGCGGGTTGCCATTTTCATTACACCCTTCAGACTTGTGTTCGGGTTTGTTTTTAATTTGACATGTAGGCGTATACCTAAATGTATAGCTATGCTATATTTTATTATGTAATATCATGTACATGTAGGCCTATGGGGTGGGTGGGTGCAAAGGTGTGTGAGGTGGGTAGTGGGGGTGTATGTAGGGAAACTTTGGGGTGGTACTCAACACACTTTAACCATGACTTCCAATGCAAGGCTTATTATTGCCACAAATGTTTTTTTTCCTTAAGGTTATTTAATAGGTTTTTATAAACTTCCATGTTTAACCTGGTATTGTTTTGGCTGCTTCATTAGGGCCTATGACTTTCGGTGGGTTTCCAAAAGCAGTTTCAAATAAACACAAACAAAAGGCACCATACCCAGTCACCTTCGTGACAATTGAAACACTACGTCAAGTATTAACATCCAAGTTATTCTGTTTTTATAGGCAAGCAATTTTAAATAATTGCTTGAACAGGTTTTTGTTTAAAAACAAAAACCTGTTTAAGTTAACAATGATAATGAATGGTTCTTATAAGGCACAATCTCTGATGAGGAACTCAAAGCGCGTAAAGCACGAAATTTACAAACAAACATAAAAACAATCAATTTATAAAGATTGGTTTTAAGCTGGCGTTTAAATAACGAAAGTCTGGGGGCGTTACGAAGGTTATTTGGAAGTGTGTTCCAAACAGTTTGCTTGATCATAAAACATACAGCGTAATATTATGTTTTGTAAAAGAAAGTTTTGTTTAAAATATTGCCCAATTGCATGTAAGATTGTCGGGCAAAGTTGTTTTGAGGAGAAGCAAATTTCAACACATTGGTCCGATGATCACGGTGATGATGAAATCAAATAATTAATCACTCACGTGATGAAAGATCCTCATCGTGCTATAAACATGATCAGTCAGTGGCGTAGCTGCCGGGGGCAGGGGGCAATTGCCCCCTGGCAAAATTTGCCTATTTGGGCCCCCGCCCCCTAGTGCAACGGAAAAAAGAGGAAAAAGGAGGGAGAAAGAAGAAAAAGAGAGAGAGAGAGGGGCAGAGAGGGAGAAGAGGGGCAGAGAGATGGAAAATCCATACGATATGCAATACCATACGATTATATTCAATAAGCCTGGCAAAAAGTGTCTATTTGGGCACCCGCCCCCCCCCAAGTGCAGAGAAATGTGTTGGATTTTGGCCCCCGCCCCATACAGGCTTGCCCCCTTGGAAAAAATCCCAGCTACGCCGCTGTGATCAGTAGGAGCGCTATTAGGCCTGGGAATTTCGTTACTATATTGAAGTTCTGGCAACACTGAAGCCATGCGGGTATTCCTATTAAACCCAGGGATATCGATCCACAATGCTAGTATTAGCCTTAGATTTCACGCGTTGATTTTGAAAAATTTTCAGGCGGGAGTAAAAAATGGTGAAATCAAAACGGAAATTCTGACAAAACTATGATATATCGCTCACGGTGATGTGCGTTAGAAAGTTGGGAAAATCCTTCATTAGCGAACTATATTACTTTGAAAAGCTAAAAGGTTGATCCAAAAAGGCTCGCGGGCAGAGTTTAAGCCTATCAAAATCGAAAATCTTACACGAAATGACTGAATTTCACGCCTAAGTTTATCACTAGAAATTAAAAAAAATACAGTATCAAGCACTACAATTTGACCTGACATTTACTGAAAAAATGAAAATGATTGCTTTTTATTTGGCCGAGAAAATTAATTTTACATTGAAAAGGTGTAACTCAAAATTTAGCTCATTTCAACACCAAATTCGATCGTTTGTATTGCCTCATTAAATGACTGAGTGAGCCTTGCATAACAAAAGAATCGGTTGTCCAGGTTGCTAACTTGCTGGTAGGGAGGATTATGAGGTTGATTGGTATTATCTAGGAGTTTGTTTGCCAAGCGCTTACCAGGTAATGGAGCGTGATGGAGATGAAGTGGATAATATGTTTACTTCTAGATCTTGGTCTTTTTTAATCAGCCTGTATAATGCGGAAGGTACAGAATACGGTGCTTACTATAAGTAGACTTATAAGTAGTAAGAGAATAAATATAATATCAGTAGGAGCAAGTGGTAACAATATTCTAATTGCTTTCGTTAGTTACTAGGAAGACTCGCACAATAACATAGCGGTATTCTTTAATGACCAAGGAAGATTAGAGTCACATAATGGTATAAAGTATGCACAAGAAGTAACGCAGCTGTTATAAATACGCTTATAGCTTCAAAACTAATAATTGTTTCCACAATATTTCTACATAGAAAGAAGGAATGATTTATTTACGCGCATTTTGATACCCCATTTGTCAAATGTCGTTCATTAAAACCACACAGTAGTGCTTTTAAAGAAAAATACCCGAATTTAAAAGTTGCCGTTTAGAGCGATCAATGGTTATTACGCAAGCATTGTGGCACGTAAAACCCTCCATTATCTTCGCGCTGACTTCAAATCAGTACAAATAGCTGCAACTTTTAAATTATGGCATTTGTCTTTATTAATGCTGTATTAATAATATTGTGCGAAATTGGACAAAATTGGGTATCAAAATGCGCGTAAATAAATCATCCTTCTTTCTATGTTGAAATATTGTGAACACAATAATTAGTTCTGACACTATAGCCGTATTTATAACAGCTGCGTTACTTTTTGTGCAGACTTTATATGCATTATATATGTCAAAAATGCAATGAAGTAGATCAAAATCATGAAAATAACAACATATACAAAGTATAGAGTTTACCTTTACATCGTTTAATCACAATTGTCAAGTCTTCTTTGGAAACACCAGCCGTCAAATAGTCCGTTACCACGATGCCTTCGCTTTGTAAAAGCTGTCGTAAGGTCGTGGAAAACGAAATGAGGAAAGTCTGGGATCCCGTAAATAGTGATACTCTCTTATAGTTCCACAATCTAAGAATGTATAAGTATATCAGTGCGAGGTGTGTATTTCCATTACCTATAGTTCTTGCAAAAGTAGGGTACGTGGATTTATCTGCCAATCTATTGCTTGTACAGCCGAATGATATCATTGGTTTATTCCAATGTCTGGCTAGGTAACCCCGAGGTTCGCACACTACACTGCAAGCTGGACCTATAAGAGCATCGACGGATTGATCCAGTTTACCATTTCTTAATATAAAATCAGCTACCAGTGGTATTCCATGGCTGCCATCACATTTTGAATCCTCCCAAGCAAATTCAAAATCATGTCCGGCTCTGTGAATTGCAGAGAATGTGACGTTGTCAGATTTTATTTTCTGTAGAACGATTAAAATTGCTCCAGCGCTATGGCTTCCTGCTGGATAAAATCCGTCCCACGGAATAAGTACCCCTAAGTTGAATACTTTGCCAAAACATTCATGGTAAAGTAATATCTGAAGAAAACATTTCCAGATACATATTACCATGTTGATTCAAAACATTATTTCCTGAACGAGGTTGCAAGTAAACTGTGTGGCATACAATACTGAAGTAACATAATACGATGCTTATTATGAGCGGACTGATATAGAGCATTCATAAATGCTACACCAAAAACATTTATTGCGTCTGCGTGATTCAACAATGATTATACAGGGTTCCAAGGATTCAAGTCTCCTTAATACATTTTGGTATAATCCAAAAACTACTTAGTACTGATTTTGTTTTGCTACCTTTTATCATTTTCACTGAAAAAAATGCAGACATTTATGACATTTCCGACCAAATAAAAAAGTATTACCTTACTTGCCTGTTAAGGAATAAGGTAAATTATGCATATTCAGCGTGATTCTGTTATAGCTGAGTCTCAGTTTTTTTCTCACATTTTTGGCTTTGCTTTTCGCTTTTTATATTTATAAGTATACCCGTGTGTGAACGCGCTCTCGCCACTTTGGGAAAGTATGGCTATGTACAAAAGTTTGAATAATAAGGGTTAATCCTTATCATTTTGTTGTGGCAGTAATAACTACTTATAAGCTTTAACTACTGTCTACCATGACAAGCTCATTAACAAGTTTAAGAAGTTTTGTATTTTCAAAAAAATCTCTATTCGCCATTCGCCCAAAAGTCCATTTTTATTTCTCGCGCGTTCTTGGCAATGCGCCAGAAGGATTTTGCATAGTGTACGCAGTAATTAAAGTACGCGGTTGATAGGCGTACGCACAAATAACACGCACTTTGCGGGTAGAAAATCGTTTTGAGATGACCGTGCGGAGGGTCATTTGAACTCGATCTTCGTTTGCTGGGATCAATCTAAAACATCATGAGATATTATAGTTGCTGTGATATTAGGTGAAAATATGCACACGAATGAGACGCAAATGATCTTGCAATAAATTGTAACCCCTTTTCTGTTACGCAGAATTTCCTTACAAATATATATGTTTACCTCTGCATCGTTGGCGCACAGTTGATATAACACCTGTCGTGTCTCCGATACCAATTGTAAAAGAATCGGTTACTTCTATGCGATGATTGAGAAACAATAAACGTAGGTCTGTCGCAAATTTCATAAAGAAATTCTGTGGTCCATTAAAAATCGCAACTCTCTTAAAATTGAATATCTGTATACTTTCGAAAAATGCTGTCTCGAAGAAGTCGAAAGTGCCTAAAGTTCTTGCGAATGTAGGATAAGTTGCTTTATCTGATAAGGTATCGCTCATACAGCCGAATGATATCATTGGTTTGTTCCAATGTCTGGCTAGATAACCCCCAGGTTCGCACACTACACTGCAAGCTGGTCCTATAAGAGCATCGACGGATTGGTCCGGATCACCATTTCCAAATATAAAATCAGCTACCAGTGGTACTCCGTGGCTGCCATCACATTTTGAATCTACCCAAGCAAATTCAAAATCATGTCCGGCTCTGTGAATTGCAGAGAATGTGACGTTGTCAGATTTTATTTTCTGTAGAACGATTAAAATTACTCCTGCGCTATGGCTTCCTGCTGGATAAAATCCGTCCCACGGCCAAAGAACACCCAGGTGAAACACTTTGCCATCACAGTTTTGCAGTAATATCAGCAGGTAACATGTCCAGAAATACGGTCTCATCATTTTCACAGCTCTAGAAACTCTCTTTAACACCTTACCAATGATTTCTTCTTATTGTAAGTCGTCAATAGCCAGTGATGACGTCATTGCTTCGTGAAGATGTACATTATGAGGCTCTTAAACATATACACGTAATAGATACATGCCTAGTAAAACGATGGACACCAGCCCAAGCCCTGACCAATGTGGGACTCTATTTAGGTTGAGGACCATATCTGTGGTATCATCAATTGCCACAAGCAATACGGAGAACCCTACAACAACCAACTGCGGCATTCAATGAGAAGTATCGACAACTCGATGGTCTGATTTGGGCCATAAGATCCCAGCTATCGGAGAGACGCAGAAAACCTATCGGCCCAAATTGAAATTGATGATGATTCTACACTAGAAGCCTTCATCCGAGGCACGACCTGCGAATTTGCATGAAGCCATTAGCAGCTCGTGTCGCCCAATCACTCTTCGAATTAACAGACAGGAAAGATGACCGGATGTTATTTGCTTTACGTCCGAATTTCCATTTAACGTGTATTAAGTAAGGCTACTTACATCCTAACCAAATTTATTAAGTAGATCTATCAATCTTTTTGACTTACCTGTGCCATATGAAACCAACATTATAAAGGGTTTACTTATAATTTGATTTTTAAAGTCGGATCACGTGGGCTAATTTCCCAGGAAAATTTTGGA
The DNA here is from genome assembly GCF_039555335.1 of Amphiura filiformis. NCBI lineage: Eukaryota > Metazoa > Echinodermata > Ophiuroidea > Amphilepidida > Amphiuridae > Amphiura > Amphiura filiformis. The sequence continues at coordinate 5,079,169 of NC_092647.1, forward strand.
CGCATTGTCGAGATATTCTCTTTTGTAGGCAGATCCAAACCGTCCAAGAGACGGGCTAGGACTGGTGGATTTTGTAATGTCAGAGAGGGCCTGTCATGGGCCCATAAGCACTGAACAAATGCTAGGACTGGTGGATTCTGTAATGTCAGAAAGGGGGCCTGTCATGGTCTCATAAGCACTGAACAAGTGCTATTTCAGTCTACTATATGCAAGTAAATTTTTATCTATTCTAGCCAGCGAAAGAACTAAGCATCACACTACAAACCCTGCTTCTACTCCTATAGTGATTTTACCATTTTTAAAACACCGACTGAAAACCCCATTCATATCAAATTTCATGACAATGAATCATTGTTTTATACTAAAAGATGATTGCATAGTGGCTGAGTAATCCGACACATAAAATTAAAGAAAATAAACTCGCAATAAAATCAATCAAAATCACGTCGATATCGAGCAACAAAAATGATTTTAAAAAAGGAGAAATTTGGGAGGGTAGCCAACAGATTTTTTTCTATTCACAGGTTTTCAAATTTTCAATGCTACGAAATGTATGTCAAGTTATGCAAATGAAAGTTTTGTAATTTTAGGGGTTATTTCTTTTGAACCCTGTATATAATTTTACTTTTACATCGTTTGATAACATTTTCAAAAAAATCACTCAATCTGGTTAAATGTTATTTTAAATGACAATTTTCTATCGCCGAGATGTAAACAAAGCGTGTCTCCTACACGAATATTCCTATACACAGCCCAATGCAGATTTCACACCGCCAAATCATAGTCCCATAGAGATGTGTCTTAAATATGTCTTAAGAAAACGTCATTTTTTCTTCACAGTTCTTGACTCAGTTCTTAGCGACAGCTATAATGGTTGAAATCAGCCCTTGGCTGATCCCTCTATCTGGGCAAAAAAATAGGTTGACCGTCAATATTTTTACGACTGGCCCTCGAAATCTATGATGTCCGAGAATTACCGAATTTACATGCAAAATCATTACAGTGTTACCGTATAGAAAATAGAAGAAAAAGGCTGCTTAAAATGATTAAAAAATCAAAACAATGCATGACCTTGCATCATTGACATCAACAATAATGTTACTGCGGAAAAACATTTCAACGCGGGAGTACGTCATATTATTGTTTCTCAACAACTATAATTGGTGAGGGAGACGCAACCAGTGATATTTTAGCCGTGAATCAAAGATGCCGAAGTAAAATATGTATTTTAAATAAATGTTGCATAACAGCAGCAGTTTTCGCTAAATTAAATTTTGAAACTCTGAATCATTAATTTGTTTCTCTTTGTTGTGAAATGCAAAACATGCTTAACAAAAGCAGCGAATAGTTTATGCATAATTATGGTGAAATGCTGAATGCCCTTTGTCATTGTTGTAACATTTGCAGCACTAAAACATTTCTCTTTTCTTAAACTTCTTTTGTTAAACCTTTGAGTTTGACACTGGTTTGGATGTGTCGCTTGCTGAATTGAATAGTTAAAGTCGGAATATAATGAACATTTTAAACACAGAATGAATTTATTTATGTACTAACCTGATTTGCTTAAAGTGATATTTTCTGAATACAAACGATCTAAATACAATTTCTGAGTGCAATGTGCAGAGCCTTACGCGTTAAAGATTTTATTGCCGTTATTCAATGTTTGAACTGGAATATTTGAAAGTCACTGATAATAAATGTATTGTATTACTTAGACAGGAAGTTATTATGTTCCTGCTCACATACCATAACTTTGGGCCAATCTGAGTGAGTTCATCTCCTACTCAAACACGTATTTTAATTGTATATTAATTATGTTGTATTAACCAGTAGTTAGTTATAATGGGAGATCTGTCGAGTTAACATCGTATTATGATTACATAGATATAAAATATCACTTCTACTACTTTACATCTTATTCCCTGTTTGATTAATTTGTATCCAGGTTTTATTTGGTGGAGAATCCGGTTTTGATCTTATTTCTATAATGGCTTCTACGAAAATGCCAAAGTTTGATGGATACAGTGACGTATCACCCCTTGTGTGGCTGGAAAAATACACAATTTTTGCAACTAGTAAAGGATGGACACCAGCCCAATTCCTGACCAATGTGGAACTCTACTTAGGCGAAGGACCCTATCTGTGGTATCGTCAATTGCCACAAGCAACACGGAGAAACCTACAACAGCTGACTGCTGTATTCAACGGAAAGTATCGACAACACTATTGAGAGACGCCAGTCTCCAACAGAAACAGTGGAGAAATACGCGAAAACTATCGGCCCAACTTGAACTTCATAATGATTCTACACTGGAAGCCTTCATCCGCGGACTTCGTCCAACTCTTAAGGCTGAACTGATCAAGGCATGGCCTGGCACTTTGCATGAAGCCATTAATGCAGCTCGTGTCGCACAATCACTCTTCGAATTAACACACATGATAGATGACAGAATGTTATTTATAATGGTAGTGACCATTTACGTCATAATTTCCATCTAACATGTATTAAGTAAGGCTACTCACATCCTAACAAAATATATTAAGTAGATCTATCCATCTTGTTGAGTTAACTGTGCCATTTGAAACCAACATATCAAAAGCCCATGAGCGAAAACAAACGAAGTACCTTGACCTTATGTCCGACATTTCAGATAATGGGTTTACTTAAAATTTCAGATCACGTGGGCTCATTGCCCAGGAAAATGTTGGACGCATTATCGAGATATTCTCTTGTGTAGGCAGATCCAAACCGTTCAAGAGACGGGTTAGGACTGGTGGATTTTGAAATGTCAGAGAGGGGGACTGCCATGGTCCCATAAGCACTGAACAAGGACTATTTTAGTCTACTATTTACAAGTTAATTTTTTATCTCTTCTAGCCAGGGAAAGAACTAAGCATCACAATACAAACATTACTTCTACTCCTATAGTAATGAAATCCCATTCATTACCAATTTCATGTCAATGAATCATTGTTTTATACTAAAAGATGATTGCATGGTGGCTGAGTAATCTGATTAATAAAATTAAAGAAAATATTGATCCCGTTGATATCGAGCAAGAAAAATAATTTTTAAAAGGAGAAAATTGGGAGGGTATAGCCACAAGATTTTTTCTATTCACAGGTTTGCAATTTTTCAAATCAACGAAACGTATGTCAAGTTATGCAAAGAAACGTTTTGTAATTTTATGGGGTGGTATTTCTTTTGAACCCTGTATATAATTTTACCTTTACATCGTTTGATAACATTTTCCAAGTCTTCTTTGGAATCCGTCGATTCTCCCGAACCAAGCCCTCCAAGCGTCAAATAGTCCGTTACCACGATGCCTTCGCTTTGCAAAAGCTGATGTATGATTGTGCTAAACGACACAAGGAAAGTCTCGGGTCCTGTAAAAATTGCTACTCTCTTATAGTTCCAATATCTAAGAACGTTTAAGTACAGTAGCGCGATATTTCTATTAGGACTTGTAGTCCTTACAAATGTAGGATACGTTGATTTGTCCGATAGTTTATTGCTGATACATGCAAATGAAATCATCGGTTTATTCCAGTATTTGGCTAGGTATCCAGCGGTTTCACAAACAACGCTACATGCTGGGCCTATAAAAGCATCGATACTGTGGTCCGTTCCACAATTTGAATAAATCAAATCGACCATAAGTGGAACGCCACGACTTGGATCGCATTTTGTATCCACTACAGTAAACATGAAATCATGGCCAGCCTTGTGGATTTGCTCAAAAGTAACATCATCTTTTTGTATGTCATCAATTGCGATTGGAATAGCTCCAGCGCTGTGGCTACCTTCTTCGTAGTACCCATCCCAAGGTGTGGCTATTCCTAAATGATATGTTTTTGCCATGCAGATTTGACAGTCAAGAAAACAAATCAAAACAAGTTTGATGATTGCGATTTTCAACATTGTGAGTCCAAGAGAAAAGAACAGTTGAATTCGCCGTAACCTCATGGAGAGTGACGTAAATCATCTGAATGGCATCTCCGGAGTATATTCTATATTGTATATTGTTGTATAGACGAATCCAATTCCACGCATTAGTCATTTAGCTGGGTCTCCGTCGATTCCATTCTGAAATGTGAAATGACACGGCCTTGGTGGGGTTTTAAACTGCGTTCTATAACCCGTGTTACGCGTAGGCAACAAGAATGATGAAAGTTTACAACACAATACAATTTGTTGGGACGGTGTCTGTTAAAATATTAATTTGTAAGCAAGGTTGAAAAGAAAATTACTAATTGCTTTTACTTTTTCATTTAAACAATAATTAACAAATCAAATGTCCAATATTAACCCTTCAAACAATGCTTCCCATTAGATTAAAATTTAATCAAGTGTGCACAAATTGATGGTGCTTTGTTTAGCAATGTACCACTCTTTAAGTTAAACATGGGTAATTAAAAAGCATGATGAAAGCTACTGGAATTTGGTTTGTTCCAATGTCTGGCTAGGTAACACCCAGGTTCACACACTACACTAAGAGCATCGACGGATTGATGCAGTTCACCATTTCCAGATATCAAATCAGCTATCAGTTGTACTCCGTGGCTGCCGTCACATTTGGAATCCTCAAAATCATGTCCGGCTCTGTAAAATGCAGAGAATGTGACGTTGTCAGATTTTATTTTCTGTAGAGCGATTAAAATTGCTCCAGCGCCTATGGCTTCCTGCGGGATAAAATCCGTCCCACGGCCAAAGAACACCCAGGTGAAACACTTTGCCATCACAGTTTTGCAGTAATATCAGCAGATAACATGTCCAGAAATACGGTCTCATCATTTTCACAGCTCTAGAAACTCTCTTTAACACCTTACCAATGATTTCTTCTTATTGTAAGTCGTCAATAGCCAGTTATTGTTCCGTAAAAGGTGTACAGTATGATACTTTTAAACATAAACACGTACCAGCAGATAAATATATGCCTTTAATGATAATATTTTACCCACGACTCGACTCAAGTACATAATTTAGCCCTAGCGAGTTTCGTATTGCGCATCAATTCTCTTTGGAAATTTGAAACACAGAGCTGGACCCTTGAAGCGATGAAAAGAATATAGAAACAACATTTTTAAAAAAGAGCCATATCCATTTCAAGTAAAACATATTATCATTGACTTTCAAACATTCCAGTTCAAACATTGAATAACGGCAATAAAATGTTTAACGCGTAACTGCACATTGCACTCAGAAATTGTATTTAGATCGTTTAAAGCAGGTCTTTTGTATTCAGAAAATATCACTTTAAGCAAGTCAGGTTAGTACATAAATAAATTCATTCTGTGCTTAAAATGTTCATTATATTCCGACTTTAACTATTCAATTCAGCAAGAGATACATTCAGACCAGTGTTATTTAAGTTTAACAAAAGAAGTTTTACAAAAGAGAAATGTTTTAGTGCTGCAAATATTGCGAATGTTACAACAATAACAAATTACTTGAAGGGGACTCCGCATTTCACCATAATTGTACGTAAACTATTCATTGCTTTTGTTTGTTAAGTATGTTTTGCATTTCACAACAAACAGAAGCAAATTAATGGGTTTCAAAATTTAATTCAGCGTAAACTGCGGCTGTTATGCAACATTTATTTAAAATACATATTCTATTTCGGCATCTTTGACACTACATTGCAAGCTGGCCCTAGAAGAACATCGACAGATTTACCCAATTCACCAATGAAATTAGTGGAATTCCGTATAAACCATCATTACATTTTGAATCCATCCAAAAAAATTTAAAATCATGTCATCATCAATGTCCGGCTCTGTGATTTTCATCGAATATGACATTGTTTAGCGAATTTTCAGCAGAGTAGTTTATTTTTGTTAAATGTAGCTTCCGGTGCGTCTGCGTGGTTTACTTCGCTCGGGTAGCTAGCTGCCCTCGTGAAGTAAACCACGCAGACGACGCGGACGCATCGTTGTTAATCGGTGATGAACAACGATGAAAAATGATTTACCTTTACATCGTTTAATCACATTTGCCAAGTCATCTTTGGACACAGTACCATCTCCAGAACCAAGCCCTCCAACCGCCAAGTAGTCCGTTACCAAGATGTCTTCGCTTTGAAAAAGTTGACGTATAATTGTGCCAACCGAAATGAAGAAAGCCTGGGGACCCGTGAAAATTGCTACTCTCTTGTAGTTCCACAATCTAACAAGGTGTAAGTACGAGCGCGCGATGTATCTATAGGGACCTGAAGTGCGTACGAATGTAGGATACGTTGATTTGTCCGATAGTTTATTGCTGATACATGCAAACGATATCATCGGTTTATTCCAGTATTTGGCTAGGTATCCAGCGGTCTCGCAAACAACACTACATGCTGGACCTATGAAGGCATCGATACTGTGGTCCGTTCCACAATTTGAATAAATCATATCGACCATCAGTGGAACGCCATGGCTTGGATCGCATTTTGTATCCACTAAAGTAAACATGAAATCATGACCAGCTTTGTGGATTTCCTCAAATGTAACATCTTTGTGTATGTCATTAATTGCGAGTGTTATTGCTCCAGCGCTGTGGCTACCTACTGCATAAAAGCCTTTCCAAGGTGCGGCTATTCCTAAGTGAAATGTTTTTGCCATACACGTTTGGCAGTCCACAAAGAGAATAAGAACAAATTGGATGACCGAGATTTCCAGAAGAAGGTGGCGTCTCTCTCGATCCCGTGTACGATCCACTGCTGAAAACCAAAACATCATCACCACTTTCGGGAAATGTCAACAAGAAGGTTCGCTGGAAAAGCCGTGGCCCAAGACACTACGATTAAGCCGTCAGGCCAGATGGCGAAAGATAAGGTAGTGAATTTTCATTGGATTTGCATTGCCTAAACGTTTGAATTACTGTATATAAGCATTATTATTTTATACCTGCGTGATAAGATCCGGTCCAAGATGCATCGATACCCAAGTAAAAACCCTCCCCATTGCAGCAAATGCGAATCATCCAGAGTATCATCACCTAGAAGCTGTATCATCTTTGCTGATCAATAGTAATGATGAATTGTACTTCGTCTCATTCTCTCCAACTATGTCGGGTACATTACTGATGTAAGTTCTTAGTTATGCATAATTTTACAATGTAAACATAGAGCAAATCTGATAATGGTGGAATAAATATCAGAATAAATAGATTTATCTCTGTAAGAACATTACTCATTGTTTTGTACCAAAGTCTTGCTAGATAACCGCCATGGGCCCACTCACTATATTGTATGCTGGTTCAATGCAACGAAGATGATGAACATGGAGACATTTCTTTCCACAACACCGATCACAAAATGTTATCTTATCAATAGGATTATATCTGAGAATTATCCAGGTAACATGAAAGCCAAGCTTTGTCAGTTTGGTAAATTCACAGAAAAAAATGTTGTCAGATTGGTTCTGGTATAATAGCAATAGGTATTCCAGCGACAGTATGACGCCAACTTTATGGTATCCTTTCAAAATAGCACCAATAGCCAATGAGAACGCTTTCCCATCGCGGCAGGTGTTTCCAACAAACTACGAACACACTGACAAGTGTCATTTGTAATTGCTATAGAAAGTTTAAGTTAGTATCTTCACTAAATACTATGCAGGAAGTTTCCTTCTCCTTCACAGAGATCGTGTACCATACTGACTGTAAACTATTTGATTCTTTTGAACATGCAGTAAGTAATAACAACATGCAATTACTGTTAAAGCACTTATCATCTGAATTTTTATTGGCTAAATGGAAATGAAGGTTTGTAGGAAATGTAGTTATTTACTTTTATAATAATCCATATTGTTGTATGGTACATAAGGTTAACCTTCAATGCTTATATAAATAATTAGTGAATGGATGCGTCTGAAAAATATTATATAGCCAGGTTCAAAAACAAAGTTTTATTTTATTTGCAATACTTAATAAGCATGGCATTCAATCATCTTTTAAGCCACATCAAACATTAAGAAACATCCTGGTCCACCAGAAGGACAAACGCGATGCATTACAATGAATGTGCTTGTGAGATTTTAAGTCGCAATTGTGATCAAACCTGTATTGATGAAACCACTAGATAAGTGTTTATACTTTTGTAATTTGTATAGACGGAATAAAATTCCGTTTGTACTTTGTATAGACGGAATAAAATTCTGTTTATACTTTTGTACTTTGTATAGACGGAATAAAATTCTAAAAGCTTTTATCTGTAGTGTAGTAATAGTAAAATTGATATTTCATTTTTGTAGCTACTTTTTAATTGCGTCGTAAGATGTTCTTTGAACTGGACTTAATTTCCATAAGTTTCTTGTAGTACTTGCTTTTCATAAAAGCTTTTATGATCTGTAGTGTAACAATAGTAAAAATTTATATCGATTTCTTAGTTACCTGTGTTGTTAGATGTGCAGTGAACTGGAATTAATAATCCTGATAAATATAAAGCAAAATATATTTAATTCTACCCCCCTCCCTCCTTTACGAGCCTTGCCACTATTCATGATATTAGTTTGACCAGAGAAGATGAGAAAAGACAAACTCTTGACTTGATAAATTCTAAGAGCAAACAACGTATGCTTAGAATAGACCGTGGCAATCCAGAAACCGCGCTATATCATAGACCTTGGCTATATACAGAGAAATGCTAAACCCAGTGACCGCTTTCCCCGAAAAAAGCGCGCAAAATGTTGACTTTTATCGCTTGGACGGCGCTCAGGATATGTGCTCTCCTTTGCCCCCTTTGCTACGAAGCATCTCAACTGCATATTTTAAGCACGGGTCTTTAATTGTCACTGCACGGATTTTTAATCTCGCTGCACGAACGTGCCAGGAGCCACGTTAAAATAGCCCATTGTTAACCCCAATGGTAACCCTAACTACAATCTTAACCTTAACCTTAATCCTAACCTAAAATTCCTGAAACCAAACCCCTTTTTGGACTGGTTACCCCGGGTGATTACCCTTCAGTCAAACGGACTGTTCCACTGAAAGTACACCCACCGAATCGAATGCTGTAATTTGTAAGGTGCTGACACTTCCAATTGTGCAATACTTATAAAGATGAATAAGCATACACAAGACATCACAAGACTGCCCTCTTTCATGGGGAAAATAAGTTCTAGGTGATTTGTCAAATTACGCGGATAACTCTAGGGTTTAGGCAAGCCATTAACAGACAGCTATATACTATAGACGAATCCAACGAGCCAAGTCATGGTCAGGATTTGGTCGGACATCTTTGGGTAGCCGCCCGGGTAGCCGCTAGCACCAACCTGGTGTTTTGAGCGTCCAATTGTGCAAATAAAAGCCGCCTAACACCTAGAGAAGATGCAAGGACGAGGAGGGTTAATACAATAATAGCTAATAATATACATAATGGAGATAATTCCGCAGGTAATCCCGTCGCATCTATTCATACATAGTCCTTTTGTTCGCAAGTACATCAATGCATAGATACCGCGTGTAGTTAATCCGATTATTATGTCACTTCAACAGCGAATAGACCATGTAGAAGCTTGTAAACTTTAATCATTCTTTTGTCTACCTGTGTTTTCGCAGAAGGTGTAAAACGGGTGATGGAATGCAGTTTAAAATTTCCGCTAAGGCCGAATCATTTCACATTTTGGGTGCATTGTAGCCGACGGCTACCCAACTAAAGGCTGCTAGTCAGGTGTAGGAATGCGTGGATTTGGATTCCTCTATACAGTCAACGACGGTATTATAGCAGTCAGCTCGTGGACATTCAATCAACAGCACACTACAAAATAGACATACATTTACCGGAGATGCTTTCCATTCTATATCTGATATCCTAATGTCATAAAATAAACATCTAAAAAAAAAGGAACTAACCCTCTTAAATAATGGCCATTATTATTATAGCTCGTTGTTGAATAATGGCCATTATTTAAGGGGGTTAGTTACTTTTTTTGAGATGTATACTTTAAGGGGGAATAATACCCTGATTTTCATCAGTACCACTCTTCTTTTTTTTCTTGCAAATTTATAAAGTACATAAATATGTTCATCACCTCATGTCATGAACTTATAAAATATATCTACATACAAAGTGTTTTTAAACCATTTAGTAAGTCATTTTAACCCTATATATTTTTTGTTTACTGTATCCTAGTAACTGAGATGTGTGTTTCATAACAAACCATAATTTATTCTATTGAACATGTCCAAGTAGAATACATGAATAGAATACATTAAATCCTTTGTTATACTATCTATAGAAATGTACTCACTGATTATAACACTGAATAAATTAAATACGCCTAATCTCTTCCACATAGACAATTTAATACTACACCATGTATGTATCTTCAATAATGTGTTGTTAGGAAAAGAGATTAAAAAAGGCTATAAGGTCATCAAAGGTCAGGTTATAGGTCAATTGGTTCAGGTCAAATTCAGGCATCAATTTTGAATACATGTGATAGTCTGTGATATCATACATGTCATAATGAGGCATCAATTTTGATATTTTGTCTGTTACTGGATATAATGGAAATGTGTGAGGTGGATATACTAAAATACCTTGGGATGTAAATGGTGAGTACAATTTAGATTGCCTAGTTGAGATGGATTGGGTAAATAAATATAAAATAGTGACCAAAATCACAAAAATGAAGCTTACGGAAAACTACCTAATATGGTGGTATAGGTGACAAAAAATACAATCTTTTTCAACATTACTGTAGTGTGGTTGTGATAACCTGTTACCTATGGCTTAATTAAGTTCCAGTGAAATAGTGTCGCAAGTTCAAAATACAAAATATAGCTCAACATTGAAAATAGAAGCATTTTAACCGGTTCGTTTTTGATAGTTGTGGAGCACCAAGTTCATGAAGTCATCAAAGAAATCAGGGACCACTTATTCCCATTTTACATATCAACATTATTTCCCTAATGTGTTAGCAACACATTTCCAACATTTTAACGAAATCCGTTGATAGTAAGCTTTCCAAAATGAAGTGAATTTAAAACATCAGTGATGTACCACTTTTTGGCTTATACCATTGGAAGTATGTACGCGTCATTGATACTGATGCCACCAATTAAACGAGAAGATTAGCCCCTTCATTTTGCATACCACTTTGTCCAATTTCTTTTTCTCATTTCTTCACAAAATGCAAAAAAATGCAAAAAAAATTGCAATGGGTGTAGTACCCCCTTAATTGATTCACCAAATGTAGAAGTTTAAAATTGTTTTTAATAATTTTGCACTGTAGCATATGATATCAAAGTATGTGTCTCACATGTAAAACTATGATTTCAAGGCAGTTGTACTTTATGATTACCATGATTACTGAGTTTTCTTCATCTTCTTCTTCTTCTTCTTCCTATAAACGTGCATACCTCAATATTGTTGTACGGGCTTAAGGGGTGGGGTATGAACGTTTGGACAGTATTTATTGTGGGGCATTAGAGCACATCAGACATATCGAATTGCATTCTGAATACGAAGAATGTCCTTGAAGCAAATGTTTAAAAATTTATATTTTTGATATTTAACAGTACTCGAAGTAAACTTTATAAGTCTGATGATTTATACTTAAGGTGTATGTAGGTGGGATGAAAAGCCGACGATCAATTGAAAATATTGACCTTTTGTGTTGAAGATATGGATTTTTTCCCAAAACACCAAAAAAAATAGGTCTTTTGGGAAAAAATTCCATATCTTCAATATGAAAGGTCAAAATTTTCAATTGATCGTCGGCTTTTCCTTCCAGCTACATACACTTTAAGAATATGTCATTAGATTTATAAAATTTACTTCGAGGACTGTTATATATCAAAAATGTGAAAAATATTAAATTTTAATAATTTGTCATAAAATTTGTATTGTATCGTGAATTACACAAAATGAAAATTATTTGATATCAGAAAGACATTCTTCGTATTCAGAATGCAATTCGATATATCTGATGCGCTCTCATGTCCCACAAAAATACTGTCGAAACGCTCAAAACGCTCATTCCAGATCCCTTAACGTGCACAGTTTTTCCTCTCCACGATCCTGGAACCTAGGATTGATTGCAGATATCAGAACCAGGGATTGTCCCCCTATTCTCTTTTCGAATAGCTCTGACACTTAACGTGCACAGGGTTTGACTCTTTACCTGACTTTCGAACCACGAGACGTCACACACACAACACCCCCCCCCCCATTCCCACCCCCACCCCACACACACACACACCCACCCACACTACCTATATCTGTAAGTGCTAAGCAGTGTATGGGGTGAGAAGAAATTCTACAATTTTATTCTGTATTTCCGACCTTTATAGGAACATTTTGGGAGAGGAAGAGAATTCTCACCTAAGGCAAGCTCAAGGCTCGAACCCTCGCCGAACGTATTCTCCCGGCCGGCAGCGCAACGCCTTTCACCGAATTTTCTCCTCAATAATATTCAACCTAACTACCAAGTAAAAAGTCAGTAGCTCTATGGTCATCTTTGACGGTCAGTCCTACCCCTGGTATTGGTGCTGGGGTAAAAATTGTATCACTAAAATGATCGCAAAACACCATATTTTGTTTAAAGATTCTTTAATCAGCGGTAAGTAATTACCTCCGCCCCCAATAATGAATAACCATTACTCCAAAATGTATGTCAAATTTGGGATATGTATTCGAAGCAGAATTTATTTCTGGGCATTTTGACACCTCATTTGAGACAATAGTCCCAATATTGATGGCGGTGCGTATATTTAAATGAAAGTAATCCAATATTTGAAAGTTGCAGCAAAATCGTATCAAATCCTAATCAACCGTTTTTGAATAATGGTCATTCAAAGGGGGTGTAATTACCTATTGGTAGGTGATTAGGTCCCTGTACATTGTAAGCAATTTTTCTTTCAGTCAGTCGCGAACACGGCCGTCGCTAATGAGCTCAATCGGCTTGTTGTGAAATCTCAAAGAATGTCATAGTTTCTCGCTCGGAATCTGTGTACAATAATTTGGACAAAAACACGCTGAGCACTGGCTGACCTGAAAGATAAGGTATATACTGGAATCTGTTTTCTGAAAAAAACATTTCAAAATTGCTTCCAAATTGAAAAGGAGGCATGTGCATTTAATTCTGTGATAAAAAAAAACGAGACCAAGTTTGCTTTATTTTCGTTGTTTTTGGTCATTTAAATGAAACTAACTTTTGTTGAATTTACCCAAATTGAAAACCTTAGGCGACATTCGTTTACCTCTTCTCCGATTTACCTAATCATTAGCTTTTTTGTCATTTTTATGTAGTGCACATACATAATTCTGCTTAGTGTGGTATATTTATAGGTATGTGTTATTTAGATTAATTGTCTAAATTGTTCTTCAAATATGATGGGAAAATGTCAATTTTACCGAATTGCATGCCTTTCTCGTGGCATTTTTTTGCGTCACCTATCAAACAACATTCGGGTTGACCGCGCCCTAACGCAAATACCGCACCGGCGCGCGGTATTAACTTTGCGTGACGATCGCGCTATGCAAGTGGTGTGCAGTGTGATACGCGTTTCAGTTCGCCACGGCATAAAAAAAGGAAACAAAAGTAAAAAAACTGAATATTTTCAAAGCTCATTTCATCTTTGCCGATAACTGTCTACCTCCCTGTTGATTTACGTAAATTTGTACAAAATATTCGTGGCATATATGTACAAAATCTTTCATATTTGTGATTTTTGAGATTGTGTTATTTAAAAATTACAAACGAAAAATTAAGTTTAAATATGGTGGTTTTTACTGAAGTTGTTTAGTTCAAAACACACGGTTATTTTTCATCTAAATAATCTTTGATTTGTTTTTTTGACATGCAATTTCACTAGTTTGGTATGATAATTTGAGAGAGTGATAATTTTTCGTGTTGAAATAAAGAAATTAGAGCTCTTCAAACAGGGGAATGTAATGGGCTGAGTGTTTTCGTGCCTTATTTCACCTTCGCAAAAAAGTGTCTACCTCCTGGTCGATTTACGCAAATTCGTACAAAATTTTCGATGTATTGGTATTCAAAACCTTTGTACCGGTCATAAAAGATTTGTGAAAAATATCTTAAATAAATTCAACTTGCCTCTGCAGTATTGTTTAACTCCTGCTATCTTTGCCTTAATACTCGAGTGATCAAATGTCAGGTAATCCGTAACTTCCACGCCACTTCTAGTCAAATATGTCCTGATAGAATCTGCCGCAGTGTTATATATTGGGTGAAATCCTGCGAAAACAGCAACTCTCGTGTATCCAAATATTTTAGGAACTCAACAAAAAATGGTGCAACAAATCGAAGCGGAGCTGACGTCCTTGCAAATGTTGGATAAAGAGTTTTATTGGACATAAGGGCACTAGTCGAACTAAATGATACCATAGGGATATTCCACTCTCTCACAAGATGACCACCAGGCTCACATATAGTGCTGCACACTGGTCCGATGAATGCATCAACTTTCGGGAAACCAGCTCTTCCCATGTACATATTAGATATCAATGGCAATCCGTATTGGGCGCTACATCGCGTGTCAGCCCAAGTTATGTTAAACTCGTGGTCCGAGTTGATTGCAGGAAATGTTATATTGTCTGACTTAACTTGCTCTAAACAAATAGGTAAAGCACCTGCACCATGGCTTCCAACAGCCAAGAAACCTCCCCACGGCCAAAGCACTCCCAAGTTAAATGTTTTACAATCGCTCAGCGAGAAACACAGCAAAAAAATTATGTTATAAATAAGCCATCCATCGTTATGTAAGTTCCAAAATCTTTTCATAGCGAAACACGAAGTGGATGCGTGTTAATAAAATATGTTGTAATATCTTGGCGAAGGTAGAGTAAATAGACTTTATCTGACAGAACATTTACTTTGCGTCCAATTCATATCATCGGTTTGTTCCAGTGTTCAGCAAGAATATTATATTGCAAACTACAAGGCCGGTAAACGCGTTGACACGCCTTAATGCCACAATCAGCAAAATAAGTACAGATTCTTGCATTTTTAGCATTTTACTACAAATGTATATTGTATTTGTATCTCTAACTTGATAATTGCCACTCGATTGGATATTATTAAAGAAAGCAAATTCTATAGTATAAAGGCACCAACCCATTAGGAACTCACAACTCTATTGTTATGGTGAAAATGTTGTTTTCATGAAAGTATCTGCATTAGTTTGATTTAAAATCCATCCTAATAATTGTTCAGTGCAGGTTACAGAGTGTCATCAAAAGTAAAATATACTTCCGATTAAATCCATCACGATATTCAATCTCAGAGTAATAACCCCTTTGTGGTTTTATTCAGCGGTTCTTTGTACTTGACAAGTGACCCCAATGGGGTTGTCAGTTACAACTTTAAAAGTAGAGAAAGCAAAAATACAACTTGCTTTGACAACTGGATGTTAGACGTTCAAAATGCATAGGTCAAATTCCGATGTGGTGTTTGCCACCAAAAAGGGGAGAGTGGAGCCAGCCCGTCCCTTATCTTTCAAATTAAACAACTGGATGACTCTGCTGTTTCTTAATATAGGCCATTGATTTCATTGATGCCCTTGCAGTCAGGTTAACTCAATCGATAGGGCGTTCGACTATGGTGCGAGAGGTTGCGGGTTCGAACCCTGGCGGTGCCTAGTACGATCTCGTGGAAAAATAGTTAGCTTAAAATTCCCCTGGACAAGGAACTTACTGCCAATTTTCTCGTTGTAACCTGTACGAAATTCGGGGAGCTGATCCTGGTTGCGATGGTTATTTGTGTAATGTCTAGGGTGTGCGCTCTTGTAGCAGCAAAAGTCCCTGATTTATTGTTAAATGGTTTATGGAATAATGTGGGGCCTTAGTGGTCAACCGACAACCTGTAAAGTATGCTGAGGCTTGTGGATCAACGTCAAGGCGTTGTGCCTGGGGGTAGCGCACTATAAACAACTGCGCTTTTTTGCTATAAGTTAATGATCAGTTTCTGAGATTTCATGAATTTAACATTATCGGCATCATAAAAGGTTATAAAAAGGTTTTCTAATAGTTTTATATAAAATATTGCGCAAATAAAGTATATAGTACAGCATCAATATCACATGGGTACTTAAATTGCCAAATAGCTGTAAGTGGGGTATTAAACTTGGTATGTTTCATGTTGATTAAGATGAATATTTGAAAAAGCAGTACTATTTATTGATTTCTTGCATAATAATAATTCACGAAAAGTTAAATATGTTGGCTCAATCTACTGTCCAAGGTGAATCAACTTACCCCAAAGGGTGGGTATGTTGATCCCCATTGCAATTTGTTCAGTACCTTATAATCATGCTATTATACAGTCATAGATGCAAGTTGTGGTTATAGATCACAAATCTAGTTGGGGCGTGTTGGTGTTTTGGAGCTATTAGCTTTGACATGACCTTTGTGAAATATTCTTCGGATCATGAGGTTTGAATTTGACGCCGATCGGAGCAACTTAAAATCTAACCTTTGACCTTGGATGACCTTTGCAGTTTGATACTCCCCAAATGTCACTGCACGGTCGGAACAACTGTAAATGTGTCCTGTCCATTGACCTCGAATGACATGTACGACTTCATACTCTCCAAGTGTCAAAGATCATTTTCTGCAAGTTACAGTCCTATCGGAGCAACTTTAAATTTGACCTGACCTTTGCCCTCGGATGACCTTTGCGGGTTCATATTCCCCAAGTGTCAGAGATCATTGTTCTCGAGTTACAGCCCATTCGGAGCAAGTTTGAATTTGACCTGACCTTTGACCTAAGATGACCTGTGCGGTTTCATACTCCCCAAGTTCCCGAGTTATAGCCCGATCGGAGCAACTTTAAATTTGACCTGACCTTTGACCTCAGATGACCTTTGCGGTTTCAGATTCCTCAAGTGTCAGGGATCATTTTCATCCCAATCGGAGCAACATTGAATTTGTCCAAAACTATCAAATACAATTGTATTAATAACGGGCGGTACTCTTCCACCAAATATCCTGTCTACTGCCCAAAAACCCGATCTTATCATCATTGACAACCATGAAAAAGTCCACTCATATATTCGAGCTTACCGTTCCTCTAGAAACAAACATCCAAATCGCTCACATTTTCTTAATTTAACAACTTTTAAAAATATTATATATATAGGTAGGTCAAAAGTATCGTTAATGTTGTAATTGCTCCCTCGTCAGTTTAGTTCAAACTGTAATACGTTTTACTACATAGTTATATTTCTCTATTTTCTTTTCTAAATTTAACAAATACTTTTTCATCTTCTTGTACCCGTTTCCCCAGAATATTATTATTGCACCAGCTGCTATATTGCGTCAAGCTAGATCCAAATATATAGCAATAATCTTTGCTCGAGTGGTTCTCTTTTCTATAGTATTTTTATTTCTTCCAGTTTGCTTTCTAATTCTTTAAACATATTTGAATTTTAAATAAATCCTATAACATTCTACTGATACTGCAATAGATGCTAACCTGGCTTGTACAGTTTAACAAACTACCGGTACATATAGTTCGTGAAAAAGATTGATTGAAAAAAGTATTAAATACATTCAACCCACTGTACCTACCTCTACAGTATTGCTTAACTTTCTCTAGATTCGGCTTTATATTATCGCGATCAAAATTTTGGTAATCCATAACTTTGACACCATTTGCAATTAAACTTGTCATAATAACAGATGCCGCAGTAGTCCATATAGGTTCATATCCTGCAAAAACAGCAACTCTCTTGTATCCAAAATACATAAAGATCTCATCAAAAACTGGAACAACATATTGAAGTGGAGCTATCGTCCTGGCAAATGTTGGGTAGAGAGATTTATCGGACATGATGTTACTAATACAACTAAATGATACCATCGAGACATTCCAATCATTCACAAGATGACCACCAGGCTCACATAAGACACTGCAAACTGGTCCGATAATGGCGTCAACTTTTGGGTAACCAGCTCTTCCGAATAACATATTAGTTAGTAATGGAAGTCCGTATTGTGCGGAACATCGCGTATCACCCCAACTGATGTTAAACTCATGGCCAGAGTTAATGATGGAACGAAATGTTATATTGTCGGACATAACTTGCTCTAAGCAAATAGATGCAGCACCTGCACTATGACTACCAACTGGCCAGAAACCTTCCCAAGGACATAACACGCCCAGGTTAAATACCTTGCATTCACTCAGTGAGAAACATAGCAATATAAATGATGCTATTAGTAAGCTATCCATTTTTTCTTGAAAAAAAATCAGTTAAATGTGTAAATAGTCTGTTGTACCAGAAGTCTTGGAGAAAGTCGGGTAAATATGCTTATCTGACAGGAGATTGCAGCATCGGGTTACAGCGTTCTGCGAGACAACCGCCGACAGAATATTATACTGCATACTAGACCGAAAAATGCATCGACACTCTTTTATGCCACCATTCGTAATTAGTCCGGTTTAATATATATATATATATATATATATATTGCATTTTACCTTCAATGATTTTATGATTGTATTTTGCCTAATCTTTTCATTCCTTCATTGGTTGCCATGCCAGTGGATATTGTCAAGTATATTACATATTAAGCCTATACAAAATAGTTATGTATAAAAGCATCAGCACATAAACTAGCATTAAGAAACTCGATTGTTATGGCATACAATGTTCTTGGATAATTGCAGTATTTGGAAACAATCGTGACGCACACATTGAATTGTATATTTCACAAATGTTTAACTCTCATTTTGAAGTTCTTTTGTTAAATCCAACAATGAGACTACACGCAACAAAGTAGTAATGTTTTTTAATCGTGGATTAATTCGCTTTGTAGGAGGTTGTTTGAGGGATATATGGTCAAAAAAACAAATAAAAGATCATTCTTCATAATTTATGTTTCTCGTTCTTACCCAAACGTGCATTCATTCGTATTTGAAACAACGATCTATAGTGATTAAAAAATGCATCTAAATGCCATTGATGGCATACTTTGACTTTTTAAAAATATTGTGTACATTTCCATTTAATTTAAGGGGTTGTTTGGAATGCCATGTGAGTCAGGGGTCAAAAACAAAATTGTTACCTTTTTGACGTCAGCACATGTGTATGTATGATGTGCCATACAAATATTTAAAAAACAATACCTTAAAGTATCATTTTTTAATGTTTTTTGTCATAATCACGCCTTTTTACAAATTATATATGTTTGTACCGGGGGCGTGTCTGTTGTCAGGTGATGACAGCATAGACACACGTTACAACCTTGAATAATAATACAGAACTCTGTCACCTTAGAATTGCATCTCGCAGGCAATGGTAGGTAATAAACCAACCGGAACAGTATAACAATTGAAATAACAGGATGTTTTGGTCTCAATTCAAATTAGTTCAAGATGTGCAATTTGGACACACATGAGTGACCGGACAGCATTAATCTGCATTTTTGGGAAATCGTTTATTGGGGAGTTGTGAGTTAGTTTGCAGAGTTTTGCAGAGTTTATATAGACGTAACATGATGATGAATGTGTGGGTGGGGGCTTGTGTTAGGAAGTGGTTATGTGTGATGTAGGCTTTGTGTGATAGCACCTGTGCGAAGTAGAAGACTTGACATTTCATTTATTATTAATTTTCTAATAGACAGACACGTATAGCAGAAACAGTTTCACCTTAATTTACTGGTCTTCCACATGATAGTTATGTATACAGGAATGTACAACATTTAACACCATAATGTGAAATTCTTGTCAAATTTGAATCTTGAAAGATGATGAAATAATATACGTAGTAACATTTTAAGCCGAAATGATGAGGTAAATTAAATAAATAAATAAATAAATAAATAAATAAATAAATAAATAAATAAATAAATAAATAAATATATAAATAAATAAATAAATAAATAAATAAATAAATAAATAAATAAATAAATAAATAAATAAATACAAATTCATCCGTTATCCTCTATAAAAACAGCACATTTATTTGAGTCCAATAAGGTGCCAGCTGGGGCATGTGTAAAAATCACAAATATGTAAAAAAGATAGGTTTCGGAAATATTAACGTTAAAATTTCACGTTAAAACGTCGTCACTTTATACCTTCCAAATAATGTACATTTTCCTGATTTTTTCCCTTGACTGGTGGCATTATTTTCATAAAGTGATTGAGGTTTAATGTTTCAGTGAATTAAACATTCATGCAATATGAAGGTCTTTCTATTTGTTCACAATTAATGATAAAACTTAATTATATTCAAGACAGTGTCAGTAAGTTATGGGTCGATATTCTTGAGGTCATTAGTCCAAAAACCCAGTAATTTTGTTCTATACCCTAAACTTCACTAACCTATAACCTAAGCTTTAATCATAAACCTAAACCTAGCCCAATAACCCCAAACCTTAACCCATGACTCTCTGAATCCTAACTCTCACGTCTAACTCCTCATCGCGCAACCCTTAATACACACACACTCCACACCCCACACACCGCGTAGCACCCACATCCACGAATCCACACGCCATCGACTTCAAATATATCCCCATATCCCAAATACCTCACTCTGCTCTAACTCCTATTCTACCATATAATATAAACTCGTCATTAAAAAACTAAAAAAAATTACATGCTGCTGGAATATGGACTTTTAGCTGTCGTTTTTGTTCCTCCTACTGACATGGATTTAGATTGGCTGATTTATACTTCAACGCTTTTTTTAAGGGTCAGTATGTACAATCAAAATGAAAAAGGGGTCATTGGGTATAATATTTTGACAACTGAAGGTGCATGGTCATCGGGTATAGTCGACTTCAAAAGAGGGACCTATATTGACAGGCACATACCGTCACTTCTAAAGTTGACCCCCGGGTGATCGCATTATATTTTGTTCAGGGCTCGGCTTTTAAAACTCCCGCACATCACAATAAGGCTATTCAAAAGTGTATAGAATAGCTAATAGACCGGTCCCTGCGATTAGTCGGAGCGACAATATAATAAACACATCGAGTTAATAACACAGTGACAGAAGTCGTGAATTATGAAGTGTTTCATTGAACTTCTACCAGCAAAATATGGAATAATACTATCACAAGACACCAATCGAGATGATGATAGCAGCCATAGTGGAAGGCTTGTATTTGACCTTCTAATGAATCCAATGTTGTGGCGAGAAGTTGAAAAGGTAATGTATATTTCAAGGAATTTGGGTTCAAAAATTCCGTATCATCAATTCCGTAGATATGCCATATTTAAGGAGCACAACTTGACAATAAACTGAACTATTTAAACGCAAAAGACGCACTGAATACACATAAATTTGTGTTTCCTTGCTGCCGGAGTGGTTGCAGAACTCTTAAAGTTGGACAATTTATGAATTTTGATTGGCAGAATAGCGAAAGGAAATAGATTTTTCCAACCATGTAAAACTACTCTGGATTGTTGACATAGTCGACATACATTAAGGCATATGCACGTCCCCAAAGTAGGAGGTAAGTACTATAATTATTTGTTTAAAGTGCTCAACATACCAGCAAAACAAAAAGTCATGGCGTCATCAGAGTACAGGGACTTTGTGAAATAGTGGGTACAAAAAAAAGTGCGTGAGCCGATATGCAACATCAAATATACAAGCCGATTTACATAATTTCCCATGCCTTTACAGAAGTGATCATGCTCAAATATAAAACTATAGAGTTTGGTCCTTGATATGCACCATCAATTGTGTACTTGTGATCAATATTGCTAGGCAAACGATCAGAGCAAATATGCCAAAATCCTCCCATTTCTCCTCAATTTAAAAATAAATTGCTCCATCCCTTAATGTGACATCCATAATAATGAATGAGTCCTTCTTCAATATTGTAAAGGCGCTAAAATATACAATCATTTATCCAGAAAGATGTTTGCAAATTACTTTAAAAGTAGCTCATCTGGCTCCAGAAATTCCAACATGGATGTAAGCAAATATAAATGAAAAGACGATTAATGCGACAACTTTCTTAACTTATCTATCTAATCTGTATGTAAAGACATTTTAGATATGGAACAAAAATACAATATTAAAAACAATTGTTGAGTACAGCTGAGCTAACCCAAGATATCAAAGCCATTCAAAAAAAGAGCGTGTCGAATAAATCTTGGAGGCTGAATGTTCCATAGTGATGCTAAGCTTGATACCCTCTCTGGTAAGAATGAAGATCACTGTCTGAGGTTTGCCGTGAAGGGTATGCCAAAATAGGACAAGTACAAGTTCCTATTAACCCGTCCAATCTCTGATGATTATTTAATTTAATTAAATCTCTGAGGGAAGCGGGACGGTTGGGATCTCTTAAAACCGGTTTAACATACCAGAATCTAGTCCTAAGTCCAGAGACCTCAGAGAATTGTTTAATGCCTACCCAAGACAAGGAGAAATGCAGCTCAAGAAGTACTTCCCGAGACACCTTCAAAGAGGCATTATAGAGTTCTCATCTTAATAAGGGTGAAATAAGGTTCCGAAGGTGACTGCGCTGGTGATTTACCAATGAATTACTTGATCAGCATTCAGAACCCTTTTTATTTTTTTCTAATTGACCTTCCATTTCTGAACCACGTTGATTTCATCAAAAGGGCAACTAAAATTCACAAACTACATTTCATATTAAACCTACCTCTACAGTGTTGCTGAACCTCCTCTAGATTTGTCTTTATATTTTGATGATGAAATGTCAGATAATCAGTAACATCTACACCACTTGTAATCAAATGTCTCCTGACAACAGATGCCGCAGTATTCCATACTGGTTCATATCCTGCAAAAATGGCAACTCTCTTGTATCCAAAATACTTAACGATCTCTACAAATAAGGGTGCAACAAATCGAAGTGGAGCTGGCGTCCTGGCAAATGTTGGATACATAGATTTATCGGACATGATACTTGCTACAATGATACAATGATATCATTGGGACATTCCAATCATTCACAATATAACCACCTGGCTCCCCTATCACGCTACAAATTGGTCCGATGAAGGCGTCAACTTTCGGGTAACCAGCTCTTCCCATGTACATATTAGTAAGCAATGGAAGTCCGTATTGTGTGGTACATCGCGTGTCAGCCCAACTAATTAATGTTAAACTGATGCCCTGAGTTGATGATGGAAGAAAATCGCACATAGTCAGCTTTAATTTGCCGCAAAGAAACAGTCACAGCACCTGCACTATGGCTACCAGCTGCATGAAATCCTTCCCAGGGAAATAACAGTTAAATGTTTTACAATCGCTGAGTGAGAAACACAGCGACAAAAATGATGTTATCAATAATCCATCCATCGTTCTGTACAAAATAAATACTTTCATAGGTAAACTTTGGGATGAGTGTGAGGATTAATCTGTTGTACCAGAGGTATTAGCAAAGGTAGGCTTACCTGATAGAAGATGATCTTATATTCAATTCATATAATCGGTTTGTTCCAGTGATCCGCGAGATAACCGCCGTTAGAATAGTATACTGCGTACTCTACACCGATAACGCATTGACACGCCTTAATACCACCACCCGCAAATAAGTTCAGTTTTATGATTGCTTTGTGATGTTAATTTTTATTATAGTATACTCGATTTTGACATTTTATGCATCTAATCTGATGGTTACCTTGCCAGTGGATATTGACAACTAAAATATAATAAAATCTGCAAAAAAAGTAAAGCGCCTATAACTTCAGAACTAATCATTGTGTCCACAATATTTCTACATAGAAAGAAGGATGATTTATTTACGCGCATTTTAATACCGCATTTGACAAATATCGTTCAATATTAACAACACAGTAGTGCTTTTAAAGAAAAATACCCGAATTTAAAAGTTGCAGTTTACAGCGATCAATGGTTATTACGCAAGCATTGTGTCACGTAAAACCATCTATTTATCTTCGCGCTGACTTCAAATCAATACAAATAGCTGCAACTTTTAAATTCGGACATTTTTCTCTGAAAACAATGATGTATTGTTAATATTGAACGAAATTGGACAAATGAAGTATCAAAATGCGCGTAATTAAATCATCCTTCTTTCTATGTTGAAATATTGTGAACACAATTATTAGTTATGACGCTATACGCGTATTTATAACAACGTTACTTTTTGTGCATTCTTTATTATACAATATTGTATGTATAAAAGCATGAACACATGAAATAACACGCGTAACGAAGGCCTAGTGTTATGGCAATAATTTTGTTGGAATGTTGGAATGAAGCTATCATTACTTTTAAATCTACGAGTATAAACAGTTATTACAATTTACAGTTCGTCCCAAACGTCTTTTTCAAACTCCAATATCTTTCTAAAAATACCGTAGACAAAATATGAAAACATTATCACAAAAAGGAAGCTTGTAAAATAATTTTGATACCTAACTTACCAGTTGCTTTGTCAACTTTAGATACTAAATGATACAAATAATTGCATTGAATAATCAAGAAAAGCGTAGAGCATTCCAACACGACGCCTGTAATGTCTCCCTCGTAACACATCAAACATACTTGCTTCTACTCTTACATATAATAGCCTAATAGGTTACCATTATATAACAATATATTTTCTTTTGCACAAAATTAATATGAAATCAAAGCAGATTTAATAACTTCTCAATATCTTACATTGATTCAATGAGGCTGATTGTGGCCCTCTTCAATTTGTATGTGATGTTGCTCAAATATTCTTAACTTCTGTTTCATATTATTATTAATTGAGCCCCAGCTATATAGTAATTTATAAAAGAGGAGAAGAGGTAGGTCAAAAGTGGTCCTATTGTTTGTTAATTTCCATGGCTAGGCATGAGAGCTAGGTGCTAAGAGAATTACATTATCCATCACCAACTATGCCAATAAGGTATCTTATGTGAAGCTGACGTTCTTGCAAATGTTGGGTTTAAATATTTAGCTGACATTGCACGTCATACCCGTCACTTCCTAAAGTTGAGTGCCCCCCCCCCCCCACAATAATCCCGCTATCCGGGCCAAGATTTATAAATTCAATAACGAAATTTTGCGCCTACACGTAAGACTTGGCAATAGTCTATTCAGATATCGTTGTCAAGCTCAAGGTGATTGACCCCCGATGATTGACAGTTGGGAACGGGTACTGTACGCGATGGTGAACGCGTGGCCATGGTAGCCGGGTGCTAAAGTGGGTGCTAAAAGCCCAAATGGCGGCCTCCATGGGTGCACTTGTCTCGGTCCCAGCCGGTTTGTGTTCCTCCGTCACTTTGTTTAGTGACGAAGGAGCACAAATCGGCTGGGACCGAGACTATGCGTGTACCGGGGGTGCTAAAGTTGAACCAAAACAACAGCGGGGATCGTGTGTTAAATCGACATAGAAAAAAAACAGGAGGGATCAGCGAAATTTACTGTCAAACGTCTGGTTGAATTCACAATTTTAGAGGTAGCGACTAAACATTGCCGTTTTATTCTGTCGTGTATTTTTTGCTGGTATCAACAGAGAAATCGCCGATCTTCTTGTAAGTTTGAGTGGCAATGCGTAGCTAACATTCCTCATAAAATAACCATGTGAATTAGACGATCTTTAGCTTGTTTTCGTTGTTGATAACAATTCAATTACGTTTCACAGTTGTTCATCACCGTTTAACAACTCGCGTCCGGCGCGTCTACGAGGTTTACTTAAAAGCTGCCTTCGCAGAGTAAACCTCGCAGACGACACTGACGCATCAATGTTTAACGGTGATGAACAACGGCGAAACATGATTGAATCCCTATTCAAATGGTAAAGTGTTAACGCAAAACTGTGACTTCACTCGGGTTTGTAATACTTTTGTGTGGAATATAATTGTCACCAAATTAAATGATTTGACTGAGATCGATTAATTTAGATAATGCTAACAACAAAAGGAATATAATTAAAGAGAACTCTTTTAGAAGCAAAACCAGTTGCCATGGTTGCTGCTATAAAAAAAACTGCATAATTATTCAAAATATTCAATCTCTAATAAAAGCGCATTACGCAGCAAAGTACATATTTAGTGAGTCTAAGGTTTCAAAAACAAACTTGTTTCCTGTAGGACGCATCAAATCGTTTGGAGGAGCAATGTTATCACATTTCATTTCAGAAGGCCAGAAACAAATTACATTCTCAAGCAAAAATGTATGACAACATTTTGTTCACAAGCAATTAGAAATCATTAAATGTCCTAAAGCTATCAATTTTCATATCTAAACTGATTTGACAATAAATGTACGTAATTTGAGGCATATTTTACATATCGTGGAGGGAAACCACACAAAAATCATCATTCAAAATTGATGTATCCATTAGCGCATTTAATAATATATTTGGTTTCAGTAAAGTGTAGGTAAATAATGTGACCAGCTAATTGATTCTAAAACACAATATTTTTTTCAAACATCGCGATTGTCGCAAATGTTTATAAAACACATCATCTTTCGCCAAATTTATCAAATGAAATATCCG
Organism: Amphiura filiformis; assembly: GCF_039555335.1. Lineage (NCBI taxonomy): Eukaryota > Metazoa > Echinodermata > Ophiuroidea > Amphilepidida > Amphiuridae > Amphiura > Amphiura filiformis. The sequence goes on from NC_092647.1 coordinate 5,105,571, forward strand.
TAACAAAATTCTTGGGCGTACAGTTGCTGTGAACATGGACAATGCAATAAATGTTTAAATTCGACCTAGACATGTTTTAATGATAAAATAACTATTCCAATAAATAAATAATTATAAGGGAGAACTTAGAGGATGTGTACCTCCTTTGTGGAAAAGATTTGTGTAAAATATCTTGAATAAATTCAACTTGCCTCTGCAGTGTTGTTTAACTTCCTCTAGATTTGCAATTATATCATAATAATGGAATGTTATGTAATCTGTAACTTCCACACCGCTGCTATTCAAATTTGCCCTAATAACATCTGCCGCAGTGCTATATATTGGTTCATATCCTGAAAAAACTGCAACTCTCTTGTATCTAAAATACTTCACAAACTTAACAAAAAATGGTGCAACATGTCTAAGCGGAGCTGTAGTCCTTGCAAATGTAGGGTAAACAGATTTATCGGACATGACTCCACTAGTCGAACCAAATGATACCATAGGGACATTCCAATCATTCACAAGATGACCACCAGGCTCACATATAGTGCTGCACACTGGTCCGATGAATGCATCAACTTTCGGGAAACCAGCTCTTCCCATGTACATATTAGATAGCAATGGCAATCCGTATTGGGCGCTACATCGCGTGTCAGCCCAAGTTATGGTAAACTCATGGTCCGAGTTGATTGCAGGAAATGTTATATTATCGGACATAATTTGCTCTAAACAAATAGGTAAAGCACCTGCACTATGGCTTCCAACAGCATAAAAACCTTTCCAAGGAGACAACACTCCCAGGTTAAATGTTTTACAATCGCTGAGTGAGAAACACATCGATAAAAATGATGTTATCAGAAATCCATCCATCTTTCCAAATAATCTGTTGTACCAGGTGTCGTGGCGAAGGTAAGATAAAAAGGCTTGTTATAACGACCCAAGAAAACGCACCCACACAGCTTCATACCAACGTCCGCATAGTAACATTAACAGTTCTATCTTTGCATATTATTTCAAATGATTTTAATACCCAATTTGGACATTTCTCATGAAACTAATTATGGTTGCCATGTGAGTGGATATTAACAAATAAATCATATTTTATACCAATATTTATGTATAAAAGCATTCAGTCTCTATGAAGTAACTAGCATCGTAACCTTTTTGGTTATGTTGAAAGTACATTACATTACTTTTCATACTCATCATAAACTGTCATGACAATTTATTAAATGATTTGCAATTACTGGGAAAAATGGCAATTCCACATTCTGTATAATTAATGCACATAATGTATATTTTGTACATTGAATTTCTTTCCATTTACTTTGATGTGACATCCATTCTAATGAATGAGTCCTTCTTCAACAATGTAATGGCTCAATTATATGGAAGGTACATTATTTTGAATCATTTATCAACACAGATCTTTGCAAATTACTTTAAGGTTATACGATGTATTGTTGGTCGAAGCAGCAAATAAAATGTAGTTCACAGCATCTTGCGAATGGTAATGAGCTTGAGCAAAAATTGCATTGCTCAGTTCATAGCGAGCGTGTAGGAGAATTCAGATACCACAGATATACTTTTGTAGGTCCTGTGGTTCTTGAGTTATGTTGTAAAGTGGCCTGAAACATGTGAAACAACAACATTTTTGTACTTTTGTAAAACGTACATAACTCATTAAAAACTTTTGCAAAACACCAAAGTGTTAAATTTATTGATTTCGATAATGAAAATCAATTTTACCCGTATATCCGTAATCGTATACCCTTTAAGGTAGCTCATCTGGTTCCAGAAATTTAAACATGGACTTAAGCAAATATAAATGAAAAAGGATTAATCCGACACCTTTCTTAACTTATCTATCGAATCCGCACGTACACACATTTCAGGTATAGCACACAATTGTAATGTAAGGTTTTAATTGATTTCCATACTAGTCGAGGATAGAGACCATTAACGACCCATTAGCGTGAAGTTGAGTACTACTGTATGTTTTCTTTAAGATAATAACCAGGGGTGTGTAGATTCAGAATCAGCCGGGAGCCAAAATGACACCCTTGAGCAAATTGAGTTATTAAGGTCAAAGGCCACATAAGCAGATACATTTTTAAATGCTTAAATCAAATTATAAAATAGCAGAAATTTCTCTTTGGGTCCTAAGGAGTAAAATAGTCAATGGTCATATATCTCTAGAATGCCTAATTAATGAGATATATAGGTCAAAAGCGGTCAAAGGATCAAACAAAATTGTACATGTGTACAATTTTAAAAATGCTCCAATGCCTCATTTCAAATATTTAGTTTTAGTTTTGGTTTTGATTTTGGTCACGTGGTTTCCTATTGTCATGCCTAACCACTTGAATCATAAGATATCGAACTCATTGTTTCTACCTTTTGTTTAAAACCGAACATTTGTGTCAGTCAGTTTCGGTTTTGGTTTCAGTTTCTTATAAGTGGGGTGAATCGTAAAATTATTTGATTTGAAATTACCTACTCTAAGTATACAAAAGAAATGTTTAAATTTCGCAGTGCAACATTCACGAGGAGAGAAATCGAGCATGGTAATCTACATTGAAAGACGTGGTTTACAAAACTGAATAAGCCTAGACTAATTCACCTGTGAAAAAATATAGACCATCGAAATATTTGCATTCAACATTACAAAAGGGGGCACTATTGTCATTGTATAGGTGCTATAAACAAAAACGATTCATGACCTTAATCCCATGTACCAGAATCGATGGAAGGCCATGATATGACCTCTAATAACCTAATGACTTTTACTGAAGCAATTTTTACTGCAAAAAGTAGAAGATTGAGGGAAAAAGAGATTGTGTGGTGTGTGTGTGGGGGGGTGGTTGGAGGGCAAGGGGGATATGGGCCGGGAGAGAGAGAAACAAATGAGAGAGCATTTTAAGTTAAATAGAAGGGGAGGAGAGCTCGAGATGAAGATATCGAATGTAGGGGAGGAGGAGGGGAAAGGGGTAATTTAGGGAAGAGGTGGTTATATAGGGAGGGGAGCCCCCTCTTAAAGAGGTATGGGTTGTGCTTCCCGGGGATAATAAACTAATTCATAATCAAAATAATCATCTCCATGCATCGTTTATGTTTCATACAAACAAACAAATCCCCCACCCCGCCCTATCCTTCAATATACGCGCATGTATATGATTTCTAGGCCTAGAACTCGTGAGTGTAATACGCCACCTACCTTCGACAGAGAGCATCAACTGTCGTCCGCGGGATAGATTTCCGATATCAATCATGATAATAATTATGTTAGCACAATAGGCTATTGTATACTTCTGGTTATATACCCTATACTGTGTCCTCCCAGCATAATACTGTTATGATTGTAGACCAGATCAGCTCTACTTTTTAATCCCTTGATTTTTGGTTTCTGAACAAAAGAGAAACCAAAACTAAATATTTGAAATGAGGGAATGAAATGAAAATGGTTTCAAATGATCCGTATTGACAAAATAAAACAACAACAAAATACAATATTAAAAACTATAATATCCAACACAATTATTGAGTACAGCTGAGCTAACCAAATATTATATAAAAGCCATTCAAAACCGAACGTGCCGAACAAATCTGGGGAGGCTCAATGTTCCCTATAGTGATAAGAGGGAAGATCACTGTCTGAAGTTTGCCGTGAAGAGCTTGCCAAATCAAATAGGACAAGTTCCCTTACTCGCCCCTATCAGGCAGGAAGAAGTGTCAATGTCGGTTTTTGCGTAGTAGTAAAAGGATTTCTAAATAGGATTGGACCAATCGTTTTAGCAATAGCAGCATCGGATCTTTTTTGTCATCAAAATCTTTTTCATGATTTTTGATGTCCATTATCTATGATCTAATACATTATTATCTTCAATATGTGGTATAGTCCGTCCAATATTTTTGTTCCAATCATCCAATTACATTATGTAAATGTATTTCAATATCGTATTGCTTGTATTTAAGGGGATTGGTTTCGATTTGTCATTAAAGTATATATCAAAATTAATAATAATGCATATGTGTGCGGTTTACTACAGCCTGTCTCAAAAAAAAAGTGCAAGTGAAAAGCGCCCTCTGTGGCTATTAGAAAATACCTTTGTGACATGATGCTTATATCGACGTCAAGGGCATAGGCTAAGCTCTCAAATGCCGTTTAGTCTGTTCAATTTGCTTGTTTTAATCTCGAGATAGGCTTACTTAACAACGAAAGGGTAAAATCACAATTGTGTCACTTTTACTAGGGAAGAGGGCTGTACATGTAAATCAATGATAGCATCAAGTTTATCAAGAGTTCCTTCGTGAAATCAAAAGAATGCATCAATTACACAACAATACAAAATTGTTTTTAATGTTTTATCATGATAAAGGTATAATGATTCTCTTTTTCCTCTTACGACAAATTAAACGATAAATAAGTATTTCACATTCTGCTGTAAAATTAAATACATGTGTATGCCAATTATTTTACCATGGTAAATACTGTTCTTTTTGCCATTCAAGACATGTTAAAAGACAAATAAATATTACACACTAGTCTTATGGGTTAATCAACTTTGACAAGTTCATAAAATTTGACAAATTAATAAAATTAGACAAAATAATGCACGCGCGCTGGTGTTGATGCGTCTAATACACGAGCCCCGAAGGGGGACTGCATTAGACGCATCAACATCAGCTATCATTGATTTACATGTACAGCCCTATTCCCTAGTAAAAGTGGCACAATTGTGATTTTACCCTTTCGTTCATAACTAAACATATCTCGAGATTAAAAAGAGCAAATTGAACAGAACAAACGGTATTTGAGAGCTAAGACTGTGCCCTTGACGATGATGTAAGCATCATGTCACAACGGTATTTTCTAATCGCCAAGGAGGGCGTTTTTCACTTGCACAATTTGTTTTTGAGACAGGCTGTAAAGTAACCGATTGATCAGCATTCAGAATTTTTTTTAAATTTCTTTTAATTGACTTTTCCATTCCTGTACCACTTTGATTTCATCAAAAAGGATGATGTAAATTCATAGACATATCATATTGGTTTGAAGACAATCTTAAATTAATTCAACCTACCTCTACAGTGTTGCTGGACTTCGTCTAGATTTGCCTTTATATTTTGGCGATGAAATGTCAGATAATCAGTAACATCTACACCACTTCTAATCAGATTTGTCCTAATAACAGATCCCGCAGTGTTCCATACTGGTTCATATCCTGCAAAAACAGCAACTCTTGTATATCCAAAATACTTAATGATATCTACAAATAAGGGTGCAACAAATCGAAGTGGAGCTGACGTCCTTGCAAATGTTGGGTAGAGAGATTTATCAGACATGATGTCGCTACTTCCCCCGAATGATATCATTGGGACATTCCAATCATTCACAAGATAACCACCTGGCTCCCCTATCACGCTACAAATTGGTCCGATAAAGGCGTCAACTTTCGGATAACCAGCTCTACCAAAGAACATATTAGTAAGTAATGGCAGTCCGTATTGTGTGGTACATCTCGTGTCTGCCCAACTAATGTTAAACTGATGCCCTGAATTGACGATGGAAGAAAATCGCATATAGTCATTCGTAATCTGCTCCAAAGAAATAGTTAGAGCACCTGCACTATGGCTACCAACAGCATAAAATCCTTCCCAAGGAAATAACACTCCCAGGTTAAATGTTTTACAATCACTGAGTGAGAAGCATAGCGACAAAAATGATGTTATTAGTAAGCCATCCATCGTTTTGTAAAAATCACAATCCATATATAGCGAAACGTATGGATGAGCTTTAAGAAACGTCTGGGCGAAGGTAGGAAAATATATTTATCGTACATTCAATTTGTAACATGATTCCAATGTTTTGTGAGATTAGCTGCTGCCAGGCTCATGCTCCAAATTTCTGCTTACTATGCCAATAAACGCATCAACCCAGCTTTCAGCATCTTCAATGGCAACACCCACAAGGCCAGCAATCAGTGGCACTCCATTAGTATTGCATTTGCCATTAGTTCAAATCAAATAAAAGCCCATATCCAGCATGGTGAATATTTGAGAACATAAGAAATTGAACCATCAGTATGAGAGCCAATTTGATAGAATCAATTCCAAGTGGCACATAATCATAATGAAGAACATTCTCATCACACCTGATCTAAAAGCTTCTAAGTGCTCAATAAGCTTATAACAGGACTTACTAAGTCTTCTTCGAGATTTTGTACCATATTTATGACAAAATATAGTTTAAAGTGTCATAATATAAGGTTTCAAAATAAAAATGATAACCTCCAGTACGTTGTTACTAAAATGATGTGAAATCGATTAAAAGTTAAATTATAGTCAAATTTGTGACGGTTGCGCTACTTTTGGTAATTCTTTATAGAACGTTTATTTATTTAATATTTGGAATATAGGCCTTCTGCTGCATATCGTTGCAAAACCGTAATTACTCGGTGAAAAGGTCATTTCAGATCTCATTGTGCCATTAGGGGTTCTTACATTAAACTTCATTTCGCAAACTCTTTTTAGGGCGGCATCTTCCACACGCAAATGAACAGACAAGCTGCCCGTTCGAAACGGGCAGATAATACGTAACCAATAAATGTCAATATCATGACTGAGAAACAGAGGAGAAAGTATTTGATAATGCCGAATAAAAATGTCACGATTTTGAAATTTTGAAGCCGTGCTGTTTCAAACATCCCTGTCTTTTCAATACCCTTCTAAATGAATATCTACTGCATGTACGTTATATCGTTTATTCGCTGCCGTAGTGCACGTTAGTAAGCATTGGTTACTGGTTCAAGCCTAGACTCATACACCTGTTCCGAATTTTGATATGCCATAGGCTTTGTGTTGTGATCATTTCGATCAGTGGTTCGTAACAAAGAAAGCGTGATCCAGTTGACCTAGCAACGGTCATATTCTGTGCACTACGCCAGCGAATATGGGCCTAATAGACACTCATTTCATCTAAAGTAGCAAATACCTTCGATCAAATCTATCACGAAATTCAATTATAACCATTTTGTGATTCTTAGTCTTTGGCTATTGACCCCAAGCAGGGTTGACAGTTACAGTTTTAAATGTATATAGATAAAGCCAAAACACAACTTGCTTTGACGTCTGGTCGCTAGTTGTTTAACTTTCAAAATAATGAATCTTGGTGTTTGCCATTTAAGTGTAGGGGAGTGTAGGTTTAACTTTAGGGAGCCTGGCCCTCATCTTTCAAACTAAACAACTGGATGACTTGACTGTATCATTAATAGGTTGATTTGTTACAAGTACTAGTTGATATCTAAATTTGGTGTTGAGATAGCATCAAAAAAGTGAATTATCAGTTTTTTTCTTAATTTTCATAAATTTGACATTATCGGCTATTTATCAAAGTCTTTTTAATATGTTTACGTATTGTGCAAATAATGTCGTCTGTCGCAACACATAGTGGCGTATGTGAAGGTCACAATGTTTTTTAAGGATATGTTACTAGTAATGGAGTCGACACTCCTCCACTGTTATCTCTTAATGGCCCGATTTCATTTGAAATTGAAGTTTAAGGTTCAAAATATTTTAAAAACTGTATCGTTAATAGTTAACAAGGAATAACTATTATAGGATAAAATAGCTAGCTCTAAACCTATTATACACCACTATGTGAAAAGTTAGGAAAATCACTCTACGCCACTATGTGTTGCGACCGACGAAGTACAACGTTAAGGTTAGTAACTGTTTTAAACTGTTGCGATTTGCGATTTGATAGTTCACAACATGTTGCAAATGGTAGTGAGCTTTGGCAAAAATTTCAAATATTGATTTAAATAATAAAAATCGATTTTTTTTTTTTTTTTTTTTTTTTTTTTTGCTGCTTCGACAAACAATACGTAGGTGTACCCTATTAAAATATGACTATGATGCGACAATTTTTAATAGCCTGTAAGTGGGGTATAAAGTTGTGCTGCTTAATGTTTGGTAAAGTGAGCATAATTGTAAGTACTTAGATCCGCAAATAAGTTCATCAGGATTGTCAATGAAATATTAAGTTCAGAATTCTTAAAGCAAATCAAATTGTAATGTTACATACCTCGATCAATGACAGTTTCGTGCTAACACTTAGCACTTTCTCAAATTGAATGACCAATCCTGCATCTCGACGGTTGCTACCTGCTGGAGCTGACGTTGGTGGCGCTGTTGGTTTTAGGACTTGGTCATATATGTGCGGAAGAAAGTAGTTCCCTTCGTCTCTGTTGAGTGTTTTGGCCCCCTCTTCCTTATCCAAATGGTTTCTTTGATATATCTCTTCTTTCTGTTCTGTTCTTCTGATTTGTCCCATCCAATAACATGATTTTCTTCAGAGGTATGGTCAGTTATTGTTGATTTGTTATCCTCCCCTGTAATGGAGGCCTGTCTCTGAGAACGGGTGAAGGCTTTCTTGGAAGCTTTTTCCGCTTCTGTTTTATGTTCTTTGAGTCTGGTGCCGAAAAGTCTGGATGTTTCACCTATGTAGGACTTGTCACAATTGAGGCAAGATTTCGTACACGCAGTCTGATGTTTGAGTAACTTCCCGTTTGTCTTTTGGATGGACCAAACAATTTATAAGAGTCTGATGTGGTTTGAAGGCGATTTGGATGCCATGTTTGTTGAACACCCGCCGTACACGTTGGGAGAGCCCTTCTTTACATGAAAGGACTGCCATCCCCCTGGATTTTGGCTCAGTTTTGTTTCTTGTCTTCTGGTTCCTTTTTATTTGGCGTTTGCTTAAAGGTGCAGGATTGGTCATTCAATTTGAGAAAGTGCTAAGTGTTAGCACGAAACTGTCATTGATCGAGGTATGTAACATCACAATTGGATTTGCTTTAAGAATTTTGAACTTAAAACTGGTATATAGAACAGCTAATTGGGCTTAAGCCTGGTGGCTTAGAAAGCCTTAGCAAGAGGAGCGAAAGAGCTTGCAAACTGATTATTGTCCCGAATAGGAACCCAGCAAACACAAAAACGTTTTTAAAAAAACCGTTTTAAATAAGTTACATTTTGGCTTTTGGTTTAGGTAATAACGTTTTATTAACATTAAAATATATAAAGGTCATAAAAGCACTTTGAAAACACGTTTTCTATGAAAACACACTACAACAATATTTTTTAAATGTTTTCAAAATGTTATTGTAAACTATTTTTGCAAAAAATTTTTGAAATATTTTGTCAACACTTAAATAACATTATGTTAAAATATTTGCACCCAGCAAACACAGAAATCTTCTTTTAAAATGTTTTTTTTTTTCAAAACGTTTTAATAACATTTAAATGTGGGGTTATAAAAAGGTCATGAAAACCTTTTAAAACGTTTTGTACAAGGACCCCCCCCCCCCCCGCAATAAACAAAGTAATATTGTTTATGCCATCCAGTGCAAAGACTCTGACTGTGAGGACTCATATATAGGGGAGACTAAACAACCCTTGCACAAGCGTATGTATCAGCACCGTAGACCCAGTTCTACAGGTTTGAACGATTCTGCAGTTTACACGCACCTCAATTTGCCAATCATACATTTGAGGACAAGGATGTGCTAGTGCTCGACAGAGAACATAAGTTGTTTGAAAGAGGGGTTAAGGAGGCAATACATGTCCGGCGGGAGGAACCTTCGCTCAACAGAGGAGGGGGACTTCGCCACAACCTGTCAAGGTCCTACGACGCAGCAATCCGGAAACTACCCCGGCGACTCAGTCAGCCTGATGATGCGTCTTGGATGAGACGCGATACTGTCGCTATCAAAAATAGTAAGTCCAGATGAACAGATTTAATATTCATTTTATTATCTAAAACGCACTACATCAATATTTATCAAATGTGTTCAAATTGTTATTGTAAACTATTTTGGCAAACATTTATTGCCAAATATTTTGTAATGAAAACATAAATTAAAACATGAATTTGCCGTTTCAGCTGGTATGGACGCACTAACAAAAATGAACGCGCGCGGCGGCTTTGAGACATAACAATTTTTTGTTAGCCTAACTTGCAACCAATTATGGTTCGAGGTTACTTCTTCATGTACTTTAAGCAGTCATACAGCATTTAGTATACAAGGTCGAATACATGCAAACTTCAATTTTAAAATTTCAATTAAAGTCTTAAATGTATATTTAAGTCTTAAAACAAACAAGTGCATTAATATTTCATATCAAGTAAGATTATATTAGTGTTGATATGTACTGAATTTATGTGGCGCAGCTTTTTACTTGCATAACGACATTTGGATTTGGATTCTCCACACTGAAACTTCTGTGATTTTTTAACAACTAAACTCATTTCCATTACCAAAATGTGCAGTTTCATATACTTTGGACTGAATTTTCAGAAGTTATAAAGTCAGAAAAAGGTCCATGTTATCTTCTATTACTCTCCCTAAAGACTGTTTTTATTTCTTCCTCTTTGCTTTTCAATTCTTTGATAAATATTTCTCATTTTCTTATTTATTTTGATTTTGATTAAATCCTATAAAATTCTACTGTTATGTTCTAATTCGAAGGTCCTTAAAACTCAACAGATACGCAACAGATGCTGACCTGGCTTGTACAGCTGTAACAAAATACTGTAAAATAAATTCTACCTACCTCTACAGTGTTGCTTAACCTCCTCTAGATTTGTCTTTATATTGTTGTGATGAAATGTTAAGTAATCCGTAACTTGGACACCGCTATCAATCAAATTGATCCTTATAACTGATGCCGCAGTATTCCATACTGGTTCATATCCGGCAAAAACAGCAACTCTTTTGTATCCAAAATACTTAACAATATCAACAAACAACGGTGCACTAAATCGGAGTGGAGCTGACGTCCTTGCAAATGTTGGATAGAGAGATTTATCGGACATGATTCCGCTAGCCGAACCAAATGATATCATAGGGACATTCCAATCATTCACAAGATGGCCACCAGGCTCACATATCACGCTACAAGTTGGACCGATGAAGGCATCTACTTTCGGGTAACCAGCTCTTCCCAAGAACATATTAGTTAGTAATGGTAGTCCGTATTGTGTAGTACATCGCGTGTCAGCCCAACTTATGTTAAACTCATGACCCAAGTTGATAAAGGAAAACGTTATATTGTCGGACATAACTTGATCTAAACAAATAGGTAAAGCGCCCGCACTATGACTCCCAACAGGCAAGAAACCTTTCCACGAAAATAGCACTCCCAAGTTAAATGTTTTGCAATCGCTCAGTAAGAAACACAACGATAAAAGTGACGCTATCAGTAATCCATCCATCTTTCCGAATCAAATCAAACTTTCGGATGCGTGTTAAGAATAATCTGTTGTACCAGGCGTCTTGGCGAAGGTAGGGTAAGAAGGCGTGTTAATGTTCCAAGAGATAACTGACCCAAGATATTATACTGAAATCTCTAGGCTTATAAACGCATCCACACAGCTTTATGCCATCGTCCGCATAGTAACAGTTCTATCTTTGCATTTGATTACAAATGATTTTATATTTCTTATGGAATTCGTGATGGTTGCCATGTGAGCGGATATTGACAAATATATCATATTTTCTACCAATATTTAATGTATAAAAGCATTTAGCCATTACGAAGTAACAATTTAAAGCATTGTAACATTTTAGTTGAAAGTGCATTAGATTACTTTTAAACTCTTCATAAACTGTCAAAACAATTTATTAAATGATTGCTATTATTTGGAAAATGGCAATGCTACATTCTGTATAATTAATGTATAAAATGTACATTGTCTACATTGTAATATTAATTGCTTTCCATTTGTTTTGACGTGACATCCATTCTAATGAATGAGTTCGTCTTTAAAACTGTAATGGCTGAAATATATAGAAGCTACATTATTTTGAATCATTTATCAACACAGATGTTTGCCAATTACTTTAAAAGTAGCCCATCTGGCTCGAGAAACTCTAACATGGACGTAAGCAAATGTAACTGAAAAGGGATTAATCCGATAACTTTCCGCGCATGTTAACTTTTCTATCTGATCTGCAGGTATGGCACAGAAATGTAATGTATGATTTGAATTGATTTTCAAACAGTTTGGATATCGCTATATAAGATGAAACTATACACATTCCCCATTCATTTATACATTTATTATCCAGAATAGAGAGGTGTATATGTGACCCGTTACAGCAAAAGGTACCTTAAGTCGGGAGCTACATATGCCTTATTTTGCTAGTAACAAATGCATTGTAAACCAATCATTAATCCTATTGTTGTAGAGGATAATAAGCTTGTACCTGTCTATAGAACTGTTTGTTATGCAGCTCTAGTCGTTATTTGATATGGCTAATCCCTGTTCAAGTGGCATGAGTGGTGGGTTACAAAAGCATTGTATTGTATTTGTATAGGTATGTATTAGCCACCCACTAACAATGAGAGGACATTCCTGAACCTCGTTGACTTGTAGATGATTTGAAATGACCGCCACTTCAAATTGTCATTATTGTTTGATATTTTCTGCCAACATTGGGGAAAAAGAGACACTTGTAGCAGCCGACATAAGGTACCTTTCGCTGTAACGGGTCACATATGTGTCTAATGTAAATAACAATGATTATGTTTATTATATGTATGACTTAGTTGAGCTAGTAGAGGAATGCTCAACTCTGTTCAGTAAAAGCATGTCAATATTTCTGAACGACATATTATATTTTATTCCACAGACAATACAAAGCGTGTACCATAGTGGTGCATGGTAGCATTTAAAGTTGTGTCTGTCCTATCAAAAAATACCTTTTTAGAGATCTAAAATGTCACCGCGCAGGGAAATATTTGGATAACTTAACATTTGCTGAGATTCAGTTGGTTGTAATAGTTCAATTCAAGATAATCTTGATGATTTTACTGAATAAGCTACGGACTATGGTATGAAATTGAATCCTACCAAGAGTCAAGCCATACAGAAAGCTTTTCCTAGCACATTGCGACAACATCGCGACTTAAGACTTGGAACTGATACCCAATCATACGTTACTGTAGCCAGGGTCCTTGGTTTGTATGTTTGTAGCTTCAAGTTCCTTACATGGAATATACAGGTAGACAGTATGATAGAGAAAGCAAATTCAATGATGTTCATGCCACGAGTCCCAAAACGTTTCTGCTTTGCCAAAACAGAGCTTAGTGTCATCTATTATATAGTGGATATGCTAATTATTGAGTACAGCTGGACTAACCAAAGGTATCAAAGACATTCAAAAGCGAGCGCGCCGAACAAATCTGGGAAGGCTCAATGTTCCTTAGGCCTGGGTGCTTAATCTCGCCGATTAACTCTGCGGCGTGCCGGAACCCAAGCCGCAGACCCACGCCCGTGCGCCTATGCTGAGAAATAAAATACTGTTGCGATATGCACTAACAAAATGTGTGTCTGCCCGATGAAAAGCCATGTTCAGTCACCCGTTGATCGGCTTGATCGGCCCTACATTTCTCGCAACCGACTTATAACACTTGACAACAATACCCCTACAAATTAGTGTCATTGAGTGCGTTGATTCTTTGCCGGATTATATCGACTGATTCGCAAATTGCTCACGGCGAGTAAACTCAAGTAAGTACTACAATAAACATTAATATAAAGGTTTTGAGTAATGAATGGCAAACCGCAGAACAAGAAGATGGCAAGATGTTGCAAACTCGATGCCCATAACTGCTCGCGAATTCGCAACCAGGGATATGGCCACACTATATTAATTCATCGGCGTGCTGCGGCTTGAAACCAAGCCGCAGGAGAGCCTCGAGACGACGCAGAGGGGCCTTATAGTGATGCCTTTGGCGGGCGGGTTAGTGTAGTGGTCTTCTCACTCGCTTTCTCACTCTGGCCGGGGTTCAATTCCCAGCGGTGCCACATGTGAGTTTGGTTGCCGATCCATGCTCGTCCTCGCAGGTTTTTCTCCGGGTGCTCCGGTTTTCCTCCTGCATCTAAAATCGGACCTCTTCCCATATCCCTGTCCCGTCATATCCGGATGGCATCCCTTGAATTTAGTAGCCTCTGGGCACTATTGGGTTTAGCCTGGCTTCGGCTGAATGTTATAAGAATACATTTAACTCATGTAAGCTTGATACCTTCTTTGATATGAGATACGATCACTGTCTGAGGTTTGGCGTGAAGGGCTTTCCAAAACAAATAGGACAGGTTCCCGTTAACCCGCCTTTGTCAGGTAGAAGTGTCATTGTCGCTCTTTGCGACCGATTCATCAATAAGCTAGGACCAGTAAGCTAGTAATAGCCTCGGGCCTTTATTTGTCATGAAAATCTTCTTCATGATTTTCAACGTCCATTATCTAATCATTATACATTATTATCTTCAATATGCGGTATAGTGCAAATTCTTTGTCATAATATATTTATGTAAATGTATTTTAATATCGAATTGCTTGTAATTAGGCCGACTGGCCACAATTTGCCATTTAAATATATATCAAAATCAATAATAATACAATTTGTATGTAATCGATTAAATTTGACTATCCATTGACTATCCTATTGACTTTCCATTCATACGTTTCATATTAAATTTCATTCACAATTAATTCAACCTACCTCTACAGTGTTGTTGAACTTCGTCTAGATTTGTCTTTATATTTTGATGATGAAATGTCAGATAATCAGTAACATCTACACCACTTGTAATCAAATGTCTCCTGACAACAGATGCCGCAGTGTTCCATTGTGGTTCATATCCTGCAAAAATGGCAACTCTCTTGTATCCAAAATACTTAACGATCTCTACAAATAAAGGTGCAACAAATCGAAGTGGAGCTGACGTCCTGGCAAATGTTGGGTAGAGAGATTTATCAGACATGATGCCGCTACTTGAACCAAATGATATCATCGGGATATTCCAATCATTTACAAGATAACCACCAGGCTCACATATCACGCTACAAATTGGTCCGATGAAGGCGTCAACTTTCGGGTAACCAGCTCGACCAAAGAACATATTAGTAAGCAATGTCAGTCCGTATTGTGTGGTACATCGCGTGTCTGCCCAACTAATGTTAAACTCATGCCCTGAGTTGACGATGGAAGAAAATTGCGCATAGTCAGCCTTAATATGTGCCAAAGAAATAGTCACAGCACCTGCACTATGGCTGCCCGCAGCATGGAATCCTTCCCAAGGAAATAACACTCCTAGGTTAAATGTTTTACAATCACTGAGTGAGAAACACAGCGACAAAAATGATGTTATCAGTAGTCCATGCATCGTTCTGTACAAAATAAATCCTTTCATAGGTAGACTTTGCGATGAGTATGAGGAATAATCGGTTGTACCAGAGGTATTAGGGAAGGTAGGGTAAATAAGCTTACCCGATAGAAGATAACCTTTACATTCAATTCATACAATCGGTTTGTTCCAGTGTTCCGCGAGATAACCGCCGTCAGAATAGTATACTGCGTACTATACACCGATAACGCATTGACATGCCTCAATACCACCACCCGCAAATAAGTTCAGTTTTATGATTGCTTTGTGATGTTAATTTTTATTATATTATACTCAATTTTAACATTTTATGAATCTAATCTGATGGTTGCTTTGCCAGTGGATATTGACAACTAAAACAGAGGTCTTAGCAAAGGTATGCTTACTCGATAAAAGATAACCTTTACATTCAATTCATACATATAATCGGTTTGTTCCAGTGTTCCGCGAGATAACCGCCGTTAGAATAGTATGCTGCGTACAATACAATTTATTAAATGATTTTCAATTACTGGGAAAATGGCAATATTACATTCTGTACAAGTATAATTAATGTACATAATGTATATTGTAATATTGCATTGTTTCCATGTGCTTTGATGTGACATCCATTATGATGAATGAGTCCTTCTTCAACAATGTAATGGCGCAAATATCTCTAGAATGCCTAATTAATGAGGTCAAAAGAGATAAAAGGAACAAAATTGTACATGGGTAAATTTTTTTAAATGCTCCAATTGAAATGAAAATGGTCTAAAATTATCCGTCTTGACAAAATAAAACAAAAAATACAATATTAAAAACTATATATCCAGCACATCTGAGCTAACCAAAGATATCAAAGCCATTCCAAAACGAGCGTGCCGAACAAATCTGTGGAAGCTCTATGTTCCCTAAATTGATGCCTTTAACTCATAAGCTTTATACCCTCTCTGGTAGGAGGAAAGATCGCTGTCTGAGGTTTGCCGTGAAGGGCTTAATGCCAAAATTTGGATAAACCATTTGGATGCCTTGTACTTGAAGTCTTAGCGCTGGCACAGGAGGTTATATACATGTGAATTCAAATGATATCATCAGTTTTATTCCAGTGTTCCGAGAGATAACCGCTTACACACCATTCCTGCCTACTAGGCCGATAAACACATCAACACACCTTTCAACATCTTCAATGGCACCATCCGCAAGGCCAGCAATCAGTGGAACTTAATTATTAGTGTCGCATTTGCCATGAGGTCCAACTAAATAAGAATCCGTCCAGCTTGGTGATTTTGAGAAGTAATGTCAGACTAGAATTGAACCAGCAGTATGAGAGCCAATTTGACAGAATCAATTCCAAGTGGCAACTATAATAACCGTAAGGACTGTTTCATCGCATCTGATCTTAATATCATCCACTTACTCAGTCCAGTTCAATGTTGTGTACCATATTTATGGCAAAATATAAAAATGAAAACCTCTGGCACACTTGCACGTCGTGATTTCTCATTCAAGTGTCTTCACTGACAAAATATATGTGACATGATCTGGTCCATGGGGGCCAAAGGCGGCAAATTTGAAACTGAGATAAAGGCAAAAATATGGAGTAAAAAGCAATAAAATACATAAGAAAATACACATCACAAAACCTCATAACTTAAGAACCAAGTATGCTAGACCTTTGGTGTTTCAAGTATCTGATAGCCTAATGTTACTACAAGGTAATAATTATAGTAGCTCAATTTTCAAAAATGCCTCCTTTGGCCCCCATGGAGCTGATCGTGTCACATATACAGTTTAGGTAAAATGAGTTGAAAATATCCAAAATTGCGTCTATCCATCTATCATCATCATGTTACAAACACAACATAAAACTGATAAATTGATGATCAAACTACTGCATGTATTAAATTGTCCGTATTCTATTTGAAAATAAGTACAGGATGTCCCAGAAAAAATTACCGGTGAATGAATTTAGACATAAGTCGAGAAATAGGCATCACAATTCAAATATTTACATAAGAAACAATGAATAGCCCATCTTATAATGCATCTTATACGCTAATTTTACTTGAATCGTTTGACTGATTGCGAAAAAAATGACCGATTACATAACGCTTGCGTCAATTCACTTGATTCCAAGTTTGAGAGAAAGATCGTTCGAGTACAACACAAGGCGCACTAGTGGTTAACACTGGTTAACTGCCAATGGGCTTTATACTTTATTCGGTGAATCCTTTTCGTTCTTTTTAAACAATATGTTTCTTAAAAAACATTTAATTAGGTTTTGTTCAAATTTGAAGAAAAAAAATGCACGATATTAAAAATGATAACTTGCATGTAAGATGATGCTCGGTTCTTGTAAAAATCTTTTTATCGTTAATGTTGATACAATTATTGTATAAAGAATTCCAGCTGGGGAAAAAGTTTTCTCACACACATATTTCCAAGAAATGGTAATGCAAAGTTTAAAACTTTTATAATATAAGTTTCACATAATGTTGCATGATGACAGAATCACAAAAGCACTTGATCACTGTCTTTTGTGGCTCAAATATTCTTTGGAAAGTTAAAATATAGCATATTTGCACAACATAAAGAATTGAAGCTGGGAAGCTTCCAATTGTAGAAATGAAAGTATTCATTTAACGGATCGGTCCGGATAGCAACGTTTGCACAGTATTTTGTAGAACCTCAGAGCAGAGCACATCAGACACATCAATTTGCATTCTGAATGCAAGGATTGTCCTTATATCAAATAATTTTGATCTTTTTGCATACAAATGTTATGGCAAATTATTAAAAGTTGATATTTTGCAGTCTTCGAAGTAAACTTTATAAATCTAATAATATGTAATTAGAGTGTATGTTGCTATAGCAACATACAATGTAATACGTAGTATAAGGCAAACAAATCGATAAGCGAAAACTTTTCTTTTGACCTATTTATCATAACTCAACAACCACAATATATATGGAAATAACTATTGACTTCCTTGATAGTTAATGTATTATTTACGTTAACGTTTAGTAACTAGAAAAACAACCACTGCCAGCTCCGACCCGAGTTAACACTGTTTAACAAACGATATTTGGTTGTGGCAAATGTTTGTGAAAATAAATCTGAAATAAAATTAACGTACCTCTACAGTATTGCTTAACTTCCTCTAGATTTGTCTTTATATTTTTGTGATGGAATGTTAGGTAATCCGTAACTTCTACACCATTTGTAATTAAAGCTGTCCTAATTATAGATGCCGCAGTATTCCATACTGGTTCATATCCTGAAAAAACAGCAACTCTCTTGTATCCAAAATACTTAATGATCTTAACAAAAAAAGGTGCAACCAATCTAAGTGGAGCTGTTGTCCTTGCAAATGTTGGGTATAGAGATTTATCGGACATGATGTTACTAATACAACTAGATGATACCATCGTGACATTCCAATCATTCACAAGATGGCCACCAGGCTCACATAAGACACTGCAAACTGGTCCGATAATGGCGTCAACTTTTGGGTAACCAGCTCTTCCGAATAACATATTAGTTAGTAATGGAAGTCCGTATTGTGCGGAACATCGCGTGTCACCCCAACTAATGTTAAACTCATGGCCAGAGTTAATGATGGAACGAAATCTTATATTGTCAGACATAACTTGCTCTAAGCAAATAGATGCAGCACCTGCACTATGACTACCAACTGGCCAGAAACCTTCCCAAGGACATAACACGCCCAGGTTAAATACCTTGCTTTCACTCAGTGAGAAACATAGCAATATAAATGATGCTATTAGTAAGCTATCCATTTTTCTGGAAAAAAGTCAGTTAAATGTATAAATAGTATGTTGTACCAGAAGTCTTGGAGAAAGTCGGGCAAATATGCTTATCTGACAGGAGATTGCAGCATCTGGTTACAGCGTTCTGCGAGACAACCGCCGACAGAATATTATACTTCATACTAAACCGATAAACGCATCGACACTCTTTTATGCCACCATTCGTAATTAGTCCAGTTTAATATATATATATATATATATATATATATAGAGAGAGAGAGAGAGAGAGAGAGAGAGAGAGAGAGAGCAAACACGTAGAAGAATAATTATAATGTCGTTCTTTTACGACATTATAATTATTCTTCTACGTGTTTGGCCTTCTAACATTAAATGTCGACGCAGTTAATTTTCTACTATATATATATATATAGGAAGCAAAGAAGCGAAGAATAATTATGTCGTAAAAGAATATTTTATTACACGCATTTTCGGGCCTCGCCCTTCGTCAGGTGACAAAAATAGTGTTGTGAGGCCTACACAAGAGAAACATTTAAAACATGATTAAAACGCGAGCGCAAGTGAATGGTGGGAGCGACACGCAAGCGACACATGAGCAACAAGCGGGTAGAGCGTATACAAATCCAGCGCGTTAAACATGTTTAAGTTGGAAAACATAACGCGCAAGACGGAAAATAAAAAATAAAAAATAGTTATAAAATGCGCAAACGCGTGTGCGAGTACAAAAAAAATTATAGGCGTCGCGCAAGCACAAGCGTAAGCCTAGGTAAAAACGCGTAGAGCGTATACAAAAAAGAGCGTTAAACATGTTTAATTTAAAAAATGCACGCAAAACGGAGAATACAAAAAATATATAAAAACGGGGCGCAAGCGAGCGTAACAAGCGAGGACTAAAGGTTGAAACGCGTGGACTGAAAAGGAAACCGCGCGAAAAGTATAAGAAAAAGGGAGCGCTGAAGAAAATTATGATTAAAATTTAAAACTGTTGAAACTAGCATTGAGTCCATTGGGTTGAAGGGTGCCGAGTCTGAAGATTAATTTCTGTTCCATGTCTCTTCTGGCTTGGTCGTCACCGTGGCATTTGTAGACTCCGGAAATCTTGATGTGTGTGGTGTTGTGTCCACTGCCGGAGAAATGTTGAGCTACTGGCAAACCTGGCATCCTGAGGCGGATTGATCTAAGGTGTTCTGTAAATCGATCCGCCATTCGTCGTTTGGTCTCGCCTATGTACAAGATCTTGCACTTTGTACACTGAATAGCGTAAATGACATTGGTGGTGGTGCAGGTGAAGGCTTTGGTGACTTTGACTGTTTCTTTAGGTCCCACGATGTTATCGGTGGATGATATATGCTTACAAGTGTTGCAGCGTGGTCGGTGACAAGGTGATGTGCTGAGGATTTCTATCGCGGCGATAAGCACACAAAGGAGGCGATGGGAAGATTTTCTTAGTGGTGCTATCAGCCTGTAAGATGTTAGTATTGCGCTTGATGATCTTGGCAATTGTGGTGTTGAGGGGATGGTAGGTGAGAACCAGAGGTACTCTGTCAGATGTTTTTGATGCACTCGAAGTTAAAGCATCAGTCTGAGTCATGTTGTTGGTACGATGAAGAGCTGCATTGGTGACTGATTCAGGATACCCTCGTTGGTGGAAGAAGGATGTCATTTGATTGGCCTTGCTGTCAAAGTCAGTGTCATCATCACAAAGGCGGCGTAAGTGCAGTAGTTGTGAGTACGGGATGCTATTCTTGCAAGCAGGAGGATGACAGGACTCATATTGGAGGTAACTGTGTGAATCTGTAGGCTTGTAGTATACAGACGTGGAAAGATGGTCTTTGTCGATTGATATGAGAATGTCCAAGAATGGTAGGCTAGTGGTGAATATCTCGTAGGTGAACTCTATGGCTGAATGGAAGTTGTTGGCATAGTTCATGAATTCAATTAAGTCTTGACTGGAGCATGATGAAGCGCCCACGCAGTCGTCAATATATCTGTGGAAGAACTCTGGTTTGGTGCCGTTATAGCTGTCAAAGATTTGTTGTTCTAGGTGCCCCATAAAAGACAGGCGAAGCTACATCCCATCCTAGTTCCCATGGCGACGCCGTTTATTTGGTTGTAGTAGTTTCCATTAAACTCAAAGAATGAGTTGTTCAAGACGAGTTCGGCTAATCGCAGTAAGGTATATATATATATACAATGTAGTACGTAGTATAAGGCAAAAAATCGATAAGCGAAAACTTTCCTTTAGACCTATTTATCATAACTCAATAACCACAATATATATGGAAATAACTAGTGACTTCCTTAATAGTTAGTTAATGTAGTAAGCACCGACCCGAGTTAACACTGTTTAACAAACGATATTTGGTTTGTGGCAAATGTTTGTGAAAATAAATCTGAAATAAATTTAACCTACCTCTACAGTGTTGCTTAACTTCCTCTAGATTTGTCTTTATATTTTTCTGATGGAATGTTAGGTAATCCGTAACTTCTACACCATTTGTAATTAAAGCTGTCCTAATTATAGATGCCGCAGTATTCCATACTGGTTCATATCATGTAAAAATAGCAACTCTCGTGTATTCAAAATACTTAATGATCTTAACAAAAAAGGTGCAACCAATCTAAGCGGAGCTGTCGTCCTTGCAAATGTTGGATAAAGACATTTATCGGACATTATGCCACTCAGAGATCCAAATGATATCATAGGGACATTCCAATCATTCACAAGATGACCACCAGGCTCACATAGAATGCTACAAACTGGTCCGATAAAGGCATCAACTTTCGGGTAACCAGCTCTTCCCAAGAACATATTAGATAGCAATGGAAGTCCGTATTGTGTGGTACATCGCGTGTCAGCCCAACTTATGTTAAACTCATGGCCTGAGTTGGCGATGGAAGAAAATCGCATATTGTCAGACTTAACGTGCTCCAAACAAATAGTTACAGCACCTGCACTATGACTACCGACTGGCAGGAAACCTTTCCAAGGAAATAACACGCCCAAGTTAAATATCTTACAATCGCTCAGTGAGACACAAATCGATATAAATGATGCTATTAGTAAGATATCCATCGTTCTGTATTGACCAATTTGTTAATAGTTGAATCTATCACGGTGTAGTGTTTCTATCTACTGCTTTATTACTAATTTGCAGCCCTTCAGTAGCAAGTATTAAACTGCGGCAAATTGGCAGACCGCTGAAGAACCGTGCTCAAAAAGATAATAAGATATCCATCGTTATGTAGCTGGACAATTTGTTTATAGTTGATTCTATCACAGTGTATTGTTTTTATCTACTGCACTATCACCAATTGACATCCCTTCAGGAGCAAAGATAAGTGTATATTAACGGGTACCTTGAGGTTGCAATAAGAGCATGCCCTCAGACAATCCCTTCAATTACTGTGGATGAATACGGAATCCTGCTATATCAAACTCAGTCAATAAAAACATCAACATGATCAATGGCAATGTCATTTTAATTTGAAAACATATTAAATCTGTATTTCCAATAAAGTCAAACAGCAAAGGTTTTTAAAAGCAAGAAATAGAAAATGTAAAACAAAAATGTAAACAAAGGGATGTGTGACCACAGTAAAGTTTTGTTCAAAATAATAAAATCTCTCTTGCGTCAATATGCTCATAATCATTTTTATAAATTGAATTTAAAACAATAATCTTCGATTTTGTGAAGAAGCTGTCAAGACGGTTGCCATGCCATTGGATATTGATAACTAAATTACGATATTAAACAAAAATGTATAAAAGCATCAACATAAGAGGTAACCTGCATTAGCGAAGTGCTATTGTTATGGCACCAATTTGGTTGCAATGAAAGTATCTGCAATTCATTACGCACAAATTTGTCAAAATTTGTCATTACAATCTGGGGGGTGTCCCAAACGTCTTTGATATCAAAATAGTGTACAAACAATGAAAATGCAGTATCGCAAAAAGCAAATTTATAGAATTAACTTGGTACCTAATTTGGACGGTCGTCTTGTAAATTTTAGGTACAAAATAAAAATGAAAAACACACATAACGCAATATGCAGTATGCCACCTGTATACATTTTACTGGTTCTTCTCAATCACACTTGCTTCCTCTCGTACGTTATAAGACAAACATTTGACATTTGACCTTTATGCCTGTAACTCAAGAACTGTACATCGGATATAGGTCAAACTATCCTTTTTTGAATCCTAACAAAGAGCGGAATACAATTGGATGGTTTTTATCCATATTCGTCCAAGTTTGAAATTTGAGCCCTTCATTAGCGGCCATTTTGGACATATTCAAACTACCATTTTTCTTCTATGCCCTTTTTTTGTCCTTTTTGAGTATGTTGTTCAAAGCGAGTTTAGAGTCGCTGGCCAACAATTTTTGTCTAGGTGCACCAATATTTTATTTAAATTGGCTAGTCTAATATACATGTACATCATATCAAAACACACGATTGGTAAAAGCAGGGGAGTATCTTGCATGAATAAATTATGATAAAAAAGATGAAGTCCGGCATAGCAGTTCATTTATAAAACCAGCATGAAGTGTCCCACAGAAGACAAATAGAGACCCTGCATGAAATTATCGATTGGCTCCAAACAAAGGATTTGAGCCGGTGTCCTTCACCGTAGTTATGGCGGAGTGCAGTCCGTTCAATCAAATGTTGTCATCAACCTATTTGATCGTAGTGC
This sequence comes from Amphiura filiformis, assembly GCF_039555335.1. Classification (NCBI taxonomy): domain Eukaryota; kingdom Metazoa; phylum Echinodermata; class Ophiuroidea; order Amphilepidida; family Amphiuridae; genus Amphiura; species Amphiura filiformis. Next base: position 5,129,255 of record NC_092647.1, read on the forward strand.
AGGGGTTATGTGTGTGAGACGAACTGTCACGGTAGATTGCAATCATGCTTTTGTTGAATGCATTTGAGTAGTCCGCCATATTTACGGGACGAAACGTCACATGCAAGGCCTCTATATACAGGACAAACACGTGATTAAAAGCTCCCATAAATAGTACGTAGAATATTTTACTTTTTAGTGTTTCCCCTGTATTTCTCCCTTCAATGTAACCAGGTTGATCATGAAAATAATTGATGAAATATCCATTTGTAGTCGTTCCAATAATAGTTAATTTTATAATCAACATTTAATAGTGTAATGGATCTCTGCTTTGATAACGCTTCTGTGGTTATGCCTGTTCTTTATGTATTAAAATTTAACAACATCTTTTCGTGGTCATCAAAGCCTTCCTTTAAGTAAATAATTTACTACATAACTTGAATGGGTTTATCTTTGATCAAACAAATTTTTAAACACTCAACAGATGAGACCGTCATATCATTATTCGACATCTGTTTATTCTATGGTGTTTTTGCCTTAGCTAATTGTTAGGTTTCGTTTACACTTGCATTTTTTCTTCATTTTACCATTTTGTAATAACGTTTGTGTAGGTATATCGAAAATATCGTTATTTTTAGTATTTATTCCTTCATTACTTTTTTCATACTGTAATAGTTGACTAGTTACATATCTTTTCTCTAAATTTACCAAATAAGTGTTTATCTTCTTGTATCCATTTTCCCAGGATATTATTTTTGCATCCGCTGCTATACATTGGTTTAATTCAAGTTAAACAATGACGTCAATGCTTTTTCGCTGTTGCGCCGCAAGCGTAAGTACAACCCGCCCTTGTACTTACACGTGTACGTTCTACGTGATTAACTTCACGCGCTTTAACTTGAGATGAACCAAATTATGTATTGTTTGAAGCTTGTTCTAAAAATGATTTTTGAGTGTATTTATCATGATTCTCTTTTGTATTGTTTTAACTTAAGAATGTCTTGTGTAAATTTCAAATGTCTTTATTTCTTTCAGTTTGTTTTCTAATTGAAATTCTTTATAAAACTTTGTATTGCATTAAAGTCCATAAAATTATACTGTCATGTGTGTGATTCTAGGGTCTTTAAACTCAACATATGCTAACGTGTCTTGTACTGCTTTAACATTCGGGTTGTGGAACAATTTTGTACAATAAATTCAACCTACCTCCACAGCGTTGCTTAACTTCCTCTAGGTTTGTCTTTATAATTTGGTGATGAAATGTCATGTAATCCGTGACATCTACACCACTCTCAGTCAAATGTGTCCTAATAACAGATGTTGCAGTGCTCCATACTGGTTCATATCCTGCATAAACAGCAACTCTTTTATATCCAAAATACTTAACGATCTCTACAAATAAGGGTGCAGCAAATCGAAGTGGAGCTGACGTCCTTGCAAATGTAGGATAGAGAGATTTATCAGACATGATGTCACTAACAGAACCAAATGATACCATCGGGACATTCCAATCATTCACAAGATGACCACCAGGCTCACATATAATGCTACAAATTGGTCCGATAAAGGCATCTACTTTCGGATAACCAGCTCTTCCCAAGAACATATTAGATAGTAATGGAAGTCCGTATTGTGTAGTGCATCGCGTGTCAGCCCAACTAATGTTAAATTCATGGCCCGAGTTGATGATGGAACGAAATCTCATACTGTCAGACTTAACCTGCTCCAAAGAAATAGTCACAGCACCTGCACTATGACTTCCAACAGCATAAAAACCTTCCCAAGGAAATAGCACTCCCAAGTTATAATGTTTTACAATCGCTGAGTGAGAAACAAAGTGGTAAGCCATCCATCGTTTGGAAAAAATCGAAATCCATTTCTAGCGAAACATTTGGATTAGCTTTGAATGAACCTAGAAACCGTTCCACGGAAATAGTTCTTCCAGATTAAATGTTTTACAATCTCTGAGTGACAAACACGGCGATACTGTTATATTATTCAGCAAATTCCTTCTGCGGTGTGTCGCCTGCTCTGTCTAATTATTGCGTAAAAAGAACCAGCTCAGGCGATGCTACGGAGCTTGACCAGCGATTGAGGTGCCGATGTGTTCATGACATGATTCAATTATTTATTCCGAAACCAACATCCGTTTACGCCATAAACGGCGGCAATTTGGCAGACCGCTGAAAAACCGTGCTCAAAAAGATAGTAAGATCATGAGATATCCATCGTTATGTAGCTGGACAATTTGTTTATAGTTGATTCTATCACAGTGTATTGTTTTTATCTACTGCACTACCAATTGACATCCCTTCAGGAGCAAAGATAAGTGTTTAATAACAAATACCTTGAGATACCAATAGAGCATGTCCTCAGTCAATCCATTCAATTATTGTGGATGAATACGGAATCCTGCTATATCAAACTCAGTCAATAACAACATCAACATGATCAATGGCAATGTCATTTTAATTTGAAAATATATTAAATCTGTATTTCCAATAAAGTCAAACAGCAAAGGTTTTTAAAAGCAAGAAATTAAAAATGTAAAACAAAAATGTAAACAAAGGGATGTGTGACCACAGTAAAGTTTTGTTCAAAATAATAAAATCTCTCTTGCGTCAATATGCTCATAATCATTTTTATAAATTAAATTTAAAACAATAATCTTAGATTTTGTGAAGAAGCTGTCAAGAAGGTTGCCATGCCATTAGATATTGATAATTAAATTACGATATTAAACAAAAATGTATAAAAGCATCAACATAAGAAGTAACCTGCATTAACAAAGTGCTATTGTTATGGCACCAATTTGGTTGCAATGAAAGTATCTGCAATTCATTACGCACAAATTTGTCAAAATTTGTCATTACAATCTGGGGGGTGTCCCAAACGTCTTTGATATCAAAATAGTGTACAAACAATGAAAATGCAGTATCGCAAAAAGCAAATTTATAGAATAAACTTGGTACCTAACTTGGGCAATTGTCTTGTCAATTTTAGGAACAAAATACAAAAAAAGAACACATAAAGCAATGTGCAGCATGCCACCTGTAAACCTGTTACTGGTCCTTCTCAAACACACTTGCTTCCTCTCGTACATTAAATTTGACCTTTGACCGTTATGCCTGTAACTCAAGAACTGTACATCGGAGATAGATCAAACTATACATTTTTAAATCATAATAAAGAGCGGAATACAATTATATGTTTTTTATCCATATTCGCGGAAGTTTGAAATTTGAGTCCTTCATTAGCGGCCATTTAGGAAATAGTCAAACTACCATTTTCCTTCTATGTCCTTTTTTGTTCTTTTTGGATATGTTGTTCCAAGAGAGTTTAGGGATACTAGCAAACAAAAACATTTCGTTTCCAATTTTGCCTAGGTGCACCCATTATTTTATTTAAATTGGCTAGTCTAATATAGATGTACATCATATCAAAACACACGATTGGTAAAAGCAGGGGAGTATCCTGCATGAACAAATTATGATATAAAAGATTAAGTCAGGCATAGCAGTTCATTTATAAAACCAAAATGAAATGTTCCACAGAAGACAAATATACAGGACAAACATGTGATTAAAAGCTCCCATAAACAGTACGTAGAATATTTTACTTTTTATTTCTCCTGTATTTCTCCCTTTAATGCAACCAGATTGATCATGACAATAATTGATGAAATATCTATTTGTAGTCGTTCCAATAATAGTTAATTTTATAATCAACATTTAATAGTGTAATGGATCTCTACTTTGATAACGCTTCTGTAGTTATGCCTGTTCTTTATGTATTAAAATTTAACAACATCTTTTCGTGGCCGCTTTCCAAAGCCTTCCTTTAAATAATTTACTACATTACTTGAATGGGTTTATCTTTGATCAAACGAATTTGTAAAATCAACAGATGAGACCGTCATTTTATTATTCGACATTTGTTTATTCTATGGTGTTTTTGCCTTCGCTAAAATGTAAGTTTTTGTTTACACTTGTTTTTTCTTCATTTTACCATTTTGTAATAACGTCTGTGTAGGTATATCGAACATTTCATTATTTTTAGTATTTAACAAATAAGTGTTTATCTTCTTGAATCCATTTTCCAATGATACTATTTTTGCATCAGCTGCTATACATTGGTTTAACTCAAGTTAGACAATGACGTCAATGCTTTCTCGCGGTTGCGCCACAAGCGTGAGTACAACCCGCCCTTGTACTCGCACGTGTACGTTCTACGTGATTAACTTTGCGCGCTTTAACTTGAGGTGAACCAAATTATATATTAATTGTTTCAAGCTTGTTCTAAGAATAATTTTTGAGTGTATTTATCACGATTCTCTTTTGTATTGTTTTAACTTAAGAATGTCTTGTGTAAATTTCAAATGTCTTTATTTCTTTCAGTTTGCTTTCTAATTGAAATTCTTTATAAAACTTTGTATTTGCATTAAAGTCCATAAAATTATACTGTCATGTGTGTGATTCTAGGGTCTTTAAACTCAACAGATGCTAACGTGTCTTGTACTGCTTTAACATTCGGGTTGTGGAACAATTTTGTACAATAAATTCAACCTACCTCCACAGCGTTGCTTAACTTCCTCTAGGTTTGTCTTTATAATTTGGTGATGAAATGTCATGTAATCCGTGACATCTACACCACTCTCAGTCAAATGTGTCCTAATAACAGATGTTGCAGTGCTCCATAAAGGTTCATATCCTGCATAAACAGCAACTCTTTTATATCCAAAATACTTAACGATCTCAACAAATAAGGGTTCAACAAATCGAAGTGGAGCTGACGTCCTTGCAAATGTGGGGTAGAGAGATTTATTAGACATGATGTCACTAGTCGACCCAAATGATACCATCGGGACATTCCAATCATTCACAAGATGACCACCAGGCTCAGATATAATGCTACAAGCTGGTCCGATGAAGGCATCAACTTTCGGGTAACCAGCTCTTCCCAATAACATATTAGATAGCAATGGAAGTCCGAATTGTGTAGTGCATCGCGTGTCAGCCCAACTTATGTTAAACTCATGGTCCAAGTTGATGATGGAAGAAAATCGTATATTGTCAGATTTAACTTGCTCCAAAGAAATAGTCACAGCACCTGCACTATGACTTCCAACAGCATAAAAACCTTTCCATGGAAATAACACTCCCAAGTTAAATGTTTTACAATCGATGAGTGAGAAGCAAAGCGACAAAAATGATGTTATTAGTAAGCCATCCATCGTTTTGTAAAAATCGCAATCCATTTCTAGCAAAACATTTGGAGGAGATTTGAATGAGCCCAGAAACCCTTCCACGGAAATAGCACTCCCAGATTCAATGTTTTACAATCGCTAAGTGAGAAACACAGCAAAAAAAATTGAATACTGTTATATTATTCAGCAAATTCCTTCAGCGGTGTTTGTCTGCTCTGTCTGATTGTTGCGTAAAAAGAACTAGCTCACGCGATGCTACGGAGCTTGACCAGCGAATGAGGTGCCTATGTGTTGATGACGTGATTCAATTAGCTAATTAGAACTCCACATCCGTTTATGCCATAAACTACGGCAAAATGACAGGCCGCTGAAGAACCGTGCTCAAAAAGATAGTAAGATATCCATCGTTATGTAGCAGGACAATTTGTTTATAGTTGATTCCATCACAGTGTATTGTTTCTACATGTATCTACTGCACTACCAATTGGCATCCCTTCAGGAGCAAAGATAAGTGTTTAATAACGGGTACCTTGAGATTGCAATAAGACCATGTCCACAGTCATTCCATGTAATTATTGTGGATTAAATATACAATCATGTTGTATCAAACCCATTATCGGAAACAAATGCTGCTAAGATCAAGGACAATATTGGCATTTTGATTTGAATACATATAAAATCCGTGTTTCCAATAAAGTCAAATAGTAAAGGAATAAAGGAAGAAATAGATTTTATAGACGAATAAAATCAAGGTAAATGGGATGTGTGACATTAGTAAAGATTTGTTCAACGAATAAACTGCCTCTTGCGTAGATATGCATAAACATTTTTATATATTAAATTTAAAACAATAATCTTGGGTTTTGTGAAGAAGCTGTCAAGCGGAGGTGGACGTTAATGAGGTGGTTATTGCCAGTGGGTATTGCCAGGTGATCCATGCCAGTAAATATTGTCAAATAAATTATGATATTATACAAAACATTTATAAAAGCATCAACACAAGAAGTAACCTGCATTAGTGAAGTGCATTATGGTAACAATTCTGTTGGAATGAAAATATTAGCAATACATTACTTTGAAATTTGTCAAAATCTGTCATTACAATCTACTGGATCTTTGATATCTTTTTTACACATTATTGTACACATATATAAAGTTTTAATGAAAAGAATAAAATATCTCTTGTGTTAATGTGAACATAACCATATCTACTAAAAAACGTTTCAAAACGTAAAAAGCGGCCAAAGTTTAAAAAATCTTTCCTGTGTGGCTTTTCACCCTTTTTTAAACTTGGTCCCATTTAGTAAAGTAGTAATAACATGAAGAATGAGTACTAATTTTTACATGCAACCATTATCAAAAACATTTCAAGGTTTATGTTTTATTATATTGCGTGATCATAAAGAGTAGTAGAGTATTATATATACTTAGCAAATTGACTGTGTGTCAACCTGCTACATATAGGCCCTACATCTGTACATAAGGCGCAGAATCGCACATGACGATGAAGAATTAAACAAAGTGAGTATTTGCTACAAAATACATTATAACGTCTATACGGAAAAAACTTCAATTACGCACGAACATTAATTCATTTGCTCTACAAAATAAACACTGACAACTAAGAAAACCAACAAGTAGCCTATAGATGACTTCGTATGGGTCTTTAGAAACTTTCATAAATGGGACCAAGTTTAAAAAAGGGTGAAAAGCCACACAGGAAAGATTTTTTAAACTTTGGCCGCTTTTTACGTTTTGAAACGTTTTTTAGTAGATATTAATTCTTTTTTTGAGGTAAAAAAATATTGCGCGCTAAGTGGTTCTTTGTAGCCATGCGAGGTGAACTAGTTGGATATCCATATTTCGCGGTTAATGGTGCTTTGTAGCCCTGCGGGGCAAACTAGTTGGATATCCGTATTTCGGGGTGAGTGGTTTTTTGAAGCTCCGAGGGGCAAACTAGTTGGATATCCATATTTCGCGGTTAGCAGTTCTTTGTAGCCCTGCGGGGCAAACTAGTTGGATATCCATATTTCGCGGTTAGTGGTTTTAACGACCCGTAACCACCCCAATCAGCTGCATACCGCATCCAGCTATTTTATTTATCAAAATACTAGTTTTTTAATGCTATGGGGTTAACAGAATTATTTAAAAAATTAATAGCTGAACCCAATAGTACAGCCAAGGACTGGAAACGACATATTGATGACTTTATATAGAGTGTATTCAATAAACCCAAGGCGGAACGAGAGTTGCTAAGTAACCGCTATCCGAACCATAAACACACATGCATGATCAGACAACGAGTATTCAATTTCCTCATAGCATCCCACGTTGTTCACACGTCAGTCGAATTGGGCGGTGTTGGTTTGTTAGTCCTCCAAGTTATAACATCGTTCACTTTGTGTTGAACATTGTATGTGAGCCTCGCTGTAATAACATAAAGATCAGTCTGATCAGTGTGATATCACAGAGCAGACCCTTGAGAGGGCACTTGGCTCATTTGCATGGCAGTCGGACTCTCCATTGTATTTGATCATTTGTGTATGGAGTGCAATGGCGACCCGTCATTGTATTTGTTCATGTGTGTATGGAGAGCCACTCTTGGAGCCCATGGGACTTAGGCTAGGTCCTCAGGTAGAGTCCGACGCTGTATGTACTAGACACGCCCATTCTTGATTCTGCGTTCATTCAATGTTAGCATTAAATTTGTATTGCCCGGCGGCCCCGCGTAATGGAAAAACCTGAATTTGTTACATAAAAAGAAATGAAAATTAAAAAGGCAAGGTTCCACCTGAGTACATATTAAATGGGTGTAGAATTTTTTTTCAAATATATATATGAATTTAGACAAACATACGGGATATAATGAACCTTTGACGCCATGATGACATGATTTTATTAGTCGTTTTATATATCACCTATACCGTGTATCATAATACCAGTATTTGTAATTTTATATTATATAGAACTAATATTTTGCATCATAAATGCGCAGTTCATATGCACAGACGATTACTAATCTTCACGACTTCAAAATAACATGTTACAAAGCAGGTAATAGGTGCTGGCCTTGTCCTATTGTACTTGTTCATTTGTGTATGGAGAGCTCACTGACCTGTTAATAGAGGTCAATGGAATAGCTTCTTTATGGGGCACCTCTCCATCGGTTTCAGGGCGCAGTTCATTGAACTCAGCGGGATTCTATTGCAAGTGCTTTTATATTATTACAAAACGGATCGTGGTTATTGCCTTGACAAACCTAATAAATAATTCATACCAGGGATGAATAAATCCAGGGGTGCGGACATTTCATTGGTCGCAAACCACCGGGATTCGATACAAGTTTGCGTTGTAAATGAATGCGTGAATAAGAGTGTCATCCCCTTGGCGCGATATTTGATTTCTGAATATACTCAAGTTGCCGTTGAAAATGCCTAAAAATCATCAAGATATTGCAATGCTGTCTAAAGTGATGTAAAATTGTGGCAAATTTGTATGATTTATCGCACATAATTTCTGCGTAGCGTGGAGAATCATTTACATAGGATTTTGGAGAAAAAATGTGATAATTTTAGGGAAATATAGAATGGCGGAAGAAACAAATAAAACAATTTCCTGGAATGTGTAGACCATACTCTTTCTGTTCCTATTGATTTCTATACTGAAATAATTCTTAAAATGAAGTTGTTGGATGATTTTAGTTGGCATTTCTAGAACGTAAACATGTAGGCAGATAGTAGAGAGGGCACTCTATTCACGAGATTTCTTTTCCAACGCCAAAATAGCACGAATTTTGGTGGTTTGCTAGTGAAGAGTGTCCGCACTATCGATGGACTACGTAACTGTTCAGTAGGTTTTTGTAAATGAGCTAGTGTTAGTGGGTAAGCTGTACATCTCTTTTGCATTGTTAAGACAACCACGCTAGGTTTTTCGATCAACGTACTATGCGTGTTTGGTCAAGCGAGGATAATTTGTAAAGCAGCAAGTAATGGTGAGGATGTTGCCCTTTTAACTACTTCTGACTTTTGATTTAGCCCAAAATGAATCAATAAAATCGTGTATAAGATATTTGTGGGGATATTTGGGCGCTATTACAACAATTTAAATAAATGGGCACTTCTGGGTTGGATATATTATAGACTCTATAGAATTTAAGTATGATATATTTTCGATGGTAAATATATTTCACTTTCAAAGTTTGTAGTTTTCATAATTGCAATTTCTTAATATTATATAAAAGGTGAGAATAAGACTATAAATGTAAGAGTATGGGATAATTTTGATTGTTAATAAATGCGAAACGCCGGCGGTAGACATCAGCAATATCAGGGATTGCCGCGATTCTTGCAGTAGCTTTTATGAATAGAATACAATAGTGGATACAATAGCGGATACAATAGCGGAACAATAGAGCTCTCTTACGGGCAAATAAACCTCGTCGCGTTTTGCTAAATTTCACTTCTTCTTTTTCATGAACTAACCGTTATTTTTTTAAACTTGTGGCAAAACTTCGACCGAAGTTTTTAATTTACCGTACCTGTAGACACTATTAAAATTTGGCAAAACATATTTTAGTCCCAATCACAAGAAAACATACATAAATCTTGATCATCGTCCTGATTTGAGGAGATTGCTTTTAAAATCAGTCATGAATATATAATTCATATATCAATAATTAACAGGAAGAAGTGGAATTATGGAATTGTATTTGCAATAGTTCACCATATCGGTGTTTTGAACTGAAATGCTAATTAATATGTGTGAATTAACTGTTACTTCTTATGTATAAGACAACTTTAAATGCTGTCATTATATCGTATTTACTCATTTTACAAAATCACATCTAAAATTGTGTTCTTTTAAGGCCATATAAAAACAATTTATTAATTTTGTGTCTACCTCCCTCCTCCCGTGAAAAGTTGGTCGAAGATAAACACATTTAAGTCGAATATCTTTTAGTAGTTTACTTTTGAAGATTTCACTCTGTCCACGGATGAAGTTTGGCTACATCAAAAATTAAAATGAAAACGATTAATGACATGGAAAGATAATAACATAAGGCTTCGGAACGCATTCACTAGTGTAGTAAGCGTCTATGAGCGAGGACCACCAGCTACCCTCCAAGATCTTCCCAGCGACTTTACTGCTGTATTCGCACGGCACACAAGGATGGTACTCAATGCAATTGATGCAATGAGGACCAAGGCTGAAACCTGTATCAAAGAGGTAGAGGGCAGAGCAGCACAGTAAACTCACTTTAGAAGAACCAAAGACAAATAACCCTTTTGAGGGCTACCTTTTATCACAAAAAGAGAAATGACTTAAATAAAAAGAAAGCAAGAAACAACAAGGTAAAAAAGTACGAAACAAATAATTAAAAACAAAAAGGCATAAATAACCAACAAAAAAAGTATAGTAAAAGAAGCCCCATCCAACATCCAATTTGCCCGCAAATTAATGACTCTTAACAAAATCCATAGCCCATAAGCCCACCGGGAAAGCCCATTCCCCAAATAAAGTTTTTGTTTTATAAAGTATAACATTGAGGAATGTTTGATATTCATGAATAGTATGTGTACTCCTTTTCAAACTTTGAAGTAGCCAAACCTCTTCCGTGGACAGATTGAAAAAGTTGATTAAAGGTTTCTTTACATATCAAAAGATATTTGATCGAGAAGGCGCAATTTGGGTTCTTTTTTTGTATAAAACATGCCAGTCCGTCATAGCAGTTCATCGATAAAAAAAAAAATAAATATAAAAGCTCCAGTGAAACATACATGACAACGACAAAATCGCACCAGGAATATTTCGCTTTTCTTATTACATTGATCCAAGTATCACCTATTTTCTCCCTTTAATGTAACCAGATTGAAAATGATAATAATTGATGAAGTAACCATTTGGAGTATTTCCGATAACGTTTTAGTAACTATTTTATCATCAACATTTATTAATGCAATGCTCTGATTTGATTATTCGTCTCTGTACAGTACATGTCTTTTCCTTTATGTAGTAAAATGCAACAATACATTTTCGTAGCTATCCAAGCCTTGCGTTCAAAGAATTTGCTAAAGTAAAATATGAACACAATTAAAGATGTGTTCATCTTTGACCAAACAATTTGTAAAACTCAGCGATGCGTCCGTTGGCGTTATTATATCCAGGACTTTTATTTTTCGGTATTTGTTTTTTCTATGGTGTTTTTGCTTTCGTTAATTGCACGCTTTCCTTCACACTTGTATGTTTTTCTTTGTTTGTAATTTTTAACTCCTGTGAAGGTATATCATCTTTATTTTTTAATATTTACTCCTTCATCATTTTTTCATTAAATTATAATGGTATTACTAATTTAGTTACATATTTCTTCTCTATATTTAACAAATAATATTTCATCTTCTATATCCATTTTCCCAGGATATTATTTTTGCACCAGCTGCGCCAAGCTTGTTCCAAAAAAAATAGTTTTTCCTTGAGTGTATTTGTTAGGATTCCCTTTTTTGTATTGTTATCACTTAAGAGTGTCTTTATTTCTTCCAGTGTGTTTTCCAATTTTTTTAAATCAAAGTTTCCCATTTTCTTATGTTGCTATGAACAATATGAGCGTTTATATCTTGGTATTTGAATTTTGATCAAATCTGTTAATGTGATTATAGATAGTGTACCTAATCTCAACATAATGCAACAGATGCTAACCTGGCTTTTACAGCTTTAACAAACTACATTTGTGGAAAAGGTTTGTGGTAAAATATCTAAAATTAATTCAACCTACCTCTACAATGTTGCTTAACTTCCTCTAGATTTGTCACTATATTATAGTGATGGAATGTCAGGTAATTCGTAACGTGTACTGCAATGCTAATCAAGTGTCTTCTAATTATAGATGCCACAGTATTCCATACTGGTTCGTATCCTGTAAAAACAGCGACTCTCTTGTATCCAAAATACTTAATGATCTTAACAAAAAAGGGGGCAGTAAATCGGAATGGAGCTGACGTCCTCGCAAATGTTGGATACAGAGATTTATCGGACATGATTCCACTAGTCGACCCAAATGATATCATAGGGACATTCCAGTTATTCATAAGGTGGCCACCAGGCTCACATATAATGCTACAAATTGGTCCGATAAAGGCATCTACTTTTGGGTAACCAGCTCTTCCAAAGAACATATTAGATAGCAATGTCTGCCCAACTAATGTTAAACTCATGGCCCGAGTTGATGATGGAAGAAAATCGCATATTGTCAGACATAACTTGCTTCCAACACATAGTTACAGCGCCTGCACTATGACTACCAACAGGCAATAAACCTTCCCATGGAAATAGCACTCCTAAGTTAAATATTTTACAATCGCTGAATGACAAACACAGCAATAAAAATGATGTTATTAGTAAGCCATCCATCCTTCTGTAAAACAATCAAAATCCTTTCATTGGTAAACTTTTGGATGAGTGTTAGGAATAATCTGCTGCACCAGAAGTCGTGGAGAGTGTAGGGTTAATGAACGTATTTGACAGAAAATTGACTTTGTATTCAATTGGCATCACCAGTTTGTTCCACTGTTCCATTGTCATCCCCATATGCATCTTTTGCATTTTACTAATAATAAATTTATATACTGAATTTTACCAAATTTTGACATTCTTATGGAGCGTGAATGAGAAGGTTGCCATGCCAATGGATATTGTAGTTATAATGTTATAATATAATGTTATTCTGCAGGAAATGTAGACTAGGTATAAAGCATCAACCCGTGAAACTGCATTACGAAGCTCTATTGTTGGAATTAAGGTATCTCCATTACATACTTTAATTTTATCAAAACTGTCGTTATAATCTACATGGTGTCTAAAAATCTCCGATATATTTTGTTACAAAATATTTCGCCAAAAAATTAAGAATTAAGTCAACATGCGTAGTCGTAAATATTTAACGATCTCAAGCTGACGTCCGACATTATCACTCATAAAATCAATGGCCATCGGGCTCATATATAATGCTACAAATTGGCCCAATGAAGGCATCTACATGGGTAACCAGCTCTTCCAAATAACATATTAGTTACCAATGGCAGTCCTTATCGTAAGCCCAACTTATGATAATTTCATGGCCTGAGTTAATGATGGAAGAAAATCTGATATTTTCAAACTTAATTTCTCCAAATTTACTGCACCTGCACTATAGCTACCAACAGCCAAGGAACCTTTCCACGGAAATAGCACTCTCGAGTTATGTCTTTATACAGTCACTCAGTGAGAAACATAGCCATTTAAAGGACGATTTTGTTCTGTAGCTGGACAATACGTTAATAGATTGATTTAAGTTGGATGGTAAATAATTACCAATTCCACAACCCACAGAGATTTTATCTGTTTGATATAAACCTCTGTGGATTCTGAAACTGGTAATTTTTGAACTTTACCTACTTATGTACCTCCTTGCCATTATGATTATGTCCTTCTTAAGTTCTCACCTCCCTTCTCCCTTTAATGTAACCAGAATAATCATGATAATAATTGATGACATAACCATTTGTAGTCGAAACGTTTTAGTAGCTATTTTATAATCAACATTTGTTAGCTATTTTATAATCAACATTTATTAATGTAATGGATCTCTGATTTGATTATTCTTCTCTGTATATGTCTTTCCTTTATGTAATAAAATGTAACAATACGTGTTCTTGGCTATCCAAGCATTGCGTTTTTAGAATTTACCACTTATAATATATGAGTTTTTATCTTTAACCGATGAATCCATCATATCCGGGACTTTTTTTATTCGACATATCTTTATTCTATCATGGTGTTTTTGCTTTCGTTAATAGTAAGTTTTCCTTCAAACTTCATTTTTTTTAATTTGTGGTATGTCAAAAGTATCGTCATTTTAAGTATCTACTTCTCCATGCGAAATAGTGTGATTACACGCGCGATTATGTTGTGTGACGAGGCGCAAACCTGTGTGTACATGTATGTCCAACGCAGTCAAGTCGGATTCATTAGTGCAAAAAAGATACAAATTAAGTCCATGAAAAGGCCGTTTTGTGCATAATTTTGACATTTTTTTTCTTACTAAAACGTCTGAGATTTCTCAGAGTTCACTTTTGACAACATTGCACGACTTTTGTGACAAGGTAAGGTAAAATATGCAAGCAAAAGGTAAACATTTTGCACTATCGTTTCGAGCACATCAAAGTCTATTTCTCACTTTTTTTCAAAACATTTGTCTCTACTTTAAAAAACTTACTGATTTATTTTACTCATTATTGATTTTGGTATGTTGTCACAAACATTTGGGGTAAAAAGGTTCATTTCTGTGATTTGTTCAACAACCGCGTTCATTTTCATTCCAACAATGTATAGTTTTATATAATTAATGCAGTCGGAAAAGATCCATGTTCTCTTCCATTTTTCTCCCTTTAAGAGCATCTTTATTTCGTCCAGTTTGCTTTCTAATTCTTTAATCAATGTTTCTCATTTTCTTATATATTTTGCACTGAACAATACGAGTTGGTATAACATATTTTGTATTTTGATTAAAACCCATACAATTCTACTGTGATGTATGTGATTCTAAGGTTCTAAAAGTCAACAGATTATGCAACAAATGCTAATGGCTTGTACATCTGTAACAAATAACATTTGGTTTGAGGAAAAATCGTAAATAAATTCTACCTACCTGTACAGTGTTGTTTAACCTCCTCTAGATTTGTCTTTATATTATTGTGATGAAATGTTAAGTAATCCGTAACTTGGACACCGCTATCAATTAAATCTGTCCTTATAACAGATGCCGCAGTGTTCCAAACAGATTCATATCCTGCAAAAACAGCAACTCTCTTGTATCCAAAATACTTAATGATATTAACAAAAGGGGTGCAGTAAATCGATGTGGAGCTGTCGTCCTCGCAAATGTTGGATACTGAGATTTATCGGACATGATTCCACTAGTCGAACCAAACGATATCATAGGGACATTCCAATCATTCACAAGATGGCCACCAGGCTCACATATAATGCTACAAATTGGTCCGATGAAGGCATCAACTTTTGGGTAACCAGCTCTTCCCAATAACATATTAGATAGTAATGGAAGGCCGTATTGTGTAGTGCATCGCGTGTCAGCCCAACTTATATTAAATTCATGGCCAGAGTTGATGATGGAAGAAAATCTCATATTGTCAGACTTTACCTGCTCCAAAGAAATAGTTACAGCACCTGCACTATGACTACCAACAGCCCAGAAACCTTTCCATGGAAATAGCACTCCCAAATTAAATATCTTAGAATCGCTTAGTGAGAAACACAGCAATATAAATGATGTTATTAGTAAGCCATCCATCTTTCTGTAGCTGGACAGTTTGCTTATAGATGAATGTACCACAGAGTATTATTTCTACTACACTGTCACCAATTGGAGGCCCTTGAGGTGCAATTTTTACATCTATATGTAAATTAATCTTTAATGGGTTATTATTCCATACAATTAGCAGTTGTCATCATAGAAGAGCTTACAGTTAATTAATGTTTACATTTTAAAATCTTCAGATGATTTTAAGATGAAAGACAATAATATTATTGTCACAGTAAATACATCAGTATTCATCAACGTTTAGTTTTCACGGCCAGTGGCAAAGTTTTAGGGATAAAATTTGGTGTGATCAAGTAACATTTGTATAGGATTAAACAATCATTTACAAAGCTACATTTTCCAGAAAACACTATTGAATTTGGACAAATACTTCAAAAGATGTGAGCAGTTAAAGAGTTTCAAAACAATATGAAACAAAAGAAAGTACTTCCTTTGTTTGGCTACATTTCGAAATGAAAAATTGAAAAACGAGACGAATTTCCCCCAAAATTAAAAAAATTCCCCTAATATCATGTTTCTACCTACCTCTACAGTTTTGCTTAACCTCCTCTAAATTTGTCTTTATACTAGCGTGATTGAATGTCTACACCACTTCCTTTGTTTGGCTATATCTCAAAATGAATATTTCTGACATCCAACTGATTTTGCATAAAGTTTATTAAAAGTAAATACTTATAAGAGATCTCTGGCAAAATCTAATTATATATTTTTAATTTCCATAAATAAAATGAAATAATAGTAACTAAAATAAACCACGCACACCTCTCCCATAAGGTTATAAAGACCACTAATAGGCCTGGGCGATACATTGAAATACGACGAGGAACTATTTGTTTTCATGGCATTCGAAAAGACTGCATTAAAATCGCTGAAATTGATCAAGTTATATAGCCAACAAAGTACTTTTTAGAGTTTGATGCTTCAAAATGGTACATTTTCTCTCATTATATGACATTTTTGTTGTAATAGTACCAAAATTCATACGCACGGCTTCGGTTTTAGTAAACATTCGCCCTATCATATTGTAACTTTCAGCTTCGAGGGCGCACTGTCATTTTAAGGTGTTTACAAAAAAAGTCTCAGGTCAACCTATGTTGAATTTTTGATCATTTGGCATCTAAATAATATGTGACATGATCTGGTCCATGGGGGCCAAAGGCGGCAAATTTGAAACTGAGATAAAGGCAAAAATATGGAGTAAAAAGCAATAAAATACATAAGAAAATACACATCACAAAACCTCATAACTTAAGAACCAAGTATGCTAGACCTTTGGTGTTTCAAGTATCTGATAGCCTAATGTTACTACAAGGTAATAATTATAGTAGCTCAATTTTCAAAAATGCCTCCTTTGGCCCCCATGGAGCTGATCGTGTCACATATAGTTTCACCTGATATTAGTGGCATTGAACTGTGAGAGTTCTGAATATGAGAAAATTCCACCGGAAATTAGGCATTTTCCGTGTAATACATAATTAGTGGTATTTAACCATAACAACACCACACGTCCACACACCACCAACCTCATTTTACACCATAAATCCCCCTCCCCATGCCCCAGATCCACCACCTAACCACTGCTGACGATATCTGCAATTAAATGTAATGCTTAATATCCTCTTTATCTGATCTGCAGTTAACTAAATTGAATATACTTGTGGGTATTGTTATATATTATCTTTTCAGGAAAATTACGTGGAAATGCAAATAGACCAAGGTCACGATACAGCTACACAATACACGCTTTAAATAATCATTTTGAAATCATCGTTCATGCTTCATTAAAAGTAATATCTTAATAATGAATAATCTTATCTGCATCAGATGTTTTGTAAAAGGACATTTGAGCATAACTTTGACATTTTTTTTAAATAAAACGTCGATTTCTTAGAGATCACTTTTGACAACATTTCACACTTTTTGTGACAAGATAAGGTAAAGTATGCATGCAAAAGGTAAAATGTTTGCACTATCGTTTAAAGCACATCAAAGTCTATAGAGAGGCTTTGCTCACTTTTTCAAAATATTTAAACAAAAATATACACCATATTGTACAACTCTTTGCTGATAATAGTGACAAATTTGTTTTTTCACATGTTTTTTTTCAACGTTTTGAAAAACGAGACGATTTAAAAAAAATCCCCTAATATCACGTCTCTACTTAAAAATTGATTTTTTTTAAAATCAGGAATGACTTTTTGGTATGTTATCACAAAATATTTAGGGTAAGAAAGTGCATTTCTGTTATTTGTCAACAACTGAACTCATTTAAATTCCAAATATTATAACATATTATTTGTAATTTGATTAAATCCCATGAAATATTCTACTGATTCTAGGTTCCTTAAACTCAACAGATACGCAACAGATGCTGACCTGGCTTGTACAGCTGTAACAAAATACTGTAAAATAAATTCTACCTACCTCTACAGTGTTGCTTAACCTCCTCGAGATTTGTCTTTATATTATTGTGATGAAATGTTAAGTAATCCGTAACTTGGACACCGCTATCAATCAAATTGATCCTTATAACTGATGCCGCAGTATTCCATACTGGTTCATATCCGGCAAAAACAGCAACTCTCTTGTATCCAAAATACTTAACAATATCAACAAACAACGGTGCACTAAATCGGAGTGGAGCTGACGTCCTTGCAAATGTTGGATAGAGAGATTTATCGGACATGATTCCGCTAGCCGAACCAAATGATATCATAGGGACATTCCAATCATTCACAAGATGGCCACCAGGCTCACATATCACGCTACAAGTTGGACCGATGAAGGCATCTACTTTCGGGTAACCAGCTCTTCCCAAGAACATATTAGTTAGTAATGGCAGTCCGTATTGTGTAGTACATCGCGTGTCAGCCCAACTTATGTTAAACTCATGACCCAAGTTGATAAAGGAAAACGTTATATTGTCGGACATAACTTGATCTAAACAAATAGGTAAAGCGCCCGCACTATGACTCCCAACAGGCAAGAAACCTTTCCACGAAAATAGCACTCCCAAGTTAAATGTTTTGCAATCGCTCAGTAAGAAACACAACGATAAAAGTGACGCTATCAGTAATCCATCCATCTTTCCGAATCAAATCAAACTTTCGGATGCGTGTTAAGAATAATCTGTTGTACCAGGCGTCTTGGCGAAGGTAGGGTAAGAAGGCGTGTTAATGTTCCAAGAGATAACTGACCCAAGATATTATACTGAACTCTCTAGGCTTATAAACGCATCCACACAGTTTTATGCCATCGTCCGCATAGTAACAGTTCTATCTTTGCATTTGATTACAAATGATTTTATATTTCTTATGGAATTCGTGATGGTTGCCATGTGAGCGGATATTGACAAATATATCATATTTTCTACCAATATTTAATGTATAAAAGCATTTAGCCATTACGAAGTAACAATTTAAAGCATTGTAACATTTTAGTTGAAAGTGCATTAGATTACTTTTAAACTCTTCATAAACTGTCAAAACAATTTATTAAATGATTGCTATTATTTGGAAAATGGCAATGCTACATTCTGTATAATTAATGTATAAAATGTACATTGTCTACATTGTAATATTAATTGCTTTCCATTTGTTTTGACGTGACATACATTCTAATGAATGAGTTCGTCTTTAAAACTGTAATGGCTGAAATATATAGAAGCTACATTATTTTGAATCATTTATCAACACAGATGTTTGCCAATTACTTTAAAAGTAGCCCATCTGGCTCGAGAAACTCTAACATGGACGTAAGCAAATGTAAATGAAAAGGGATTAATCCGATAACTTTCCGCGCATGTTAACTTTTCTATCTGATCTGCAGGTATGGCACAGAAATGTAATGTATGATTTGAATTGATTTTCAAACAGTTTGGATATCGCTATATAAGATGAAACTATACACATTCCCCATTCATTTATACATTTATTATCCAGAATAGAGAGGTGTATATGTGTCTAATGTAAATAACAATGATTATGTTTATTATATGTATGGTTTAGTTGAGCTACGTTACTGTAGCCAGGGTCCTTGGTTTGTATGTTTGTAGCTTCAAGTTCCTTACATGGAATATACAGGTAGACAGTATGATAGAGAAAGCAAATTCAATGATGTTCATGCCACGAGTCCCAAAACGTTTCTGCTTTGCCAAAACAGAGCTTAGTGTCATCTATTATATAGTGGATATGCTAATTATTGAGTACAGCTGGACTAACCAAAGGTATCAAAGACATTCAAAAGCGAGCGCGCCGAACAAATCTGGGAAGGCTCAATGTTCCTTAGGCCTGGGTGCTTAATCTCGCCGATTAACTCTGCGGCTTGCCCGGAACCCAAGCCGCAGACCCACGCCCGTGCGCCTATGCTGAGAAATAAAATACTGTTGCGATATGCACTAACAAAATGTGTGTCTGCCCGATGATAAGCCATGTTCAGTCACCCGTTGATCGGCTTGATCGGCCCTACATTTCTCGCAACCGACTTATAACACTTGACAACAATACCCCTACAAATTAGTGTCATTGAGTGCGTTGATTCTTTGCCGGATTATATCGACTGATCCGCAAATTGCTCACGGCGAGTAAACTTAAGTAAGTACTACAATAAACATTAATATAAAGTGAACAGTTTCATCTGTAGGATTGGTTTGGTTATCAAAGTAAATTTAGGTAGACAAATCCAGTAAATAACTCACGTTCTTTAGCTTTCGCCATCTCGGATGATGGCTTTCTCAAAAGTGACTTGGTTCACTGCTTCTCCCGCGGAAAGCGGCTGTAGCCTCATTCCCAGAGTGTGATGGTGCAAGCAGTGAGTCATATACGTGACCTATGTATGATAACCCGTCAAAGGGTATGGTAGTTTTACCGTACGTTGCAGGCCTCTCAGAGAAGCTCAAGCGCATCTTTTGGAAGCACAAAATCGCAACAGCCATGAAACCTCATAACACTATTAAGAGCTTATTAGTGCACCCTAAAGATAAGAGAGAAACCAACCAGATGTGCGAGGTGGTCTATAACATCGACTGCAAGGGTTGTGAAAAATCATACATAGGTGAAACAGGGAGAGCGTTTGGCACACGGTTGAAAGAGCACCAGAAAGATGCAGAGAAAGCGGAAAACAAGAAGTACACCCGCGCAAGACGGAAAGAATCTACCACAGAATTCAACAAATCAGCAATTACGGACCATGTCGCTGCCGACAACCATGTTATAGATTGGGAGGAGCTACAATACTTGACAAGGAAGCAAATCAGTTCAAAAGAAAAGTCAGGGAGGCCATATGGATCAGGAGAAAGGGGCCGCCACCATGAACCAGGACATAGGCTCATACACTCTAGATCACGTATATGACTCACTGCTTGCACCATCACACTCTGGGAATGAGGCTACAGCCGCTTTCCGCGGGAGAAGCAGTGAACCAAGTCACTTTTGAGAAAGCCATCATCCGATATGGCGAAAGCTAAAGAACGTGAGTTATTTACTGGATTTGTCTACCTAAATTTACTTTGATTAATATAAAGGTTTTGAGTAATGAATGGCAAACCGCAGAACAAGAAGATGGCAAGATGTTGCAAACTCGATGCCCATAACTGCTCGCGAATTCGCAACCAGGGATATGGCCACACTATATTAATTCATCGGCGTTCTGCGGCTTGAAACTCCAAGCCGCAGGAGAGCCTCCGAGACGACGCAGAGGGGCCTTATAGTGATGCCTTTGGAGGACGGGTTAGTGTAGTTGTCTTCTCACTCGCTTCTTATCACTCTGGCCGGGGTTCATTTCCCAGCGGTGCCACATGTGAGTTTGGTTGCCGATCCATGCTCGTCCTCGCAGGTTTTTCTCCGGGTGCTCCGGTTTTCATCCTGCATCAAAAATCGGACCTCTTCCCATATCCCTGTCCCGTCATATCCGGATGGCATCCCTTGAATTTAGTAGCCTCTGGGCACTATTGGGTTTAGCCTGGCTTCGGCTGAATGTTATAAGAATACATTTAACTCATGTAAGCTTGATACCTTCTTTGATATGAGATTTGGCGTGAAGGGCTTTCCAAAACAAATAGGACAGGTTCCCGTTAACCCGCCTTTGTCAGGTAGAAGTGTCATTGTCGCTCTTTGCGACCGATTCATCAATAAGCTAGGACCAGTAAGCTAGTAATAGCCTCGGGCCTTTATTTGTCATGAAAATCTTTTTCATGATTTTCAACGTCCATTATCTAATCATTATACATTATTATCTTCAATATGCGGTATAGTGCAAATTTTTTGTCATAATATATTTATGTAAATGTATTTTAATATCGAATTGCTTGTAATTAGGCCGACTGGCCACAATTTGTCATTTAAATATATATCAAAATCAATAATAATACAATTTGTATGTAATCGATTAAATTTGACTATCCATTGACTATCCTATTGACTTTCCATTCATACGTTTCATATTAAATTTCATTCACAATTAATTCAACCTACCTCTACAGTGTTGCTGAACCTCGTCTAGATTTGTCTTTATATTTTGATGATGAAATGTCAGATAATCAGTAACATCTACACCACTTGTAATCAAATGTCTCCTGACAACAGATGCCGCAGTGTTCCATTGTGGTTCATATCCTGCAAAAATGGCAACTCTCTTGTATCCAAAATACTTAACGATCTCTACAAATAAAGGTGCAACAAATCGAAGTGAAGCTGACGTCCTGGCAAATGTTGGGTAGAGAGATTTATCAGACATGATGCTACTACTTGAACCAAATGATATCATCGGGATATTCCAATCATTTACAAGATAACCACCAGGCTCACATATCACGCTACAAATTGGTCCGATGAAGGCGTCAACTTTCGGGTAACCAGCTCTTCCAAAGAACATATTAGTAAGCAATGTCAGTCCGTATTGTGTGGTACATCGCGTGTCTGCCCAACTAATGTTAAACTCATGCCCTGAGTTGACGATGGAAGAAAATTGCGCATAGTCAGCCTTAATATGTGCCAAAGAAATAGTCACAGCACCTGCACTATGGCTGCCAGCAGCATGGAATCCTTCCCAAGGAAATAACACTCCTAGGTTAAATGTTTTACAATCACTGAGTGAGAAACACAGCGACAAAAATGATGTTATCAGTAGTCCATCCATCGTTCTGTACAAAATAAATCCTTTCATAGGTAGACTTTGGGATGAGTGTGAGGAATAATCGGTTGTACCAGAGGTATTAGGGAAGGTAGGGTAAATAAGCTTACCCGATAGAAGATAACCTTTACATTCAATTCATACAATCGGTTTGTTCCAGTGTTCCGCGAGATAACCGCCGTCAGAATGGTATACTGCGTACTATACACCGATAACGCATTGACATGCCTCAATACCACTACCCGCAAATAAGTTCAGTTTTATGATTGCTTTGTGATGTTAATTTTTATTATATTATACTCAATTTTAACATTTTATGCATCTAATCTGATGGTTGCTTTGCCAGTGGATATTGACAACTAAAACAGAGGTCTTAGCAAAGGTAGGCTTACTCGATAGAAGATAACCTTTACATTCAATTCATACATATAATTGGTTTGTTCCAGTGTTCCGCGAGATAACCGACGTTAGAATAGTATACTGCGTACTATACAATTTATTAAATGATTTTCAATTACTGGGAAAATGGCAATGTTACATTCTGTATAATTAATGTACATAATGTATATTGTAATATTGGCTTTGTTTCCATGTGCTTTGATGTGACATCCATTATAATGATTGAGTCCTTCTTCAACAATGTAATGGCGTAAATATATCTAGAATGCCTAATCAATGAGGTCAAAAGAGATTAAAGGAACAAAATTGTACATGGGTAAATGCAAATGAAATGAAAATGGTCTAAAATCATCCGTCTTGACAAAATAAAGCAAACATTACAATATTAAAAACTATATATCCAACACATCTGAGCTAACCAAAGATATCAAAGCCATTCCAAAACGAGCGTGTCGAACAAATCTGGGGAAGCTCTATGTTCCCTATAGTAATGCCTTTACCTCGTAAGCTTAATACCCTCTCTGGTAGGAAGGAAGATCGCTGTCTGAGGTTTGCCGTGAAGGGCTAGCCAAAACAAATTGGACATGGACAAAGACAAGGACAAAATTCATTCAACCCGTCCCTATTAGGCAGGAAGAAGTGTCATTGGTGTTTTTGCACCTGCACTATGGCTACCAACATAAATGAAATAATTCTCAAAGAAATAACACTCCTAGGTTAAATGTGAGAAACACATCGACAAAAATAATGTGATTAGTAAGCCATCCATCGTAAAAATCGCAATCCATTTTAGTAAGCGAACCATTTGGATGACTTGTACTTGAAGTCTTAGTGTAGGCATGTACATATACATGTATACACATACCCGTGAATTCAAATGATATCATCGGTTTTATTCCAGTGTTCCTAGAGATAACCGCTTACACACAATTTCTGCCTACTAGGCCGATAAACACATCGACACACCTTTCAACATCAATGGCACCATCCACAAGGTCAGCAATCAATGGAACTCAATTATTAGTATCGCATTTGCCATGAGTTCAAATTAAATAAGAATCCATCCAGCTTGGTGATTTTGAGAAGTAATGTCAGACTAGAATTGAACCAGTAATTGAGAGCCAATTTGACAGAATCAATTCCAAGTGGCAACTATAATAACCGTAATGAAGGACTGTTTCATCGCACCTGATCTTAATATCATCCAACAAATGGCGCAGAATGTGACGGGTGTTGGTGATCAATAAGCAATAACAGGACTTACTCAGTCACTTATGGCAAAATATAAGTGTCACACAAGGTTTCAAAATAAAAATGAAAACCTCTAGCGCACTTGCACGTCGTGATTACTCATTCAAGTGTCTTCACTGACAAAATATATACAGTTTAGGTAAAATGAGTTGAAAATATCAAAAATTGCGTCTATCCATCTATCAGCATCATGTTACAAACACAACATAAAACTGGCACGCTGCAGGTTATAAATTGATGATCAAACTAATGCATATATTAAATTGTCCGTATTCTATTTGAAAATAAGTACAGGATGTCCCAGAAAAAATTACCGGTGAATGAATTTAGACATAAGTCGAGAAATAGGCATCACAATTCAAATATTTACATAAAAAACAATGAATAGCCCATCTTATCATGCATCTTATACGCTAATTTTACTTGAATCGTTTGACTGATTGCGAAAAAAATGACCGATTACATAACGCTTGCGTCAATTCACTTGATTCCAAGTTTGAGAGAAAGATCGTTCGAGTACAACACAAGGCGAACTAGTGGTTAACACTGGTTAACTGCCAATGGGCTTTATACTTTATTCGGTGAATCCTTTTCGTTCTTTTTAAACAATATGTTTCTTAAAAACATTTAATTAGGTTTTGTTCAAATTTGAAAAAAAAAATGCACGATATTAAAAATGATAACTTGCATGTAAGATGATGCTCGGTTCTTGTAAAAATCTTTTTATCGTTAATGTTGATACAATTATTGTATAAAGAATTCCAGCTGGGGAAAAAGTTTTCTCACACACATATTTCCAAGAAATGGTAATGCAAAGTTTAAAACTTTTATAATATAAGTTTCACATAATGTTGCATGATGACAGAATCACAAAAGCACTTGATCACTGTCTTTTGTGGCTCAAATATTCTTTGGAAAGTTAAAATATAGCATATTTGCACAACATAAAGAATTGAAGCTGGGAAGCTTCCAATTGTAGAATTGAAAGTATTCATTTAACGGATCGGTCCGGATAGTAACGTTTGCACAGTATTTTGTAGAACCTCAGAGCAGAGCACATCAGACACATCAATTTGCATTCTGAATGCAAGGATTGTCCTTATATCAAATAATTTTGATCTTTTTGCATACAAATGTTATGGCAAATTATTAAAAGTTGATATTTTGCAGTCTTCGAAGTAAACTTTATAAATCTAATAATATGTAATTAGAGTGTATGTTGCTATAGCAACATACAATGTAGTACGTAGTATAAGGCAAACAAATCGATAAGCGAAAACTTTTCTTTTGACCTATTTATCATAACTCAACAACCACAATATATATGGAAATAACTATTGACTTCCTTGATAGTTAATGTATTATTTACGTTAACGTTTAGTAACTAGAAAAACAACCACTGCCAGCTCCGACCCGAGTTAACACTGTTTAACAAACGATATTTGGTTGTGGCAAATGTTTGTGAAAATAAATCTGAAATAAAATTAACGTACCTCTACAGTATTGCTTAACTTCCTCTAGATTTGTCTTTATATTTTTGTGATGGAATGTTAGGTAATCCGTAACTTCTACACCATTTGTAATTAAAGCTGTCCTAATTATAGATGCCGCAGTATTCCATACTGGTTCATATCCTGAAAAAACAGCAACTCTCTTGTATCCAAAATACTTAATGATCTTAACAAAAAAAGGTGCAACCAATCTAAGTGGAGCTGTTGTCCTTGCAAATGTTGGGTATAGAGATTTATCGGACATGATGTTACTAATACAACTAGATGATACCATCGAGACATTCCAATCATTCACAAGATGACCACCAGGCTCACATAAGACACTGCAAACTGGTCCGATAATGGCGTCAACTTTTGGGTAACCAGCTCTTCCGAATAACATATTAGTTAGTAATGGAAGTCCGTATTGTGCGGAACATCGCGTGTCACCCCAACTAATGTTAAACTCATGGCCAGAGTTAATGATGGAACGAAATGTTATATTGTCAGACATAACTTGCTCTAAGCAAATAGATGCAGCACCTGCACTATGACTACCAACTGGCCAGAAACCTTCCCAAGGACATAACACGCCCAGGTTAAATACCTTGCTTTCACTCAGTGAGAAACATAGCAATATAAATGACGCTATTAGTAAGCTATCCATTTTTTCTGGAAAAAAGTCAGTTAAATGTATAAATAGTATGTTGTACCAGAAGTCTTGGAGAAAGTCGGGCAAATATGCTTATCTGACAGGAGATTGCAGCATCTGGTTACAGCGTTCTGCGAGACAACCGCCGACAGAATATTATACTTCATACTAAACCGATAAACGCATCGACACTCTTTTATGCCACCATTCGTAATTAGTCCAGTTTAATATATATATATAGAGAGAGAGAGAGAGAGAGAGAGAGAGAGAGAGAGAGAGAGAGAGAAACACGTAGAAGAATAATTATAATGTCGTAAAAGAACGACATTATAATTATTCTTCTACGTGTTTGGCCTTCTAACATTAAATGTCGACGCAGTTAATTTTCTACTATATATATATATATATAGGAAGCAAAGAAGCGAAGAATAATTATGTCGTAAAAGAATATTTTATTACACGCATTTTCGGGCCTCGCCCTTCGTCAGGTGACAAAAATAGTGTTGTGAGGCCTACACAAGAGAAACATTTAAAACATGATTAAAACGCGAGCGCAAGTGAATGGTGGGACCGACACGCAAGCGACACATGAGCAACAAGCGGGTAGAGCGTATACAAATCCAGCGCGTTAAACATGTTTAAGTTGGAAAACATAACGCGCAAGACGGAAAATAAAAAATAAAAAATAGTTATAAAATGCGCAAACGCGTGTGCGAGTACAAAAAAAATTATAGGCGTCGCGCAAGCACAAGCGTAAGCCTAGGTAAAAACGCGTAGAGCGTATACAAAAAAGAGCGTTAAACATGTTTAATTAAAAAAAATGCACGCAAAACGGAGAATACAAAAAATATATAAAAACGGGGCGCAAGCGAGCGTAACAAGCGAGGACTAAAGGTTGAAACGCGTGGACTGAAAAGGGGAAACCGCGCGAAAAAGTATAAGAAAAAGGGAGCGCTGAAGAAAATTATGATTAAAATTTAAAACTGTTGAAACTAGCATTGAGTCCATTGGGTTGAAGGGTGCCGAGTCTGAAGATTAATTTCTGTTCCATGTCTCTTCTGGCTTGGTCGTCACCGTGGCATTTGTAGACTCCGGAAATCTTGATGTGTGTGGTGTTGTGTCCACTGCCGGAGAAATGTTGAGCTACTGGCAAACCTGGCATCCTGAGGCGGATTGATCTAAGGTGTTCTGTAAATCGATCCGCCATTCGTCGTTTGGTCTCGCCTATGTACAAGATCTTGCACTTTGTACACTGAATAGCGTAAATGACATTGGTGGTGGTGCAGGTGAAGGCTTTGGTGACTTTGACTGTTTCTTTAGGTCCCACGATGTTATCGGTGGATGATATATGCTTACAAGTGTTGCAGCGTGGTCGGTGACAAGGTGATGTGCTGAGGATTTCTATCGCGGCGATAAGCACACAAAGGAGGCGATGGGAAGATTTTCTTAGTGGTGCTATCAGCCTGTAAGATGTTAGTATTGCGCTTGATGATCTTGGCAATTCTGGTGTTGAGGGGATGGTAGGTGAGAACCAGAGGTACTCTGTCAGATGTTTTTGATGCACTCGAAGTTAAAGCATCAGTCTGAGTCATGTTGTTGGTACGATGAAGAGCTGCATTGGTGACTGATTCAGGATACCCTCGTTGGTGGAAGAAGGATGTCATTTGATTGGCCTTGCTGTCAAAGTCAGTGTCATCATCACAAAGGCGGCGTAAGCGCAGTAGTTGTGAGTACGGGATGCTATTCTTGCAAGCAGGAGGATGACAGGACTCATATTGGAGGTAACTGTGTGAATCTGTAGGCTTGTAGTATACAGACGTGGAAAGATGGTCTTTGTCGATTGATATGAGAATGTCCAAGAATGGTAGGCTAGTGGTGAATATCTCGTAGGTGAACTCTATGGCTGGATGGAAGTTGTTGGCATAGTTCATGAATTCAATTAAGTCTTGACTGGAGCATGATGAAGCGCCCACGCAGTCGTCAATATATCTGTGGAAGAACTCTGGTTTGGTGCCGTTATAGCTGTCAAAGATTTGTTGTTCTAGGTGCCCCATAAAAAGACAGGCGAAGCTACATCCCATCCTAGTTCCCATGGCGACGCCGTTTATTTGGTTGTAGTAGTTTCCATTAAACTCAAAGAATGAGTTGTTCAAGACGAGTTCGGCTAATCGCAGTAAGGTATATATATATATACAATGTAGTACGTAGTATAAGGCAAAAAATCGATAAGCGAAAACTTTCCTTTAGACCTATTTATCATAACTCAATAACCACAATATATATGGAAATAACTAGTGACTTCCTTAATAGTTAGTTAATGTAGTAAGCACCGACCCGAGTTAACACTGTTTAACAAACGATATTTGGTTTGTGGCAAATGTTTGTGAAAATAAATCTGAAATAAATTTAACCTACCTCTACAGTGTTGCTTAACTTCCTCTAGATTTGTCTTTATATTTTTCTGATGGAATTTTAGGTAATCCGTAACTTCTACACCATTTGTAATTAAAGCTGTCCTAATTATAGATGCCGCAGTATTCCATACTGGTTCATATCATGTAAAAATAGCAACTCTCGTGTATTCAAAATACTTAATGATCTTAACAAAAAAAGGTGCAACCAATCTAAGCGGAGCTGTCGTCCTTGCAAATGTTGGATAAAGACATTTATCGGACATTATGCCACTCAGAGATCCAAATGATATCATAGGGACATTCCAATCATTCACAAGATGACCACCAGGCTCACATAGAATGCTACAAACTGGTCCGATAAAGGCATCAACTTTCGGGTAACCAGCTCTTCCCAAGAACATATTAGATAGCAATGGAAGTCCGTATTGTGTAGTGCATCGCGTGTCAGCCCAACTAATGTTAAACTCATGGCCCGAGTTGGCGATGGAAGAAAATCGTATATAATCAGACTTAACGTGCTCCAAACAAATAGTTACAGCACCTGCACTGTGACTACCAACAGGATGGAAACCTTTCCATGGAAATAATACTCCCAAGTTAAATATCTTACAATCGCTCAGTGAGACACAAATCGATATAAATGATGCTATTAGTAAGATATCCATCGTTATGTAGCTGACCAATTTGTTAATAGTTGAATCTATCACGGTGTATTGTTTGTATCTACTGCTTTATTACTAATTTGCAGCCCTTCAGTAGCAAGTATTAAACTGTGGCAAATTGGCAGACCGCTGAAGAACCGTGCTCAAAAGTTAATAAGATATCCATCGTTATGTAGCTGACCAATTTGTTTATAGTTGATTCTATCACAGTGTATTGTTTTTATCTACTGCACTTTCACCAATTGACATCCCTTCAGGAGCAAAGATAAGTGTATATTAACGGGTACCTTGAGGTTGCAATAAGAGCATGCCCTCAGACAATCCATTCAATTACTGTGGATGAATACGGAATCCGCTATATCAAACTCAGTCAATAACAACATCAACATGATCAATGGCAATGTCATTTTAATTTGAAAACATATTAAATCTGTATTTCCAATAAAGTCAAACAGCAAAGGTTTTTAAAAGCAAGAAATAGAAAATGTAAAACAAAAATGTAAACAAAGGGATGTGTGACCACAGTAAAGTTTTGCTCAAAATAATAAAATCTCTCTTGCGTCAATATGCTCATAATCATTTTTATAAATTAAATTTAAAACAATAATCTTAGATTTTGTGAAGAAGCTGTCAAGAAGGTTGCCATGCCATTGGATATTGATAACTAAATTACGATATTAAACAAAAATGTATAAAAGCATCAACATAAGAAGTAACCTACATTAACGAAGTGCTATTGTTATGGCACCAATTTGGTTGGAATGAAAGTATCTGCAATTCATTATTTACAAATTTGTCAAAATTTGTCATTACAATCGGCAGTGTGTCCCAAACGTCTTTGATATCAAAATATTGTAGAAACAATGAGAATGCATTACGCAAAAAGCAAATTTATAGAATAAACTTGGTACCTAACTTGGGCAATTGTCTTGTCAATTTTAGGAACAAAATACAAAAAAAAGAACACATAAAGCAATGTGCAGCATGCCACCTGTAAACCTTTTACTGGTCCTTCTCAAACACACTTGCTTCCTCTCGTACATTAAATTTGACCTTTGACCGTTATGCCTGTAACTCAAGAACTGTACATCGGAGATAGATCAAACTATACATTTTTAAATCATAATAAAGAGCGGAATACAATTGGATGGTTTTTATCCATATTCGTGGAAGTTTGAAATTTGAGTCCTTCATTAGCGGCCATTTAGGAAATAGTCAAACTACCATTTTCCTTCTATGTCCTTTTTTGTTCTTTTTGGATATGTTGTTCCAAGAGAGTTTAGGGATACTAGCAAACAAAAACATTTGGTTTCCAATTTTGTCTAGGTGCACCCATTATTTTATTTAAATTGGCTAGTGTAATATACATGTACATCATATCAAAACACACGATTGGTAAACGCAGGGGAGTATCCTGCATGAACAAATTATGATATAAAAGATGAAGTCAGGCATAGCAGTTCATTTATAAAACCAAAATGAACTGTTCCACAGAAGACAAATATACAGGACAAACACGTGATTAAAAGCTCCCATAAACAGTACGTAGAATATTTTACTTTTTAGTATTTCTCCCTTTAATGCAACCATATTGATCATGAAAATAATTGATGAAATATCTATTTGTAGTCGTTCCAATAATAGTTAATTTTATAATCAACATTTAATAGTGTAATGGATCTCTACTTTGATAACGCTTCTGTAGTTATGCCTGTTCTTTATGTATTAAAATTTAACAACATCTTTTCGTGGCCGCTTTCCAAAGCCTTCCTTTAAATAATTTATTACATTACTTGAATGGGGTTATCTTTGATCAAACGAATTTGTAAAATCAACAGATGAGACCGTCATTTTATTATTCGACATTTGTTTATTCTATGGTGTTTTGGCTTCGCTAAGTGTAAGTTTTCGTTTACATTTTTTCTTGATTTTACCATTTTTCAGAAGTTATAAAGTCAGAAAAAGGTACATGTTATCTTCTATTACTCTCCCTAAAGACTGTTTTTATTTCTTCCACTTTGCTTTTCAATTCTTTGATAAATATTTCTCATTTTCTTATTTATTTTGATTTTGATTAAATCCTATAAAATTCTACTGTTATGTTCTGATTCGAAGGTCCTTAAAACTCAACAGATACGCAACAGATGCTGACCTGGCTTGTACAGCTGTAACAAAATACTGTAAAATAAATTCTACCTACCTCTACAGTGTTGCTTAACCTCCTCTAGATTTGTCATTATATTATTGTGATGAAATGTTAAGTAATCCGTAACTTGGACACCGCTTTCAATCAAATTGATCCTTATAACTGATGCCGCAGTATTCCATACTGGTTCATATCCGGCAAAAACAGCAACTCTCTTGTATCCAAAATACTTAACAATATCAACAAATAACGGTGCACTAAATCGGAGTGGAGCTGACGTCCTTGCAAATGTTGGATAGAGAGATTTATCGGACATGATTCCGCTAGCCGAACCAAATGATATCATAGGGACATTCCAATCATTCACAAGATGGCCACCAGGCTCACATATCACGCTACAAGTTGGACCGATGAAGGCATCTACTTTCGGGTAACCAGCTCTTCCCAAGAACATATTAGTTAGTAATGGTAGTCCGTATTGTGTAGTACATCGCGTGTCAGCCCAACTTATGTTAAACTCATGACCCAAGTTGATAAAGGAAAACGTTATATTGTCGGACATAACTTGATCTAAACAAATAGGTAAAGCGCCCGCACTATGACTCCCAACAGGCAAGAAACCTTTCCACGAAAATAGCACTCCCAAGTTAAATGTTTTGCAATCGCTCAGTAAGAAACACAACGATAAAAGTGACGCTATCAGTAATCCATCCATCTTTCCGAATCAAATCAAACTTTCGGATGCGTGTTAAGAATAATCTGTTGTACCAGGCGTCTTGGCGAAGGTAGGGTAAGAAGGCGTGTTAATGTTCCAAGAGATAACTGACCCAAGATATTATACTGAAATCTCTAGGCTTATAAACGCATCCACACAGCTTTATGCCATCGTCCGCATAGTAACAGTTCTATCTTTGCATTTGATTACAAATGATTTTATATTTCTTATGGAATTCGTGATGGTTGCCATGTGAGCGGATATTGACAAATATATCATATTTTCTACCAATATTTAATGTATAAAAGCATTTAGCCATTACGAAGTAACAATTTAAAGCATTGTAACATTTTAGTTGAAAGTGCATTAGATTACTTTTAAACTCTTCATAAACTGTCAAAACAATTTATTAAATGATTGCTATTATTTGGAAAATGGCAATGCTACATTCTGTATAATTAATGTATAAAATGTACATTGTCTACATTGTAATATTAATTGCTTTCCATTTGTTTTGACGTGACATCCATTCTAATGAATGAGTTCGTCTTTAAAACTGTAATGGCTGAAATATATAGAAGCTACATTATTTTGAATCATTTATCAACACAGATGCTTGCCAATTACTTTAAAAGTAGCCCATCTGGCTCGAGAAACTCTAACATGGACGTAAGCAAATGTAAATGAAAAGGGGATTAATCCGATAACTTTCCGCGCATGTTAACTTTTCTATCTGATCTGCAGGTATGGCACAGAAATGTAATGTATGATTTGAATTGATTTTCAAACAGTTTGGATATCGCTACATAAGATGAAACTATACACATTCCCCATTCATTTATACATTTATTATCCAGAATAGAGAGGTGTATATGTGTCTAATGTAAATAACAATGATTATGTTTATTATATGTATGACTTAGTTGAGCTAGTAGAGGAATGCTCAACTCTGTTCAGTAAAAGCATGTCAATATTTCTGAACGACATATTATATTTTATTCCACAGACAATACAAAGCGTGTACCATAGTGGTGCATGGTAGCATTTAAAGTTGTGTCTGTCCTATCAAAAAATACCTTTTTATAGATCTAAAATATCACCGCGCAGGGAAATATTTGGATAACTTAACATTTGCTGAGATTCAGTTGGTTGTAATAGTTCAATTCAAGATAATCTTGATGATTTTACTGAATAAGCTACGGACTATGGTATGAAATTGAATCCTACCAAGAGTCAAGCCATACAGAAAGCTTTTCCTAGCACATTGCGACAACATCGCGACTTAAGACTTGGAACTGATACCCAATCATACGTTACTGTAGCCAGGGTCCTTGGTTTGTATGTTTGTAGCTTCAAGTTCCTTACATGGAATATACAGGTAGACAGTATGATAGAGAAAGCAAATTCAATGATGTTCATGCCACGAGTCCCAAAACGTTTCTGCTTTGCCAAAACAGAGCTTAGTGTCATCTATTATATAGTGGATATGCTAATTATTGAGTACAGCTGGACTAACCAAAGGTATCAAAGACATTCAAAAGCGAGCGCGCCGAACAAATCTGGGAAGGCTCAATGTTCCTTAGGCCTGGGTGCTTAATCTCGCCGATTAACTCTGCGGCGTGCCCGGAACCCAAGCCGCAGACCCACGCCCGTGCGCCTATGCTGAGAAATAAAATACTGTTGCGATATGCACTAACAAAATGTGTGTCTGCCCGATGAAAAGCCATGTTCAGTCACCCGTTGATCGGCTTGATCGGCCCTACATTTCGCAACCGACTTATAACACTTGACAACAATACCCCTACAAATTAGTGTCATTGAGTGCGTTGATTCTTTGCCGGATTATATCGACTGATTCGCAAATTGCTCACGGCGAGTAAACTCAAGTAAGTACTACAATAAATATTAATATAAAGGTTTTGAGTAATGAATGGCAAACCGCAGAACAAGAAGATGGCAAGATGTTGCAAACTCGATGCCCATAACTGCTCGCGAATTCGCAACCAGGGATATGGCCACACTATATTAATTCATCGGCGTGCTGCGGCTTGAAACTCCAAGCCGCAGGAGAGCCTCCGAGACGACGCAGAGGGGCCTTATAGTGATGCCTTTGGAGGGCGGGTTAGTGTAGTGGTCTTCTCACTCGCTTCTCATCACTCTGGCCGGGGTTCAATTCCCAGCGGTGCCACATGTGAGTTTGGTTGCCGATCCATGCTCGTCCTCGCAGGTTTTTCTCCGGGTGCTCCGGTTTTCCTCCTGCATCTAAAATCGGACCTCTTCCCATATCCCTGTCCCGTCATATCCGGATGGCATCCCTTGAATTTAGTAGCCTCTGGGCACTATTGGGTTTAGCCTGGCTTCGGCTGAATGTTATAAGAATACATTTAACTCATGTAAGCTTGATACCTTCTTTGATATGAGATACGATCACTGTCTGAGGTTTGGCGTGAAGGGCTTTCCAAAACAAATAGGACAGGTTCCCGTTGACCCGCCTTTGTCAGGTAGAAGTGTCATTGTCGCTCTTTGCGACCGATTCATCAATAAGCTAGGACCAGTAAGCTAGTAATAGCCTCGGGCCTTTATTTGTCATGAAAATCTTTTTCATGATTTTCAACGTCCATTATCTAATCATTATACATTATTATCTTCAATATGCGGTATAGTGCAAATTCTTTGTCATAATATATTTATGTAAATGTATTTTAATATCGAATTGCTTGTAATTAGGCCGACTGGCCACAATTTGTCATTTAAATATATATCAAAATCAATAATAATACAATTTGTATGTAATCGATTAAATTTGACTATCCATTGACTATCCTATTGACTTTCCATTCATACGTTTCATATTAAATTTCATTCACAATTAATTCAACCTACCTCTACAGTGTTGCTGAACCTCGTCTAGATTTGTCTTTATATTTTGATGATGAAATGTCAGATAATCAGTAACATCTACACCACTTGTAATCAAATGTCTCCTGACAACAGATGCCGCAGTGTTCCATTGTGGTTCATATCCTGCAAAAATGGCAACTCTCTTGTATCCAAAATACTTAACGATCTCTACAAATAAAGGTGCAACAAATCGAAGTGGAGCTGACGTCCTGGCAAATGTTGGGTAGAGAGATTTATCAGACATGATGCCGCTACTTGAACCAAATGATATCATCGGGATATTCCAATCATTTACAAGATAACCACCAGGCTCACATATCACGCTACAAATTGGTCCGATGAAGGCGTCAACTTTCGGGTAACCAGCTCGACCAAAGAACATATTAGTAAGCAATGTCAGTCCGTATTGTGTGGTACATCGCGTGTCTGCCCAACTAATGTTAAACTCATGCCCTGAGTTGACGATGGAAGAAAATTGCGCATAGTCAGCCTTAATATGTGCCAAAGAAATAGTCACAGCACCTGCACTATGGCTGCCAGCAGCATGGAATCCTTCCCAAGGAAATAACACTCCTAGGTTAAATGTTTTACAATCACTGAGTGAGAAACACAGCGACAAAAATGATGTTATCAGTAGTCCATGCATCGTTCTGTACAAAATAAATCCTTTCATAGGTAGACTTTGCGATGAGTGTGAGGAATAATCGGTTGTACCAGAGGTATTAGGGAAGGTAGGGTAAATAAGCTTACCCGATAGAAGATAACCTTTACATTCAATTCATACAATCGGTTTGTTCCAGTGTTCCGCGAGATAACCGCCGTCAGAATAGTACACTGCGTACTATACACCGATAACGCATTGACATGCCTCAATACCACCACCCGCAAATAAGTTCAGTTTTATGATTGCTTTGTGATGTTAATTTTTATTATATTATACTCAATTTTAACATTTTATGCATCTAATCTGATGGTTGCTTTGCCAGTGGATATTGACAACTAAAACAGAGGTCTTAGCAAAGGTAGGCTTACTCGATAAAAGATAACCTTTACATTCAATTCATACATATAATCGGTTTGTTCCAGTGTTCCGCGAGATAACCGCCTTTAGAATAGTATGCTGCGTACAATACAATTTATTAAATGATTATCAATTACTGGGAAAATGGCAATATTACATTCTGTACAAGTATAATTAATGTACATAATGTATATTGTAATATTGCATTTGTTTCCATGTGCTTTGATGTGACATCCATTATGATGAATGAGTCCTTCTTCAACAATGTAATGGCGCAAATATCTCTAGAATGCCTAATTAATGAGGTCAAAAGAGATAAAAGGAACAAAATTGTACATGGGTAAATTTTTTTAAATGCTCCAATTGAAATGAAAATGGTCTAAAATTATCCGTCTTGACAAAATAAAACAAAAAATACAATATTAAAAACTATATATCCAGCACATCTGAGCTAACCAAAGATATCAAAGCCATTCCAAAACGAGCGTGCCGAACAAATCTGTGGAAGCTCTATGTTCCCTAAATTGATGCCTTTAACTCATAAGCTTAATACCCTCTCTGGTAGGAGGGAAGATCGCTGTCTGAGGTTTGCCGTGAAGGGCTTAATGCCAAAATTTGGATAAACCATTTGGATGCCTTGTACTTGAAGTCTTAGCGCTGGCACAGGAGGTTATATACATGTGAATTCAAATGATATCATCAGTTTTATTCCAGTGTTCCGAGAGATAACCGCTTACACACCATTCCTGCCTACTAGGCCGATAAACACATCAACACACCTTTCAACATCTTCAATGGCACCATCCGCAAGGCCAGCAATCAGTGGAACTTAATTATTAGTGTCGCATTTGCCATGAGGTCCAACTAAATAAGAATCCGTCCAGCTTGGTGATTTTGAGAAGTAATGTCAGACTAGAATTGAACCAGTAATTGAGAGCCAATTTGACAGAATCAATTCCAAGTGGCAACTATAATAACCGTAATGAAGGACTGTTTCATCGCACCTGATCTTAATATCATCCAACAAATGGCGCAGAATGTGACGGGTATTGGTGATCAATAAGCAATCACAGGACTTACTCAGTACAGTTCAATGTTGTGTACCATATTTATGGCAAAATATAGTTTTAAGTGTCACATAAGGTTTCAAAATAAAAATGAAATCTCTAGCACATTTGCACGTCGTGATTACTCATTCAAGGTCAAATTAAATACAATTTAGGTACAATGAGTTGAAAATATCCAAAATTGCGTCTATCCATCTATCAGCCTCATGTTACAAACACAACATAAAACTGGCACGCTGCAGGTTATAAATTGATGATCAAACTAATGCATGTATTA
The DNA here is from genome assembly GCF_039555335.1 of Amphiura filiformis. NCBI lineage: Eukaryota > Metazoa > Echinodermata > Ophiuroidea > Amphilepidida > Amphiuridae > Amphiura > Amphiura filiformis. Next base: position 5,166,935 of record NC_092647.1, read on the forward strand.
AATTGTCCGTATTCTATTTGAAAATAAGTACAGGATGTCCCAGAAAAAAATACCGGTGAATGAATTTAGACATAAGGCGAGAAATAGGCATCACAATTCAAATATTTACAAAAAAAAACAATTAATAGCCCATCTTATCATGCATCTTATACACTAATTTTACTTGAATCGTTTGACTGATTGCGAGGAAATGAGCGATTACATAACGCTTGCGTCAATTCACATTCCAAGTTTGAGAGAAAGATCGTTTGAGTACAACACAATGCGCACTAGTGGTTAACACTGGTTAACTGTCAATGTGCTTTATACTTTGTTCGGTGAATCCTTTTTGTCTTTTTAAACAATCTGTTTCTTGAAAAACATTTAATTAGGTTTTGTTCAAATCTGAAAAAACTGCACGATATTAAAAATGAAAGCTTGCATGTAAGATGATGTTCGGTTCTAGTAAATATCTTTTTTCGTTAATGCTGATATCAGTAATTATTGTATAAAGAATTCCAGCTGGGGAAAAGGTTTTCTCACACACATATTTCCAAGAAATGGTAATGCAAAGTTTAAATCTTTTATATTATAAGTTCCACATAATGTTGCATGATACCAGAATCACAAAAGCTGGAAGCGCTTGATCACTGTCTTTTGTGGCTCAAATATTCTTTGGAAAGTTAAATTATAGCATATTTGCACAACATAAAGAATTGAAGCTGGGAAGCTTCCAATTGCAGAAATCAAAGTTTTCACGAACAAACTGTGGTTCATCTTCAGACAAAGAATGAATAACATAACACTATCGGATTATAAAATATGTAATGAGGACTAAATTTAATGAGATACACAGACTTGGAATCTGTTGATCAAACTTGGAATGAACTGCATTGATACATGCATTATGTAATCTTTAATTTCTTTGCAACCGAATCAAATAAAATTTGCGTATATGATGCACGATAAAATGAGCTATTCGCTACATTTAAATGTTTTTGATTCCGATGTCTATTTGTCAAAATCCATTCACCCGGGGTTTTTTTCTGGGACACCCTGTATATTTTAAATAAATTTTTTAAATATACAGGGTGTCCCAGAAAAAACACATAATAAATCAATGATTTAGTTTTCATTATAAAAACCTTAAATACATATTGTCGAATCACACCACTCCCTGTGGTCATTCAGGTGTAGGATAGCATTAAAACAGATTCGCGCACAATCAATCAACAGTACACTCAAAAAGGATTTACCCGACATGTTTGTCATTCTAAGAAAACACTTTTATTGATCTGCCAATTGCAAAAGCTTAAAGAATGATAAAATAGTTTTCGACCATAAAATATGACATTTAACGGATCGGATAGCAACGTTTGCACAGTATTTTTGTAGAACCTCAGAGCACATCAGACACATCAATTTGCATTCTGAATAAAAAAAAATGTCCTTATATCAAATAATTTTGATCTTTTTGCATACAAATTTTATGGCAAATTATTAAAAGTTGTCTTCGTAGCAGTCTTCGAAGTAAACTTTATAAATCTAATAATGTGTGATTAGAGTGTATGTTGCTATAGCAACATACATGCAGTAAGTAGTATAAGGCAAAAATCGATAAGCAAAAACTTTCCTTTAGACCTATTTATCATAACTCAATAACCACAATATATATGGAAATAACTAGTGGCTTCCTTAATAGTTAGTTAATGTAGTAAGCTCCGACCCGATTTAACACTGTTTAACAAACGATATTTGCTTGTGGCAAATGTTTGTGAAAATAAATCTGAAATAAATTTAACCTACCTCTACAGTGTTGCTTTACTTCCTCTAGATTTGTCTTTATATTTTTCTGATGGAATGTTAGGTAATCCGTAACTTCTACACCATTTGTAATTAAAGCTGTCCTAATTATAGATGCCGCAGTATTCCATACTGGTTCATATCCTGTAAAAAGAGCAACTCTCTTGTATCCAAAATACTTAATGATCTTAACAAAATAGGGTGCAACCAATCTAAGCGGAGCTGTCGTCCTTGCAAATGTTGGGTAAAGACATTTATCGGACATTATGCCACTAAGAGATCCAAATGATATCATAGGGACATTCCAATCATTCACAAGATGGCCACCAGGCTCACATAGAATGCTACAAACTGGTCCGATAAAGGCATCAACTTTTGGGTAACCAGCTCTTCCCAAGAACATATTAGTAAGCAATGGAAGTCCGTATTGTGTAGTACATCGCGTGTCAGCCCAACTTATGTTAAACTCATGGCTTGAGTTGGCGATGGAAGAAAATCGCATATTGTCAGACTTAATGTGCTCCAAACAAATAGTTACAGCACCTGCACTATGACTACCGACTGGCAGGAAACCTTTCCAAGGAAATAACACGCCCAGGTTAAATATCTTACAATCGCTCAGTGAGACACAAATCGATATAAATGATGCTATTAGTAAGATATCCATCGTTCTGTATTGACCAATTTGTTAATAGTTGAATCGATCACGGTGTATTGTTTCTATCTACTGCTTTATTACTAATTTGCAGCCCTTCAGTAGCAAGTATTAAACTGCGGCAAATTGGCAGACCGCTGAAGAACCGCGCTCAAAAAGATAATAAGATATCCATCGTTATGTAGCTGACCAATTTGTTTATAGTTGATTCTATCACAGTGTATTGTTTCTATTTACTGCACTTTCACCAATTGACATCCCTTCAGGAGCAAAGATAAGTGTATATTAACGGGTACCTTGAGGTTGCAATAAGAGCATGCCCTCAGACACTCCATTCAATTACTGTGGATGAATACGGAATCCTGCTATATCAAACTCAGTCAATAACAACATCAACATGATCAATGGCAATGTCATTCTAATTTGAAAACATATTAAATCTGTATTTCCAAAAAAAGTCAAACAGTTTTTAAAAGCAAGAAGTAGAAAATGTAAAACAAAAATGAAAACAAAGGGATGTGTGACCACAGTAAAGTTTTGTTCAAAATAATAAAATCTCTCTTGCGTCAATATGCTCATAATCATTTTTATAAATTGAATTTAAAACAATAATCTTCGATTTTGTGAAGAAGCTGTCAAGACGGTTGCCATGCCATTGGATATTGATAACTAAATTACGATATTAAACAAAAATGTATAAAAGCATCAACATAAGAAGTAACCTGCATTAGCGAAGTGCTATTGTTATGGCACCAATTTCGTTGGAATGAAAGTATCTGCAATTCATTACTTTCAAATTTGTCAAAATTTGTCATTACAATCGGCAAGGTGTCCCGAACGTCTTTGATATCAAAATATTGTAGAAACAAGAGAATGCATTGTCGCAAAAAGCAAACTTATAGAATTAACTTGGTACCTAACTTGTTAAGTCGTCTTGTCAATTTTAAGTACAAAATTCAAATAAAAAGCACACTTAAAAGCAATGAGCATCATGCCACCTGTAAGCTTTTTACTGGTCCTTCAAATACCATAAACGCGCTTGCTTCCTCTCGTACATTATAAGAACATATATTTTAACAATGAAGGGCAAAAAACGACGAAAACAACAAGTATTAAATACAAAATATACAAAAATGTATAAAAGCATTACAAGGAATAACATAAGAAGTAACATGCTTAATATACATTACTTTCAAAATTGTCAAAATCTGTCATTACAATCTGCAGGGTGTCCCAAACGTCTTTGATATCAAAATATTGTACAAACAATGAGAATGCACTATTGTAAAATGCAAACTTATATAATTAACTTGGTACCTAACTTGTTAAGTCGTCTTGTTGGCCAGTTGTCTTTTGGTACAAAATACAAATAAAAAGCACACATAAAGCAATGTGCAGCATGCCACCTGTAAAGTCTTTACTGGTCCTTCTCAAACACACTTGCTTCCTCTCGCACATTAGAAGACAAAAATTTGACATTTGACCTTTATGCCTGTAACTCAAGAACTGTACATCGGGTACATCGGAGATAGGTCAAACTATACTTTTTTTATCCTAATAAAGGGCGGAATACAATTGGATAGTTTTTATCCATATTCGCTCGAGTTTGAAATTTGATCCCTTCATTAGCGGCCATTTTGGAAATATTCAAACCACCATTTTCCTTCTATGTTCTTTTTTGTCCTTTTTGGATATGTTGTTCAAAGCGAGTTTTGAATCACTAGCAAACAAAAACATTTGAGTTCCAATTTTGTCTAGGTGCACACATTATTTTATTTAAATTGGCTAGTCTGATATATATACAGTAAGCCTAAAAATTAAGGTACCAGTTGTGTTCACCCCTGTATATCCTAAATAAAGAAAAGGGTGTCGAAATTAAAACAAGCAGCCAATACTTGTACTCTTTAGCTATGATTTAAGACCTCATTTGTTGAAATTGGTTGAGAATTAAAGAAACGGTGGTCTAAAACCTAATATAGAAATGAAATCAAAAGTTGCACTTTTGTGTTCTAGTCAATGAAAGCACGACGCCAGTTTTAACGTGTTAATCAATGGAAGCACAGTGATGGTTCTCTTGTTCGTGAAAGCTTTGTGTGCAAATCAATAGGGCTCGCAATGGAGCAAACTGCAACTTTTAAATTGGCATCTTCCTTGTGTTTTTTGGATCGCCATATCTTTATTTCTTGAACAATTTCAACAAATGAGGTCTTAAATTCTAGGTAAAAGATGCAGCTATTGGCTGCTGGTTCCAATTATGACATATCTGTCTTTGTTTAGGATATGCAAGGGGTGAACATAACTGGTACCTTAATTTTTTGGATTACTGTACGTGTACATCATATCAAAACACACGATTGGTAAAAGCAGAGGAGTATCCTGCATGAACAAATTATGATATAAAAGATGAGGTACAGCATAGCAGTTCATTTATAAAACCAAAATGAAATGTTCCACAGAAGACAAATATGCAGGACTAGCATAAATAATACGTAGAATATTTTACTCTTTAGTGTTTCTCCTGTACTTTTCCCTTTAATGCAACCAGATTGATCATGAAAATAATTGTTGAAATATCCATTTGTAGTCGTTCCAATAATAGTTTATTTTATAATCAACATTTAATAGTGTAATGGATCTCTACTTTGATAACGCTTCTGTAGTTATGCCTGTTCTTTATGTATTAAAATTTAACAACATCTTTTCGTGGCCGCTTTCCAAAGCCTTCCTTTAAATAATTTACTACATTACTTGAATGGGTTTATCTTTGATCAAACGAATTTGTAAAATCAACAGATGAGACCGTCATTTTATTATTCGACATTTGTTTATTCTATGGTGTTTTTGCCTTCGCTAAAATGTAAGTTTTTGTTTACACTTGTTTTTTCTTCATTTTACCATTTTGTAATAACGTCTGTGTAGGTATATCGAACATTTCATTATTTTTAGTATTTATTCCTTCATTACTTTTTCATATTGTAATAGTTTGACTAGTTACATATCTCTTCTCTAAATTTAACAAATAAGTGTTTATCTTCTTGAATCCATTTTCCAATGATACTATTTTTGCATCAGCTGCTATACATTGGTTTAATTCAAGTTAGACAATGACGTCAATGCTTTTTCGCGGTTGCGTCACAAGCGTGAGTACAACCCGCCCTTGTACTCGCACGTGTACGTTCTACGTGATTAACTTTGCGCGCTTTAACTTGAGGTGAACCAAATTATATATTAATTGTTTCAAGCTTGTTCTAAGAATAATTTTTGAGTGTATTTATCATGATTCTCTTTTGTATTGTTTTAACTTAAGAATGTCTTGTCAAATTTCAAATGTCTTTATTTCTTTCAGTTTGCTTTCTAATTGCAATTCTTTATAAAACTTTGATTTGCATTAAAGTCCATAAAATTATACTGTCATGTGTGTGATTCTAGGGTCTTTAAACTCAACAGATGCTAACGTGTCTTGTACTGCTTAAACAAACTACATTCGGTTTGTGGAGCAATTCTGTACAATAAATTCAACCTACCTCCACAGCGTTGCTTAACTTCCTCTAGGTTTGTCTTTATAATTTGGTGATGAAATGTCATGTAATCCGTGACATCTACACCACTCTCAGTCAAATGTGTCCTAATAACAGATGTTGCAGTGCTCCATATTGGTTCATATCCTGCATAAACAGCAACTCTTTTATATCCAAAATACTTAACGATCTCAACAAATAAGGGTGCAACAAATTGAAGTGGAGCTGAGGTCCTTGCAAATGTGGGGTAGAGAGATTTATCAGACATGATGTCACTAGTCGACCCAAATGATACCATCGGGACATTCCAATCATTCACAAGATGACCACCAGGCTCAGATATAATGCTACAAGCTGGTCCGATGAAGGCATCAACTTTCGGGTAACCAGCTCTTCCCAATAACATATTAGATAGCAATGGAAGTCCGAATTGTGTAGTGCATCGCGTGTCAGCCCAACTAATGTTAAACTCATGGCCCAAGTTGATGATGGAAGAAAATCGTATATTGTCAGATTTAACTTGATCCAAAGAAATAGTCACAGCACCTGCACTATGACTTCCAACAGCATAAAAACCTTTCCATGGAAATAACACTCCCAGGTTAAATGTTTTACAGTCGATGAGTGAGAAACAAAGTGACAAAAATGATGTTATTAGTAAGCCATCCATCGTTTTGTAAAAATCGCAATCCATTTCTAGCAAAACATTTGGAGGAGATTTGAATGAGCCCAGAAACCCTTCCACGGAAATAGCACTCCCAGATTCAATGTTTTACAATCGCTAAGTGAGGAACACAGCGAAAAAAAATTGAATACTGTTATATTATTCAGCAAATTCCTTCAGCGGTGTTTGTCTGCTCTGTCTGATTGTTGCGTTAAAAGAACTAGCTCACGCGATGCTACGGAGCTTGACCAGCGAATGAGGTGCCTATGTGTTGATGACGTGATTCAATTAGCTAATTAGAACTCCACATCCGTTTATGCCATAAACTGCGGCAAATTGACAGGCCGCTGAAGAACCGTGCTCAAAAAGATAGTAAGATATCCATCGTTATGTAGCAGGACAATTTGTTTATAGTTGATTCCATCACAGTGTATTGTTTCTACATGTATCTACTGCACTACCAATTGGCATCCCTTCAGGAGCAAAGATAAGTGTTTAATAACGGGTACCTTGAGATTGCAATAAGACCATGTCCACAGTCATTCCATGTAATTATTGTGGATTAAATATACAATCATGTTGTATCAAACCCATTATCGGAAACAAATGCTGCTAAGATCAAGGACAATATTGGCATTTTGATTTGAATACATATAAAATCCGTGTTTCCAATAAAGTCAAATAGTAAAGGAATAAAGGAAGAAATAGATTTTATAGACGAATAAAATCAAGGTAAATGGGATGTATGACATTAGTAAAGATTTGTTCAACGAATAAACTGCCTCTTGCGTAGATATGCATAAACATTTTTATATATTAAATTTAAAACAATAATCTTGGGTTTTGTGAAGAAGCTGTCAAGCGGAGGTGGACGTTAATGAGGTGGGTATTGCCAGTGGGTATTGCCAGGTGATCCATGCCAGTAAATATTGTCAAATAAATTATGATATTATACAAAACATTTATAAAAGCATCAACACAAGAAGTAACCTGCATTAGTGAAGTGCATTATGGTAACAATTCTGTTGGAATGAAAATATTAGCAATACATTACTTTGAAATTTGTCAAAATCTGTCATTACAATCTACTGGATCTTTGATATCTTTTTTACACATTATTGTACACATATATAAAGTTTTAATGAAAAGAATAAAATATCTCTTGTGTTAATGTGAACATAACCATATCTACTAAAAAACGTTTTAAAACGTAAAAAGCGGCCAAAGTTTAAAAAATCTTTCCTGTGTGGCTTTTCACCCTTTTTTAAACTTGGTCCCATTTAGTAAAGTAGTAATAACATGAAGAATGAGTACTAATTTTTACATGCAACCATTATCAAAAACATTTCAAGGTTTATGTTTTATTATATTGCGTGATCATAAAGAGTAGTAGAGTATTATATATACTTAGCAAATTGACTGTGTGTCAACCTGCTACATATAGGCCCTACATCTGTACATAAGGCGCAGAATCGCACATGACGATGAAGAATTAAACAAAGTGAGTATTTGCTACAAAATACATTATAACGTCTATACGGAAAAAAACTTCAATTACGCACGAACATTAATTCATTTGCTCTACAAAATAAACACTGACAACTAAGAAAACCAACAAGTAGCCTATAGATGACTTTGTATGGGTCTTTAGAAACTTTCATAAATGGGACCAAGTTTAAAAAAGGGTGAAAAGCCACACAGGAAAGATTTTTTAAACTTTGGCCGCTTTTTACGTTTTGAAACGTTTTTTAGTAGATATTAATTCTTTTTTGAGGTAAAAAAAATATTGCGCGCTAAGTGGTTAATTATAGCGATGCGAGGTGAACTAGTTGGATATCCATATTTCGCGGTTAATGGTGCTTTGTAGATTTGCAGGGCAAACTAGTTGGATATCCGTATTTCGGGGTGAGTGGTTTTTGAAGCTCCGAGGGCAAACTAGTTGGATATCCATATTTCGCGGTTAGCAGATCTTTGTAGCTCTGCGGGGCCTATGTTCGATATCCATATTTCGCGGTTAGTGGTTTTAACGACCCGTAACCACCCCAATCAGCTGCATACCGCATCCAGCTATTTTATTTATCAAAATACTAGTTTTTTTAATGCTATGGGGTTAACAGAATTATTAAAAAAATTAATAGCTGAACCCAATAGTACAGCCAAGGACTGGAAACGACATATTGATGACTTTATATAGAGTGTATTCAATAAACCCAAGGCGGAACGAGAGTTGCTAAGTAACCGCTATCCGAACCATAAACACACATGCATGATCAGACAACGAGTATTCAATTTCCTCATAGCATCCCACGTTGTTCACACGTCAGTCGAATTGGGCGGTGTTGGTTTGTTAGCCCTCCAAGTTATAACATCGTTCACTTTGTGTTGAACATTGTATGTGAGCCTCGCTGTAATAACATAAAGATCAGTCTGATCAGTGTGATATCACAGAGCAGACCCTTGAGAGGGCACTTGGCTCATTTGCATGGCAGTCGGACTCTCCATTGTATTTGATCATTTGTGTATGGAGTGCAATGGCGACCCGTCATTGTATTTGTTCATGTGTGTATGGAGAGCCACTCTTGGAGCCCATGGGACTTAGGCTAGGTCCTCAGGTAGAGTCCGACGCTGTATGTACTAGACACGCCCATTCTTGATTCTGCGTTCATTCAATGTTAGCATTAAATTTGTATTGCCCGGCGGCCCCGCGTAATGGAAAAACCTGAATTTGTTACATAAAAGAAATGAAAATTAAAAAGGCAAGGTTCCACCTGAGTACATATTAAATGGGTGTAGAATTTTTTTTCAAATATATATATGAATTTAGACAAACATACGGGATATAATGAACCTTTGACGCCATGATGACATGATTTTATTAGTCGTTTTATATATCACCTATACCGTGTATCATAATACCAGTATTTGTAATTTTATATTATATAGAACTAATATTTTGCATCATAAATGCGCAGTTCATATGCACAGACGATTACTAATCTTCACGACTTCAAAATAACATGTTACAAAGCAGGTAATAGGTGCTGGCCTTGTCCTATTGTACTTGTTCATTTGTGTATGGAGAGCTCACTGACCTGTTAATAGAGGTCAATGGAATAGCTTCTTTATGGGGCACCTCTCCATCGGTTTCAGGGCGCAGTTCATTGAACTCAGCGGGATTCTATTGCAAGTGCTTTTATATTATTACAAAACGGATCGTGGTTATTGCCTTGACAAACCTAATAAATAATTCATACCAGGGATGAATAAATCCAGGGGTGCGGACATTTCATTGGTCGCAAACCACCGGGATTCGATACAAGTTTGCGTTGTAAATGAATGCGTGAATAAGAGTGTCATCCCCTTGGCGCGATATTTGATTTCTGAATATACTCAAGTTGCCGTTGAAAATGCCTAAAAATCATCAAGATATTGCAATGCTGTCTAAAGTGATGTAAAATTGTGGCAAATTTGTATGATTTATCGCACATAATTTCTGCGTAGCGTGGAGAATCATTTACATAGGATTTTGGAGAAAAAATGTGATAATTTTAGGGAAATATAGAATGGCGGAAGAAACAAATAAAACAATTTCCTGGAATGTAGACCATACTCTTTCTGTTCCTATTGATTTCTATACTGAAATAATTCTTAAAATGAAGTTGTTGGATGATTTTAGTTGGCATTTCTAGAACGTAAACATGTAGGCAGATAGTAGAGAGGGCACTCTATACACGAGATTTCTTTTCCAACGCCAAAATAGCACGAATTTTGGTGGTTTGCGAGTGAAGAGTGTCCGCACTATCGATGGACTACGTAACTGTTCAGTAGGTTTTTGTAAATGAGCTAGTGTTAGTGGGTAAGCTGTACATCTCTTTTGCATTGTTAAGACAACCACGCTAGGTTTTTCGATCAACGTACTATGCGTGTTTGGTCAAGCGAGGATAATTTGTAAAGCAGCAAGTAATGGTGAGGATGTTGCCCTTTTAACTACTTCTGACTTTTGATTTAGCCCAAAATGAATCAATAAAATCGTGTATAAGATATTTGTGGGGATATTTGGGCGCTATTACAACAATTTAAATAAATGGGCACTTCTGGGTTGGATATATTATAGACTCTATAGAATTTAAGTATGATATATTTTCGATGGTAAATATATTTCACTTTCAAAGTTTGTAGTTTTCATAATTGCAATTTCTTAATATTATATAAAAGGTGAGAATAAGACTATAAATGTAAGAGTATGGGATAATTTTGATTGTTAATAAATGCGAAACGCCGGCGGTAGACATCAGCAATATCAGGGATTGCCGCGATTCTTGCAGTAGCTTTTATGAATAGAATACAATAGTGGATACAATAGCGGATACAATAGCGGAACAATAGAGCTCTCTTACGGGCAAATAAACCTCGTCGCGTTTTGCTAAATTTCACTTCTTCTTTTTCATGAACTAACCGTTATTTTTTTAAACTTGTGGCAAAACTTCGACCGAAGTTTTTAATTTACCGTACCTGTAGACACTATTAAAATTTGGCAAAACATATTTTAGTCCCAATCACAAGAAAACATACATAAATCTTGATCATCGTCCTGATTTGAGGAGATTGCTTTTAAAATCAGTCATGAATATATAATTCATATATCAATAATTAACAGGAAGAAGTGGAATTATGGAATTGTATTTGCAATAGTTCTCCATATCGGTGTTTTGAACTGAAATGCTAATTAATATGTGTGAATTAACTGTTACTTCTTATGTATAAGACAACTTTAAATGCTGTCATTATATCGTATTTACTCATTTTACAAAATCACATCCTAAAATTGTGTTCTTTTAAGGCCATATAAAAACAATTTATTAATTTTGTGTCTACCTCCCTCCTCCCGTGAAAAGTTGGTCGAAGATAAACACATTTAAGTCGAATATCTTTTAGTAGTTTACTTTTGAAGATTTCACTCTGTCCACGGATGAAGTTTGGCTACATCAAAAAATTAAAATGAAAACGATTAATGACATGGAAAGATAATAACATAAGGCTTCGGAACGCATTCACTAGTGTAGTAAGCGTCTATGAGCGAGGACCACCAGCTACCCTCCAAGATCTTCCCAGCGACTTTACTGCTGTATTCGCACGGCACACAAGGATGGTACTCAATGCAATTGATGCAATGAGGACCAAGGCTGAAACCTGTATCAAAGAGGTAGAGGGCAGAGCAGCACAGTAAACTCACTTTAGAAGAACCAAAGACAAATAACCCTTTTGAGGGCTACCTTTTATCACAAAAAGAGAAATGACTTAAATAAAAAGAAAGCAAGAAACAACAAGGTAAAAAAGTACGAAACAAATAATTAAAAACAAAAAGGCATAAATAACCAACAAAAAAAGTATAGTAAAAGAAGCCCCATCCAACATCCAATTTGCCCGCAAATTAATGACTCTTAACAAAATCCATAGCCCATAAGCCCACCGGGAAAGCCCATTCCCCAAATAAAGTTTTTGTTTTATAAAGTATAACATTGAGGAATGTTTGATATTCATGAATAGTATGTGTACTCCTTTTCAAACTTTGAAGTAGCCAAACCTCTTCCGTGGACAGATTGAAAAAGTTGATTAAAGGTTTCTTTACATATCAAAAGATATTTGATCGAGAAGGCGCAATTTGGGTTCTTTTTTTGTATAAAACATGCCAGTCCGTCATAGCAGTTCATCGATAAAAAAAAATTAAATATAAAAGCTCCAGTGAAACATACATGACAACGACAAAATCGCACCAGGAATATTTCGCTTTTCTTATTACATTGATCCAAGTATCACCTATTTTCTCCCTTTAATGTAACCAGATTGAAAATGATAATAATTGATGAAGTAACCATTTGGAGTCTTTCCGATAACGTTTTAGTAACTATTTTATCATCAACATTTATTAATGCAATGCTCTGATTTGATTATTCGTCTCTGTACAGTACATGTCTTTTCCTTTATGTAGTAAAATGCAACAATACATTTTCGTAGCTATCCAAGCCTTGCGTTCAAAGAATTTGCTAAAGTAAAATATGAACACAATTAAAGATGTGTTCATCTTTGACCAAACGAATTTGTAAAACTCAGCGATGCGTCCGTTGGCGTTATTATATCCAGGACTTTTATTTTTCGGTATTTGTTTTTTCTATGGTGTTTTTGCTTTCGTTAATTGCACGCTTTCCTTCACACTTGTATGTTTTTCTTTGTTTGTAATTTTTTAACTCCTGTGAAGGTATATCATCTTTATTTTTTAATATTTACTCCTTCATCATTTTTTCATTAAATTATAATGGTATTACTAATTTAGTTACATATTTCTTCTCTATATTTAACAAATAATATTTCATCTTCTATATCCATTTTCCCAGGATATTATTTTTGCAAACCAGCTGCGCCAAGCTTGTTCCAAAAAAATAGTTTTTCCTTGAGTGTATTTGTTAGGATTCCTTTTTGTATTGTTATCACTTAAGAGTGTCTTTATTTCTTCCAGTGTGTTTTCCAATTTTTTTAAATCAAAGTTTCCCATTTTCTTATGTTGCTATGAACAATATGAGCGTTTATATCTTGGTATTTGAATTTTGATCAAATCTGTTAATGTGATTATAGATAGTGTACCTAATCTCAACATAATGCAACAGATGCTAACCTGGCTTTTACAGCTTTAACAAACTACATTTGTGGAAAAGGTTTGTGGTAAAATATCTAAAATTAATTCAACCTACCTCTACAATGTTGCTTAACTTCCTTTAGATTTGTCACTATATTATAGTGATGGAATGTCGGGTAATTCGTAACGTGTACTGCAATGCTAATCAAGTGTCTTCTAATTATAGATGCCACAGTATTCCATACTGGTTCGTATCCTGTAAAAACAGCGACTCTCTTGTATCCAAAATACTTAATGATCTTAACAAAAAAGGGGGCAGTAAATCGGAATGGAGCTGACGTCCTCGCAAATGTTGGATACAGAGATTTATCGGACATGATTCCACTAGTCGACCCAAATTATATCATAGGGACATTCCAGTTATTCATAAGGTGGCCACCAGGCTCACATATAATGCTACAAATTGGTCCGATAAAGGCATCTACTTTTGGGTAACCAGCTCTTCCAAAGAACATATTAGATAGCAATGTCTGCCCAACTAATGTTAAACTCATGGCCCGAGTTGATGATGGAAGAAAATCGCATATTGTCAGACATAACTTGCTTCCAACAAATAGTTACAGCGCCTGCACTATGACTACCAACAGGCAATAAACCTTCCCATGGAAATAGCACTCCTAAGTTAAATATTTTACAATCGCTGAATGACAAACACAGCAATAAAAATGATGTTATTAGTAAGCCATCCATCCTTCTGTAAAACAATCAAAATCCTTTCATTGGTAAACTTTTGGATGAGTGTTAGGAATAATCTGCTGCACCAGAAGTCGTGGAGAGTGTAGGGTTAATGAACGTATTTGACAGAAAATTGACTTTGTATTCAATTGGCATCACCAGTTTGTTCCACTGTTCCATTGTCATCCCCATATGCATCTTTTGCATTTTACTAATAATAAATTTATATACTGAATTTTACCTAATTTTGACATTCTTATGGAGCGTGAATGAGAAGGTTGCCATGCCAATGGATGTTGTAGTTATAATGTTATAATATAATGTTATTCTGCAGGAAATGTAGACTAGGTATAAAGCATCAACCCGTGAAACTGCATTACGAAGCTCTATTGTTGGAATTAAGGTATCTCCATTACATACTTTAATTTTATCAAAACTGTCGTTATAATCTACATGGTGTCTAAAAAATCTCCGATATATTTGTTACAAAATATTTCGCCAAAAAAATTAAGAATTAAGTCAACATGCGTAGTCGTAAATATTTAACGATCTCAAGCTGACGTCCGACATTATCACTCATAAAATCAATGGCCATCGGGCTCATATATAATGCTACAAATTGGCCCAATGAAGGCATCTACATGGGTAACCAGCTCTTCCAAATAACATATTAGTTACCAATGGCAGTCCTTATCGTAAGCCCAACTTATGATAATTTCATGGCCTGAGTTAATGATGGAAGAAAATCTGATATTTTCAAACTTAATTTCTCCAAATTTACTGCACCTGCACTATAGCTACCAACAGCCAAGGAACCTTTCCACGGAAATAGCACTCTCGAGTTATGTCTTTATACAGTCACTCAGTGAGAAACATAGCAATTTAAAGGACGATTTTGTTCTGTAGCTGGACAATACGTTAATAGATTGATTTAAGTTGGATGGTAAATAATTACCAATTCCACAACCCACAGAGATTTTATCTGTTTGATATAAACCTCTGTGGATTCTGAAACTGGTAATTTTTGAACTTTACCTACTTATGTACCTCCTTGCCATTATGATTATGTCCTTCTAAAGTTCTCACCTCCCTTCTCCCTTTAATGTAACCAGAATAATCATGATAATAATTGATGACATAACCATTTGTAGTCGAAACGTTTTAGTAGCTATTTTATAATCAACATTTGTTAGCTATTTTATAATCAACATTTATTAATGTAATGGATCTCTGATTTGATTATTCTTCTCTGTATATGTCTTTCCTTTATGTAATAAAATGTAACAATACGTGTTCTTGGCTATCCAAGCATTGCGTTTTTAGAATTTACCACTTATAATATATGAGTTTTTATCTTTAACCGATGAATCCATCATATCCGGGACTTTTTTTATTCGACATTTCTTTATTCTATCATGGTGTTTTTGCTTTCGTTAATAGTAAGTTTTCCTTCAAACTTCATTTTTTTTAATTTGTGGTATGTCAAAAGTATCGTCATTTTAAGTATCTACTTCTCCATGCGAAATAGTGTGATTACACGCGCGATTATGTTGTGTGACGAGGCGCAAACCTGTGTGTACATGTATGTCCAACGCAGTCAAGTCGGATTCATTAGTGCAAAAAAGATACAAATTAAGTCCATGAAAAGGCCGTTTTGAAATGTTAGGACATTTTGTGCATAATTTTGACATTTTTTTTCTTACTAAAACGTCTGAGATTTCTCAGAGTTCACTTTTGACAACATTGCACGACTTTTGTGACAAGGTAAGGTAAAATATGCAAGCAAAAGGTAAACATTTTGCACTATCGTTTCGAGCACATCAAAGTCTATTTCTCACTTTTTTTCAAAACATGTGTCTCTACTTTAAAAAACTTACTGATTTATTTTACTCATTATTGATTTTGGTATGTTGTCACAAACATTTGGGGTAAAAAGGTTCATTTCTGTGATTTGTTCAACAACCGCGTGCATTTTCATTCCAACAATGTATAGTTTTATATAATTAATGCAGTCGGAAAAGATCCATGTTCTCTTCCATTTTTCTCCCTTTAAGAGCATCTTTATTTCGTCCAGTTTGCTTTCTAATTCTTTAATCAATGTTTCTCATTTTCTTATATATTTTGCACTGAACAATACGAGTTGGTATAACATATTTTGTATTTTGATTAAAACCCATACAATTCTACTGTGATGTATGTGATTCTAAGGTTCTAAAAGTCAACAGATTATGCAACAAATGCTAATGGCTTGTACATCTGTAACAAATAACATTTGGTTTGAGGAAAAATCGTAAATAAATTCTACCTACCTGTACAGTGTTGTTTAACCTCCTCTAGATTTGTCTTTATATTATTGTGATGAAATGTTAAGTAATCCGTAACTTGGACACCGCTATCAATTAAATCTGTCCTTATAACAGATGCCGCAGTGTTCCAAACAGATTCATATCCTGCAAAAACAGCAACTCTCTTGTATCCAAAATACTTAATGATATTAACAAAAAAGGGTGCAGTAAATCGATGTGGAGCTGTCGTCCTCGCAAATGTTGGATACTGAGATTTATCGGACATGATTCCACTAGTCGAACCAAACGATATCATAGGGACATTCCAATCATTCACAAGATGGCCACCAGGCTCACATATAATGCTACAAATTGGTCCGATGAAGGCATCAACTTTTGGGTAACCAGCTCTTCCCAATAACATATTAGATAGTAATGGAAGGCCGTATTGTGTAGTGCATCGCGTGTCAGCCCAACTTATATTAAATTCATGGCCAGAGTTGATGATGGAAGAAAATCTCATATTGTCAGACTTTACCTGCTCCAAAGAAATAGTTACAGCACCTGCACTATGACTACCAACAGCCCAGAAACCTTTCCATGGAAATAGCACTCCCAAATTAAATATCTTAGAATCGCTTAGTGAGAAACACAGCAATATAAATGATGTTATTAGTAAGCCATCCATCTTTCTGTAGCTGGACAGTTTGCTTATAGATGAATGTACCACAGAGTATTATTTCTACTACACTGTCACCAATTGGAGGCCCTTGAGGTGCAATTTTACATCTATATGTAAATTAATCTTTAATGGGTTATTATTCCATACAATTAGCAGTTGTCATCATAGAAGAGCTTACAGTTAATTAATGTTTACATTTTAAAATCTTCAGATGATTTTAAGATGAAAGACAATAATATTATTGTCACAGTAAATACATCAGTATTCATCAACGTTTAGTTTTCACGGCCAGTGGCAAAGTTTTAGGGATAAAATTTGGTGTGATCAAGTAACATTTGTATAGGATTAAACAATCACTTACAAAGCTACATTTTCCAGAAAACACTATTGAATTTGGACAAATACTTCAAAAGATGTGAGCAGTTAAAGAGTTTCAAAACAATATGAAACAAAAGAAAGTACTTCCTTTGTTTGGCTACATTTCGAAATGAAAAATTGAAAAACGAGACGAATTTCCCCCCAAAATTAAACAAATTCCCCTAATATCATGTTTCTACCTACCTCTACAGTTTTGCTTAACCTCCTCTAAATTTGTCTTTATACTAGCGTGATTGAATGTCTACACCACTTCCTTTGTTTGGCTATATCTCAAAATGAATATTTCTGACATCCAACTGATTTTGCATAAAGTTTATTAAAAGTAAATACTTATAAGAGATCTCTGGCAAAATCTAATTATATATTTTTTAATTTCCATAAATAAAAATGAAATAATAGTAACTAAAATAAACCACGCACACCTCTCCCATAAGGTTATAAAGACCACTAATAGGCCTGGGCGATACATTGAAATACGACGAGGAACTATTTGTTTTCATGGCATTCGAAAAGACTGCATTAAAATCGCTGAAATTGATCAAGTTATATAGCCAACAAAGTACTTTTTAGAGTTTGATGCTTCAAAATGGTACATTTTCTCTCATTATATGACATTTTTGTTGTAATAGTACCAAAATTCATACGCACGGCTTCGGTTTTTAGTAAACATTCGCCCTATCATATTGTAACTTTCAGCTTCGAGGGCGCACTGTCATTTTAAGGTGTTTACAAAAAAAGTCTCAGGTCAACCTATGTTGAATTTTTGATCATTTGGCATCTAAATAATATAGTTTCACCTGATATTAGTGGCATTGAACTGTGAGAGTTCTGAATATGAGAAAATTCCACCGGAAATTAGGCATTTTCCGTGTAATACATAATTAGTGGTATTTAACCATAACAACACCACACGTCCACACCCCACCAACCTCATTTTACACCATAAATCCCCCTCCCCATGCCCCAGATCCACCACCTAACCACTGCTGACGATATCTGCAATTAAATGTAATGCTTAATATCCTCTTTATCTGATCTGCAGTTAACTAAATTGAATATACTTGTGGGTATTGTTATATATTATCTTTTCAGGAAAATTACGTGGAAATGCAAATAGACCAAGGTCACGATACAGCTACACAATACACGCTTTAAATAATCATTTTGAAATCATCGTTCATGCTTCATTAAAAGTAATATCTTAATAATGAATAATCTTATCTGCATCAGATGTTTTGTAAAAGGACATTTGAGCATAACTTTGACATTTTTTTTTAATAAAACGTCGATTTCTTAGAGATCACTTTTGACAACATTTCACACTTTTTGTGACAAGATAAGGTAAAGTATGCATGCAAAACGTAAAATGTTTGCACTATCGTTTAAAGCACATCAAAGTCTATAGAGAGGCTTTGCTCACTTTTTCAAAATATTTAAACAAAAATATACACCATATTGTACAACTCTTTGCTGATAATAGTGACAAATTTGTTTTTTCACATGTTTTTTTTCAACGTTTTGAAAAACGAGACGATTTTAAAAAAATCCCTAATATCACGTCTCTACTTAAAAATTGATTTTTTTAAAATCAGGAATGACTTTTTGGTATGTTATCACAAAATATTTAGGGTAAGAAAGTGCATTTCTGTTATTTGTCAACAACTGAACTCATTTAAATTCCAAATATTATAACATATTATTTGTAATTTGATTAAATCCCATGAAATATTCTACTGATTCTAGGTTCCTTAAACTCAACAGATACGCAACAGATGCTGACCTGGCTTGTACAGCTGTAACAAAATACTGTAAAATAAATTCTACCTACCTCTACAGTGTTGCTTAACCTCCTCGAGATTTGTCTTTATATTATTGTGATGAAATGTTAAGTAATCCGTAACTTGGACACCGCTATCAATCAAATTGATCCTTATAACTGATGCCGCAGTATTCCATACTGGTTCATATCCGGCAAAAACAGCAACTCTCTTGTATCCAAAATACTTAACAATATCAACAAACAACGGTGCACTAAATCGGAGTGGAGCTGACGTCCTTGCAAATGTTGGATAGAGAGATTTATCGGACATGATTCCGCTAGCCGAACCAAATGATATCATAGGGACATTCCAATCATTCACAAGATGGCCACCAGGCTCACATATCACGCTACAAGTTGGACCGATGAAGGCATCTACTTTCGGGTAACCAGCTCTTCCCAAGAACATATTAGTTAGTAATGGCAGTCCGTATTGTGTAGTACATCGCGTGTCAGCCCAACTTATGTTAAACTCATGACCCAAGTTGATAAAGGAAAACGTTATATTGTCGGACATAACTTGATCTAAACAAATAGGTAAAGCGCCCGCACTATGACTCCCAACAGGCAAGAAACCTTTCCACGAAAATAGCACTCCCAAGTTAAATGTTTTGCAATCGCTCAGTAAGAAACACAACGATAAAAGTGACGCTATCAGTAATCCATCCATCTTTCCGAATCAAATCAAACTTTCGGATGCGTGTTAAGAATAATCTGTTGTACCAGGCGTCTTGGCGAAGGTAGGGTAAGAAGGCGTGTTAATGTTCCAAGAGATAACTGACCCAAGATATTATACTGAACTCTCTAGGCTTATAAACGCATCCACACAGCTTTATGCCATCGTCCGCATAGTAACAGTTCTATCTTTGCATTTGATTACAAATGATTTTATATTTCTTATGGAATTCGTGATGGTTGCCATGTGAGCGGATATTGACAAATATATCATATTTTCTACCAATATTTAATGTATAAAAGCATTTAGCCATTACGAAGTAACAATTTAAAGCATTGTAACATTTTAGTTGAAAGTGCATTAGATTACTTTTAAACTCTTCATAAACTGTCAAAACAATTTATTAAATGATTGCTATTATTTGGAAAATGGCAATGCTACATTCTGTATAATTAATGTATAAAATGTACATTGTCTACATTGTAATATTAATTGCTTTCCATTTGTTTTGACGTGACATACATTCTAATGAATGAGTTCGTCTTTAAAACTGTAATGGCTGAAATATATAGAAGCTACATTATTTTGAATCATTTATCAACACAGATGTTTGCCAATTACTTTAAAAGTAGCCCATCTGGCTCGAGAAACTCTAACATGGACGTAAGCAAATGTAAATGAAAAGGGGATTAATCCGATAACTTTCCGCGCATGTTAACTTTTCTATCTGATCTGCAGGTATGGCACAGAAATGTAATGTATGATTTGAATTGATTTTCAAACAGTTTGGATATCGCTATATAAGATGAAACTATACACATTCCCCATTCATTTATACATTTATTATCCAGAATAGAGAGGTGTATATGTGTCTAATGTAAATAACAATGATTATGTTTATTATATGTATGGTTTAGTTGAGCTACGTTACTGTAGCCAGGGTCCTTGGTTTGTATGTTTGTAGCTTCAAGTTCCTTACATGGAATATACAGGTAGACAGTATGATAGAGAAAGCAAATTCAATGATGTTCATGCCACGAGTCCCAAAACGTTTCTGCTTTGCCAAAACAGAGCTTAGTGTCATCTATTATATAGTGGATATGCTAATTATTGAGTACAGCTGGACTAACCAAAGGTATCAAAGACATTCAAAAGCGAGCGCGCCGAACAAATCTGGGGAGGCTCAATGTTCCTTAGGCCTGGGTGCTTAATCTCGCCGATTAACTCTGCGGCTTGCCCGGAACCCAAGCCGCAGACCCACGCCCGTGCGCCTATGCTGAGAAATAAAATACTGTTGCGATATGCACTAACAAAATGTGTGTCTGCCCGATGAAAAGCCATGTTCAGTCACCCGTTGATCGGCTTGATCGGCCCTACATTTCTCGCAACCGACTTATAACACTTGACAACAATACCCCTACAAATTAGTGTCATTGAGTGCGTTGATTCTTTGCCGGATTATATCGACTGATCCGCAAATTGCTCACGGCGAGTAAACTTAAGTAAGTACTACAATAAACATTAATATAAAGGTTTTGAGTAATGAATGGCAAACCGCAGAACAAGAAGATGGCAAGATGTTGCAAACTCGATGCCCATAACTGCTCGCGAATTCGCAACCAGGATATGGCCACACTATATTAATTCATCGGCGTTCTGCGGCTTGAAACTCCAAGCCGCAGGAGAGCCTCCGAGACGACGCAGAGGGGCCTTATAGTGATGCCTTTGGAGGACGGGTTAGTGTAGTTGTCTTCTCACTCGCTTCTTATCACTCTGGCCGGGGTTCATTTCCCAGCGGTGCCACATGTGAGTTTGGTTGCCGATCCATGCTCGTCCTCGCAGGTTTTTCTCCGGGTGCTCCGGTTTTCATCCTGCATCAAAAATCGGACCTCTTCCCATATCCCTGTCCCGTCATATCCGGATGGCATCCCTTGAATTTAGTAGCCTCTGGGCACTATTGGGTTTAGCCTGGCTTCGGCTGAATGTTATAAGAATACATTTAACTCATGTAAGCTTGATACCTTCTTTGATATGAGATTTGGCGTGAAGGGCTTTCCAAAACAAATAGGACAGGTTCCCGTTAACCCGCCTTTGTCAGGTAGAAGTGTCATTGTCGCTCTTTGCGACCGATTCATCAATAAGCTAGGACCAGTAAGCTAGTAATAGCCTCGGGCCTTTATTTGTCATGAAAATCTTTTTCATGATTTTCAACGTCCATTATCTAATCATTATACATTATTATCTTCAATATGCGGTATAGTGCAAATTTTTGTCATAATATATTTATGTAAATGTATTTTAATATCGAATTGCTTGTAATTAGGCCGACTGGCCACAATTTGTCATTTAAATATATATCAAAATCAATAATAATACAATTTGTATGTAATCGATTAAATTTGACTATCCATTGACTATCCTATTGACTTTCCATTCATACGTTTCATATTAAATTTCATTCACAATTAATTCAACCTACCTCTACAGTGTTGCTGAACCTCGTCTAGATTTGTCTTTATATTTTGATGATGAAATGTCAGATAATCAGTAACATCTACACCACTTGTAATCAAATGTCTCCTGACAACAGATGCCGCAGTGTTCCATTGTGGTTCATATCCTGCAAAAATCTATCCAAAATACTTAACGATCTCTACAAATAAAGGTGCAACAAATCGAAGTGAAGCTGACGTCCTGGCAAATGTTGGGTAGAGAGATTTATCAGACATGATGCTACTACTTGAACCAAATGATATCATCGGGATATTCCAATCATTTACAAGATAACCACCAGGCTCACATATCACGCTACAAATTGGTCCGATGAAGGCGTCAACTTTCGGGTAACCAGCTCTTCCAAAGAACATATTAGTAAGCAATGTCAGTCCGTATTGTGTGGTACATCGCGTGTCTGCCCAACTAATGTTAAACTCATGCCCTGAGTTGACGATGGAAGAAAATTGCGCATAGTCAGCCTTAATATGTGCCAAAGAAATAGTCACAGCACCTGCACTATGGCTGCCAGCAGCATGGAATCCTTCCCAAGGAAATAACACTCCTAGGTTAAATGTTTTACAATCACTGAGTGAGAAACACAGCGACAAAAATGATGTTATCAGTAGTCCATCCATCGTTCTGTACAAAATAAATCCTTTCATAGGTAGACTTTGGGATGAGTGTGAGGAATAATCGGTTGTACCAGAGGTATTAGGGAAGGTAGGGTAAATAAGCTTACCCGATAGAAGATAACCTTTACATTCAATTCATACAATCGGTTTGTTCCAGTGTTCCGCGAGATAACCGCCGTCAGAATGGTATACTGCGTACTATACACCGATAACGCATTGACATGCCTCAATACCACTACCCGCAAATAAGTTCAGTTTTATGATTGCTTTGTGATGTTAATTTTTATTATATTATACTCAATTTTAACATTTTATGCATCTAATCTGATGGTTACCTTGCCAGTGGATATTGACAACCAAAACAGAGGGCTTAGCAAAGGTAGGCTTACTCGATAGAAGATAACCTTTACATTCAATTCATACATATAATTGGTTTGTTCCAGTGTTCCGCGAGATAACCGACGTTAGAATAGTATACTGCGTACTATACAATTTATTAAATGATTTTCAATTACTGGGAAAATGGCAATGTTACATTCTGTATAATTAATGTACATAATGTATATTGTAATATTGGCTTTGTTTCCATGTGCTTTGATGTGACATCC
This sequence comes from Amphiura filiformis, assembly GCF_039555335.1. NCBI lineage: Eukaryota > Metazoa > Echinodermata > Ophiuroidea > Amphilepidida > Amphiuridae > Amphiura > Amphiura filiformis. The sequence continues at coordinate 5,190,496 of NC_092647.1, forward strand.
ATTATAATAATTGAGTCCTTCTTCAACAATGTAATGGCGTAAATATCTCTAGAATGCCTAATCAATGAGGTCAAAAGAGATTAAAGGAACAAAATTGTACATGGGTAAATGCAAATGAAATGAAAATGGTCTAAAATCATCCGTCTTGACAAAATAAAGCAAACATTACAATATTAAAAACTATATATCCAACACATCTGAGCTAACCAAAGATATCAAAGCCATTCCAAAACGAGCGTGTCGAACAAATCTGGGGAAGCTCTATGCTCCCTATAGTAATGCCTTTACCTCGTAAGCTTAATACCCTCTCTGGTAGGAAGGAAGATCGCTGTCTGAGGTTTGCCGTGAAGGGCTAGCCAAAACAAATTGGACAAGGACAAAGACAAGGACAAAATTCCTTCAACCCGTCCCTATCAGGCAGGAAGAAGTGTCATTGGTGTTTTTGCACCTGCACTATGGCTACCAGCATAAATGAAATCATTCTCAAAGAAATAACACTCCTAGGTTAAATGTGAGAAACACATCGACAAAAATAATGTCATTAGTAAGCCATCCATCGTAAAAATCGCAATCCATATTAAACGAACCATTAGGATGACTTGTACTTGAATTCTTAGCGTAGGCAGGTACATTGATCAGACAGGAGATTACCTGGGAATTCAAATGATATCATCGGTTTTATTCCAGTGTTCCGAGAGATAACCGCTTACACACCATTTCTGCCTACTAGGCCGATAAACACATCGACGTACCTTTCAACATCTACAAAGACACCACCCGCAAGGCCAGCAATCAGTGGAACTCAATTATTAGTATCGTATTTGCCATGAGGTCCAACTAAATAAGAATCAATCCAGCTTGGTGATTTTGAGAAGTAATGTCAGACTAGAATTGAACCAGCAGTACAAGAGCCAATTTGACAGAATCAATTCCAAGTGGCAACTAGAATAAGCGTAATCATGGTAATGAAGAGCTGTTTCATCGCACCTGATCTTAATATCATCCAACAAATGGTGCAGAATGTGACCTACACTGAATGAATAGCCCATCTTATCATGCATCTTATACGCTAATTTTACTTGAATCGGTTGACTGATTGCGAGGAAATGACCGATTACATAACGCATGCGTCAATTTACTTCATTCCAAGTTTGAGAAAAATATCGTTCGCGTACAACACAATGCGTACAAGTGGTTAACACTGGTTAACTGCCAGTGTGTTTTATACTTTGTTCGGTGAATCCTTTTCGTTCTTTTCAAACAATCTGTTTCTTAAACAACATTTAATTAGGTTTTGTTCAAATTTGAAAAAAAATTGCACGATATTAAAAATGAAAGCTTGCATGTAAGATGATGCTCGGATGCATGATAACAAAATCACAAAAGCTGGAAGCACTTGATCACTGTCTTTTGTGGCTCAAATATTCTTTGGAAAGTTAAAATAGAGTATTTTTGCAGAACATAAAGAATTGAAGCTTCCATGCAGAAATCAAAGTTTTCACGGACAAACTGTTGTTCATCTTCAGTGAAATAATGAATAACATAACACCACCGGATTATAAAATATATAATGAGGACTAAATTTAATAAAATACACACATAGACTTGGAATCTGTTGATCAAATTTGGAATGAACTGCATTGATACATGCATTATGTAATCATTAGTTTCTTCGCAACCAGTCAACCAAATCAAATAAAATTTGCGTCTATGATGCACGATAATGAGCTATTCGCTACATTTTTAATTTTTTGATTCCGATGTCTATTTGTCAAAATTCATTCACCCGGTATTTTTTCTGGAACACCCTGCATACTTTTAAATATACAGGGTGTCCCAGAAAAAAACGCATAATAAATCAATGATTTGGTTTCATTGATAAAGCGTATCTTCACTATTAGTTTTCATTATGAAAACCCTATATACATATTGTCTAATCACACCACTCCTTGTGGTCATTCAGGAGTAGGATAGCATTATGACATCTATTCACCACAACCTCTCGTTGACTTGCGCACAATATACGCGGATTCAGGGTTTCTCTACCGGAAGTCAATTTGTGCCGAAATTCCTCCCCAGAATGCAATAGGCGCATTGCATAGCAATAGAAACAGTTCGGAGATTAATCAGTCTCCTTTGTTATGCAATACGCCTATTGCATTGTAGGAAAGAATTTCGGCACAAATTAACTTCCGGTAGAGAAACCCTAAACCCACGTATTAACAGTACACTCAAAAATGTTATTCTAAGAAAACACTTTTATTAAACTGCCAACTGCAAAATCTTAAAGAATGATAAAATAGTTTTTGACCGTAAAATATGACATTTAACGGATCGGATAGCAAAGTTTGTACAGAGCACATCAGACACATCAATTTGCATTCTGAATACAAGGAATGTCCTTATATCAAATAATTTTGATCTTTTTGCATACACATTTTATGGCATATTATTAAAAGTTGATATTTTTTATATTTAGTAGTCTTCGAAGTAAACTTTATAAATCTAATAATATGTAATTAGAGTGTGTGTTGCTATAGCAAGATACATGTAGTACGTAGTATGTAGCAAAACAATCGATAAACGAAAAATTTTCCTTTTGACCTATTTATCATACTTCAATAACCACAATACATATGGAAATATAAATGTGGCTAGTGACTTCCTTGATAATTAATGTATTATTTATGTTAACGTTTAGTAAACTAGAAAAACAACCACTGCAGGCTCTGATCCGCCTTAACATTGTTTAACAAGCGATATTTGGTTTGTGGCAAATGCTTATGAAAAATATCTTAAATAAATTCAACCTACCTCTACAGTGTTGCTTAATTTCCCATAGATTTGTCTTTATATTATTGTGATGGAATGTTAGGTAATCCGTAACTTCTACACCATTTGTAATTAAATCTGTCCTAATAACAGAGGCCGCAGTATTCCATACTGGTTCATATCCTGCAAAAACAGCAACTCTCTTGTATCCAAAATACTTATTGATCTTAACAAAAAAGGGTGCAACCAATCTAAGCGGAGCTGTCGTCCTTGCAAATGTCGGATAAAGACATTTATTGGACATTATGCCACTAAGAGATCCAAATGATATCATAGGGACATTCCAATCATTCACAAGATGACCACCTGGCTCACATAGAATGCTACAAACTGGTCCAATAAAGGCATCAACTTTTGGGTAACCAGCTCTTCCCAAGAACATATTTGATAGCAATGGAAGTCCGTATTGTGTAGTACATCGCGTGTCAGCCCAACTTATGTTAAACTCATGGCTTGAGTTGGCGATGGAAGAAAATCGCATATTGTCAGACTTAATGTGCTCCAAACAAATAGTTACAGCACCTGCACTGTGACTACCAACAGGATGGAAACCTTTCCATGAAAATAATACTCCCAAGTTGAATGTTTTACAATCGCTCATTGAGAAACAAAGCGATATAAATGATGCTATTAGTAAGACATCCATCGTTATGTAGTGATCAATTTGTTAATAGTTGATTCTACCACATTGTATTGTTTTTATCTACTGCACTACCAATTGGCATCCCTTCAGGAGCAAAGATAAGTGTTTAATAACGAATACCTTGAGGTTATAATAAGAGTATGACCACAGTCGGTCCATTCAATTATCGTGGATGAATATTGAACCCTGCTATGTCAAACCCAGTCAATAACAACATCAATGGGAATGTCATTTTAATTTGAAAACATATTAAATCTGTATTTCCAATAAAGTCAAACAACAAAGGTTTTTAAAAGCAAGAAATAGAAAATGTAAAACAAAATTGTGATGCGATCAAGCAAAATCAGTCGGAACTCGGACATATTGATTTTGAGATATAGCCAAAGAAAGGAAATTTTTTTTTTTCCTTTTGTTTTGGGAACTCTTTTTAAAGAATTGCTCATATCTTTGGAACTGGTTGTTCAAATTTAATGGGATTTTCTTCAAAATCCAGCCTTGTAAATTATTTTTACTATCCTACAAGCCGGGCCTACAAGAAACTGAAAATGTAATATTTCCGTGTTCCGACTGATTTTGCTTGATCGCATCACAAATGTAGAAAAGAGATGTGTGGCCACAGTAAAGTTTTGTTCAAGAGAATCCAAACTCTCTTGCGTAAATATGCTCATAATTCAATTTTATAAAATAAATTTAAAACAATAATCTTAGGTTTGTGAAGAAGCTGTTAAGAAGGTTGCCATGCCATTGGATATTGAAAACTAAATTACGATATTATACACAAATGTATAAAAGCATCAACATATGAAGTAACCTGCATTAACGAAGTGCTATTGTTATGGCACCAATTTCGTTGGAATGAAAGTATCTGCAATTCATTACTTTAAAATTTGCCAAAATCTGTCATTACAATCTGCAGTGTGTCCCAAACGTCTTTGATATCAAAATATTGTACAAACAATGAGAATGCATTACGCAAAAAGCACATTTATAGAATAAACTTGGTACCTAACTTGGGCAGTCGTCTTGTCAATTTTAGGAACAAAATACAAAAAAAAAGAACACATAAAGCAATGTGCAGCATGCCACCTGTAAACCTTTTACTGGTCCTTCTCAAACACACTTGCTTCCTCTCGTACATTAAATTTGACATTTGACCGTTATGCCTGTAACTCAAGAACTGTACATCGGAGATAGATCAAACTATACCTTTTTAAATCCTAATAAAGAGCGGAATACAATTGGATGTTTTTTATCCATATTCGCGGAAGTTTGAAATTTGAGTCCTTCTATGTCCTTTTTTGTCCTTTTTGGATATGTTGTTCCAAGCGAGTTTAGGGTTACTAGCAAACAAAAACATTTGGTTTCCAATTTTGTCTAGGTGCACCCATTATTTTATTTAAATTGGCTAGTCTAATATACATGTACAAATATTGTACATCATATCAAAACACACGATTGGTAAACGCAGGGGAGTATCCTGCATGAACAAATTATGATATGATATAAAAGATGAAGTCAGGCATAGCAGTTCATTTATAAAACCAAAATGAAATGTTCCACAGAAGACAAATATAAGGACAAACACGTGATTAAAAGCTCCCATAAACAGCACGTAGAATATTTTACTTTTTAGCATTTCTCCTGTATTTCTCCCTTTAAGGGTACTTCCCCATCAGTTTCATTCAGGGGCGTGTTTGAAAAACGGCACAGCGCATTAGTAAAAAGAATAAAAAATACTAAAATTTTCACCGGGGTTCGAACCACTGCCAATTGCACTATGAATGCTAAAGATGGCTACTGTCCCACGGTGACTGTGGTTAACATTCGGCGATTTTCAAAGATATACATATCAACACGTTTCTAGTGTATTGAAAATCAGATTTTGGTAGGAATACGGTCATAGAATTGAACTGGTACGACTCTTAGCACTCGTGATAAACGACGATTAATTTAGTAATAATAAAATGAAAACGCTGGGTCATTCACGACGTCATTTGTAATTCATGTCAAAACCTGGGGAGGACCACACACATCCGTGTTGCATGTATACGTGCGCAATCGATACTCAATGATCCAGACAATAGCGTTTGAATATACCGCCCTGCTTGACACATCCTGACACTTGCGGGAAGATATACTATAGGCCTACCCTAATAGCTTACAATAGATACCCCACCGTAAATAGCTCTCTTCATTACCTCGCTGTGCCAGTTTATACGCGCAGTGTACGCACTTTTGAACCATATTTTGTTCAAAAATGATAGGAAGGGACTGTTTGCAGCTAAAATGTTGGTTATCAGCAGATGCTTAATGATACCGGGAAGTGTTGCAGAAAGGTAAGCGTACTCTTTATTTATTCAAAATATCACATATCAATGAATTTAAATTGGAAATCCAAAAAGGAAATGTCAGGTCAAAATTCTCACCTTGGAATTATTGTGAAATAAAATCAAACCAAATTTAGGCTCCGCAAACAACGTCAAATTATTCCCATTGGTGTTTGCTACACGTGCATATAATAAATTATGATTTGGGGCTAATTTAAGAAGAGTTAATGCCTCGAGTTTCAAAATATACTGAGTGATGTTTTTTGATCAAAAACATCGACAATTCAAGACTCTGTAAAAACAAATCAAGAATTTTCTGGGATAATTGCAACTAAGTATAATGAAAGTTATGATCTAAGCTACCAGATGCATCATTAATTTCCTGACTATGATATTTAGTTGTGGGAAAAGATTACTTTTTTCCCGCCAAAAATTTCAACCAAAAAGAGCATGTAGCCTTAATGCAACCAGATTGATCATGAAAATAATTGATGTCATATCCATTTTTAGTCGTTCCAATAATAGTTTATAATAATATAATAATTTTATAATCAACATTTAATAGTGTAATGGATCTCTACTTTGATAACGCTTCTGTGGTTATGCCTGTTCTTTATGTATTAAAATTTAACATCTTTTCGTGGCCATCAAAGCCTTCCTTTAAATAATTTACTACATTACTTGAATGGGTTTACCTTTGATCAAACGAATTTGTAAAAACTCAACAGATAAGACCGTCATTTTATTATTCGACATTTGTTTATTCTATGGTGTTTTTAGCTTCGCTAATTGTAAGTTTTCGTTTACATTTTTTTCTTCATTTTACCATTTTGTAATAACGTCTGTGTATGTATATCGAATATATCGTTATTTTTAGTATTTATTCCTTCATTATTTTTTTCATACTGTAATAGTTGACTACACTGCAAGATTTTTTTTTTTTTTTTATTCTTATCTGTGTGACGCCGATGTCACCACAATGTCACTCCATCGGAAACTACACCTCGGTTTTCCATATCGCCGGTCCGAAATAGCCGGGTAGCCAGCCTCCTAGGTTTCTCCAGAGTGACTTCGCGGCGCGGTGACTTCGCAGGAGAGTCTGGGCCTGGGCCTGGGTGCTCAGTACCGGGGTTCTGGGTTGCCGGTTTTGCTTTTATTGCCATATTTTTTATATTCTCTTGATTTATTCAATTAATATTCTTTATTTCTTGCTTTTTTAAGGGATTAGGGAGGGGGAAATTGCAAACTGAACTTTAAAATAAGGGAAATATTAGATGAATAAAATAAATTTGTTAGTAAAAGAAATAAACATGATAAGTAAACAAAGTATAATTCATAAGATACATTTTTGTTAATTGGTGGTTATTTGAATAACTAAATTAATTAAAAATTAAGAAATAAATAAACATGAAGAAACCAATAAACATGCAAAGAATGGAAGAAACAGAGAAACACTTCGAAAGAAAACAACTTGAGAAAAATTGCAAATAAAGAAGTTAAAGTAGGAATATTATAAGAAGAAGCAAATGTAGGCCTATTGATGAATCAAAATATTAAATGTGTAAAATAAATTAATAATTATAACAATAATAATTTATAACAAGCATTAATATTTGCGTGATAAAAAATAAGACACAATTTCAAACAAACAGTGAAATATATTTAAGCGAATATCAAACTCAAGCAACAAAAACAAGTTAGCTATTTAAAAAAAGTGCACTCATCAAGTTTACAAAAATACACAGCAAAACAAAAGTTTACCTACGAGTCGCCAGTCGACACTATAGCAACAAAATACAAATAAAAAAATTCCTCAATTTATAGGCATAATTTAATAACGTAAAAAAAATCAACATGAAAAAGAAATCAAACTAATAGGCCTATAAAAAACACCATTTTGAAAAACGGAAAAAGAAAATAACACACGCCAAAGTTTTGCATGAACTTACGGCAGTAAAAGTATAAATTGTAGTAGGCCTATAATATTCAGGAAAGTGACAAGAAGTAAAACAAAATGCATGCTAGGCCTATAAATCAATTTTAAATATAACAGAAAAATTCTTGCTTCAACATAAGTGAAGCTTTGGCAAATAAAATGTATACATTGAAAATCCTAGGCCTATAGGCATAGGCATACTTTGCGAACTTCGGCTGAAAATAAAATTAATATCGCTGTTAAAACATTTAAAAAGACAATTTATTTTAAATAAAAAAGTGTCAATAGGCCTATAACGTTATCATGCAAAATATGAAAAATAGGCCTAATTTGATTGCAAAACATGCCATCTAGGCCTAACCACTGAAGTAAACAAAGCAATGATATAAGTTTTGTGGGAAAACAAGCAAACAAAAGATAAAAATGTTTGAAATGAAACAAACAAATAAACCAAGAACAAGCTTGAACTGCAAATAAAACACACACAGTTGATGAGATTATTAAACAGACAGCACGAAAAGAATTAAAATATATAAAAGAGAACAATAAATAAACGAAACAAAATTAATCGGAAGTCTCACAGTTGAAATATAAATGATAAAGAATGCAAAAGCACGTTAAAAAAAACCCACAAAGACGGCAGTACAGCTAGCCACGGACCCAGTGTACAGCATGCATCAATCAATTAATTATAAAACTAACTCATTCCATTCATGAGCGTATGCAAGCAGTAAACAAGCATGATACGCGTATTTTGTCATCATCAGCGCGTATTTTGTGGATATACGCGCGCGTCCCCAGAGTGTTCGAACTCATAACAGGGTTCGGTCAACGACCTTTTGGCAGTGTAGTCACCTTGAAGTTCGCCGACTGGGCACCGAGCAGGCGACGCATGGGGCACTGACTACGGAAGTCACTTTGATGTGACTACAAGATGTGGACCACTGTCGGAATCTAGTCAGTGGTGTACAACATGAGTCGCCGATGCGGCATCGAGCAGGTAACACATCGGAGGCTAGCAGTTGTAGTCACTGCGTGATGACACTGCTGCATAGTACCCTACTGCCTTGTTTCCGATTTTGTCACTCTCCTGTAGTGACTCCGTCGGCCACCATAAGGTAGGTTATTCTGGAGTGACGGCGGTAGTGACTTTAGAGTTCCAGTGCGATATAGTCACTATGTCGCCAGGAATTTTGCAGTGTAGTTACATATCTCTTCTCTAAATTTTCTTGAAATCTTCTTGAATCCATTTTCCCAGGATACTATTTTTGCATCAGCTGCTATACATTGGTTTAATTCAAGTTAGACAATGACGTCAATGCTTTTTCGCGGTTGCGCCGCAAGCGTGAGTACAACCCGACCTTGTACTCGCACGCGTACGTTCTACGTGATTAACTTTACGCGCTTTAACTTGAGGTGAACCAAATTATATATTGTTTCAAGTTTGTTCTAAGAATAAAATTTTGAGTGTATTTATCATGATTCTCTTTTGTTTCAAATGTCTTTATTTATTTCAGTTTGCTTTCTAATTGAAATTCTTTATAAAACTTCGTATTTACATTAAATGCCATAAAATTATACTGTCATGTGTGTGATTCTAGGGTCTTTAAACTCAACAGATGCTATACGTGTCTTGTACTGGTTTAACAAACTACATTCGGTTTGTGGAGCAATTTTGTACAATAAATTCAACCTACCTCCACAGCGTTGCTTAATTTCCTCTAAGTTTGTCTTTATAATTTGATGATGAAATGTCAGGTAATCCGTGACATCTACGCCACTTTCAATCAAATGTGTCCTAATAACAGATGTTGCAGTGCTCCATATTGGTTCATATCCTGCATAAACAGCAACTCTTTTATATCCAAAATACTTAACAATCTCAACAAATAAGGGTGCAACAAATCGAAGTGGAGCTGACGTCCTTGCAAATGTGGGGTAGAGAGATTTATCAGACATGATGTCACTAGTCGACCCAAATGATACCATCGGGACATTCCAATCATTCACAAGATGACCACCAGGCTCAGATATAATGCTACAAGCTGGTCCGATGAAGGCATCAACTTTCGGGTAACCAGCTCTTCCCAATAACATATTAGATAGCAATGGAAGTCCGAATTGTGTAGTGCATCGCGTGTCAGCCCAACTAATGTTAAACTCATGGCCCAAGTTGATGATGGAAGAAAATCGTATATTGTCAGATTTAACTTGCTCCAAAGAAATAGTCACAGCACCTGCACTATGACTTCCAACAGCATAAAAACCTTTCCATGGAAATAGCACGCCCAAGTTATATGTTTTACAATCACTGAGTGAGAAACAAAGTGACAAAAATGATGTTATTAGTAAGCCATCCATCGTTTGGAAAAAATCGAAATCCATTTCTAGCGAAACATTTGGATTAGCTTTGAATGAACCTAGAAACCGTTCCACGGAAATAGTTCTTCCAGATTAAATGTTTTACAATCTCTGAGTGACAAACACGGCGATACTGTTATATTATTCAGCAAATTCCTTCAGCGGTGTCGTCTGCTCTGTCTGATTATTGCGTAAAAAGAACCAACGCAGGCGATGCTACGGAGCTTGACCAGCGATTGAGGTGCCGATGTGTTCATGGCATGATTCAATTATTTATTCAGAATCCCACATCCGTTTACGCCATAAACTGCGGCAATTTGGCAGACCGCTGAAAAACCGTGCTCAAAAAGATAGTAAGATCATGAGATATCCATCGTTATGTAGCTGACCAATTTGTTTATAGTTGATTCTATCACAGTGTATTGTTTCTATCTGCTGCACTTTCACCAATTGACATCTCTTCATGAGCAAAAATAAGTGTTTATTAACAAATACCTTGGGGTTACAATAAGAATATGCCCACAGTCATTCCATGTAATTATTGTGGATGAATATGCAACCATGTTGTATCAAACACATTATCAAAAACAAATGCTGCTAAGATCAAGGACAATGTTGGCATTTTGATTTGAAAACATAATAAATCCGTGTTTTAAATAAAGTCGAATAGTAAAGGAAAGAAGCAAGAAATAGATTTTATAGAGCTATACGATCAGTATAAACAGGGATGTGTGACCATAGTAAGGTTTTCTTCAAAGAATAAAACGCCTCGTAGATATGCACATAAACATTTTTATATATTAAATTTAAAACAATAATCTTGGGTTTTGTGAAGAAGCTGTCAAGCAGAGGTAGGCGTTAATGAGGTGGTTATTGCCAGTAAATATTTCAATGCCAGTGGATATTGTTCAAATGAATTATGATATTAGATGAAAAATTTAAAAAAGTATCAACATAAGAATTATCCTGAATTAGTGAAGGGCTATTGTTATGGTAACAATGGTTATGGTTCGAATGAAAATATCTGCAATACATTACTTTCATATTTGTTAAAATCTGCCATTACAATCTACTGGATCTTTGATATCTTTTTAACAAAATATTTTACACATATATAAAGTGTTTTTTAAAGAATAAAATATCTCTTGTGTTAATGTGAACATAACCATGTTTACCGTACCTGTTATAGACACTATTAAAATTTGGCAAAACATATTTTAGTACCAATCGCAAGAAAACATACATAAATCTTGATCATCATCCTGATTTGAGGCGATTGCTTTTAAAATCAGACATGCATTTGATCTTGCAAGTTTAAAGATGGGTTGAAGTCCCGATGATATATAATATCAAACATATCAATTTTTAATCATTTGCCATAAAATGTGTATTACATTGCGAATTTTAAAAAATCAAAATTATTTGAAATCAGAAGGACATTCTTTGTATTCAGAATGCAATTCGATATATCTGGTGTGCTCTAATGTCCCACAATAAATACTGTCGAAACGCTCAAAACGCTCATTTCTCCGTGGACAGATTGAAAAGTTGTGAGCCGATTGAATTTTTTTTCGATTTGTTAAAGCTAACGATTAAAGGTTTCTTTACATATCAAAAGATATTTGATCTAGAAGGCGCAATTTGGGTTTCTTTTTTGGGGGCGGGTACCCTGTATAAAAGATGCCAGTCCGCCATAGCAGTTCATCGATAAAAAAATTAAATATAAAAGCTCCACAGAAACAACAACAAAATAGGACCAGGAATATTTCAAGTTTTTTTATTACATGGATCCTTTTAAAATTATCACCTGTTTTCTCCCTTTAATATAACCAGATTGAACATTGTAGCAAGTGATGAAGCATCCATTCGGAGTCTTTCCGATTACGTTTTAATAGCTATTTTACAATCAACATTTATTAATGCAATGGATATCTGATTTGATTATTCGTCTCTGTACATTTCTTTTTCTTTATGTAGTAAAATGCAACAATACATTTTCGTGGTTATCCAAGCCTTGAGTTTAAAGAATTTGCTAAAATAAAATATGAAGACAATTAAAAATGAGTTCATCTTTGACCAAACGAATAAAATTAAATATCTTAGAATCGCTTAGTGAGAAACACAACAATATAAATGATGTCATTAGTAAGGCATCCATCTTTCTGTAACACAATCAAAATCCTTTCATTGGTAAACTTTTGGATGAGTGTTAGGAATAATCTGTTGCACCAGAAGTCGTGGAGAGTTTAGGGTTAATGAATGTATTTGACAGAAACTTGACTTTGTATTCAATTGGAATCACCAGTTTGTTCCACTCTTCCACATAAGTCCAGTTTTATGCATTTTTTGCATTTTACTACGAATGATTTTATATACTGTATTTTACCTAATCTTGACATTCTTATGGAACGCTAATGAGAAGGTTGCCATGCCAATGGATATTGTCAAATAAGTTATAATATAATACTATTCTGCAGAAAATGTAGGCTAGGTACGAGTATAAAAGCATCAACCCGTGAAACTGCATTACGAAGCCCTATTGTTGGAATTAAAGTATCTCCATTACATACCGTATTTTAATTTTATCAAAACTGTCGTTATAATCTACATAGTGTCTAAAAAATCTCCGATATATTTCTTACAAAATATTTAAGAATTAACTCAACATGCGTAGTCGTAAATATTTAACGATCTCAAGCTGACGTCCGACATTATATCACTCATAAAATCAATGGCCATCGGGCTCATATATGCTACAAATTGGCCTATAAATGAAGGTACCTACATTTGGGTAATCAGCTCTTCCAAATAACATATTAGTGGTTTTTTTAAAGCGCAGTGATTTATAGTGCGCTACGCACAGGCACAACGCCTAGACGTTGATCCACAAGCCTCGGCACACTTTACAGTTACCAATGGCAGTCCTTATTGTCAGCCCAACTTATGATAATTTCATGGCCTGAGTTAATGATGGAAGAAAATCTGATATTTTCAAACTTAATTTCTCCAAATTTACTGCACATGCACTATAGCTAGCAACAGCCAAGGAACCTTTCCACGGAAATAGCACTCCCGAGTTATGTCTTTAATACAGTCACTCAGTGAGAAGCATACCATTTAAAGGACGATTTTGTTATGTAGCTAGACAATACGTTAATATATATAGATTAATTTAAATCGGATGATAAATAATTACCAATTCCAGAACTCACAGAGGTTTTATTTGTTTGATATAAGCCTCTGTGGATTCTGGAATTGGTAATTTTGAACTTACCTACTTATGTACATCCTTGCTATTGGTTCAGTTCTGCCTATATACATAGTGATTTCCATCACGAAATTCATACACTGTTCTTCTTGTCTAATAAAACACCACTTAATATTAAAATGCGTAAAAATGTGTACAAACAAGCCTAGTAACGAATCAGTGGTTCTTAAAATAACTCATGATATTTTGAGAAAATATCTCAAAACATGGGACTTTATATGTTTAAGCCTATGGCTGCATGCACAGCATTAAAACAGCATATCAAAATTAAACGTACGCAAGAAATATGCATCACACCAAAACACTCAATTGATAAAAACAGAAGAGTATGATGCATAAAAAATATGGTAGAAAAGATGACAGTCATGCATAGCAGGTCATTGATAAAAAAAAAATTCAATATAAAAGTTCTACAGAATACAAATTAAACATATGATTATGTCCTTCTAAAGTTCTCACCTCCCTTCTCCCTTTAATGTAATCAGAATAATAATTGATTACATAACCATTTATAGTCGTTACGTTTTAGTAGCTATTTTATAATCAATATTTAATGTAACTTACTGGTTTTTTACTCAGGATTGATTTGTTGTGGTATGTTGTCACAAAAATATGGGGTAAAAAGGTGCATTTCTGCAATTTGTTCAACATCTGAACTCATTTTCATTCCAAAAATGTATAGTTTTATATAAATAATGCAGTCGGAAAAGATCCATGTTCTCTTCCATTATTCTCCCTGTAAGAGTATCTTTATTTCTTCCGGTTTGCTTTCTAATTCTTTAATAAATGTTTCTCATTTTCTTATATATATTGCATTGAACAATACGAGTTGGTATACGGTAAAATATTTGCATTTTGATTAAATCCCATACAATTCTACTGTGATGTATGTGATTCTAAGGTCCTAAAAGTCAACAGATTATGCAACAAATGCTAATGGCTTGTACATCTGTAACAAATTACATTTGGTTTGAGGACAAATCTTAAATAAATTCTACCTACCTCTACAGTGTTGCTTAACCTCCTCTAGATTTGTCTTTATATTATTGTGATGAAATGTTAAGTAATCCGTAACTTGGACACCGCTTTCAATTAATTCTGTCCTTATAACAGATGCCGCAGCGTTCCAAACAGATTCATATCCTGCAAAAACAGCAACTCTCTTGTATCCAAAATACTTAATGATATTAACAAAAAAGGGTGCAGTAAATCGATGCGGAGATGACGTCCTTGCAAATGTTGGATACAGAGATTTATCAGACATGACTCCACTAGTCGAACCAAATGATATCATAGGGACATTCCAATCATTCACAAGATGACCACCAGGCTCACATATAATGCTACAAATTGGTCCGATGAAGGCATCAACTTTTGGGTAACCAGCTCTTCCCAATAACATATTAGATAGTAATGGAAGGCCGTATTGTGTAGTGCATCGCGTGTCAGCCCAACTTATATTAAATTCATGGCCAGAGTTGATGATGGAAGAAAATCTCATATTGTCAGACTTTACCTGCTCCAAAGAAATAGTTACAGCACCTGCACTATGACTACCAACAGCCCAGAAACCTTTCCATGGAAATAGCACTCCCAAATTAAATATCTTACAATCACTTGGTGAGAAACACAGCAATATAAATGATGTTATTAGTAAGCCATCCATCTTTCTGTAGCTGGACAGTTTGTTTATAGATGAATGTACCACAGAGTATTATTTCTACTACACTGTCACCAATTGGAGGCCCTTGAGGTGCAATTTTTACATCTATATGTAAATTAATCTTTAATGGGTTATTATTCCATACAATTAGCAGTTGTCATCGTAGAAGAGCTTACAGTTAATTAATATTTACATTTTAAAATCTTCAGATGATTTTAAGATGAAAGACAACAATATTAATGTCACAATAAATACATCAGTATTTATTAACGTTTAGTTTTAACGGCCAGTGGCAAAGGTTTAGGGATAAAATTTGGTGTGATCAAGTAAAATTTGTATAGGATTAAACAATCATTTACAAAGCTACATTTTCCAGAAAACACTATTGAATTTGGACAAATACTTCAAAAGATGTGAGCAGTTAAAGAGTTTCAAAACAATAGGAAACAAAAGAAAGTACTTCCTTTGTTTGGCTACATTTTGAAATGAAAAATTGAAAAACGGGACGAATTTCCCCCAAAATTTAAAAAATCCCCCTAATATCATGTTCATACATACTCACGATATAACGACGTTTCTGATTGGATTTGCGCCTTTTTTTGCTGGTCATAAATACCGTTTATGACCAGTACGCAGGGCATAAACAAGCTGCGTCACGCAGCGTTGGAACACAATTAACACGATCCACGATTTGCTAGTGTTGCGTTCACGCGCATGTCACCGCGCCCATCTCATGCGGAGCGCAAAAGATGACGCGTATCACGCGTTGACTCCCGGCCGTTGACTTCATGAGCCGAGCTGCTTCCTGCAAGTAGGCCTACTCATTTTCTTTCAATTTATGAAGGAAAACGGTATGGAAATGTTATTTAAACTTGTAAACCCTTATTATTTTCATCTGTATTGAATTGCTAAGAATGTTGGGTGTGTATGAACGGGGTTCATTCATAGGATTTCGGGCATGATCGCTGTTTATGCCCTCAATCCTATGAATGAACCCCTAATTTCTACTTTAAAAAAACTGATTTTTTTAGTCAGGATTGATTATTTGGTATGTTATCACAAAACATTTAGGGTAAGAAAGTGCATTTCTGTGATTTGTCAACAACTGAACTCATTTCCATTCCAAAAATAGTTTGGACTTCTACTTCAGGAATAATAAAGTCGGAAAAGGTCCATGTTCTCTTCCAATACTCTCCCTTTATGCGTGTCTCCAGTTTGCTAGTTCTTTGAGCTGGTATAACATATTATTTGCAATTTGATTAAATCCCATAAAAAATTCTGCTGTAATGTATGTGATTCTATGTTATTTAAACTCAACAGATGCGCAACAGATGGTGACCTGGCTTGTACAGATTTAACAAACTACATTTGGTTTCAGGAAATATTTTTTATTAATTTAACCTACCTCTACAGTTTTGCTTAACCTCCTCTAAATTTGTCTTTATACTAGCGTGATTGAATGTTAGGTAATCCGTAACTTCTGCACCACTTCCTTTGTTTGGCTATATCTCAAAATGAATATTTCTGACTTCCAACTGATTTTGCATAAAGTTTATTAAAAGTAAATACTTATAAGAGATCTCTGGCAAAATCTAATTATATATTTTTTAATTTCCATAAATAAAAATGAAATAATAGTAACTAAAATAAACCACGCACACCTCTCCCATAAGGTTATAAAGACCACTAATAGGCCTGGGCGATACATTGAAATACGACGAGGAACTATTTGTTTTCATGGCATTCGAAAAGACTGCATTAAAATCGCTGAAATTGATCAAGTTATATAGCCAACAAAGTACTTTTTAGAGTTTGATGCTTCAAAATGGTACATTTTCTCTCATTATATGACATTTTTGTTGTAATAGTACCAAAATTCATACGCACGGCTTCGGTTTTTAGTAAACATTCGCCCTATCATATTGTAACTTTCAGCTTCGAGGGCGCATTGTCATTTTAAGGTGTTTACGGTTCAGTGCGTTAAAACAAGAAAAGTCTCAGGTCAACCTATGTTGAATTTTTGATCATTTGGCATTTTCCGTGTAATACATAATAAGTGGTATTTAACCATAACAACACCACACGTCCACACCCCACCAACCTCATTTTACACCATAAATCCCCCTCCCCATGCCCCAGATCCACCACCTAACCACTGCTGACGATATCTGCAATTAAATGTAATGCTTAATATCCTCTTTATCTGATCTGCAGTTAACTAAATTGAATATACTTGTGGGTATTGTTATAATTTATATTATCTTTTCAGGAAAATTACGTGGAAATGCAAATAGACCAAGGTCACGATACAGCTACACAATACACGCTTTAAATAATCATTTTGAAATCATCGTTCATGCTTCATTAAAAGTAATATCTTAATAATGAATAATCTTATCTGCATCAGATGTTTTGTAAAAGGACATTTGAGCATAACTTTGACATTTTTTTAATAAAACGTCGATTTCTTAGAGATCACTTTTGACAACATTTCACACTTTTTGTGACAAGATAAGGTAAAGTATGCATGCAAAAGGTAAAATGTTTGCACTATCGTTTAAAGCACATCAAAGTCTATAGAGAGGCTTTTCTCACTTTTTCAAAATATTTAAACAAAAATATACACCATATTGTACAACTCTTTGCTGATAATAGTGACAAATTTGTTTTTTCACATGTTTTTTTTTCAACGTTTTGAAAAACGAGACGATTTAAAAAAATCCCTAATATCACGTCTCTACTTAAAAATTGATTTTTTTTTAATCAGGAATGATTTTTTGGTATGTTATCACAAAATATTTAGGGTAAAAAAGTGCATTTCTGTGATTTGTCAACAACTGAACTCATTTAAATTCACTATAACATATTATTTGTAATTTGATTAAATCCCATGAAAAATTCTACTGATTCTAGGTTCCTTAAACTCAACAGATACGCAACAGATGCTGACCTGGCTTGTACAGCTGTAACAAAATACTGTAAAATAAATTCAACCTACCTCTACAGTGTTGCTTAACTTCCTCTAGATTTGTCTTTATATTATTGTGATGAAATGTTAAGTAATCCGTAACTTGGACACCACTTTCAATCAAATTGATCCTTATAACTGATGCCGCAGTATTCCATACTGGTTCATATCCTGCAAAAACAGCAACTCTATTGTATCCAAAATATTTAACGATCTCTACAAATAAGGGTGCAACAAATCGAAGTGGAGCTGACGTCCTTGCAAATGTTGGATACAGCAATTTATCGGACATGATTCCGCTAGCCGAACCAAATGATATCATCGGGACATTCCAATCATTCACAAGATGACCACCAGGCTCACATATAATGCTACAAATTGGTCCAATAAAGGCATCAACCTTTGGGTAACCAGCTCTTCCCAAGAACATATTAGATAGCAATGGCAGTCCGTATTGTGTGGTACATCTCGTGTCTGCCCAACTTATGTTAAACTCATGACCCGAATTGGCGATGGAAGAAAATCGCATATTGTCAGACTTAACTTGATCCAAACAAATAGTTACAGCACCTGCACTATGACTACCAACAGCCCAGAAACCTTTCCATGGAAATAGCACTCCCAAATTAAATATCTTAGAATCGCTTAGTGAGAAACACAGCAATATAAATGATGTTATTAGTAAGCCATCCATCTTTCTGTAGCTGGACAGTTTGTTTATAGATGAATGTACCACAGAGTATTATTTCTACTACACTGTCACCAATTGGAGGCCCTTGAGGAGCAAAGATGAGTGTTTAATAACAAATACCTTGTGGATGCAAATAAGGGCATGCCTACAGTCGATCCATTCAATTATCGTTGATGAATATTGAATCCTGCTGTATCAAAACCCAATATAAATACTGCACGATGCTCACATCACAGACACTGTTGGCATTTACTAGGTATCCTTTTATTACATTTTGATTTCAAAACATATTAAATCTGTGTTTCTAATAAAGCAAAACAGCCAAGGTATGAAACGAAAGATCGATTATAAAGCAAAAGAGCAAATGGGGTAATGTAAACATAGTGTTATGTGTCTTGTTCAAAAGAAATAAGTATATTGTTCATATGCACATAATCATTTTCATATATCAAGATTAAACAATAATCTTAGGTTCCAGTAAAAAAAAAAAAAAAAATGCGAAATGGGGTGTATTATTTTAAATTTTTTTTAGTTTTAGAGTCAGGATTTATGGTTAAGTGTTTTTCGGATCAAACATATACTGTCAAATCACCGTAGACGGCGTTGGAACAGTTTAAGGAAAATCATAGATTGGTTTTCATAAGGTTTGTTGATTTCATATTGCTTGTAAAACAAAATGTAACTGAACAATTTTGTCTTTTATATTGGATTCTTCAAATAAACAAATAATAAAAGCGGTAGAATTGTTTAAAAAAAATGAAATATGTGGGGTCTATGGGAAACAAACGTTACTTGAAAGAGCTCGCTTGCTGATGTCTTCAATTTAAATGCTAATTAATACGTCTATATGTAAATTAATCGTTAATGGGATACTATTCCATACGAGTAGCAGTTGTCATACTGAGCTAACAGTTAATTAATGTTTAATAATTATATAATTACATTGTAAAATTTTCAGATATTTCCGGATTAAAGAATATATTTCACAATAAATATATCAGTATTCATAAACGTTTAGTTTTCACGGCTAGTGACAAAGATTAAGGGAAAAAATACATATAGTATATTAAAAGTAAGTACTTACACTTCTGGCAATGAAATAGGCCTATTAGTGACTAAACAAACCATACACACCTCTCCCATAACAACCCCACACGTGTACACCCCACCAACCTCATTTTACACCATAAAGCCCCCCCCGATATCGGCCCGCTCCCTCCCGGTGCCCCCAAATCCAACATCTAACCACTGCTGGCGATATATAAAATTAAATGTAATGCTTTATCCTCTTTATTTAATCTGCAGTTTACTCAATTGAATATGCTTGTGGGTCTCGTTATATTGTTCCTTTCGGGGGAAATTATCAAGAACTGTGAATAGACCAAGGTCACGAATCACGATACAGATACACTGTAAATGCTTTGAACAATAATTGGTTAGACTGAGTCTATGTGTAGGCTGATTCTATAGTAGATCACGTTGACCACATTAATTGTGAAACTTTTTTATTTACCTTTGAAAAATACATAATGTATTGTTCATTTTGAAACATCATAACGTACTTCGTTAAAAGTAATAGACATATTTCAGTCGGAGGGCCATCATGCGCGTTTTCCGTTAAAGGTCAAATTATTAACGTACGCGACCTTTGCAAAAATGACCGTCGCACTCTTGGGTATGCTTTTTACCTTTCCGCGGAAAATTTCGATTTGAAATGTATCGTATTATGTGTAACCAATCATCTTGGGCAATTTACAAATAACTTGTATTGAAAATATCTTCACAATTCTCTACTTGATTTCCATTTTGTCTACTTTTGTCGTTAGAATTCGTGATTTTTTCGTTTGCTTTACCTTCAAATTTATTTTCGTTGCTAAGGACTTCTAACCCGGATATTTTCTGTCTTAACGCTTTAATCATTCTAATTTTTAGCCAGACAAGTAATTTCAACCTTTATCTATCGATTAGTCCTTGTCCCAAATTTTGAACTTAAAATTCTAAATTGTTATAATTGTTTAAATTGGTCACCCAGATTAGGCCCATCGACGAAAATTAAGTAAACAACTTCATAACAATACCGCGTGACTTGACACCATGAACGAGTACACGCGCGCGCCTTTGTGGCGCCCAAGCGCGCCATTCCTCTGCGTTTAGTGAAATACGCGCGTGCAGTTTAACACTGCTCGCATGAACCTTCTCAATGTTGTTGTCGCATGGCCTACTGAATACTGGTATTTTTCCGTCTTGTAAAATACCCTTTTCATCCCGGCAGGTTTTTGTCTTAACCAACCAAAAATCTTGATTTTTTAATATGAGGATAATAAGCCATGTTTCTAATCATATGCAAATTCCTGATTTATGAACTCTTACCATTTTTAAAATAACGCAGTTTTGTTACTCTTTATCTCAATTCATGATAAAAATTTGTGTTTATGTGCCCATATCATATTCCATGCAAAGTTACGATATTTTTTGTGAACATATATGGAATGTTGAAAGAAATATTGAGAGAATTTTGGAAGCTTTTAAAACTGCAACCCAAACCAAGCAAATTTAAATTTTCGTTGTGTGCGTATTCATAGCGTACAGTTTAATAATAGCGCGTCAAAGTTGAATGGCCCTCCAACTGTTTCATCTTTAAAATCTAATCTGCATCACGCGCTTCAATTAATGCATTAACTAATATGTTTTTCATGTTCCATGATAAACGTAACTACAGGACTACGGTGACGGAGTCGCAAGTTCCACCCTATGCAAAGATATCGCAGAAGAAATCTATATTATAGAGTTTAAATGTTTTTACACTCGGTTCAATGTGGTTTCTTGTAAGAAATAACATAATAATGATTTTAATGGCGGCGAAAGCACGAGAAAATTAACTTGTAAACAATGAAGATATCAAGCAAAAGATAAATGTTGGGATTTGATTTCTCTTATTTTTTTAACTACGATCTAATAATTATAATTGTGTCACGCATTGTCTACAACTATATGCTACGCTTCTAGCCATCATTCAGCATATAATATTATTTATGTTGACATGAATTTAACAGTGCCGGAATAATAATGATGATACATATACAAGGTGTCCCTGAAAGAATTGTATTGTCGGAAACTGAATTTAACCCCAAAACTAAACATAACTAAATAACCGATGTGGTTGGGGAATATATCAGCTCTCATATACTTTTTGAACTTTGACAATTGACCGCTCCATTTTTGAAGTAAAATAATTTTACGAAACTACTTCATTTTCAATCCCGGATCCGTTCCACGGAGTCAAATACCTATCAATGACAAATAGACGCTGAGCTGATGATTAGCACTCCGGGAGGGCGAGTTAGCGCAGCGGTAGTTCCCTCGCTTTGCACCACTGAGGTCCCGGGTTCAAGCCCGACTCATGTGCACTTGGTTTATCCCGATTCCATGCTCGCTCTCGCAGGTTTTCTCCGGGATCTCCGGTTTCCTCCTGCTTTAAAAAGAAAATTGGTGATTAGTTCTTTGGTTATTAAAAACTTCCTTCACCCAATGGAATTTGGGGAGCTTCACAGATAATTGGTGGATGTTACAATCTAAGTGCGGATAGGTCTGCGCCTGAGGTTCGGCTGCAACTGGCCTAGATGATGCGATCTGATTGTGATGATTCACCATGGCAGCGAAATTACAGCGCTTTGAATCCTCCAAGATCTAGCTGGAAAAAGGCTCTATATAAATCATATAAATTAAATAAAGATCATCGATTGATATTTAAATCCGTTGAAAGGTTTGAAAATGAGGGAATTTCCTACAATTCTTATATTTCAAGAACGGTGTTGTCAATTGTCAAAATTCAAAAAGTATGTGATAGCTGATTTATTCCTCAATCACACCAGTTATTTAGGTATGTTTAGTTGTGGTGTTAAAATGTCCAACAATTAAGTTTCTGACGATACAGTTCTTTCAGAGACACCTTGTATAAAGGCCCTTATTATAATGCTCTTACATGGTATATCAATCAATCAATCTAAATATTTGTTCAAAATTTTGGGTGATGCGCTATGGACCACAATGGCCTCATTCCAATGGCATAGTCCAATAACCTCAATTAAACACCCATAGTGCAGAAGTTGACTTCAAGTTGCAGAGTATGAGTTTTTGTATCCAAATTTCCTAAGGTCATTCAATGAATGTATAAATGTATTGGGGTTAAAGACCTGTGCCCTGATAGATGAACATGTTGTGGATCCTAGTGATGCATAATACGTAATCTCTTGGATGTTTTTATTACTATTAAGCTCCAGTTCTACCAGATGTTTTGAATTGCAACAATAAAATAAAATTTTGTTTATGAATACTCATAAAACCGAACAATACAAGTTTATGTAAATTGCACAAATTAAATTCTTACCTATTGATAAGTCAAATAATTAAGGTACCAATAATGTTCACCCCTGTATATCCTAAAAAAGACAAATATATCATAATTAAAACAAGCATGCAGCCAATACCTGTACTTATTAGCTCTTATTTAAGACCTTATTTGTTGAAATTGGGTTGAGAATTAGAGAAACTGTGATCTAAAACCTAAAGACGCAACGAAATCAAAAGTTGCACTTTTGTGGTCTAATCAATGAAAGCAGGACGCTAGTTTCAACGTGCTAATCAATGGAAGCATAGCGCTAGTTCTCTTGTTCGAAAACACTTTCTGTACAAATCAATAGGGCGTGCAATGGAGCAAACTCCAACTTTTAAATTTGCATCTTCTGTGGGTTTTTGGATCGTCATATCTATATTTCTTGAACCATTTCAACAAATGAGGTTTTAAATTCGAGCTAACAGATGCATCTATTAGCTGATGGTTCCCACTATGGCATATCTGCCTTTGTATGCGACATACAGGGGTGAACATAACTGGTACTTTAATTATTTTGCTTACTGTATATATATCCGGTATATAACTCTAATGCACGAGATCAAATGCAATACAGCACTTGCATTTCGTGTGTCTCTGCTAATTTTCGCAAAGAAATAATATACGAGTGAAAATATATTTTCTTGCTAAAATGGGCATTAAACCTCCAGGGTAGGAGGTGAAACTTTAATTAATTAGATAATTAATTATTCAAATAAAAAGAGTAACAGCCATAGTCACGCCCCAACAACCCTATATAGACCACGCATCCACCCATGTACTAGTGTAATTATTCCTTTCTTCAAGAGCCATTATAAAACTATACTAGTATTAATATAAACTGCATGGCTAATATACGTATTTTACAAGGTCAACCACCTCGTGCATTTGGTGAGCTTTATTGATAGAACTAAATTGATAACATAATATGGAGTCATTATGGCCACTAATGGCCGTCCACCGATACGAACCAGATGATTAGCTATCACGCTACTGAATTTCAAGTGAAAATAATGTCCAAGAAAATGAAAGGAAAAGGCATGCTTATAAAGCGCATTTCGTCAAATGACGCCAATGCGCTGTACAAAATCTTACACTACAATTTAAAACTACACATAATATACACAAAGATACAAAATAAACACGGTCAAATGTGGAAAAGATGAGATTTTAGTGAACTCTTGAATTGATTGAAAGACTTGGAGTTCCTGACATGAATTGGGAGTTGATTCTACAGTTCCGGTGCTGAATATGAAAAAGATCGCTGGCCGTAAGTAACAGTATTGACAGACTTGCGTTGCAAGTTGGTGGTAATGTTTGATCTAAGAACACGAGTTGGCTTTTTGATGGTGATGAGGTTACATAACTCAGGTTGTCCCACTGACTAAGAATTGCTAATAAACTCAAATCAATTATTTGCCCACGAAACTCACTAATAGCCAGAATGGAGTCGAGTGACTCTCAAAGTGCAGTAAACTAGCACAGACTCTCAAAAAGAGTCTCCTGACTGTCACAAGAGAGTGACTCTACCCGTGGAGTCAATTGGCTCTACATGTGGAGTCGTGCACGGCGTGTTAGGTATTTGACACTGACTCTCAAAAGGAGTCGGTCGTGACTTTCACTACAGTGTCAATTGACTCTATCCGTGGAGTCAATTGATTCTACATTCAGAGTCATCGACGCGGTACATGTGTATTGGTGTTTGAACTGTGTGATGTGGTATTCTCATGCTGTAGGCTAACTTGGTCTTGAACTGGATTCCACAGCACGATTTTAACCTGCTGGTGAGGTAAAGCTTTCCTACCTGAAGTCGAACTGTCGAAGTGATCCTGTAATGGAGCCGGGCTCTTTAAATGGAGTCTGCGTGACTCTGTGTCTAAAATGACTCCATACTGGGAGTCAAATGGCTCTTGTGTAGGGTTATCAACAACGACTCATTAGCGGAGTCAACAAATTCTGACTCTTCAAAGGAGTCAGATGACTCCCAATATGGAGTCATTTTACATTTTAGGCACAGAGTCGCAGAGTGGCTGGACTCTGTTTTTAGAGTCACCCTGAGTCCAGTTTGGCTTTCAGTGATATATATATACCCGTAGCCGAGTGTATATATCGGTACCCCACCATGTGTCACCTACTTGTCAACTGCGGTGTACCGAGCTGGACTCTTAAAGGCGCATCATAGTGTGGAATGCAAGATCAATGAGCTCTTGGCATTTTTGTAACATTTGCTCTGGTTGGTTAACACTCTCTAAGAGTGTATGAAAACGTAATATATAAGTTCTGTAACTGGCTTATAATAATACCGATGAGCCTGCCACAAATAATTATGTACACGTTACCCTGATCTGACCCATAAAATAGATGACCTTTAATAGAAATGATGAATATTTTATTAACTTTTCTTGTATAGTGCATATTATGTAAAATGTTATCAATTCCAGATGTTAACGGGAAATATACGTCCAGCTCTCTTCTTTTGCGCCATTATTCATTGCATTTTCTTAGTTGAAAGTGAAACTGAGAAATGTGTATGTTGGCCACATTATCTAGATAATTTGGCAGTTCAAAAGAATGTTGAAAAGGCCAAGATAATTTACTTTTAAAGCTTTTAATACTAAAAGGATATCAATAGTTTGCGACGCATATTGCTATCATCTATGCCACAAATTTACCTATTTGTATTTAAGGGATCCAAAATGAGCGTTTATTGAGTTTCGACAGTATTTTTTGTGGGACATGAGAGCACCTCAGACCTATCGAATTGCATTCTGAATACGAAGCATGTCTTTCTGATATCAAATAATTTTCATTTTTTTTAAATCACAATATAATACAAATTTTATGACAAATTATAAAAATTTTCAATACGAAAGGTCAAAATTTTCAATTGATCGTCGGGTTTTCATCCCACCTACATACACTTTAAGTATAAATCATCGGATTTATAAAGTTTACTTCAAGTACTGTTAAATATCAAAAATATAAATTTTTAATGATTTGCCATAAAATGTGTATCAAATTGCGAATTTCAAAAAATCTAAATTATATGATATCAGAATGACATTCTTCGTATTCAGAATGCAATTCGATATGCCTGATGTGCTCTAATGTCCCAAAATAAATACTGTCCAAACGTTCATACCCCAGCCATTAAATGAAATGCATCAGGTGTCAAATAAACCTGGTCAATTTACAAAATTCATTACGAATAACAATGGTGTAACTTGTCTTTAATTTCCGCCGCTATACACACATGTATCAAATTCGAATGAATCTTCAATGTGTCACATCTATGTGTCAATGTGCAGTATAGCAAGTATATATTACTTTGCACATTAGATGGGTCCATCATGTAAGAGTCAATATGTTAAAAATATCACATAATCTATTCTTTTGAGGTTTATTAAGTTGGAATTTCTTTGTTAAATTCAAATTGGAGGAAGTCGAGGACGTTTTTAAATGTTTTGCCTTAAAACGCAAAATTTCAATTAAGTGTGTAGTGGTAAAATCGGAAGTTCGGAACAAAATGCAATGTTTTCACGTTGCATTTTTATTTGTTTATTGTAAACCGATAGAATACTCATCGTTTGGGTTTTTATCGTATTGAACATAATTATACACCCCCCAAGACCAACTATTTTAGGTCTTTTTGGAATAATATTGTGCAAAGGTGGGTGACTCCTCCCTTAAGCAAAATTACCAAATCTGGAAAATATGGCATGAAGGCTACGATACGCCTTAAACCATGTAAACGATTCCACCAATATATTGATAAATCATTTCATAAAAATGTTTCAAATGTTGATTAAAGTGTGGATATATGAATCGTTATGGCAACGTATCTATGTTGCTATTTGATGTATTGTTGTATATACAGGGTGTCTCAACAAAAATAGGCCCTGTGGATCGGGGGCCATAACTTAAAATATCTGCAGTAAAATTAAAACTTTCTTGCAGATTCAAAATACATGAAGTGTCTTCTATAGATTGGTGCATAAATCATCAAAATCCGTTCACTCGTCACTGAGATAATTGGGAAGCTAAGAATAGACTCATTTTTGGACCATTCCAATGGGACAATACACATTAATAATAATGTGCTGCATTGTAGTTTAGAATTGAAGAAATTAATGAAGTTAAGGGTTGACCAAGTATTGTTGATCGAAACAGCCAAAAAGATCGATTTTCATTATATAAATCAATATATTATTGAAAAATATTGCCTTGATGTTTTGCAAAACTGTATACTTTGAAAACTATGAGTTATGTACGTTTTACAAAAGTGATATTGTTTCATCCCTCTTTACAACATAACTCGAGAACCACAGGACCCACAAACGTATATCTGTAATACCAATGCAATTTTTGCCAAAGCTCACTACCATTCGCAATAGTTTGAAATAGTATCAAACCTTAACTCCTAGTGTTGCTAGATAGGAGATAACTTGCCTGATCAGCAACTATGCCTCTTTTCTGTTATTGATGTTCGTTGTCAATTGTTGTTTATTTCACCATTAATACTAACACTTGTTCACTTGTTCAGCCCTACTGTTGGTTGACAAATGTATGAACAGCGACATTTTCACGTATTTTTTGTGGGACCTGATATCGAATTGCATTTCGAAAACGAGCAATGTCCTTCTGATATCAAATAAATTTTTTAATTCGCTATATAATGCCATTTTATGACAAATGATTAGAAATTGATATTTTTCAAATTTAATAGCCCTCGAAGTAAATTGTATAAATTTAATGATATGTACATATGACAATTTTGACCTTTCATATTGAAGACACAAAACACACAAAACAAATTTGGTCTTTTGGGGAAAAAAACTCGATGAAAGGTTAAAATTCTCAATTGATGGTCGGCTTTTCATCCTAGCTACATACACTAAGTACATATCATTAGATTCATGAAGTTTAGTTATGAAGGATAGTTAAATATCAAAAATACAAAAAATATCAAATTTTAATAATGTGCTAAAAATGTGTGTTATATCGCGAATTTACAAAAAAATACAAAAATATTTGATATCAGAAGGACATTCCTCGTATTCAGAATGCAATTTAATATGTCTGATGTGCTCTCAGGTCCCATAAAAATTATTGTGCAGACGTTGCTATCCGAGCCCTTAACCCAAAGAGAAACGTGTGAAAAACATTCTTTGGGAGATTGGTTGATTGATTTTGAACTCCTACTCAGCAGCAACACTTGGCGTTTTCTTTTATTTCTTTTATAATAAACTACGCATTACTGTTAATGTGTATTACCCCATTGGAATGGTCCAAAAATGTGTCTATATGTACAAATCTAATTATCTCAGTGACGCGTGAACGGATTTGGGTAATTTTTGCACCATTGATAAGCAGACACTTCATGGTTTGTGAATCTTTAAGAATTGTTTTTATTTTACTGCCGATATTTGAAGTTATGCACCACTTTCCATAGGGCCTATTTTTTATTGAGACACCCTGTATAACAATATACACCAGGCACAAAAAGAAACTCATCAGTTATAGTCATCCTTGCTGTTTAACAACCTGATAATTTTGGATTATTCTGAAATATACATTTTGTTAATTGGACTTATTATTTTCAATGGGAACGCATCGTTGTATTGCACCAAGCACCGCGGTCCAATCAATATAGCACACAATGTAACAGGCACAATTGAATAGTTAAAATTGCAACTTTTCATTTTAGAGGGTTTGGAGGTGCGAGAGGTTGCTAGTTCGCTTGAAATTCCCCTGGATAAGAAACTTACTGCTAATTGTCTCGCTGTAATTCGTATGAAACAAGGGGAGCTGGTCCTGGCTGCGAAGGTCAATTGTGGGATGTCTAGGGTGTTCGTTTCTAAGCAGCAAAGTCCCCGAGTTGTTGTTTAATAGTTTATGGAATTATGTGGGCCGTAGTAGTCATCGACAGCTGTAAAGAGTGCTGAGGCTTGTGTGAGTTTGTGCTTAATGTTAAAACATAATAAACATAACACACAAATAAAGTCCTCACTTATATATCTCGTCATAAATCTAAACCTGCGTGTGTTATGACAATCTGATTGATACAGTCGTGTACAAAAACTTGTTAGTTCCAATTTTATACCACATTTGCTACCAATAGCTTCAAATTGACAAAGCTTGATACCAGTATAATGAAATTCGATGCATTTTCAAAAGTTACAAATCAAAACGATTTCGCAGTCGGCATTGATGGCATGGTCAAGCCTACCCGCGACAAAGCCTGTACAAAGCGCGGTTTATTCAATTGTGAATTTGAAACGCATGAATTGTTACAGTGATTTACTATACATTTCTGTACACGCCGCGCCAGCATGGTATAATCTGTATGATTTAGCGGTCGTTCCGGGGATTGTTATTTTCATGCTATGTCATTTATCTCTCCAGCTATATGTGCTCCTGTTAATTGAAGTATATCTTCATCCTTAATTGATATTTTAATCTTGATCAATTAAGTACGGAAGGATACTCAATGAACTTAATAATACACAATCATTTGCTTAGAAGCATCGCCTTCGTACCACTACGGATAAGACAATATTAACAGTGAAATTACCCATGACAGAGTATGTATTACTCGATATACGAGTAACCAGTGGAATAGAAAAATAGAACAAAAATACTATAAACGTGTAATGATTTTGATTTAAACTTTTGATCCAAACAGAAAGAAATAATTCCGTCAGCGACTGAGGGACTGTATCAAGTCGCGGACTTCTTGACCTTTGACCTGATAACAAACTCGTAGAATCCTGAAAGTTGGTTGGTTGGTTTTGATGCGAACTGCTTCTTTTACTCCTTTTACCTTTGGAACCAACTGCTGTCCATGTCGAGTATGTGAACTTTGTCCAAGTCCACAAAATGCCCAGGAGACTCGATGTGAATGTGGATTGAGACCTCTGATGCTGTACTACAGGGTCTCCTATGTTCATTAAATAGTGTTTTCAAGGAGCGTTCGGTTTCGCCAATTATAGTTGCTAAAATGTCCTTCTAATAGCTTCAGAGGTACCTTTGATGTAGGGAAGCACTACGCGGCCTTTACTTGGACGTTTATCGCCCACATCGCTCGTTTCGTGAGTCTTTGGTTGAGTAGCTTTATCGAGTGCCCATTTAGGATACCCACATTTCGCTAAAGCGTTGTTCACATGCGATATCTTGCGAAGTTTGACATTAATGGGGTTATTAGGGGTGCAATTAAGATATTGATCCGTATGTGTGCTTTTGCGATATATTGTGACTTTGGTGGATCTATCTGGTTCGATAACAGTGAGAGTATGTAGGAAGGCAAGCGAGTTGTTTTCCTCTCCTTCGGTGATGAATTGAATGTCCTTGTCCAGCGAATTGAGATGGTCAGTAAATTCTTGCGAGTGACACTTCTTAAGTTTACAATATGTGTCATCTACATAGCGAAACCACCACACAGGGGTGGGGCGCTGTCTCAATAGCTCGCTGTTCAAGATCTTCAAAGATGTCCGGTTCAAACTTTCAGGAGTCTATGAGTCTGTTATCAGATCAAAGGTCAAGAAGATCGCGACTTGATATATTCACTCACTCGCTGATGAAAGATGGAGTAGCATCTGAAAATTCCGAGGTAGGAACTATTTCTTTGTGTTTCCTGTTTGAATCAAACGTTTAGATCAAAATCACGATTTATACCAACACTTTCATGAACATAAACCTCTAATCTTGTTATGGCTATGCTCCTGAGGACAGAATATCCAGCATCCGATGTTTATTACCATTTGATGCCAGAAGGGATACCGCCTATATTGTACCATGTAATGATAATATACTCTTGAGGACCAAATAACCAGTATCCGATGTATATTATGTGATGCCAGGAGTGATACCGCTACGGCGGTCGGCTTAGGCATATACCGTAGAAACCCGTCTACAAGGAATAGTAGCGACTGTGATGATAGCATATTTCACGCTAGCGCCCTCCACAATAGTATATCATTATGGAATTTGAGCAAATAATTTACCGACACAAGCAGGTATACAATGTATTATTTTATCTTTATTTCGCATCTCACGAGCATAGCTCACTTGGCAAGGCATAAGACTTTGGTTCTTTAGATCGGAAGATGGTGAGTTCGAGCCTCATCACGGTCACACAAACTTTTATAAACAAAATATTGTTCAAACTTTTCATTTATATTTTCTTGCATTTTCTAAAGACTCCTTTCGTGATCATTTTTTTTTCATATTTAGTTTAATTTATTCTATTGTTTTTCTTTTATTGTTTCTTTTCTTTTTTTTTTTCTTGTTTAATTTTATTTTTCTTTATTTTTCTTTGATTCATATAATATTGGCAGGATAAGGAGAGGAGGGAACTAAAGACCCATTCAGTGATTTGCTCATCCGGACGATCGTAAAAATCATCAAAATTCACCTTTGTCATTGTCATAGATGTGGTAACATAGCCTGCTAGTGGTTCAGCAGAAAACCGTGTGACACATAATATACAAATGGCTACATTTTATTATACGATAAATACGAATTTATTAAACATGGTAACAAATATTCTCTAGCAGATCGGTTATACGATGGAACTGGTAGGCATAGGCCTATTATAAATTCGGGATATTAAATATCTTCCTGACGAGACAGATCTGCGCATGTGGTCAAAGACGATTCGTTACTAGCCACAGACCGTCCGCTGGAATTAGTTGAACATGAACCATTCGCTATGGCTGTTGGTCGGACCTCTCATCTCTCCACATCGATTGTGACCTATAATCCCCGACATTGCCCTTATGAACTCACATCCTCCTGTTTTATTTCAATACGCTGGCGAAGTTACGTAATAATCGGATTAACTACCATAGCAATAGGTGAAAACAATTTTGAATATACCGCGTTATACACTGATACGTTCAGGCGGTACCTCTTCATTGAACCATATCATGCTGCACCTGTAAGATTAGTATCTTTGAAAAGACCAGTATTGTATTCAATCTATGATTGCAGACATACACAGTACAGGTGATGAGTGTAACCTGCTTGTAGCGCAGCGCGATATGTTCAAAATTGTTTTCACCTATTGCTATGGTAATTAATCCGATTAATTACGCAACTTCACCAGCGTATAATGGCCGAATAAATTCTGACCATCACTTGGCTTGTTGGATTCGTCTATACTACAATTCGCTGTCGAAGTGACGTTATAATCGCAATAACTACTATCAAGCAGATTGCACTAATCACCCGCGTATGTCACCAAACATAGATTGAATACCACTCTTTTCATAAATACTAATCTTACATGGCGAGTGATTATCATTTCTTTGACAACTATGGTGTAATGCATAGGTGCCACGTGAACGATGAAGTGCAGGGCTATATATTCGAAATTGTATTCATCAATTGCTATGGTAGTTAATCCGATTAATTACGTCACATCGACAGCGAATAGCCTATGAGTATGGGTTCAAGTGGAACAAAAAATAGTGTATGCCCATTGCTAGCTATGGTAATAATCAAGTTAGTGTTTACATCACTACTTCGGTGAAGACAAGAGAAGTGTGCCTTCTCTACCAACGCCTGTGATATAACAGGTGCAAGCGAAACAAAATTGAATGACAACAGAATAGTTTCCTTTGTCAGATGAATTGATTGAAGTTTTTGAAGACACTCTATTCTTGATGGGACAATAGATTCAAATATGTGACTATCCACATCGAAACGCTCGTAAAGTCGGCCCCTGGTCAATTTTGTTTTCTTACGTGTTTAGAAAATATATATCATAAGCTTTACAATGATATATCATTTGACTTAAAACGATATCTAGAAGCGGAGTTATGGCTTGTTCAACTTTGCTCTTTCAGTAAAAGGGTACATTATTTTGGTGCTACAATATTTCTCTTTTTCTACATTGCTGGTATTAAATATTAAATTGTGATAATTGGCGGTCACTTCAAATCATCCCCAAGTCAACGAGGTTCAGGAATTGTTAATTGTTGGTTAACCCACCACTTGAACAGGATTTAGCCATAGCAAACAAAGACTAAAGCTATTTACTATAAGTATAAGCTTATTATCCTCTTCAACAATAGGATTAAAGATTGATGTGCGGACTGGACTGAAATGAGAAACTTGTAGGACAATTATTGGGTACATTATGAATACAAGCTCGATGCACATTTTGGACTGTAACTCGAAATACAATTTGCCGACTTTACGAGCGGTTTGAGATGGATGGTCACATATGGAATAATTATTATTCCTCATCTATTTCTTTATTGAAAAAACTGCAATTGTGGCAACAGAACAATATTTATTTTGATTTCATTTCAAGTAGAAACAAAATCGTGCTTAAGCCAAAAACGCACCCTACCTACCATTCCTCAAGAATTGGGATGGCACAAAGGTGCAACATAGGTTTTTATTGCAAAGACGAGGACAGACAAGTAGTTACAACACATCTGTCTAACCGTGGGTTTCGCTATTATTTAGAATAAATGCTTTTACTAGTTTCTATAAAACCACAAAATTACTAAAAAAAACTATAAAAAAAAAATAAAAAAAAAAAAACACCTAAAATTAAAAGTAGAAAGGTAGATTTGAAGAAAGATAAAAAGAACATGTCAAACAGTTAAAATTAAACGAGAATGAAAAAACGGAACCGGTGCCCGGACCATGCTCCATTCAGCATGTCTTCAGTTCCAAAGTCTGACGCTCTATCAATTGAGCCATACGATCCTGATATACGAAACAGTCGTTATTATGTCAATACAATTGATTGGTGTTACAACATACTTAGATGGAATGCATAGCTAGCCAGTGCCAGTATATATTTGCTCAAACTCCAAATACAAAAAGCAACCAATTTTATTGAGGGCGTTTCTTAGGTATATCCTTGTAGACGGGGTTTTACGGTATTGCATGCAAATAAATGAATACATTTTTCATCAGCCACACATTTCTCAACCCTACGTTGTCATATACCAGAATATCTTTCACGGTCATTGAATTGTTATCGTTTCAAAATCCAATAAAAATACATATAAATAGTCATTTTTCTGTTAATAGTGTAAACTATAGTACTGAGTACGCAGGATCTTGAGTATCTTTCTGTACTTAATTGAAAATCAAATTTAACGTATATTGTTTTCGACTATACGTATTTTATTTTCGACTCAACACATTAATGAATAGAGTAACCTTGCTAAATCATTTGACGAATATATTACATGTCTCTCGTACTTTAACATTTTATGAATTGTATTTATATTACAATAATTATGTGAACTCTCATTAAAATACCATATCACCAACACATATAATGCTTCTGTCACGCTTAGACGGACTGGGCCGTATACCAAAATTAGTGGTATTTATCCAAATTGCTTCATTAAAATCTTTTAGATGGTAAACCTTAATTTAAATTAATGTT
Source organism: Amphiura filiformis (assembly GCF_039555335.1). NCBI lineage: Eukaryota > Metazoa > Echinodermata > Ophiuroidea > Amphilepidida > Amphiuridae > Amphiura > Amphiura filiformis. The sequence continues at coordinate 5,224,991 of NC_092647.1, forward strand.
AAATTGACAAAGCGGTTTGGTTTCTAGAACCAAAAATATATATCACATTGGCTCATAGCAGCTGTTAATACCGCCTATAGGAAACATACTGCAAGCCTAAATTTTATGAGAAAAATGCGAAAATAATTGTTTAGTTTAGTTTAGTGTAGTTTAGTTTAGTTTAGTTTAGTTTAGTTTATTACCTTCATTGCACAAAAAATATCAAAATGTGGCGTGTGGTGCAAAAGGGCAACCCAGAATAGGCACGCAGGCCCACTAGATGGGGTTCCTTATACATACACCAAATAGAAGAACTAAAATTACACAGTACATAATTATAAACACATTTAAAAACACTATAAAATACATTAAAAATAAAATATAATACTAAAATTGAGTTGCCAAATATATAGTTAAGATGTCGCAGAATTCATAAAAGCACAAGTGAAATTACACAAAGTAGGTATACTGACAAGTTAATTTGAGATGTAGTGGTTAACATGAAGCTCAGATTTGAAACATTTGAAAAATTGAACATTCCTAACGTCAGCAGATAGATTATTCCAGGAGTTGTACACACGGTTAAAAAATGTCTGCTTGAAAATATTGCTATTGCACTTATTAGGGATAATTGTAGGCGAGTCAGAAGAATCAGACATGCCATGTAGGGGAAAGTGGGGTAATCCCGGGCACCTTTCGTTAAGGCTACACAGGTACAAGATTAAATAAAGTTCATCAGTGAAAATCATATCAATGCAAAGTATAGGAGTAATGTTCTAACTAGTAACCAGTTTTTAATAACTCAACATCTATAGTTAATAAGTTATAATTAAAAAACAAAATGGAAAAAAATGATGGGGTAATGCCGGACACGGGGTAATCCCGGAAGTACTTCTGTTACCTCAAGCATGCAACTATGGGGGCTGTTGTTGTTGTCTATATTTTCGAAATAACAAGTGTCCGGCATTACCCCATCTGGATAGAGACGCATGTGTGTCCGGGATTACCCCTCATGGTCTCGATTTATTTTTTCAGTGCTTGTTCTACTAATCCATTTTTAAGATACCAGAATTCATACATCCAGCTCACAATCAAGTATCAAACATAATTTTCAGCCATACTTAATCTGTGTCCCTTGTCGCTTTAACTGTCACCCAGCTAATAAATCACTGTTCAGATAAAAAGTCAAAATTGACAATTTCTGTTTTTTCGTAATTTTCACAAAGAAAGACGAGACCCAAAGCGCTGGTAGTAGTACACGTGAAGTACACCTTGAGGTAGCTAATACCCTAAGGTAGTATAATAGTGCCACCCCCGGAGGGGGTTCTTCCTGGATGAAGGTATACGGGGAAGTGCCACGGTTTGGGGGTACCTTTTCGGCGATTTTGGTATATCGATGGGTGGGTTATCAGTGGAGACCATGGGAAAAGTGCACTTAAAGCGCCCAATTATGGCAAATTTGGGTGCTTTTTCTTGAAAATGGGTATACTGATGGGTAGCAAAAACAGCAAAAAGTAGGTATAGAGAAAGTCAGCATCCGAAAGTCTGCGTGGCACACCCCCGTACAAATTTTTTGAAGCCCCCCCCCCCCCCCCGGGTGCCACCCTTCTCCGTTTAGCTGCAATCGACGTGTCCGGGATTCCCCACAGTCCGGCATTACCCCACTTTCCCCTAAACCTTTGAAGAGCAGGATGTTATCTTTAAACTTGCGTCGGTCCTCAAGACTAGAAAGGTCGACAATCATGTTCCTAAATCTTGGGCGTAGTGAAGATTGCCAGATTCGGTTAGATAGATTGACATGTTTACATTCCACAAGTTTAAATGACAATCACACGTGCCCGCACAGCCACAGCTGGATTTTACCAGTCATAATAATGACCAGGTACTTTGGAATTAGAGCAACGTCTTTATTTTTGGACATATCATATTCAGATGTTCGCATTCTGTGTCCACTTTACCATGAATTACAAAGGCAGCATATTATATTCAGGGCATACAATGAGAAACGCGATAAAATAATATCATTAGTAAGCAAAGAATCGTAGCTGGCTTAAATAATAATACAGATAATTATTTATATTGCCATGGTCTGACCCATATGTCATGTATATATAGATGACCTTTAATAGAAACAAAAAAGTTTATTAACATTCCTTGCATTTCTATGTACAATATAGTTGTAATTTTGTTATACATGTATTGGTATGTATCTCCTTTCTTCGATATGAAATATTCAATTTTACAATAAAACAGAGTGGATAGTAATAATATAACTGTGTAATATTATAATAAAACAGTATGCACGCCAATTGCTCTTTTGGCGATGGACAGTTGAATATAATTGAACCATGAAGGTTATCTACATTGGAACCAAAGACGTGGTAGAGTCTTTATTGACGATAAGAGCTGTTCAATAATGTGCTAGGCATGTGTCAAAGTTTAGAGAGTATTAAAATTGCTCCTTCCAATGTTCTTGGGTTACCAACAAAAAAATCCTTTCCCCCTCCCACCCTTTACATGTGCCAAAACATTTTTGGAACCAAATATGCTAATCTAAAAATGGTATAGGGCATGGTGGCGCAGGACAGGCTCTGCCTTGCAATCGGTGGATTGCGAGTTCGAGCCCCGGCGGTGTCATCGTGTTGTGCTCTAGGACAAGGCACTTTACCTTACTTGCTTCTCTCTACCCAGAGATGAAATGGGGAGGTGGTATGACTATTGTTCATTGAGCGCCGCCTAAAGGTATGAGCATGCATTTTAGAAACTAATTATTTCATTCCGGCGTATACTGTTGTGGATGTTATGATACAGCTACAAAGACTACTGTCTAGACTAACAGTTAATTGCTTTTTAATATCAGTCACCATCAGTCACCAAGTGCATTGAATATTTCAGAAATGAATGTAGTGCCAGTAAAAATTCCCCACATGGGGACAAAAAAAATAACAACTGGGGGACGAAAATTTACCTCTGCCCCACAATGGAACAAATAATTGACAAATGGGGACGAACATTTGGCTTTTACCACACAAACCCCCACACCCACACCTCCACATACAATAAAAGGCGGCTTACGCCCCTGTATACAAGTGACTGATTTGAAAAAGCACTAACCTTTTTTCTGGACTATTTTGTTTGTATTCCAAGCAGTCAATTTAACCACTCAATCACCACTATACCGTCAAATTTCACCTAAGCAAATATTGGCACATGAACATGGATGTAACACACAATGTATTTCTTTCAACTGAGGTAAAATTTGATAATGTTAGTGCATTGTAGTAGAATTTAGTGTTTTTTATCCATAGATAAATTAAAATTTTCAGTATATGCAATTGTTGTTTTACGACGCTATTGTCCCAACTAATTACTTGTAAAGGGTGTCCAAAAAGTCTCGATACAATTTTTACCCGTCATATCTTTCACTAGGGGATCGAAGTACATATTTGGAAAGAGTAAATTCACGCAATTATTTGGATGCCAAACATGATACAGGATAAGACATACATGACCAATGAACAATAGAACTCAAATACGACATGTCAATTACTGGTAACCAAAAATATGTGTTTCTCGTTGAGAATTAGAGAAATCGATTTTTAGACTTCGCTCTTTGAAGAAAAATCACATCTTATTCTGTTATGATATGGTTGATGATGATATATTGAAATCTTTTTTTCATAGAATTTCGGATCTAACAATGGTTATTTATTCAAAAAAGTATTTTCAATCCTGGCCCTGATCACACTGATGATGAAGCACCAACTGAAGATCAGATGTGACAATTTATGTTTAGAATATGCCTTGACTTTGGAACACTTGTAATAGAAAACAACTGGTTGTTTCCTTGGGTTTACAATTACAATATGACGAACGACACTTTAATGTTGACGTACCGCCCATCCAGCGCGAATTATTAAGAGTTATGTCCTCCTTACAGTCCTGGTGCAGGAATCTTGTGCATGTTGTGAGAGAACAGAGAATTGAAGAATAGAATATTACACAACTTCAGAAGATTAACTGCCTTGATTTTAAAATCTAATAAAATCAAAGCATAAGTATACATTTCTTGGTGTTGTATATGATCTTAATAGTCTACTTTTATAATACTGTTTGATATTTACAATTGAATTGAATGGAGGACATTGGTCTAGAAGTTGAGCGGAGGTAGTGGATACTTGGGGTCCAGAGATGTGCTGAACTTACTGTATGGTTTTGTGCGTAATATGCCCAACTGTTTCCCCGTAGAATATTTATTATGTTAGTGGGTTGGTGTCAAAAACATTGTATGAGTTTTCTCTTTTCAACGATACCTTCAGTTTTGTTATCGCCTGCTGAATAGTTATGAACGTTTTGAATGACTTTCGGGACACCCTCATTTAAACGATATATTCTCGATTACTTTAATTGAGCGTTCAAGGATATCAGTATTTTGTGACTCATATTGCAATCATCTATTGCGAATTTACCTGTTTCTATTGAATATCTTTTTGTTTTAACTCAAGCATCAGCTCTATAATGAACCTGTCAACTTAAGTTACCATTTTTCAAAATGCATTAGGCATAACAAGTTGCCTTTAACTTCCGCTGCTATTGATTTTTTTAAGACATCAAATTTTATCAAATTTAAATAAAGACGATGCTTAATGGTAGAATACCTCTTTAAAGAATACATGTATGTAGATGTAGTCATAAATCACACTACAATATTATTACTGCCTTCATTTAATAGCGTTGCAGTTGATTTCAATTTATCTATAAATGAATTAACTATTGGAATGAAAGTGCGTTGTATATACTTTATTGAATCTGTCAAGTGGTAAAACTGAATTTAACTGCCTTTATTTTTATTATTATTTTTTTTTGTTATTATTACTTATAATTTCAATTTGATTTGGCTATTATCATGGCAATCGGAATCACCTTTATTCAATTTAGAAAATATTTAAATCAAATCATGTCGGTTGCAACGTTGGTATATCTAATATCAATCTTAAATTTACAACCATACCGTATTGCATTATACAACGTCATACGAATGGTACATACTAATGTGCACAAGTTGAGCTCTTATACCCGGTGGTCTAAATCAAAGATGGGTAGTCCGATTTTAAAACATGGTTTTCCTCATATTGAGACCCATCACATCACCTAAACATCATTCCAAATGTTGAGTTAAATAGCTTGAATGGCATGAGTTCTAGAAACAAAAATACATAGCTCAGCTCATTTCAAAGTGGCCCGGAGAATAATTCATGACTTCCATCTTTTCGTTCATACCGCCCAAATAAAAACATTTTGCATATTTCACTGGAGGTATGAGAAAAAGATACACCTACACCTGATACCAAAAGCTGTTTTGGTGGACATGAGGCTGACATCCACTACTAATGATTTCTATTAAAAGAACACAAACAAGATTTGTGCAAATACTTCACATTATAGGACGGCACATTGATGGCTGGCATCTAGCTTTTCATTTATAAAATAATATCAACAAAATTTTTTAACAATTCTGCTACCAATTTAGCGGACGTCTTGACATTAACATTTTTAGAGTACTATTATTTGTCGCCTGTGTCTCATGTAAATAGGTAACTTTCTTTAAATATGTAGTATAATAAGTGAGGTGAATGCAAATGGCCTAATCATGATGATCATTGCATCTGACTGTTACACCAAGTAAAGCTACTATGTAATATCAGACATGTTGCTGCTGGTTGAGCCATGAGCCATACCATTGGGATTTTGCAATTGACTACAATCAGACCTCCTGGTTTACATATTACAATACATCCATGACCAATAAATGCATCCCCTGGTTAAACAACAACAATTCTGTTACCATTTCGCGGTGGTGCTTTCAAAAGTAAACTGATTTACTGATTGTTAATTAATCTTTTTTTCTAATCGGTTAAACCTTAAGTATATAAGCAAGGTGAATGCAAATGACCTAGTCATCATGGTCATTGTATCTTACTGTTATCTTACATATCTTACCTTTAGTGTGGTGAGAAGAGCTATACAGGGCATTTTCTACAACCTGGCTTCCACCTGTTCCCCTTCCGAAAGTAAAATATTCTGTTATGTGTACACCAGCTCCAAGCAAAGCTTCTCTTAATGCAGTAGCTGTCAGTGCCCAAATATGTTCAGTTGAGAAAAATATTGCTACCCTACTGTGCCCAAATTTGTTCATGATTTGAACAAAGAATGGGGCACAGCGCGAGTTTGGTGCTTGTGCTCTTGCAAACGTTGGATACAATGTTTTATCAGACATTTTGCTACTTGTTGAGCCATACGATACCATTGGAATTTTCCATTTGGCTACAAGCAAGCCACCTGGTTCACATATCACGCTGCATCCAGGACCTACAAAGGCATCCACGGGTTCAAATCCAGTTCCATAATACATATCAGTGATGAGCGGTAATCCTATCTTGGCGTCACATTGTGTATCCGCCCAGCTGAATTTAAGACTGTGATTCCCGGAATGTAAGGTCGGAAACATTAATCCAGTGTTTGTGTTGATCTCGTAGATGGCCAAACTAACAGCTCCACCTCCGCCTCCTTTGCTACCAATTGGAAGAAAACCACCCCATGGAAAAAGACATCCCAGATGGAATATTTTCGAATGACAACTAAATACAAATGTTAGTATCAGTGTTGAAATTGTCCATGGAAAGACCGAATTCCTCATGCTGCGGCAGATGAAATAATAATGAGCGTTATTGCACGTTTAACGCTTGGGCAAACTGGAAAAAGTAGAGAAATTGATTGAAATAGAAGTGCTTGTTTATTATAAAACAAATATTATTCGCTTAGAGCAAGACTATGTTCTTCTTTCGTGGTATTACAGAATGGCAATAACTGTTTGTAAAATGCGGCTTATAAAGAGAAGGTCGATAATTTCATTTTAAGAATAAGTATATCCAGTCAAATTTGTCAGCTTACAACAAAAGTTTTGGAACGCTCTACACAGCACAGGAGGTATTATATATCACAGTGATGACTATGTTACAAATTAGGAGGTATCGGCTATTATAGTTATAATAACTTAGTCTCAAGCTAGCAACAGTTTGAGTCTCCCTGGGTTGAGCCCCAGATGAGGTTCGAACCAAAAACCTCCAGCTACCACGACTGAGAGGTGACGCGTCTTCAAAAGCCTACGTAACTGCAGCTTCACAAGAACTTGTGTTACCTACTGATAAAAGTGATATAGTCCAATGGTTGGTATTATTACGCTGTTGAAAAGTGTCAAAGATAGAAGAAGGCGTTAAATAATTACGCTTTTTAATATCAGCATGGCATTAATTGACAAAAATAGACGGAAATGATCGGATACGGCTGTATTTAATAATTAGAAAACAAACAGTCGTTGAAATTTAATTTAAAAAAATGTCACTTCAAAAACAAAATAGAATTAAAAATGCATAATAGAAAATGAAAGAATAGCTGCTACAGACCTTTGCAGTTGATTACATTATATATAATTATATGCTATACAGTATTAATAAAGTTGTGTATTTAAGTACGCGTGTAGGAGTAAAGGTGTTATTTTTCTAAGTAAAAAATAACTTTGAAAGATTTTATTTTAGATTTGATTTGATTATTCTATATTAAAACGGGATAAAGGGTGACCTTGCTGCAACATCATTCAAGAGTACCCTTGCACTCCTCCATAGTGATAACATTTGAGATTTTATGTTGCTCTTACACAAATATTCAAAGCGAAATCGATTCAAACTTGATATTCAGATTAGATTGCCATTTCCTTTAATATTTAGCCAAAATTGCATTACTGGAAATATAGGGTCCACGAAATGTAAAAATGTTAAAAGATATGTATAGCCCTATTTGTTTTACCTCTTGCGTTTAGTCACAATGGTTACAATGTGTAAGAAATGAGGATGTTTTGAAAGTTGCACTTGAGTCCATAGCAGTCAGGTTTTCTTTAACAAAGACATGAATAGGCCTGGCCTACTGTATTGTTTGAGAGTTGATTCCTATAGACTCAGATGCAACTTTTAACATTGTTTAAAACGGTCTCTTTTTTTTTACATAATGAACCATTGTGACTGAACGCAATAACGTGTGACGCTATAATTTGGTCAATATGTGTAAAACAAATACGGCTACATAACAGGTTTGAATTTCGTCAATTTTTTTCGTCAATTTATTTTTAAAAGTATTTAGGGGGAACTTATAAGTTGGGGACCCTATAGAATGGAAATTAGAATTATACGTATATAATTTTACATCGAATATTCTACATCCCCCTTTGCAGGTAGACCTGGGATGTCGTCATTTGACGTCACGCTGATGCGCACATCATTTGGCAGTAATGATGTTTGCTAAACAATCATACATATGTACACGTAATATATACATTGTGTCCATACGGGTCGTATGGGCACGGTACATGCCGTGCTGGGATGGATATTCTGTATTACAGCATACGTATGGGCAGGGTGTACCCCGTTGTCAAAATAGCGCCCTCTGTTGGTCACAATTCACGTTAGTACGTGTTTTCAACGTAGTGAATAAATATTTAAGGTAATTTGCGACCCCATAGAATATAAAGAGCAGAATATTGGTATGTTAAAAATCGAAATGAGGTGTGGGGCTGGCTGGGATGGCTATGGGGCGTTATCTCAAAGACAATATTGCTCAAAGACAATATTGTTCAAGGTTGCTCCGCAGGCTTATAAAGACACAATGTTGCTCAATAACAATAGCAAACAAACTGAAACTATAAATTACCCCCGATAGAGGGCAAGGCCTGAAAAATGAGGGAAATTATTGGGTAAAGAGTAAAAAACAAGTATGAAATGGGTGACTTTCGTTATCGACAACCCGTCACCCAGTAGAGACAGCTCGTCAACATTAAGGTTACTCTTGCTTTCTTGCCCTGCGGGGGCCCTTACGACCCGTATGGACACAATGTGTTACGTGTACATATCAAGGGCTTAGAGCCAGAAGTAGCTATATCCACAATTACATGTTACTCATTTCGGCAACAAATGGATGTTAATTCTGCCCTCCATAATAAATGCAAGTGACTTTGGGGTATATGCATGGTCACTTAAACAGTTAGCATGGTTAGTTACACGCAATTAACCATGTACAATGTACATTGTACATACCCCAAAGTCACTTACATGGTATATCATAGAGGAATTAACCGTCCATTTGTTGCCGAAATGAGTAAGATTGTGGACATAGCTACTTCTGGCTCTAAGCCCTCGATATATGTGACTTAGGTGGGGCGAAAAACACTTTTGTTCTCGGATCGACTTGGAACTCTCGGAGAATTTTACTAGGGTACATACTACTATTGTGCTAAAATATCAGTAAGATCGGAGCATGTTTCGCCCAGACAGTAGATTTTCATAAAATCCCTACTTCTTTGCTATTTCTTACTGTATAACTCTATATAGAGAAATCAGTAGAAACAACCTGGGAAAAGTAGGCATTGAGATGACATCATAGCCAATATTAAACAATTTGGGTAGTTTGTTTAGACCCTTCAGAACATCACCAAATAGCAAGCAGTCTCCAATTGGTTACCATAATTTTTTGCTAATGACATGTATTTAGTTAAATATTGATGATATTTGAGTTGCTAAATTAAGGGTAGGGGTAGTATTATGGAGCATTTCCCCAGTTCTACTGAGTCAAATTTCACAATCTTGGTCGTGTTGGGTAGATATGAACTGCAAAAGTACAAACAATACATGAGATATGATTTTAGAGCAGCTCTGACTTGACCAGGGGTTAAAGGGTCATGTGACGCCTAATTTGTAGTAATTTTCAAGGCTGTGTGACCTTTTGACCTCTGGTGAAAACATGGATAGCCGAAAATCATATATCATTTATTTTCGGCAATGCTGCAGTTCATATCTATGCAACAATACCACATTTGGGAAATTTGACTGAGTATAACTGGACAAAATGCTCATTAATACTTAACTTACATACGTGTCTCTAGCAAATATAATGGTAACCAAATGGAGACTGCTTGCTATTTGGTGATGTTCTAGAGGGTCCAAAAACTAACCGGAGTATTTAATATTGGTTAGATGGCATCTGAATGCCTACTTTTCCCAGATTGTTTCTACTGATTTCTCTAATAGAGTTATACAGTAAGAAATAGCAAAAAAGTAGGGATTTTGTGAAAATCTACTGCCTGGGTGAAACATGCTTCCATCTTACTGATATTTCAGCACAATACTAGTATGTACCCCAGTAAAATTCTCCGAGAGTTCCAAGTCGATCCGAGAAAAAAAGCGTTTTTCGCCCCACCCTAAACTGTGTGTATTTGGTCAGCGTGACGTCAGATGACGACATTTCAGATCTTAACCAGCAAAGGCGTATGGGATTTACCGAAAAGGTCAATTGAATTCCATTTTTGCAGTGAAATAGCATTTTATAACACTGGTCATCTACACTCATTCTTGTCACACTTGTGTCAAGCTTCGTGACTTCCCACTCCACTTACATTACAGCTGCCTCAGCGATGTTTGTCTTTTTGGCGAAAAATCAATGTTTAACCTCAACATCGTGGAAGCACATTGTGTTTTATTGAGATGCAAAGATGAGGGTCTAAACCCTCACAGTCTAAATTACGTACATCAATCATCACCAGCATCATCCGTGATAGAGATATCAACAGAGCATAACAAAAATAATTTAAAGAAGAAATCGGGTTATCCGGAACAAAATTGACAATTTAAACAGGACCAGAGAATATAGTGTGTATAAAGGATCTAGAAATGTTGTTGCCAAGCGACGTAAGCAACCATGTGTGATTTCTTTCGTAACAAATCTCGCAAGAAAGCATTCGACGAAAAAATTGATTGAAAACTTGCAGAAGTTTATAACTTCAATAAGTTCGTAGAACAAGGTACTTGAATGAGTACTAGCCAAATTCTTTCTGTCTCACTCTTTAACATGGTCCACTAAATACCTTAATGCACCCGTCTCAATTTTTCTTGAAACCTTCTATGTCAACACAATGGAGGTCTTCCGATTGCTCCACGGGCCACTCTTTAGTGGGACACCCATCTAGAAGACATTCTGAAATGCCAAAATGTTAATGCATTTATTTTGAAAACAGTTGAGTTGATATATTGTGTGGCTATCTCGTCTTTCTTTTTTTTCTTTATTCATTGTTAATGCCAATTTACCAGCACGTATACCATTAGTGGTGTCGTCAGCTAGCCTTTTGGACCTTGAATGATCTTCAAGGACGCTCATTCCATCCTTGAACTGGAAGGACCATTTCTTTGCTGTTGAATATCAAGGACTTCATCACTATTTACAGTAACTGTACATTGTTAAATTAAATTTGAGTTTTCACCTCCATCGGGAGCAACATCCATGATGACCCTGTATTCACTTCTGGTAGTACCTGTGAGGTGGTTTACTCTGCAGGGTGTCCTATCCATATACAGTAATGCAAAAATCGAATATTTTCGCAGTTGTGTTTTGATGGAACAAGCTTTTGAAATGAGATCAAATCCATTATCGTGCGTCAAAGTAGCATACCTTGTTCCACGGACTTTTTGACCGCCCCTCGTAGGTTATTTAATGAACAAACATCTAAGCAGAAGCCAAGGGGGATGGATTTCGTACCTCATTTAAGGATCTCTCTCTCTCTCTCTCTCTCTAGGTGCCATATCCTAAGACGTTGGCGATCATGTCATGCCACAATTCTCTGTTATAAGCCATCTCCAGAAGCTCTGTCGCTTTATATTCAGCTCCCCTTTCTTTTAGCCAGTCTTTCAGATTTGATAACCACATCACTCTCTTCCTGCCTCTGCTCCTTGTTCCTTCTATTCTTCCTGTCAATACTAGGTTCTCGAAACCATTCTTTCTGAGGATATGACCAAGGAATTTGAGCTGCTTAACTCTGATTTCACGTAACAGCTTCCTGTTCACATTTGCTCTACTTAGGACATCGTCATTAGACACTTTATCAGTCCACGGGATCTTCATCATTCTTCTAAGGAACCACATCTCGCAGCTCTCCAATCTTCTTTTAATGTCTGTTGTTATTGACCATGCTTCACTTCCATACATTAATACAGGGATGACATAGCAGTTGAGTACCCGAATTCTGGTCTCTATACTGAGGGCACTGTTTTTTAGGATCTTGTCTAATTTTGAGAACGCAGACTTAGCCAGTGCAATCCTTCTCTTAACCTCCTTAATACATCTGGCATCTTCTGTGATTAGACTGCCAAGGTAGTTGAAGGAGGAAACTTGCTTAATTCTTTGATCTTTCACCTTCAATATGCATGTTGGGCTTTCAGTCTTTGATACCACCATACATTCTGTCTTCTTGCAATTTAACGATAAACCTTTCCTCTCACTTTCCTGAACCACCGCATCAAGAAGCCTTTGCAGATCCTCCTCAGACTCAGCTAATAGGACAGTGTCATCTGCATATCTTATGTTCGTGATGTTATGTCCACCTATACCGAGACCATTTCCTTTTCTAGCTCCCTTAGGATCAGCTCACTGTAATAATTAAAGAGATCTGGTGACATCACACATCCCTGTCTGACTCCTCTCTTAATGCTTGTATATTCACTACAATCTCCATCCACCCTTATGCACGCTGTTTGGTTCCAATAAAGGTTCTGCAACAGTCGTAGATCCTTTCCATGCCGGTCTAGCTTACCAAGATCTTCAAAAAGCTGATCATGTCTCACCTTGTCAAAGGCTTTTGAGTAGTCAATGAAACACATGAAAACATCTTTCTGCATCTCTACCGCTCTCTCTGTTATCATTCTCAAGACATAAATCGCATTCCTGGTACCAGCATCTTCTACAAAGCCGAACTGCTCTTTACCAATCTCAGGTTTTATTCTACTTCTTGCACGGAGTAACAGGATTCTTAGAATTATCTTTGTAACATGGCTCATAAGGCTAATTGTACGGTGTTGTTCACAATCCACAGCGCCAGGTTTCTTGGGAAGAGCAATAAAGATTGATTTGCTCAGGTCTTCCGGAAATATCCCATCATCATACATTCTGTTGATGACTCCTGCCAGTTTCTCAATTCCATAATCCTCTAATGCTTCAATCATTTCAACAACAATTCCATCTGGCCCAGCAGCCTTATTTCTGCTCATCATTTTTATAGCTGATCGAACCTCTGACTGCAATATCTTTGGACCCTCAATATAATCTGGAAAACTTGGCAAACCGTTTAAGGATACTGCGTATAAAAAACGTATATGTATACAGTTGTTCTCTAAAACCAAGTTTTCTCAGCAATTAAATATCCCAGTGAGTGAAATGTTGTTGCGTTGGACATAGCTTTACATTATTTTTGTATGGTTATGCAAACTTCGAATCCGTTTGAAAATACTTCGTTTACATCATTTTTACGCACCATGTTCACGATATCAAAAACGTGTTCATGTAATTTTGTTTGTTTTTTCAAATGTGTGCCCTCTAACTCGCAGAGTGATTGCTTATTCCTTTTTTGTATTGTACAAATCAAAGAAATAATGTCGCCATTTATCAGAACTAAATGCAGTACTACCGATTAAATTTCCGTCTGTTTTGGGGGAACATTTTGGAGAATCTTGCGTGACAAAAAAAAGTTTTGTTATATTATCGATTATCTTGATTGTTGAATGTTAATTTAGATATTTAACTACCTACTTTATTTTTCAATTTTCTGCCACTCGCTATACCATTTCATTGTATTCTAAATCGAAGCTACTATTGCAAAAAACGAGATTTTTGGCATCGGTTCGTCCGTAATTCCAGAGCCAATAAGCTTGTTTATTCTAAGAGCCATTATGCGGATAAATATATAGTCGCTTTGAGATCAAGAAGTTGCGTAAGTTGATGCGTAGCCGAATGGGTAGGGCGCTGGACTATGAATCTCCTTAAATGAATTCTGCTTTTAGGGTTCGAATCCCCGTGTGCTTGAATTTATTTATTTTGTTCTTTTTCTCATTTTTTCATACTTTCTCCCCCCTCCATTTTTTTTTTTCTTCCCTTTTCTTTTTTAGTTTTTTTTTTTATGAAAATTAGTACATGCAATGTTGATATGATTCAAAACATGATGAAGGTAATTTCAAGGTCATCAGAGATCTTTTTTTATTAGATACATTATTGTTATTAAACTTCATACATTTTTCACTAAAAGACAAATTTGTCCAAAGTAACTTCAAGGTCATCAGGGGTCATTTCAAGTTCAAGACTGGACATTGTGGTCATACAAGGTCGCAGCATATAGTTCTTTCTTTCTTTCTTTTCTGTCTTTTTATTTGATTTATTCGCTGACTGAGGTAATTGAATGTTTATTCACTTTATATAAATTAGATGAATATGAATATTTTTCAGAAATTCTATTTAAAAATATTGATTGTTATTTTTGTTATTGTTGTATATTAATGTGTGATCAGGGTAATAGCAGCTTTATTTCACCAAAGATATCAAGGATAATTTAAAATCAACGCATTTTCCAGACGGTGGCGTAGCGTCATGGGAGACAGGGGAAGTGCCCCAATAGATTTTAAAATTTAAAAAATCGCACAGGAAAATTACCGAATAACGGCAAGTCAAATCTCGCCAAAGAACAATAAAAATTCCTTTAAAAAAAGAAAAGAATGGGCGCCCCATGGGAGCTTTGGCGTGATGTGCTGAAATGTAGCCGTTTGGATAAAAATGGCTACTTTAAAACAATTATAACAGTCGCAACAAAACAATATAATTTTGTCACCCAAATGCTAACATATTGCAAATTTGGCAATCCCGGCTACTTGGATGGCCAAACTCCTGAGGTTGCTACCCCTACAGGTTTTGAGGGCATTTGCATAGATTTGTGCCGATGTGATGTACAGTATACGTTGTTATGTAGTTTTGTTTACATTTTCTCCAAAAACGATGTAGTTTTGTTGCCCAATTGCGCTACCAAATTGCGTGTTTAGCAATCCCACCTGAGATTTTTTCGGTGATATTAACGCTCATAATTGAGCCTCGCACTAGTAAGCAGAGTAGAGAGATTGCGATTTTCCATACGTCGACCGTACGTTTATACGCACGTTAAAACGCACGTCTTCATCATTATCACCACCACCACCACCACCATCATCATCATCATCATCATCATCATCATCATCATCATCATTAACCTATTATCATCATGGATCATCATCGTAAAATGTAATTGTAGACCTATTCTTTTAACTAAATTTGTTGTACTTTCAATAGAGTCTGACCCTTGCGAGAAACCAGTCAACACATCCCCGTAGACCCTACCCACATGTACGTTGGAAAATGTATTGACGTTGCTAACGCTACGTGTGTACATTATCAAAAGGTTGTTACATAGGAATAACCAACCCAGTCTCTTCACAACAGTGCTAATATTAAGCACTGTACACCAGTCTTTAAGTGCTAATATTGAGCACATAAGTGCATATTAGATACTTTAGTACAGTGATAGCGCCCTCTGTTTGTCAAAATTCACTTTAGTACATATTTGAGGTAATATGCGATATCATATAATATAAAAAACAGAATATTGGTATGTTAAAAATCAAAATTAACTATGGCTGGGTGTGGCTACGGGTGCAGCTCAAAGACAAATATAGCCCCCGATAGAGATAAATTATGGGGCAAAATCCGATTTTACAAAATTGATAATGGAAGAATGCCATCATATCTGATATATGATCAAGCTTGCATAGGCTCTACTTCTGAAATAAGGGAAAATATCTTAACACTAATAAAACCTCATTCAAAGTACACAATTTATACGTGAAATACTTCGGCCTTCGCCACTCTGTGTGACGAGCTAGGGTCCTTAAAACAAAGTTGACCTGCCTGCCTGGTTACTGATATAACGGTGGTTAAGAAGGCCAAAGGTATAATAGTTAGACAGAGTCGCTGTATTTAAAAGGCTTTAAGTTGTTTAAGGTTGGTCTGAACCCTGGAATTATGGAAACTTTCGGGCCTCATAACTTCTAAATTGTTGGTCTAAAGTATATAAAAGTATACATATTTAGAATGGCAAAGACTTGATAAGTTCATCTGTGAGGTTAAATTTGGGCCAAAATGCCATTTTTGGTTAAAATCTAAAATAACAGTTTTTGGCCCACTTCTTTTCGTGCAATTCTTGGGCCAAAATTTTTTTTATATTAATTTTTAAAAACTAGATCAAAATATCTAGGACCCGTTTTTTCATTTTTTTGAATTTTAACCAATTTCACCAAAAATATTTGAAGATTGGGCCAAAATCGGGCTTTTTTATGATTTTTTTGTTTTTTTAGCATTTTTTTATTATTTTTGGTGCAAATTTCTCAAAGTTGGTCGAAATTCAAAAAAATGAAAAAACGGGTCCTAGATATTTTGATCTAGTGTTTAAAAATTAATAAAAAATTTGGCCCAAGAAATTTTTTGTTAGGATGCACGAAAAGAAGTGGGCCAAAAACTGTTATTTTTAGATTTTGGGCCAAAATGGCATTTTGGCCCAAATTTGACCTCACAGATGAACTTATCAAGTCTTTGCCATTCTAAATATGTATACTTTTATATACTTTAGACCAACAATTTAGAAGTTATGAGGCCCGAAAGTTTCCATAATTCCAGGGTTCAGACCAACCTTAAGCAATACAAAACTCATGGTGTATTGGGTGTTTTTATTAATCAATTAATTTTTATTTCAAACAAAGATAACAGGCCTATACGCACAGGATTTAATTTTTATACGGTTCTGCATTACACAGTGTTTATAACGAATGTCAAATACGACCCTCCAAACGTTATACTATTACAATCATGGGTTCATGAATTAGGAGCAATTCTAGAAACGTCAAAAATTACAAAACAAAATGGCGATTTGCGTGTATCTACCATATGGTATGCCTAAAAGACGTTTTCATTAATTTCGTATTTCAAGCGTTAATCCCTACTGTATATAGAACTACATGTATGTACTTTACTTGCATCCAGAGCATATTAGTAAATAGTAATAAAATCAAAACCAACTTCGTTGTGTTATTTATTCTAACTGTTAAACAAAACAGATTCCTAATTCGTACATTGAAACAAAACAGATGCAAAGTAAGTCTAATAAAAGCAAAAATTTAAGCAATTTGCAACTTCAAGACAAATAAGGGGCACCCTCCGTAGAGGGCGCCCACAAAGCTTTAAAAGAGCTAAACATCCCTGCGAAAGTCGTACAACTGTGGTAGTAGACACGAGGAGTAAAATAACATCAAGGTCATGCTTGAATATTAGAAAAGGCTGTGAAAAGAATCAACTAATTGTTATAAATTGTTAACATACTATCCCGTCTTAAAGGCTAATACGGTACATTATAATCAAATTTGAGGTGTCTGAAAATTCTAGGGGCATTGTGGTGGTTTGAATAGATTTTTATGTATCTCATAATTTGAGGTGACGTACCACCAACAAAAAACCTGTTGTTGAACGACACTTCAAGTTCACTTCAGGTGTGGTCTCCCCATATGTCCCAATCACTTCTGTCCTTCCTTGTTGCTGAGAACCTATTCAGTGATTCGTAATAATCAACATTCAGATATTGGCACCTTTGTTATAACATGTCAGCCTAAAACTGTGTTAAAGACAAAATAAGACATTTTACATGAATCTGTAACTACTTCGCCACATCTCTTTAAATGGGGCTTCGACTTTGTCAGTAATATTGTTCGTTTCCTCGTTTTTTGTCAATTTTTTAATTAAAGAAATACCTAATGGCAATTTTAATTACTCATCTTTCACTTTTTACACAATTTTTTTTCACTTTCCCTGGGATCACTGAATGGGCCTTCAATTATAAGCATTTGAATGTGATATTTCTAAAAACAAATTAATGCTGATTTTATTTATTTTATTTAAAAAGTTGTTCCTGAATTATTAAGCATCTTTACTTAACTTTACCATATAATTGTTTGTTTTTTATTTTTCTAGCATATCTGGGCATTAGGAGTTGAAATATGAGCTTCCCATATGAACACTTTATTGAGACACGATATATCGTATTCGACGTACACTCCACACAGCACAGCGATACTATGGGTACGTACCGGGGGTAATTGTATGTGTCATTGACGAAACACTGTCGTCGTGTAGACACACTTGGAGTGTCGCACTTGGGCTTTTGCGGCTCGAGGGTCCGACGCGTCTCGTCCCTCGTCTGAACACGACTTTAGATAATTTACAATAACAGGTGTATGTATGTGTACGTCGTCAATCCAGTGTGTCATACTACCATGGTTACGCCACGTATAACATTTGAACTGGATGGGTGCCACATTATCAACGAAGCATGTCGATGATTAACCTTTTACAATGGAATTAAAATGAAAAAGTAGTAGTAGTAGTGCAAAGTTGTTCTTTTCAATTGGCGTGCAACCACAGAACGTGTACAGTTTATGCTTATCTATCTTTATCATTCTTCGTATTTTTTTATTGTAGCGTTTTTACTTAAAGGGGTACTTCGTGACTAACATCCTCTTTTTAGGGTAAGGTTCAATAGATATTAATGAAAAAAGCTTATTTCCAAACTTTTTTTCGTTTTTTCGAACATTATATTAGCGAGTTACACTTAATTAACGTGTATTACTGAGCCCAATATGTTGTAATATCGTGCTGTAGACAGTCCGAAAAAACGAATTGGACGAACTCTTCGTCAAACGATTGAATCTGCAAGACACACAATCGTGATGTAGTCTCGTGGATCCGGTATAAATATCTATTTGGAGTATTAAAAAGTTGGGGATGGTGAGGCTGAGGATCATGAAATGCTCCTTCAATAGTTAATTATAGGGTCCACAACTTATAAGTTCCCACCTAAATACTTTTAAAATAAATCGACAAATATTTGATGAAATGCAAACGTGTAAAACAGTTTGGGTAGCCTTATTTGTTTTACACATATGGACAAAATTATAAACATCATTGCGTTCGGTCATAATAGTTCATGATATAAAAAAGAGACCGTTTTAATCAGTGTTAAAAGTTGCATCTGAGTCCATAGGAGTCAGCCCTCAAACAATACAGAGTGTATCAAAATGATTGGTACCGGGATATGCGACATTTTCAAAAATATATCAAAATTATAAAATTGCTAGTTAATATATTTTTTATACTATAAATAGAAAGGGAAATATGTTAACTTATTGATGAAATAATCTGAAGATAATAGTTTGTTGCATCTGGGAGCTATTGTCATTTAAGCAAAGATCGACGTAAGCATGGTTTTACTTACACAGCACAAGATGAATAGGTTCATTGCTTGAACTATTTATTGCAAACATGCTCTCAATCATTATCTCACTCTACATAACATAAAATTGCTTTAGAACGATAGTTCCTTAAGTCTCACGACTCTGACAGTGTGAGGTGAAGCCCCATGATCTTAAATCAACTTAAGAACTGGGATGGATCCATTCTGCATCTTAGCAATCTAAATGCATCTTATACAACAATTTTAATTACCGCCCTAGAAAGTGTTAATACACAAACTTCTTTCACCCACCCCATCCACCTAAATTACTCTCAACCAATAAATATTGATTAAAACATTTATATAACATATGAATGAAGAAATAGGCAAGGAAAAAATAATTCCAAGATTTTCAACATATCATAAGACTATACATACTTTTTTACATTTCGTAAAATATTTTGGGAATTATTTTAAGAAGTATAAATGACCCTATATATTGTATTACTTGATTGATTGATTGATCGATTGATTGCGTGTATGTTTGATTGATTGTTTGATATATTTATTTGATGATTGGTTGATTGTTTAATAATGTTAATTAATTAATTAATTATAGTAAGAAATTACTCTGAAACCATCACTAGATACAGTGCTCAACTTTAAAATATAGGAACGAAATATATTATTATACTAGTGAAATTAGCACATAGCAATACAAATCTGAAACGAAACAGATTTGTATTGCTGTGCTAATTTTACTTGTACAATATAATTAATTAATTAATTAATTAATTAATTAATTAATTAATTAATTAATTAATTAATTAATTAATTAATTAATTAAATAATTAAATAATTAAATAATTAAATAATTAAATAATTAAATTTATTTATTTATTTATTTATTTATTTAATATTAATTAATTGATTTAATTAATTAATATTAATTAATAATTAATCAATATTAATTGTTTATTAATTAATTACACAAATTTAGGTGCCTATTTAACCTTATGTTAACACCATTAATTTAATGGTAATGGAAAATATTGTTCTCAGAAAAGGGACAAGTTTTAAAAGGGTGACACGACACGGTGTAGTAAATTTGGCGCTTAAAACACATTTGAAAATGTTTTGTATACAAAAGGAGCCTTAAGAAACAGCGATACCTACACGAACAACATGGCGTGAAAAACAATATTCAAACCTGGTTAATTGATATATGAAAACTATGGTATAGTATATAAGTCGTACGCGTATTGAATGACAAAATAAAATGGACAAAATAAATAAATAATTTTTGGGAAAAGGAGAAAAAGTTTTAAGAGGTTTATTTTTAACCCTTGCATGTTTTCATTTATTCAAATATTCGAATAAAGTTTTGTGGACAAACGGGTGATTAGAGAAATAGCGCTGCTTATAAGAACGACATGATATAATTGAATAACATACAAACTCTGGAATTTATTACTGTTACTAATGATGGCTATCTTTAGAAAGCCACTGGCTTGATAAATCAAATCTAACTAGAGTCAGTCTGGAGAATATTAAATTTTAACAAATTATTGGTGGCGCCAAATTAGCGATTCTACCAGTCAGCCATATCTGGAGTATTATTTAAGAGGGCGTGCCCCACGTCCTTTGCAAATTGCACGTAAGATAATATGTGATGCGATCAAGCAAAATCAGTCGGAACTCGGCAATAATAAATTTTCAGTTTCTTACAGGATAGTAAAACACATTTACAAAGCTGGATTTTGCAGAAAACCCCATTGAAATTGAACAACCAGTTCCAAAAATATGAGCAATTAAAGCGTTTCCAAAACAAGAGGAAACAAAGGGAAATATTTCCTTTATTCGGCTATATCTCAAAATCAATATTTCCGAGTTCCGACTGATTTTGCTTGATCGCATCACATATGTTATATTGTGATACATTCGATTTTGATGGTCTATATATTTTTCACAGGGAAATAAGCCAAGGATTATTTGAACATCTACACCACGCTTTCAAATATAGATTGACTTGTTCGATTTTTCGTGAATATTGCACTGCGAAATTTAAGCACTTCGTTTGTATACTTTCGTCAAGGTAACTGCAAACCAACAGATTCTGCGTCACACGGTTATGTAACAAACTGAAATGAAAACCGAAACTGCTTTCAAACAAAGGGTACAGATAAAGATATCGGTAATAACGTCAGTCAAGAGCTTAAGCAGAATAATAGGAAACCACATGAGCAAAACCAAAACCAATAGAGGTTATCCGTGTTCTATAAGTTGCATATCCTATCAGCGACTGCTATACCTTGTTTAGGACTTTCAAAAGAAGTACCTGCATGTGCAGCCATGACTGCTTCAAAATAGCCCGCAAAGTCATGCAGGTAACTCCGAGGTCGTGCATTGAATTGGTTTGAATGATGAATACTACCGGAATCAGCGCCTTTTGTTAGAAGTCACGCATGAGTAAAGTGGATAACCTCTATCCTGAAACTCATAACTTGAAATGACCGACTTAGGAAACTTCGTGGCTTCCCGTGCATATTTAGTTTAACGATATTACTGCGATATATTTGTATGATTGTTTTTGTTTTGGAATATAACAAGTACCAAACTCTAATTCATACTCGAAGCATCATGTTAATTTAAAGGAGGTTATAAATAATTCTGCTCTACCACGACAAAAGGAAGTAATGGACAATTTTTATGTTATTGAGATATGGAACAATAACATAATTTGGAGCAATTTATTCAATATTTAAATAAATACCCAGATAATTTGATGTTTAGGTACTAGTAAGATAGTAACAATTGACTTTGAACAATTGTGACTAATTTGCTTAAAATCATCAAAATTGGGCAAATTATCTGTCCATTACTTCTTATTGTGGTGATTTTTCGTGGAGTGTCCTATACTTTGTGTGTCAAATATTCGTTATAAGATTTTCCAACTTTTCTGAGACGTAACTCAGCCATATTTTTAGTAGCAGGAAGATACTTGTATTTATACATGGATTAACTCATAAAAAGCATTTTGAAAAAAAAATTCCATTAGGCCTACTTCCTTTTGTCATGGTATGGCGGAATTGTTATCCCCATTAAAAACTTTAACGGTCAGTAAGGTGAACTTATTCAACTTAATTCTATAAATCGGAGTATTGAAACATTGCCAATTTGATAGTTTAATTGAAAGTTGAAACATCTATCATGAAAGTTGAAACATCTATCATGAATGCCCATAATCGGACACGCCTCATTTTACGTTAGTTTATTAATTCAGGTAATAGGACACCCGACAGCATACAGACTTACAATAACCCGAGTAAAACCCGCTTGACGACAGCAATTAAACGGGTTGTTGCTTTATGCGACCCGTTATATTACAGAACATTTCATCAATAGCAATTTGTTTACTGTCCGGTTACCATGGTAATATGTCGTTATATATTAAGCAATGCTTATCCAGAAAGCAAAGTCTCGGAGATCGAATGAATGTGTTCAACGCAATTATAACACTGAAGTATCCAAAGCAGTGGCCAAATTATGTCCCATTTTTCTACTATTTTTCTATAATTATTATCAAACGTAATTTAATTACAGAATAAATATGGTAAATATTAGACATTACAAAATAAAGATATATTACCAATACAATATAGTTCGTATGAATTAAGTGGTAATAACTATAAAATCACACTTTTTTTTAAATACCCGTTTACTATGTGTCCCATTATTTAAAGGGTTTTACCGCTATATAATATAATATAATATAATATAATATAATATAATATAATATAATATAATATAATATAATATAATATAATAATAATATATAATAATATATTAATTATATAATTAATATTAAAATAATACAAATTGTATGGCAAATTTTTAGTTTGTATTATATCGCGAATTTCAAAAAATCAAAATTATTTGATATCAGCAGGAGCTAGCAGGACATCCTTGATTTCATAATTTAATTTGGTGTATCTGATGTGCTCTCAGGTCCCACAAAAATACTGTGCAAACGTTGCTATCCGATTCCTGAAGCCATTTTCCCTCTAAACTCAACCTGAAGGTAGCAAAATGTATTTCACACCACATTTGTTGCAATTTACTGTAGAGGAGGTGTAGCGATCCCCCTATAGCAACATTACATGGAGGAGTCTGGCCCAATCGCCAATGAAAGAGAGATGGGCACTCCGATCACTGTTTATACAGGATCGTCTCCTTTACCTTTACCTTTTACTCAGATGTAAGCTTAATCATCATTACTGAAGGTAGGCCTATATTTATTGATTCATTGCACATTTCAACTTTGAATATTTCACAACAGCAAATTAATCCAGTAAAAATGTGTCACTCGTCTGAAACATTATTTTTGACAAGGCAAGTCAGGAAACTATCGACAGTAATTTTAAATAGTTAAAAATCTAATCTGACATAATATTTTGGAGATGTGGTACAACGTATATTAATAATCTTCATCAGCTAACTCATTAGTTCAGTAATAGAGCAATGGACCGGTAAACCAAAGGTCCTAGGTTCACTATGTGACTGTGAGCGTGGATCTTATTCTGTGGGGTGTTGATATCTATGCGATGAAACAGCACAATCACAATTTGAATAACCTCTCGGTACCGTAACGTGTCAATAAAGAATGTTCCCTATATCTGTGTCTGCGATCATTTCTATTCAATTTGTTCAATCGATGAAACTTGTGGTTAGTGTCGTAATTGTTGCAGTATGTGTTAAGAAATAAAGGTAATTTACGTATATTGCTCCACAGTTCATGTTTCAGTCGATGATGACGATAATCGGTCATTTAAGGTCAATTTAACATTGTAAAAGGTAAAAACACATGGTTATATCAACCTTGCTTCTAGAAATTCACATTCATATTCAAAATATACTTTCACTCCAGAAGACGTATTGAATCGAAAGGGTAATACAACATTTAAATCACTTTTCAGACTCCCTTTCTTTAAGCACAGAAGGATATACGTAATCGGTTAGAAACTTTTTACTTTTCCTAAATAGAATGTGTGAAATGCTGTGAAAAAAGATATTAAGGCTACGAATAATCGCTCGTTTAAAATTTTATTAATTTACTGAGCTATGCGACAAAGATTCAATTGTCATAATGGAGTAAACAGAATGAAATATGTTCATTGTGTTATCAAATAAAGATAGTATCACATGGTATAAATATGGGATGCTGGGTATTTTATCCTCTGGATCCTGGAGTACAGCACTCAATTTGAACGATGTTGTTTACTCCGTAGAGAGTGTGGGAGGATATTCTCGCATGTAGTGTCTATTCTTTGGTATACCTCAAGTGACGCCAATGCTCTTTTGCGGTTGCGCTGCAAGCGTGTCAACAAATCGCCCTTGTACGCGTGCGAGTGAATAATTTTACGTACGCAATTTAATACTGCGACTAGAAATATACGCAACTATGTCACTGCCGAACTTTATATGCATGTTCTACTTATTATATCGGCGGATTATTTAGACATCAGGAATATGAGATATAAAATGGCTCACCTCTTGTTTCATCCTTCGTTCTTTTCAGGGATTCATAAATGTCCCTTCCCATGTGAAAACCAGCTTCAAACGAATAATCATGAACGGTTATGTTATGTTGGTGAAACACCTCATTTAATGCAATAGCCGTGAGTGTCCAGATATGTTCAGATGAATGATAAATTATCGTGCGATTGTACTTTAAATCGTCCAAAATATCAACATAAAATGGTGCCGAATTTGAATTAGGTGCCGTTGTGCGGGCAAATGTTGGATACACGACTTTATCAGATAATATGGTACTAGAGCAACCCCAAGACACCATAGGTATATTCCAATGCGCAACAAGATGACCAGCAGGCTCACATATTACGCTACATCCAGGCCCTATAAAAGCATCGACTGTTTCGTTTCGACCTAAAGCCATTTCGGCCACCAATGGTAGTCCAACGCTTTCATCACATTTATCGTCCTCCCAAAAGAACTTCAACATGTGTCCATTTTCGTGAAAGGTGGGAAAGGTATCATTATCTGCATTAACGTTCTCGATAGCAAGAGTAACTGCGCCACCACTTCGCTTCCCAACTAGATAGAAACCAGTCCATGGAAACACAACTCCTAAATTGAAAACTTTAGCCCTGACACCGACTTCGTTGAAACAAAAAAGAAAAGTAACCACGATAATTCCGGATGAAAATGTAGCGTGCATCATGACATACCAATTTTCTCTCGTGTTATCCTTGTAATGAATTCCTCTCAAATGATATCCGATCGATTCGATGTGTCATCTGCATGACAGTTCGTGTATGCGCAATCAAAACTGAGCAAATATAGAAGTTTGTTTTACGAAAAGCACATTTTGCTATTCTGATCCACATAGTAATCAAGGTATAAGTAAAGTAGAGTGAATAAGTAGATAAGAGTAATTGCTATATGCACAATATAAAGTGAATTACTCCGATTCTTTACCACAGCAAAGTTCCGCCAGACTAATACAATACAGTCGTAAATCAAAGTAGCAAGTAGGTGACTACGTTCTAATTTTTTTGGCTCACAACAAAGAAACTGGCCCGGTCCTTTCCTAGTCGTTACAGTAATCACGCGTTCTATAAATAAAAGGTCATTGTTTTGTTCATCTCTTCCTCAGTCTCGCTACCTCTCCTGAATATGCCAATGTACCTCGATTTCATTTTACCTCCTGGGCAAAGTCTAATCGATTCTACCACGCACGGCGTATATAGCAAATGGATGTGGACTATTACATTTTAATTCTGTGAGCTACATTCAATTACTTAAAATGCAACCGTCAGGGCCGGTGCTGTAAGGATCAAATTTAATAACGCAAATTTTTGCCCACGAAACACGCAACGGTGTCCTTGTGTTTCAGCATTTCAGCATAAAAAGGGAGGAAATATTGAATAATGAATACAACACGGAATTGGAATAGGTGATTGATAATGGAATTTATTGGAAGAGACATGGAAAATAATAATGGTGAAAAAGTACATAATGACACCTCGCTCATCTATACGAATATGAAATCAATGCGCACTGATAGCTTCGCTTCATTGCATGAGAAGACACAGCTAACCTCCAACAAAGACCTATCACACGTATCTCACCATGCGCTCGAGGTAGTGCCAGATACGTTTACGTGATTTTGTCCTTGTACACGAGGTTGAAAACGTGACGGTTGCGCATTCACAGTAAATTACGAGACTAATGCCAGGAACATTAAACTCACTATAATTGTTGTGTCTTTATAGTCTTTTAAATTAGATTTGTTTTTGTGTGTACGGAGTTTCAATAAACTCCCATTATACTGTAGTTTGAAACGTTTTCACAAAACGGCGCTATTGGTTTCTTTCGTAGTGAAATCTTACTATTCCCGATTATTTGGGTGTCGGCCTACACGATAGTATACTATTGATTAAGTGAAATTTGATTCCAATAAATAGGGCAACTGTGTTTTCCAATATCCAAAATTATTAAAGTTGATCCTTTAACATTTGTAACAATATTCATCGATTTTCGAAAGGCCTTTGACTCCATCGACAAGGACATGATATTTTGCTATTTTGAGACATCATGGCATTCCGGAGATAGTGAAGGCAATCAGATTGCTATACAACAACTAAAGTTCAGTGTTTGTAGACTGCATCCTGACTGAGGAATTACATTGTACTACAGGAGTACTTCACGGAGATATTTCTCTTTGTTATTTCTTATTTTCTCATATTTCCCGTTTCTCTTTGTTTGTATCATTGGCTTCCTGATGAACAAAGCTGAAAGAGGACATGGCCTTGTCACTCACCCAAGAAGTCTGCCAAACTGTTTAATGATCTCAACTTTGCAGATAAAATTGCCCTGTTAAGGATGAAGCTCAACCACATATTAAATTTCATATTGAAGCAGCTAAGGAAGTCAGCCTACTCAACATTTCAACATTGGAAAACAGTAGTTATTACACCTGCCTACTGCAAAGATGGTCTGATTTTGGATGGTGAAGAAATTAAGCGAGTTGGCAGATTTCCGATACCGTGGATCCATTATGGCTTCCAGCGATAATAAGACGACGTAAAGCTCTTGCATGGGCTGCCTTCTGGAAACTTACCGAATCTGACAAACATCCCCACACAACTCAATAGATCAGCATCTTCAAAACATCTTGCCTCTGATCACATAAACCTGATATACCGGCCATCAAATGGCAGAATAATACTGGGGATCCGTCGCCATGATAGAATATCTAATGCGACTATACCAGATGACCAATCAGCAGCCAATTTCAACCCTCATTTAACAGCAGATAAAATGGCTCGAGCACATTCTCCAGATACCATCAGATGAGTTCATCTACATTTATGATCAAGATGATTCTCAACATGGCGAAGGGAGGCAGGGAAGACAGTACACTTTGGAAATGCAGCTCAGAACAGATATCACTGCAGGAAGTTGTGATCGACTGCATGCAGCCGACCAATGATGGTCCTTTATTAAAAAATCTAACTTATAATTACTTCCTGGATAATTATTAATGCTTCCAAAAAGTAGTATCAAAAATTGGCAATTTTAATACGAAAACGATTCGAGCTTACCAGAAAGTACCATTTCTATTTGATGGTATTTTGTTGATTTATAAACTTATTACAAATGGCACTTAAAGGATGGTGAAATATGACACATTCTGTATGAGGCTTATAACGTAATGATATATTACAAAGTACAAATATTGCTTACCTCTTGTGGTTTGTTTAGATTCCATTAGTGCCCTATATTCCTGCTGCTTGCCATACGGTCCAGGTTCAAACACGTAGAACTCTGTCACTATTATATCCTTCATTTTCTCAAACTCTGCTTTAATTGCTGCAGCCGATAATACTTGGATCGAATCCGAACTATAAAATATAGCCACGTGGTTGAAATTATATCTGTTCATAATCGATGCAAAAAACGGCGCCGTTTTATACGACGGGGCTACTGTTCTTGCAAATGTGGGATACAGTGTTTTATTAGATAACTTTGTACTCGTACATATAAATGATACCATTGGTATATTCCATTTCTTGACCATGTGACCACCTGGCTCGCATATAACACTGCATCCTGGGCCAACTAAATGCATCTATGGCGGGAAAGCCTCGACCGTAGAACATATCCGCAACAAATGGAAGTCCAACACCACGATCACATTTTGTGTCCGCATAAGTGAATTCCAAGCGATGGCCGTTGCTATGTAAATGAAGGAAAGTGATGTTGTCGGCATTAATTTTATCTAGAGCGACTAAGATAGCCCCTGCACCACCGTGTTGCCCAACAGGATACCAGCCTTCCCAAGAGAATAAAGATCCAAGAGTAAAAATCTTCGCATCATTTAATACTAACAAGCTCATTATTATCAAGATAGTACTCCTTGATGTTGCCATACCGTAAACGTTCGCCTAATGGCGCTTTTGGATTCTTAGAAATGTGAGAGCGCCATCCTTGTAAAATCTCAACAGCATTAAGGATACGTGTATGTTAAATTGAGCAACCTGGACATAATGCCTCAGAAAAAAATATCGTGACATGACCCAATACTTTAGGTCACTAGGTTAGTTGCTAGAGCAGCACCATTTTGGGGGTTTCTTCAGGTATTCTTTCTCAAAGTGCCATTGGACTTAATTTGTAAATCGATTCATACGTTATACCTAAGGGAGGACAGTTTTTATGGTCTACTGAGCTCAGCAATGCTTTGCTGTCTTCGATAGCGCATTGTATCGGAGAGGTACCTGGCTTTTATCAAAGCCCAAACCCATTAAAGCCTGTAGCAAACTCTTTTAGGCTCCGCTCAATTGACAACTCTGCTCCGATAGTTGTATTGACCAAAATATCGATCGAATCAATTTTACGACCATGCTTGAATTAACAACCCCTTGAAACCTAATTACACCACTTTATGTAAACATAAACTTACACACATTATTTACTTTCTATTGACCACAGACACGACCTAGACATGTTTATTTAATGACCACTTGAGTAGGTGATGAGTGGGTCGTTATGTACTTACTGAACACAAAGGAAATTGATTTTGGTTTTACCATCGACCGTGTCTATAATCCTGCTGCTCTGCTGAACGCTCCGATAGATATCAGCAAACTCGTATACTGTTCGCTTGTTCCTATCGAACGCTCTAGCGTACATGAACCATTATCGAAGACAGCAAAGCATTGCTGAGCTAAGTAGACCATAAAAACTGTCCTCCCTAACTCATTTTGGTAAATCTTTTTATAACATTGTAATTTCTTCATATTTTTTAATATTCTTCAGTTCAAAATTACACCCTTCTATTGTCTGACCCGTTAGCTCAGTCGGTAGAGGGTGCGCCTTGAATGGTGAATGGTACTTGTTCGAATCTTGATTTCTGCCCCCACTTTTATGTGAAGAAGGGTCAAAAAATGTTTTTGGATTTTGTCCCCATTTTACGAACGAATATTGTGAATTTTTTTAAATTTAATTTTCTTATTTTTTTAGATAAATAGGCACTGCGATCAAACGGCAACAAAAACCGCTGACAAAATTTGCTCCACCTGCTACCTATCAATGCGTGATATATTCCACTACATTTAACAGTTAAATGACCTTTGAAAAATAGAACGGCCTCAATGTTTCAAATTGTGTAACTACATTACTTTATTCATTTATGCATTATAAATGATCAGCTATTTTTTTTTTTCTTAAAAGGATCGAACCCAAGTAGATCAGACCATTGATCATATAACTATCAGACCACGAAGTAGTTACGAAACTCCGTGATGGTATCGGAACCAAGCACTGTTGACATAGTAACATTACGTAACTTCGATACCGGGCTTCGATACTGAATAGTTGTTGAGTGCACATAATATGGAAAGCCATTAGGGTATTGTGTGCCTTCCAAAGCGCCTTATAACATGTTCTAATTGTGTTGTGGAATCCTAGCCAGTATTCAATGATAGCTATTAGAGGCCTTGCGTTTATCGATTGGCTCCAAACAAAGGATTTGAACCGGTTTCTTCTCCGTAATCATGGCGCAGTGCAGTCCATTCAATCAAATGTTGTCATCAACCTATTTGATCGTAGTGCATTTTGTTATGTGTGTGAGACGAACTGTCGCGGTAGATGCAATCATGATTTTGTTGAATGCATTTGAGTAGTCCGCCATATTTACGGGATGATACGTCATATGCACAGCCTCTATATCATTTGAAGACTGAGCCTATTATGATACATCCTCCGTGGAACAGTTTCAAACAAATATAGCTAGGGATTATTGGGGCAGAGGTTATCTTTTGAATCCTCTTAGAGGGCTATCATTTTTTACGGAAGGGGGGGGGGTCCCAAATTTACAAAAGGTCTGCGTCAATAAAATTGCGCACCACCTATTTCGGCAACACAAATTTTGTGATCCCAAACCCCAAAATTGTATTGAAATCAGTCTTTTTGAAAAAAAATAACACACTTTCTGTGGTCATCGTGTGAATCCGTATACATTTTGGCCATAAAACATTTTATGACCCCCTCCTATTATTCTTTCCAAGACTTTATGACCCCCGTATATCTGCCCCCCCCCCCCTTCGAATAAAATGATATACCTCTTATGACCACTGATGCATAGGCAAGGACACTCGCACGAATTGAAAGACTTGTCGCACGCGAAAGTTCGTCTCACACACATAACAAATGCCTATACAATCAAATAGGTTCATTACAACATTTGATTGAATGGATTGAGTTACTCTAAAATGAAACGATAAAAACAAAGACACATACAAGATAAAATAATAAAATTATATATAAACAATGTTAAAGATAAAATCAAGAAAATAGAGAATAAAATTTCCTCAAATCAGAAAAAAACATTGACAGACATCATAATCTGTCAGAAATTACTGCATGAGATTCGAACCATCAATCTTCTCCACAAGTTCTCTTTATCCTCGCACTATAGTCTAATGCTCTGCTCACTGGGCCACAACGTATCAGATGAATGATTACCGCATTATCATGAACAAGTTTGTTTGACCTTGTTCATAATTGTATGTGTCGATAGGTTTCACCCTTTAACTACACGTACCCTTAATGATCAGTGATAATAGTCGACTTTTACAGGGATGGCGCTCTCTCATTTCCATGAACTCTATAGCGCCATTAGGCGAACGTTTACGGTATTCTTTCCACCCTCGGTATTTCAAATACAAATATTTCAAATTAAAAGGTAGCATTTTTCCTACATCGATTGCTTCTTCTTAGATAATTACGGTGTTCGTGTTCAAATGTATTCAACCTGACGTGGCCTAATTTGGGGAAAGCGTCTCGCTGTAACCAATTACAGTACTACAAATCAGACAATTGTGTAAAATGATTATGTGGAAGCGAGAAAAATCTACAATTCATCAAGTTGCACTAAAGGTACATGTAATAATACAATTTTCAAGCAAATATTGATTGTATGGACAAGTGACAACAAGCAACGAATTGTTATCAAATTTGCAACAACGAAGACGCTGGAATGCTTATTTAATCATGTGGCGAATATTGCATTAAGTAAATTTAATATATAAAAAGAATCTTCATTCCGAAATGGACTTTGCGCACTAAATCAATCAATAATTCATGAGCTACGGCATTGCCTTCTTCTGAAAAGTTTCTCTGATTTGAATTCGTCAAGCAAATAAATGACATGGGTGTGTTGCGAGTCGTACTTGACTCAAGGTCAAAATCACCTTTTACCCGATCTCACACGAATGCATAACACAAATACACTGTTTGATTAAGCTAACATAATCTAAGTCTTTAATTGAAAACAAAGTATGCTTGGTACATATAAGAACAATTACAATAAAATCACACAATCAGTTTTATTCTATCGGTACTTAACCAGCGGTCTTCTTGTTGGTGATTCTAGAGTTCTTGCAATGTTCTGGACGACTGATGTAATATAATCCTTATTCACTTGTCCTGCGAAAATCAGCGAAATCCATTGTACACTTGCATTTATAAATCCTTGCGTATAAAATCCTCATACGAAAATGATGATACTTTCTCCAATCTCCTTTGCGCTGCTATCTCCACAAATATATCTCCTTGCGCAGCTTTCTCCACAAATATATCTCCTTGCGCAGCTTTCTCCACAAATATATCTCTTTGCGCTGCTTTCTCTAAAAATGGTGTTTCTTTCACCATTCTCTCTTTCTCCGGGGAACAGGTTTCTTTAACACAGCTCCGCTGTTTTTGACAGATGCGTTGTCTTCAAAATACCAGCAAATTCCAGCAATTCGACAGAAGAACTTTAATCCTTCGATGAGGAAGAGCACATTTGTTTGCTCGCTATCTCCTTCGTTGCTGTATTAAAAATAGCTCAATTATTGGCTACATAAACTGGCTAAAATGTACTTCTTTTTTGAAGCACGAAGACCATCACACACATGTGGAGTTTCTCAATCTCCCATGGCATTCTGTAAAGTCCCAACAAAAGCCTCCAGCTTTTTATATCAAAAAACCCATCATCTATTAATAAACCATTACTTCAATCACATTTTCACAACATTGCTGCAATCTTGGGATTTCCCAATATTAATTATACACATTCACCTTACATCACTTCCTGGGGGGTTTTCCTGGTGGTGCAATAATGAACTGGTGATTTCCAAGTTTTAAACATAGCTCTGACTTTGTTTACAATAATTTTGGGGGAATTCCATAATGACTTTCCACACCATCATCTTGCACATACAAGGGGCTTTCCCATCTCATGAAAAACTTTCAGCTTGTAAACAAAGTTAAATAATTTAATTAAATTACTCAGGGCACATCACAGGTGTCTGTACTGGAAATCTACAACATCCAGTCTAAAGTACAGCGTCCATCTAAAATAAATGCCACTGTCCAAAAAAAAAGAAATTTAAATGTTACCTGTGTATAGTGTATATAAATTGGACCAGGTGACTTTGGATATGATCCAGACTTGGTCGACATCATCTGACATCAACCAAAAATGTTGTTTTCAAATTGTTTATTAGTGAGGTAAAATTGCAGATCACTATATTCTTGAAATGTTACTTTTTTCTATTGGATATGCCTATTTAGAAAATTTGTGTTTTTCTTGCCAAACACATAAAAACGGCAATGAGGGGGGCTTACAAACTGAGTCGCGTCCAGTGGCGTAACTCCTATGGGCACTGGGGCCACGCCCCCGGGCACCCGGGCTAAGGGGGCACCCATCAGCAGACACATTCGACACGATAATGCTTTGTTATAGGAACGATGTGGAAACCTTTACCCACCATGCATAGAATTATACTCTTCATTTGGGTGCCCCCTTCAACACAAAATTTTCGCGCGCTTCGCGCGCATTGCACATATATTGTCATTTGAAAGACTAAAATTCAACTTGATTAGGCTATACCAAATTTGTATGCACATTTTTGCGCGCCCGCACCACTGGTATTGTGTATTCTTTCCTCTGGGAGCTACAATTCTTAGCTACGTCACTACAGCTAGTGACAAAGCTTCAAAAGTAAATACATTGGAGAAGATGAAAACGGTTTTTTTTATTAACATGAAGTTATTCGGTAGGTCTATGGCTTTCAATACCAAAATTGATTAGCTCTGCACCATGCACACATAGTCCGGCGAGTAGGGCCTGTTTTTGCTTAGTTAGAACTATATATATACTCAAGACTCTGTCTGATCGCTCAAGAAAGATTAACTGCGATTCGTCTTTCTTTCGTCTTTCTTACGCTATGTGAGATAGTGATCATAGTCTGAGCTGAGCATACACGTAGTCTGTTAACTTAGAAAATAGGTCCTATAGCAGTGGACAGAGGGGGCACGTGCCGCCGAATTAACCAATTCAGCGTCGATTCTGCGCCCCCGCCAGCGATGAAAGTCAAAATTTTCGCGCTTTGTGCGCATTTCAGCACAAAATCATTTCAAAGATTAATTTAAGACCCATATTCAACTTCATTATGACCAAAATTAATGTGTGATTTGTCCTATTTGTGTAAATTTTCGCGCGCTTCGTTGTAAGAATCGATCCGGATCGATTGACAGACATCATTGAGAAAGGCAACAAACTGGATTGATGAAACTGTATTGAAAATGTGAATGTTTTTCTTAGAATTATATTATAAAAAACTTGAAATCTGAATATTATTGTTTTCCTGATTAATCTCTTCATTAGAATGGATTTTTGTAGCTTTCTAATTTTAGTAGTATTTGCTTTGAAACCAAAGTTAACGAAAAAAATCAACTTCTTCCATGTAAACTATAGTGTTTTTGCTTGGCAGTTTTGATCTCAGATCAACAGAGGGCGTATCAAATGTAAACAAATGTCAACTCATCTATAGACACGCTTACGGCGCTACCGCGAACTAGCATTGATGTTCACTACCGAGCTAAATTTTATCTATGACATATTCATCGCTCTAATCGCTATTATGGTGTTTGAATATAATGGATTAATATTGTTACTGTACACGCATCGCCCTCTGGTGTGGTTTTTTGACACTCCACTTGCCCGACAAAGTAAACTTTACCCTAAACATAATTCTACTGCCTTACATATGTAATCCGGTCGATTGCGTGTCGAACAAGCGGAGGATATTCTTTATTTTACTTCTCTAGGCATTGTTGATATGGTGCCTTCAAGAAAGAAAATTTCCTATTAATTAGACTAACTTCTGAGATGATTTGTATGTTTGAAGGTACATAATTAACTAAAATGTACGCTGTTTAACCGCTACATTCAGAAATTTCAATCATCGCGACAAATCGTTAATAAGTTCATTCTGAGTTTGATTGAGAGATGACGCAAATTAGTCTTTCTCAGATTATAAATATCTCAAAAAAAACTAACCCCCTAAATAGTGGCCATTATTCAAAAAGGGGTTATTGTATTACAAATCTGTAAAATGCGTTGGAAGTAGAATTTATTTATGCATATTTTGACACCTCATTTGATACGATAGCTCAAAAAACAATAAAACACCGGTCAATTTAATGTAGTTAGGTCCAGATTTGAAAGTTGCACTTACATACAAATTTTTACAATACAAAAACACTAAGATATCATTACACAGGTTTCCTTCCATTACACTAAATGCAAAATCAATAGAATTTACTGCAACTTTCAAATCTTGGGCTACATTGATTTAAATGTACGCTGTGACGTCAATATTTAGTCAATTGCTACAAATGAAGTGTTAAATTGTGCAGAAATAAATTCTGCTTCCAACGCATTTTACAGATGTTTGAGATGTTTACTTACCTCTTGAATCTGTTTTTGCGCGTATCAACCCTTTCATTCTGTCATCTTTACCACCCAATCCTGCTTTAAAGATGAAATTCACTGGCACAGCAATGCCAACTCGATAAAACTCCTTTTTAAGTGACTCTGCCATTAAAGTCCAGACATGATCCGTCGAATAAAAGAGTGCAACACGCTTGAAATTCAATTCCATCAATAGCATACTGAAAAACATAATTGAATGCAAATTTGGAGCAATGACACGGGCAAAAGTTGGGTAGAGTTCTTTGTTTGACATCTCATTGCTGGTACATCCAAAAGATATCATCGGGCTATTCCAATATGTTGTTAAATATCCGCCTGGTTCACAAATGATACTACATACAGGACCGATAAAGGCATCCACCGAGTAGACGCCGTGTACCATGGAGTCTAAGAGAGGTAAACCTATATTTTCTTTGCAATCTGTGTCCGCCCATGTAAAATTTAATCGATGACCTTGAGAACGAAAGAAGTAGAATTCTTCACTTCCATCTGTATTTAGATGATTAAGATGCTGATGTGGATGATGTATATCGTCAATTGCGATTAAAGTCGCTCCTGCTGTATGCGATCCGACAGGTGCAAACCCTTTCCAAGGAAAAAGAACACCCAGTAAAAACGTTTTTGACGTTGCCAATTGTATGTTATGAAGCAGAAGAAATAACAGTTGTAATGTGATGTTCAAGTTTTCACACAATCTCGTCATATTCTAAAAGTGCCTTTAAACAGTTCAGTAACGCTCGAAATATACCTTTGTAAATATACACTTGGTTTAAACTGGGGTGGTGAATCAATAACGCTGATTTCTCAATAAAAACACATGTTATCCTATACAAATGCTATATAGAAATCATGTAAAGCCTGGATTCAGTGTTTTCCTACATCACGGTTAGATCACAATGATGATGATAATGCCTATTACAGCTATTGATGGATTGACGTCTGCATACATTCCTGTTTACCTAGTAATAATAAGGCCATTTTTATCAGAATGGCTAAGTATCGATATTATTAAATTCCGGTCCATTACATGGCTATGATAGCGTAGACATATTAGAGTGTAATTTTACTTCAAAACGCCAAAAACGCAGAATCTAATATTAGCCTATATATGAAATCAGATGAAAGAAATCCGGAAATAGAATTAATTTGATTTGTCATAAAATTTGTATTATATTACGATTTTCCAAAAATCAAAACTATTTGATATGAGAAGGGCATCCCTCGTATTCAGAATGCAATTCGATATGTCTGATGTGTTCTCGTGTCCCAGAAAAATCACTGTGCAAACGTTCCTATCCGAGCCCTTAAGATAATAATATTTTATCTAGGCTTGTGAAAATAATTGAAATGAGAAACGGCTCCTGCTAGATATTAGATGATTGCATTATAATATTAATTTTAAAATGGCAAATAATGTTGCAAAATAATTACGCGTAAATAAAGAAATTCAATTGACCTTTTCGGTAAATCCCGTACGCCTTTGCGAGTACACTTGAGATGAAGTCATTTGACGTCACGCCGACTTGCAATACCATGATACGCAGTAACGATTTTCGATAAACGATGGTCGCATCGGCGCAGATCAGCGTGACGTCAAATGACGACATCTCAGGTGTATTCGCAAATGCTTATGGGATTTACCGAAAAGGTCAATTGTTGCACGGAAAAATTATAATTGTAGCACGACATTATGGAATATTATTTATTGGCGATTTTATGAATAAATTCATTATAACTCATTCATGGTGATATTAAGGTAATGCTTCGTCGGCCGTCGGAGTGATTAATTCTTTGTGAGAATATTAACCCAATTAATTGCAGAAAGTAGATGCATTATCAAAGTAAAATATATATAATTATTACTACGGTAGTCATTATAAGATGGTATATATAATAGGCGCGAGTGCAGCATCGGCGAGCAATAATATTTCTTCATACCATTTAAAAGTTTGCCATTGTTGTCAGTGTAAAGCCAATTACATGATTAACCACGAAGCATGGTTAACCACGGTTCATTCATTGCGTTGGATGATCACGGATGTTATCGGACAGTTACAGCCTTTGTAAGAATTGGGACACAGAAAAAAAATCCCAATTTCTAATTTCTCGCAAAATTGTACGATTGATTTGTTGGAAGTTGCCTCTCTTCTTCTTGCACTTTTTCTTCTGTCTCTTTCTTTCTATAGTAGTTATCTCTTCAGACAGGCCAGCTTGCATGCTTATATAAGCTTTTAAGCTTGGCTTGAGCATGTGGCTTAAACCTTGGCCGATCAGAACCAAAGTGTGTGTCCACGCGGACATACTGATTAAACAAGCGCTGGCCTCAATCAAAGCAGACCAATCTTATTTTCCCCATAATATGGAATATAAAAACTATGAGGGAGCTGTATAGTGGAGGAATTTTATGACAAGGAGTAGCCTATCTATAATAATATCGAGTATAAGGAGTGCATCACAAAATCAATGTGTCTAATTAGCCATGATGGTATATTTCAAACATAGTTAAATCAAATAAAAACGCTAACGGTTAAGTCATGCCAATACAATGCTCACGGGCCGAGGTCCCATCTCTTGGGGGGTTGACCAGACTCCACTGAATTAACTCCTCCCGCAGAACGAGTCTGTCGTACCTTCCCAGTACCATCCCCATTTATACATCTGGATATATTCAGAGCCTGGTCTAATACTAATAATAATAATAGCACTACTTCCGGGGTTCGAACCCGTAACCCTTGATTATATAGCAGAGCCCGCACCGCCAGGCCACCTTGCACTCTAACACCCTATTCATATTAATGATTAGGTCTTACCCACCTGTTGCTTTCTTGCTAGCTTCTTGAAGAGCACGGATTTCCTGCCTCTTTCCAGCAGACCCAGGCTCAAATAGCACAAAATCTGACACAATGATCCCGTCTTTCAGGAAATCCTCCTTAATAGCTATTGCAGTAAGAACTTGAACGCTATGCGAAGAATAAAATATTGCTGTTCGATCATAACCAAAATAGTTCATAATTTGAGTGAAGAACGGGGCTTTGACATATGAAGGTGCAACTGTTCTGGCGAATGTCGGATACAAATCTTTATCAGATAGCTGTACACTTGTACAAACGAAAGATATCATTGGGATGTTCCACTTATTGGCCAGTAGTCCACCTGATTCACATATAATACTACATGATGGTCCAATGAACGCGTCAATCTTTGGGAAGCCATGACCAAAGTACATCTCAGGTATTAACGGTAGACCAATAGATACGTCGCAAGTGGTATCTGCGAAGGTGAAGTTCAAACGGTGTCCTTGTGAATGTAGAGTAGGAAATCTTACCGGGTTTGAGTTAATTTCATCTACCGCTATTGAAACTCCTCCACCACACCCATGTTCTCCACATGCAGCCCAACCACCCCAAGAAAAAAGAACTCCCAACATGACGACTTTGGTATCAGTGGTGACTACCATCATCAGAAGCTGCAAGAAGACGGACAATACGCGACCATGTTCCATTTTGAATCTAAACCGTCAACGTCAACATATATTGAAGATAAAGGTAAAAGCTTGATAAAAATACTAAAAGTAGGCTGAACGATAAAGTGATGTTCAACGATGCTTTAACGAAACAAAAATAAACACTGACGTTTCGTAAAAGAATAGACACTGACGTTTCGTACAAGAGTACTTAATCAAAGTACTTTGATAAAGTCTTTTATGAAAGGTCAATGTTTATTTTTGTTTCATCAAAACAATGCTACAAATCCAAAGGACACATTAAAAATGTAAGGACTCTCATTTGTTTGACCGGCTCATAAGTAAATGGAAAGCAGAATAAGTACTCACCACAATGTCTTTCGTTGTATCTACCGTAAAAGATACGATTGATTTGTTGGAAGTTGCCTCTCTTCTTCTTGCACTTTTTCTTCTGTCTCTTTCTTTCTATAGTAGTTTTCTCTTCAGACAGGCCAGCTTGCATGCTTATATAAGCTTTTAAGCTTGGCTTGAGCATGTGGCTTAAACCTTGGCCGATCAGAACCAAAGTGTGTGTCCACGCGGACATACTGATTAAACAAGCGCTGGCCTCAATCAAAGCAGACCAATCTTATTTTCCCCATAATATGGAATATAAAAACTATGAGGGAGCTGTATAGTGGAGGAATTTTATGACAAGGAGTAGCCTATCTATAATAATATCGAGTATAAGGAGTGCATCACAAAATCAATGTGTCTAATTAGCCATGATGGTATATTTCAAACATAGTTAAATCAAATAAAAACGCTAACGGTTAAGTCATGCCAATACAATGCTCACGGGCCGAGGTCCCATCTCTTGGGGGGTTGACCAGACTCCACTGAATTAACTCCTCCCGCAGAACGAGTCTGTCGTACCTTCCCAGCACCATCCCCATTTATACATCTGGATATATTCAGAGCCTGGTCTAATACTAATAATAATAATAGCACTACTTCCGGGGTTCGAACCCGTAACCCTTGATTATATAGCAGAGCCCGCACCGCCAGGCCACCTTGCACTCTAACACCCTATTCATATTAATGATTAGGTCTTACCCACCTGTTGCTTTCTTGCTAGCTTCTTGAAGAGCACGGATTTCCTGCCTCTTTCCAGCAGACCCAGGCTCAAATAGCACAAAATCTGACACAATGATCCCGTCTTTCAGGAAATCCTCCTTAATAGCTATTGCAGTAAGAACTTGAACGCTATGCGAAGAATAAAATATTGCTGTTCGATCATAACCAAAATAGTTCATAATTTGAGTGAAGAACGGGGCTTTGACATATGAAGGTGCAACTGTTCTGGCGAATGTCGGATACAAATCTTTATCAGATAGCTGTACACTTGTACAAACGAAAGATATCATTGGGATGTTCCACTTATTGGCCAGTAGTCCACCTGATTCACATATAATACTACATGATGGTCCAATGAACGCGTCAATCTTTGGGAAGCCATGACCAAAGTACATCTCAGGTATTAACGGTAGACCAATAGATACGTCGCAAGTGGTATCTGCGAAAGTGAATTCAAACGGTGTCCTTGTGAATGTAGAGTAGGAAATCTTACCGGGTTTGAGTTAATTTCATCTACCGCTATTGAAACTCCTCCACCACACCCATGTTCTCCACATGCAGCCCAACCACCCCAAGAAAAAAGAACTCCCAACATGACGACTTTGGTATCAGTGGTGACTACCATCATCAGAAGCTGCAAGAAGGCAAACGATATGCGACCATGTTCCATTTTGAATCTAAACCGTCAACGTCAACATATATTGAAGATAAAGGTAAAAGCTTGATAAAAATACTAAAAGTAGGCTGAACGATAAGGTGATGTTCAAGGATGCTTTAACGAAACAAAAATAAACTCTTACGATTAGTTAAAGAATAAACACTGACGTTTCGTACAAGAGTACTTAATCAAAGTACTTTGATAAAGTCTTTTACGAAAGGTCAATGTTTATTTTTGTTTCATCAAAACAATTGTTACGAGTCGTACTTGACTCAAGGCCAAAATCACCTTTTACCCGAACTCACACGAATGCACAACACAAATACACTGTTCGTTTAAGCTAACAAAATCTAAGTCTTTAATTGAAAGCAAGTTTCGTTTGGTACAATATAATGACTACAAATGCACATATACATTAATCAAATATAATCACTCTTTATCTATTTTGTACTTAGCCAGCATTCTTCTTCTTGGTGATCATAAAGTTCTTGTAATGTTCTGGACGACTGATGTAATATATCCCTATTCACTTGTCCTGCGACAATCAGCGAAGTCCTTTGTACACTTGCATTGATAACTCCTTGCGTATAAAATCCTTACACGAAAATGGTGTTCTCCAAACACATTTACAACTCCTTGCGCAATTATCCTATACTAAACTCCTTGCGCCATCCTCCTATGCTAAACTCCTTGCGCCGTTCTCCTATGCTAAACTCCTTGCGCAGTTCTCCAAATTTAACTCCTTGCGCTGCTTTCTCCAAATTTGGTGCTATTTCCTCCTTTCACACAATATCTTCAGGAAGCAGGACTGCGATGCAGCTGTCCCCACTTATTTTGACAGTTGCGTTGAATCAAAATACCAGACTTCAGCAAGTCGACAGAAGAATATATTTCCTTTCTTGGAAGAATAACGTTCTTTGACGTATTCTAGATCTTCTCCGACAACACTGGTAAATAGTAGTACTTTGACTACATAAAATATTTCTGGTTTGTAATTTCCTTTCTTTCAAGGAATTGGACTGTAAGCATAGCCCAGATCAACACTATCAACTGTGAATCATTGTTTACATTTTCTTATTATATACCAAGCTTGGAAAAAACCCCATTCTATTCTGGGCCATTTACTGCCTTCACATTATGCTCAATCTGGGGAATTCCAAAGTCTTAATTATAACATTAACCTTTCACATGACATCACTTCCTGAGGGGAAATCCCATTACATCACTTCCTGAGGGGAAATCCCATTACATCATTTTCAGGGGGTTTCCAAATATTCCAAATTAGATCTGATTCAGCTTGTTTTGCTCAATTTGAGAGGGGAATTCCCCTAAAATTTCATCACTCATGTAACTTTGTAAACAAAGATAAATCATCAAATTAAATTACTCAGGGCACATCACACCCTCCCCCTTAATTGTTTTCTTCTTTTACATCAACTTCAACATACTATTAACTTTGAGTGCTTAACTCAACATACACAGTGACTACTTGTCACACAAGTTCCTTTTAAAAGGAATTTTTGTTTGTCAGTTTTATGCAATTCTGGACAAGGCATCAGCCATTACATTGTCTTTTCCTTAATATGTTTGATGTCCAGATTGTACTCTTGCAAGGTCAAACTGCACCTCACCAGTCTTTGGTTGGTGTTCTTCATCCTGTTGATGAAGGTGAGGGGATTGTGATCTGTGAAAACAAGCACAGGGTATACTGTGGTACCCAAATACACATCAAAATGTAGCAATGCTAATAGCAATGCTAGACACTCCTTCTCAATTGTGGAGTAATTTCTCTGGTGCTTGTTGAATTTCCTTGAAAAGTAACAAATGGGGTGATCTATTTGATCTTCACCCTCTTGCATCACAACACCTCCACAGCCTATGTCACTGGCATCAACAGTCAACTTGAACTGCTTCTGAATATCAGGTGCAGTAAGTACTGGTGAACTCATGAGTATTGATTTGACTTTGTGAAAAGCATTTTCACACTGTTCTGACCAAATTAATTTTGCATCCTTCTTCAACAAGTCAGTCAAAGGACTTGCTATCTCTGAAAAGTTTGGACAGAACTTTCTATAATAGCCAACCATTCCTAGAAATCTCATGAGTGCCTTCTTGTTTACAGGTGTGGGGTACTGCTCAATTGCTTCAACTTTGGCTTTGATAGGTTTCACCTGACCTTGACCTACAACATATCCCAAGTATGTGACTGTGGCATGGCAAAACTCACTTTTTACCAGATTGACTGTTAACTGTACTTCAGACAGCTTCTTAAACAATTGATGGAGTTGTTCCATGTGTTGTTCCCAAGTTTGACTGTAAACAATCAAATCATCTACATACGCTTCACATCCCTCTATGCCTGCCACAATTTGGTTCACCATTCTCTGAAATGTCACTGGCGCGTTTTTCAACCCGAATGGCATAACTTTGTATTGGTAAAGACCAAATGGTGTAAAAAAAGCAGAAATCTCTTTGGCACGGTCTGTGAGTGGAACCTGCCAGTACCCTTTCAAAAGATCAAATTTGCTAACAAATTTTGCATTCCCAATTTTGTCTATGCAATCATCAATTCTTGGAAT
Organism: Amphiura filiformis; assembly: GCF_039555335.1. Taxonomy (NCBI): domain Eukaryota; kingdom Metazoa; phylum Echinodermata; class Ophiuroidea; order Amphilepidida; family Amphiuridae; genus Amphiura; species Amphiura filiformis. The sequence continues at coordinate 5,268,350 of NC_092647.1, forward strand.
TGGGTACGAGTCTGTCTTTGAATGAACATTTGCAGCTCTCATGTCTGCGACCAATCGGTATGAACCATCAGGCTTGGGATCAAGAATACATGGTGAACTCCATTCACTACTACTTGGTTCTATGATATCATTGTCTAGCATGTAATTGATCTCATTTTTGAGATGTTCCATTTTCAATGGATTGACTCTGTAAGGATGCTGCTTGATTGGTTTTGTATCACCAACATCTACATCATGAAATGCAGCATTTGTTCTGCTTGGCGTATCAGGAAATATATTGTCAAATTTGTGAATCAAATTTGCAATTTGACTTTGTTGATCTTGAAAAAGATGACCTAACTTTGAGTCCAAATTAGTGAGCACATCAGAATTGTTCAATTTTACATTATACTCTTTGTGCTCCAGCTCTTTATCCTGGTCAAATGTGACATCAGAATTGTCATCTTTACTCTTGTCTACATTGGCGATTTCGTATACATCGGCATGTTTGTCTACATTATCAGTATGTTTTACTGTACACACAGGTTTGGGAATGCCACTGTCACTTCTTTCAACATACTCTTTGAGCATATTTATGTGGCATAACTGCCTGCTCTTGCGTCTACCAGGAGTCTTGATAATATAATCCACTTCACCCACTTTTGACTCTACCTCACATGGGCCATAATATCTGGCTTGTAATGGGTGTCCTGGAATTGGAAACAGTACTAGAACTTTGTCACCTGGTTTGAACACTCTCTCTTTGGCATGTTGATCATACCATTGTTTCATTTTGGCCTGACCCTGTTTCAAGTTTTCTTTGGCGATATCAGTTGCTCTGTTAAGCCTATGCTTAAAATTGGAGACATAATCCAATAAATTGATATCTGATTTCTCATTGAGCCACTTTTCTTTCAACAACTTTAAGGGTCCGCGTACTGTGTGTCCAAAACACACTCAAAAGGACTAAATCCTAAAGTTTCCTGAACAGCTTCCTTGCAGCAAACAACAACAAGTGTACTCCCTCATCCCAGTCCCGCTGAAATTCCAAACAGTATGTCCTGATCATGTTTTTCAATGTTTGGTGGAACCTTTCTAGTGCACCTTGTGATTCTGGATGGTATGCACTTGAGGTATACTGTTCTATACCTAACTGATACATGACCTGCTGAAATACTCCAGAAGTAAAGTTTGATCCCTGGTCTGACTGTATGGACACTACCTTCCACTCTTCATCGGCAGGTGCATCAGGGGGGCGCCACTTTCTCATTAGCACATCATCTTGTTTGTAAAAACAGACATAATTTTGTTCTGCTTCTTCTAGGGTCAATGCCCTTTGATTGATCTCTTTGAGTTCTGGGTCATTGTGTTGCTCCAGAATTAGCTTGTCATGACTTAATGGGTCTCTCAATGTTTCCCCAATTTGTTCATGCTCAGAGGCTGTGTCATTTTGAGGGGTCTTTTTATCCCCTGGAGAAGGAAGTTTATCTTCTTTCTCATTCAACTTTGACACAAATGTGTCTTCCAAACTGTAGCCTATGTCATCAATTTGGTTGTCCTCAATTGTTTCTAATAAGGCTCTCCTACTCATTGCCCGTGTCACTGCACATGCAGGAAATATCTCCTTTTCCTCACTACTATCATCCTGTAAACAGGGCTTATCTGTGACTATTGGGTCAGGAAAAACCTTCCCCCCTGCCAAATCATTTCCTAGCAACATGGACACTCCCTTGACTGGCAATTCATGTCTAACTCCTATGGTTACAGGACCAGAAACCAAGTCAGATGTCAAGTTAATTTTGTGGAGAGGTACATTAAGTATTTCCATCCCAATACCCTGGATCAAAGCATTACCAGCTGAACTATCCTCATTAAAGGGCAAAGTTCCTTCCAGAATCATAGACCGTGCACAACACGTATCTCGCACAATCTTAATGGGCTTTGGACTACCATTATCACCAAGTGATACTACTCCCTCTAACACAAATGGTTCAAATTCTTCACACACCTTGTCTGTCTCACCTCCCTTTTGTGGGAATTCTTGTTTTTGATTTGACTGACTTGTTTCTTTGACTCAAGTGACACTGCACATCCTACAGTATTACTAGCAGTTTGCTGCTGTTTTTGTGCATCTTGTTTGGCTTTTAAGCTCCGACACATGGTCACTGTATGTCCTGGTTTCTTACAGAAATTGCAAACTAATTGGGATTTAAATTCAGTCCCACCTGTTGGTCTGGTACCTGAACTGCATGGGGTCCCTCTACCACCAGCACTATGCTGTGAATTAGACCAGGATCTGTGATTGGACTGAGATCTCCCTTCTTGTGTACCACCCTGATTTGCTCTAGGTTGGTTATGGCTGAACCTGTTTGAATAACTTCTGTTATGACTACTCGCATTCAATTTGTGAGTTAAGCCATAGTCGTCTGCCATTGTCGCCGCGTCACTTAGCGTTTTAATTTTGCTAGCGCTTTCATCCAAGTGGGTTTTAATGTCAGCGTGGACACATTTTTTGAACTCTTCTATAAGAACCAATTGCTTAAGTTGGCCGAAATCATCTTTGACTTCTTTTGAACCAAGCCACCTGTCAAACATGTGTTCTTTTACTCTAGCAAATTCTACATGGGTTTGATCTGCTTGCTTTCTTGAATCTCTGAACTTTTGTCTGTATGCTTCAGGCACCAGTTCATAGGCCTTAAGGACTGCCTGTTTGACTTCTTCATAATTGTTACACTTCTCTATTGGTAGAGCTGAGTAAGTTTCCCTGGCCTTCCCCACAAAACTACTTTGTAACAGTAGGGTCCAATGCTCTGGAGGCCATTTCAAATTTGTAGCTACCTTTTCAAAATGTTGGAAATACTCGTCAACATCTTTTCTTTGAATTTAGGCACCAGCTTTACATACTTTGTAACATCAAACCCTGACTTTGAGGAGAAACTTGATGAGTATTTGTCACCTAGCTTTGCCAACTTCTCTTGTTCAAACTTGTACTTTTCTTCAATTTCTTTTTGTTTCAAATTTTCTTCCATTTCCAACTTTTGTTTTTCAAGTTCCAATTTTGCTACCTTTTCCTTTTCTTCTGTTTCTAATTTGTGGTGCTCAAGCGCCATCTTTTCTTGGCGTGCTTTTTCTTCCATTTCTAATTTCTTGTTTTCCATGTCTAATCTTTCTTGTTTTTCTTTATTTTGCATATCTAGCTTTTGCATGTCCAACTGCAATTGCATTTTCATTTTTTCCATTTCCGCCTGAACTTCTAGTTCTTTCAACTTTACTGCATCCCCGATTTCAGTTTTGACCTCTTTTCTCTTCTCCAAAATGGATTCTTCAAAATACTCTTCATCAACCAAAACATCAATTAAGGCATTTTTGATTATTTGTTTTCTGTTGGCTTGCTTTACATCCAATTCATAGTATTTTGCAAATGCTACTAAATCAGGTTTCTTCAACTTATCAAACTTCTCCCAATCTATAGTTTCAAGAAACTCTTCTGCTTTGAACTCTGTCATACTGTACTTTCACTTTCAAGACTCAGTATAATAATGTCAACTTTTTCACAGTGTATTTCCCGGACGAGCCCCCAATTTTGTTACGAGTCGTACTTGACTCGGGGACTGCTCTATAATCCGACGCTTCTATAATCCGAAGGTTCTTTAGTCCGAAGGTTCGCTAGTCCGAACATGTGTTCATAGCATTCGCTAGTCCGAATTTTAAAAGAGGTTCTTTAGTCCGAAAAAAATTAAAAAGAGGTTCTTTATTCCGACGCTTCTTTATTTCGAAGGTTCTATAGTTCGAATTTTAAAAAAGGTTCCCTAATCCGAATATTAAAAGAGGTCCTTTAATCCGAATTTTAAAAACGGTTCTCTAGTCCGAATATAAAAATAGGCTCTATAGTCCGAATTTTAAAAAAACTTCTATAGTCCGAAATTGCAAAACGGTTCTATAGTCCGAAACGGATACCGTGTTCTTTAGTCCGAATTGGTAAACGGGTTCTACAGTCCGAATTTTATTTTCATCATTTGTTTCAGTGTCAAATCATCAATTGTTTTAACAATTGATGATTTGACTTACTGAAATACTATATCCGATGAAGTTCAACATGGTTGCTTTTTCTGGATATTTTCCGTAGCATACATTGACGTTTATCTTTATTCTGATGGTATTTTCATCATTTTTATCTGTAATTCATTTCGTTATAATATTATATACTAGTAAGAGACTCAACACTCTACGGTGTATTTGAGCTCTAGATTTAATAGCGCTATCCTGCGATGCATGTAAATGCTGCGGCTTTTGCCTAACACAAATTAGTTTACAGAAAAGTATGATTTTATCTTGCGATTTGAAGGGGGTGTAAAATATCCTGGCTGGCTTTTATCAGGGATGCGAGCAGGTAACATGCATAGGATTGCTTGTCCCTTTTTTGTGTTCGTTTTCATTCTGTCTTTCATTGTTTTTTCTTTCTTTCGTATACCTTTTCCGAATCGTTCTTCTTTTGTTCGTCGTTTAGTTTGTTCTTTAATTCATTTGTTCATTGTTTCATTCTTGATTTCGTTCGATATTTTTTCATTCCCTTTCCCATTTTGTTTGTTTGTTCTGTATTCAAAATATAGTACACGTTAATGTTATAAAAATTCGGACTATAGAACCTTTTTACCAATTCGGACTAAAGAACACGGTATCCGTTTCGGACTATAGAACCGTTTTGCAATTTCGGACAATAGAACCCTTTTTTAAATTCGGACTATAGATCTTATTTTCATATTCGGACTATAGAACCCTTTTTAAAATTCGGACTATAGAGCATATTTTCATATTCGGACTAGACAACCGTTTTTAAAATTCGGATTAAAGAACCTCTTAATATTCGGATTAGGGAACCTTTTTAAAATTCGGACTATAGAACCTTCGAAATAAAGAAGCGTCGGAATAAAGAACCTTCGTAATAAAGAACCGTCGGATTAAAGAACCTTCGGACTAAAGAACCGTCGGAATAAAGAACCTTCGGACTATAGAGCTTCCACCCTTGACTCAAGGCCAAAATCACCTTTTACCCGAACTCACACGAATGCACAACACAAATACACTGTTCGTTTAAGCTAACAAAATCTAAGTCTTTAATTGAAAGCAAGTTTCGTTTGGTACAATATAATGACTACAAATGCACATATACATTAATCAAATATAATCACTCTTTATCTATTTTGTACTTAGCCAGCATTCTTCTTCTTGGTGATCATAAAGTTCTTGTAATGTTCTGGACGACTGATGTAATATATCCCTATTCACTTGTCCTGCGACAATCAGCGAAGTCCTTTGTACACTTGCATTGATAACTCCTTGCGTATAAAATCCTTACACGAAAGTGGTGTTCTCCAAACACATTTACAACTCCTTGCGCAATTATCCTATACTAAACTCCTTGCGCCATCCTCCTATGCTAAACTCCTTGCGCCGTTCTCCTATGCTAAACTCCTTGCGCAGTTCTCCAAATTTAACTCCTTGCGCTGCTTTCTCCAAATTTGGTGCTATTTCCTCCTTTCACACAATATCTTCAGAAAGCAGGACTGCGATGCAGCTGTCCCCACTTATTTTGACAGTTGCGTTGAATCAAAATACCAGACTTCAGCAAGTCGACAGAAGAATATATTTCCTTTCTTGGAAGAATAACGTTCTTTGACGTATTCTAGATCTTCTCCGACAACACTGGTAAATAGTAGTACTTTGACTACATAAAATATTTCTGGTTTGTAATTTCCTTTCTTTCAAGGAATTGGACTGTAAGCATAGCCCAGATCAACACTATCAACTGTGAATCATTGTATACATTTTCTTATTATATACCAAGCTTGGGAAAAACCTCATTCTATTCTGGGCCATTTACTGCCTTCACATTATGCTCAATCTGGGGAATTCCAAAGTCTTAATTATAACATTAACCTTTCACATGACATCACTTCCTGAGGGAAATCCCATTACATCACTTCCTGAGGGGAAATCCCATTACATCATTTTCAGGGTGTTTCCAAATATTCCAAATTAGATCTGATTCAGCTTGTTTTGCTCAATTTGAGAGGGGAATTCCCCTAAAATGTCATCACTCATGTAACTTTGTAAACAAAGATAAATCATCAAATTAAATTACTCAGGGCACATCACACAATGCTACAATCCAAAGGACACATTAACAATGTAAGGACTCTCATTTGTTTGCCCGGCTCATAAGTAAATGGAAAGTAGAATAAGTACTCACCACAATGTCTTTCGTTGTATCTACCGTAACAGATATGATGATTTACATAAAGTAGAGAAAATTCCAGTTGGTACACTTTTTCGAAAGCCGGTTGACCACCGGAACTGGCGTTCAACCAGTGGTCGAGTTTTGATTTGATCCCTTAGCGTTGTGTGATTTTAATACAATAATGAATTTTCAATGGTACATTGAATGGTACATCCCTTTAATGCCAAAGCTCTTAAGGGGTATGACACCCCTGCCCAATTTTGTGCCTATTTTTGCATTTTCTCAAAAATTATAGCAGATTGGTGACAAGTAAGATATGTATATTATAGGGGCAAAGACTATAACTACTGCACTGAAAATTCTGCAACTCAAGGCAAGTAGTTATTGCTTTATTGATCAAATTTTGGTTTTCCCTCATTTTTGACTATAACTCCACAACTGTTGTCTGTGCTGAAATAAAAATTTCCAGTGCAGTAGGTAGTTGTAGTCCTTGCCCTATAATATACATATCTTACTTGTCACCAATGCGCTATGATATTTGAGAAAATGCAAAAATAGGCACAAAATTGGGCAGGGGTGAAAAGTACCCCTATAATGGCACAGGAAAATATTATCAGGATAGTTCTGATTCGCACATCTGGTACCGTTTCCATCCCTTCAAAACACATACAAGCTGTATCAAATGATTGGCACCCATTGATAATGGATGAGTTCGACACATCAAAATTCAATATAAAATCCAAATATTTTGTACATTAATTCGTCAGGTGCATCACATCACATGAGAAAATTGGTATTATAGTTCTTTGTATGGAGCTCTTCCAATTCAACAAATTACAGACCTCAATTTTTCCTAAATAATTAGTTATAAAATGTTAAATTTGAACTATTAAAAATATTTCACAAACTGATCACAAAACACGCATTTCTAGACAATCACAATTGAAAATATTCGTATTTAAGTTTACCTTTCTATAATTTAATTAGACTATGAATTATCATGAAAGTGGTTTTAAAGCATATACTTAACAGATTAAAGTGGAATCTTGAATTATATTTACGAATGCAATATTGCTTAAACTACACTAAAGTTGTAGTTCAGTATGTGAAATATTTAATTTCCCGATATCGTATTTAAAATGCATTTCATACTGGTCTATCTCGAGATATGTGATGCGTCAAAAGTCACGTCATCGTTCTCGAAATTGAGATAGGCCCCAAGATGACCAGTAGAAAATGCACTTTAAATACGATATCGGGAAATAAACTATTTCCCATACAGAACTAGAACTATTTTAAGCAATATTACATACGTAAATATAATTCAAGATTCCCCTTAAATAAATATGTTACGTATATGCTTTAATTTAAAACCACTTTCATTAAAATCCATAGTCTAATTAAATTATAGAATGGTAAGCTTAATACGAAGGTTTTCAATTGCGATTTTCTAGAAATGCGTGCTTGTCGAGATAGACCAGTATGTGATGCGTCCAACAAATTGAATAACAAGTCATACACTATAATACATTTTGGGCATTTCGAGGGTATCCAATGTTACAATATTGGAAGAAGCAGGCTTTTCAATAAACATCAAAATTAATAGGTACCAAGTACAACGTCATCTTGAAAGCATTCCCCACGAATAGTGTACAAATATTGACTGCTATGAGGGGCATGGTTAAAATTATAGGCCCAAGGTGATCTCAAAACCATGACTATGCACCGAGGCGTAGCCGAGGGCATAGTCATGGTTTTGAGATCACCTCGGGCCTATAGTTTTAACTATGCCCAAATAAAAAGCAATCAATATTTGTTTTATATACCAAATCTTAAGATTCTTGTCATCTGTTTGGTTAAAAGCATTGATTTTGGGAAGAGAAATTAATAGTTTCAATGCGAACGGCACAGTTTACAATCTGCGATTATAGCGCGCGAAAATATTAACGCGTGCGTAATATCATTTTACGCCGGGAACAACGCACACACAGAACTATGCCGGGGAATAGTTATTCTACGCCCGCTCTTTTAACCAATCAGATGTCGGGAATCTTTAGATGAGGTATATAATAAATTATATTATATCATTTATAGTGGGGTAATGAAATGACTATAACAATGCAGATAAAGAAAATATCACGCAAAAGCAATTTTGTTAAAACGTGGAAATTGACATCTTTATCATAATTGTATTCTTGACCGATAACAAAACACCTCTTTGCACACATTTAGCTTTAATTATTTTGTCTATGTTGTCTTGCAAAACATCTTTCTATTTTTATATACATTCATTATCATAAAGGCCTCTTTGACAGTGACGTTTATTATTAAGTCGTCTTTGAAAGAAGAGATATAACGATGAAGAAATGTAGTCAGTTACCTCCAAGAAAATCATCCATTTAAACGCTTTTCGCATTTTCGTATAATATTTTTTGGAGGCGAAATATCGACAACTTTAATATTTAAGCTTTTATGTTGACGGTTTAGATTCATAATGGAACTTTGTCGCATATCGCTCATCTTCTTGCAGCTTCTGATGATGATAGTCACCACTGATACCAAAGTCGTCATGTTGGGAGTTCTTTTTTCTTGGGGTGGTTGGGCTGCATGCGGCGAGCATGGATGTGGTGGAGGAGTTTCAATAGCGGTAGATGAAATTAACTCAAACCCGGTAAGATTTCCTACTCTACATTCACATGGACACCGTTTGGAATTCACTTTCGCAGATACCACTTGCGATGTATCTATTGGTCTACCGTTAATACCTGAGATGTACTTTGGTCATGGCTTCCCAGAGATTGACGCGTTCATTGGACCATCATGTAGTATCATATGTGAACCAGGTGGACTACTGGCCAAAAAGTGGCACATACCAATGATATCTTTCACTTGCACAAGTTCGAAGCTATCTGATAAAGATTTGTATCCGACATTCGCCAGAACAGCTGCACCTTCATATGCGACAGCTCCGTTCTTCACTCAAATTATGAATTACTTTGGTTATGATCGAGCAGCGATATTTTATTCTTCGCATCACGTTCAGGTTCTTACTGCAATAGCTATTAAGGAAGCTTTCCTGAAAGACGGGATTATTGTGTCCGATTTGGTGCTATTTGAACCTGGGTCTGCTGGAAAGAGGCAGGAAATTCGTGCTCTTCAAGAAGCTAGCAAGAAAACAAGAGGTGGGTAATCATTAACATGAATAGTGTGTTTGAGTGCAAGGGGGCCTGTCGGTACGGGCTCTGTTTCACAATAAAGGGTTGTGGGTTCGAACCCCGGAGGACGTACTATCGTACTCTGCCCTTAGATCAGGCTCTGAACCTCTATTGACTCTATCTATCCAGATTTATAAATGGGGATCACCATAATATGGTGCTGGGAAGGTAAGGTACGACAGACTCGTTCTGCGGGAGGAGTTATTTCAGTGGAGTCTGACCAAAACCCCAGAGATGGGCAATTGGGCCTGTAAGCATTGCTTCGGTGTGACTTTACCTTTAGCTTGTGGTGTTTTATATTTGAATTTACTATGTTTGAAATATACCATAATTCGCAATTAGACAAAAAGAGTTTGCGAAGCACTCCTTATGCGCGATATTATTAAAGGCTACTCTCGGTCATAAAATTCCGAATAGTTTTTATATTCATTATATTATTAGTTTAGTCTGCTTTGATTGAGGCCATTGCTGTCTGCTATAAACATCCGCGATCACCCAACACAATGGATGAACCGCGGGTTTGTGGTAATTTGACTTTTACACTGGCAACAATGGACAAATTTTAAATGATATAAATGAAATGTTTGCATTTTGTGACTGCGTGAGTTTCTAGACAGGATTTCAAGGTGACAAGATAAGACAATTTACAACACAAGACAAGACTCTATGGCAGAAGTATACTTAAGAATGAGTTTTTTGGACAAGCTGCGTGAATTCGAGTTTGTTTCCAGAATGTGAGAACCCCACTCAATCCTACCACATGTCTACAGTAGTAACTTTAAAAGTAACTATAGGTCTGTTGTATGTTAATGGTTATCAATCATGCATATAATGCTCTCCAACTATACATACGGCGGTCAGAGATGGCTCTTAGCGATTGATGACACCCACTGACCGCCACCTACTTCTGGTAAGTGGAAAATGCTACAATGTGCAATTTCATACCTCGTAATATGTCTGAATTCAACAATTTTCAATCGCATCCGATTTCATTCGTTTCATTGCATTTCTTCATCATTCTGATATTTTTACAAAAGTGTGGTGTCGAAATGCAGCTAGCAAATTTCTGCACACGTTTATATTTAAATTTAATGCTTGACATTAATTATGCTCAAAGTTATGACCACTCATGCAGTGGGGAAACTTTACACCTACTTGTGAAATTACACTCAGTTGAGTCGGCCAATTTTAAGACTTTTAATTTACGATAATGGAAGGGGGTTATGACCAGGAATACTAAGGATGAATAATATTAAAGAAGTAAAGCTCAGGAAAACTGACACTATAATAAAGGAGAGAAACAATGAGAACCGTTAGGATTCAAACTAGCGCCAATCACGATTACATGTCGTTCAGTTCACCACCACACGCCACAACAACTTTCGGCGAATCTTAATCTGCCGTCGATTTAAACATGTAATGATTATATTGTCTCAAAAATGTCTCACGGCCAAGAATATTAGAGAGGGGCGGCTAGAGACATTGACTGATGTACTGCTAGGACACACCAGATAGGCCGCCCACTCTCTTTGACTGATGTCCTGCTAGGACACAGCAGATAGGCCGCCTCTCTATTTAAGATGAATAATATTGGTAAATGAAAATGATGAGCAAACCTTGAAACTTTGCATCATGGCCAAAATTCCTGATAATAGGTTAACATCAATTTGGGGATTTGAGGACGCTATACACGTGTAATTTATTGTTAAATTACTACCAATCACCTTCAACCAGAGCTTTTAGAAATTAAAAGGGGCCATATCTGACAGTAAAATTAATACTAATTTATGGAAATGTTACAATATGGCTTTAAGTACACATTAGTGATAATCGGCCGTTTCAAGTTATGAGTTTCAGTACTGGTTTTGGTTTTGGTCATGTGGTTTTCTATTATCCTGCCTAAGCTCTTGACTGACGTTTATCGATATCTTTGTCTATACCCTTTGTTAGATACTTACAACTTGCAGTAAGCAGATTATGCTGAGTAAACTGATTATGCCCGATAAAACCATGAAACCGCCGTATTTTAGCTGCAGTTCTGTGCTGCTTGTGTGCTTCGCAAGACAATGACTTAACTTGCTGCACATTAATACCCCGGAACCGTACTGAAATCCCGCGTACGTGGCCAGTTGCAAAGATCACTAGGAACTGTAATGAGTTCATACGAGCTCAGAGAGAATATAAAAACTATTTCCCTGTGATAGCAACCCATTCCATCGCCAGCAATGGTATTTGACTGCTATGCAATATAGTTTAACTATTTTTGGTCAACTGATACTCATTCAAATGGTGCTATACACCAGTGTGTGTCCTTCCAAGTTAAATTTATTACTCCATTGCTGAGCGGAAAGTCTCTTGTATTTGTCCAATGATGTAGTAGTAAATTTTCCCAACGCAACAAAAGACGCTCTACATCAATGGCTAAAATCCAATCGCTATCGCTCAGCGATGAAGTATAATTTCAGCTTTCGGTGATACGAATGCAGACAAGATATTCTCCTACATTTAATCCCTTAGCTAAAACTCAGAACTTGAAACGAGGGATTGACATGATCGTGATCGATGACCACCAGTTTGTAATCACCATTATAAAGTTACTCCAAAATGAAGTATTAGTAGCTAATTTTATCATTGATCGCACTGCCACGTTAGCGGGAAATACGTGTTGTTTTTTTAACAAAACAGAAGCATGCAAATACATCCGTCTGTGTATATCTGAAAAGAAAAGACCCATTGGTATCGATATGAAATTACACACTATCGTCATACTTGTTTTGTTCAAAATGTTGTTATTAGTCTTCTCAGCTGATACCAAAGTCTTCACGTTGGGTGTTCTGTTTTCATGGGGTGGTTGGGTGGCAGGTGGAGAACACGGGGCTGGAGGAGCAGTTTTGTTAGCGTTAGATGAGATCAACTCGGACCATCTGAGATTTCCTACATTGCATTCGCAAGGACACCATTTGTATTTTACCTACGCGGACACAAAGTGCGATGTTACTGTGGGTCTCCCATACATTCCCGAAATGTACTTCGGTCATGGCTTCCCGAAGGTTGATGCTTACATCGGACCAACTTGTAGTGTAATATGTGAACCAGGTGGATACATGGCAACGAAATGGAATATACCAATGGTGTCTCACATATGTACAAGTACAAAGTTATCTGATAAAAAATTATATCCTACTTTTGTCAGAACTACTGCACCTACTTCAACGATGGCACCGTTTTACACTCAAATTATGAAGCACTTTGGTTACGACCGAGTAGCTATATTCTATTCATCTGATAACATTAAAGTATTGACTGCAGTTGCTATAAATGAAGAATTTTATCAGGAAGGAATTTTTGTGACAGATTTTGTGTTATTTGAACCAGGACCTTCTGGTAGGAAGCATGAATTACGGGCTCTTCAGGAAGCCATGACGAAAACTCGAGGTTTGTAAACTATCAAGATTATTTCTTCAATACCGTTTCTCTGTCGTCCTTTCTGTCTCTATTTAAAGACATGTGGTAGTTATGTAGCCCTTAATCGTTGAACTTGTATTTATTTTGGGCTCAACTCTATTGACATTCATTACAAATTACCAGATTGAATTTAATTTAATTCTGACTGTTCAATGCTAAATGAATAGCAATGACTCAATCATACATTGATTAATTGCCGCAAAAATGACAAAATATGATGAAATTCTAGTATCCTCTTGTAAAAAGGAGGCTGCTCCCAAAAAATAATGTTTTTAAAACGTTTTAAACGGGTTATATTTTGGGTTTGGGTTTGGTAAAAACGATAAATAAAATTAGATTTCTGGTTTTATTAAGGTCATGAAAACGTTTTTGCATGAAAACACACTGCAACCACATTTTAAAAATTGTGTGTGAATGTTAATGCAAAGCATTTTTGGAAACATTTTTGCCAATATTTCGTGAATACTTAAGTAACATTTTTCAAAAACGCTATTGAATGTCATCAAAACGTTTTATACCATTTACTTCGACATTTAAACGTTTGGGACAACCTTTCCTAAACGAATAATGTTGAAAACGTTTTGCGCTTGCAAGGATGATGAGAACTTTTCTCGAAATGCTATCTGTGTTTCATTTATTCAAGCCATTTCAAAAACCTTTCAAAATAAAAAAAGGCGGGTAAAATCTATAGCATTTCGATGTCAAAGTGAAACATGTACATGTATAGAAGCATGAAACACATAATTACGTGTGCGTTTTTGAACAAAGAAAAGACATATGAAATCACACTTATCACTTCTATTTCTTTGCAAGCATTGCAAAGTCTGTGGTTACATACACACATATCCACATGTACATACACACCCCAACATAAACAATTATTTATACCATGTATACCGCGCTTAATCTAAGGTCTAACCACCTTTACAAACTACAGCCAAGCCTGGAATAGAAACAAACAAAAATTACAAAAGAAAAGGAAAAATTACATATCAACAGAGAAAGGGTGCGTTTTGAACAGTTTTTTCTTAACAGCTTCTCTGATGGAGAGAGAGAGAGAGCGGGAACATGTTCCGCAGCCGATGTCCAATATGACTAGCCGAGGGCGTTTTCCGATTATATGTATGCCATGCACAATGCTGATGGTAATCGAATACATTCCGTGGACAAATTGATTTTCGACCTATGACATAAAACTACTGCGATTTTGTTAATTTACCTTATTTTGTTCTTATTTTTTTCACCATATATTCTTAGAAAAATACATATAATTATGAAAAATGTAGAATTATTGGGAATAGCTGCTCTGTACTTCGAAAAATAAGCTTTCAAATTGGGTAAAGTTCTTTCTGAACACCCTGTAAATAAATACAATGCTGCAACTGGGGCTATTCTATACACCATCTTACAATCATGACAATGACTGCAATTGATTGTGTATTGTATGTAAATTAACACGTCAAAAAAAGAAAGTTTTCACAACTTTGAGTGGCCATTTAAATAAACACGGTTAGGTTAAAGCAATACAATACTTCAGGGAGCTCGCCGAAGATAGCGAGGAATGTGGCCTGAAGATGAACGTGCAGAAGACAAAAATAATAACAGGACCCCTCGTCCAGCAAAGAATAGTCACTGTAAATGGATGTAACATAGAAGAAGTCAATGAATATACGGTATATACCTGGGACAACAGTTCAGCCTGAAGGAAAAAGGACAAGAGCAGGATATAAAGAGAAGAATCTAGCTTGGATTGAGGCAATATGGAAAGCTTAGCAATATCATGAGAGGAGAGATACCAATATGCCTGAAAAGGAAAGTGTTCAACCAATGTATAATCGCAATGCATATGGGGCTGAGACATAGACGCTTACTGCAAAATGGAAAAGAAGCTACAAGCGGCACAGCACAACATGGAACGCAACATGTTAAGGATCACCTACAAAGACAGGAAGACAAACAAATGGGTTAGAGATCAAACAAAGACCCAATACATCTTGGAAACAGCCAAACACAGCAAATGGAATTGGGCAGGCATATCAGCAGAAGAACCGACAACAGATGGACTACAGTAATTACTGTATGGAGACCAATGGTGGGAAACAGAAACCGGGGAAGACAGTGGAAGAGATGGAGAGATGAGATAGATCAATACTGGGGAACAGTAAATTGGTTCAGCAAGGCGAGAGATAAAGCTACCTGGCGGAGACATGCTGAGGCTTTCGTCCAGCAGTGAACCGACAATGGCTGATGATGATGAATACAATGGATATGTCCGTGTGTGGCATTTTGTTTGTTAGCTGAAGCATAACAAAAGACGTTTGAAAATAGATTTCTGAATAAATTGAAAAAATATTGATTAAATGGAATGTGATGCGATTACAGCGTTATTTAGGGTATAAAAGGATGCGCGTTAATGGATATCAATCATGTATAATGGTCTTCAAATTGTATAGATCGAGGTCAGAGATGGCTCTTAGCGATCGGTGACACCCACTGATCGCCAACCACTTTAGGTGAGTGGAACTTGGTACTATATGCAATTTCATACCGCGTAATATGTCTGAATTCCAACTTTTCCAATCGCTTCCAATTTCATCTTTCCCTCTGATAACATGAGGCGGCAGACATTGTGTAATTCAGTTGCAACATAACAATCACTTCTGATGTTCAAAATTGCCACTTCAAATTATGTTGTAGCAGGAGGTGGTTATACTTCTTTGTAGCGTATGACAAACGGTTTTAAAAATTGTTAGAAGAATAAATTGAACAACGTACACATTTCCCCATGGATGTGCAATGTGGATATAGTATTGTATTCTCTATTTAGAGAATAAAGGTATTGTTTTTAGCCGCTGTCGTGCATCTATCGTCTTATATAACACGGGCGACATCATTATTTTAAGTAAAACAACGAGGCAAAGCCGAGTTGTTTTACGCCAAAAAATAAATAAATACAATGCTGCAACTGGGGCTATTCTATACACCATCTTACAATCATGACGATGACTGCAATTGATTGTGTATTGTATGTAAATTAACACGTCAAAAAAAGAAAGTTTTCACAACTTTGAGTGGCCATTTAAATAAACACGGTTAGGTTAAAGCAATACAATACTTCAGGGAGCTCGCCGAAGCTAGCGAGGAATGTGGCCTGAAGATGAACGTGCAGAAGACAAAAATAATAACAGGACCCCTCGTCCAGCAAAGAATAGTCACTGTAAATGGATGTAACATAGAAGAAGTCAATGAATATACGGTGTATATACCTGGGACAGCAGTTCAGCCTGAAGGAAAAAGGACAAGAGCAGGAAATAAAGAGAAGAATCTAGCTTGGATGGAGGCAATATGGAAAGCTTAGCAATATCATGACAGGGAGATACCAATATGCCTGAAAAGGAAAGTGTTCAACCAATGTATAATCGCAACTATTGTATATGGGGCTGAGACATAGACGCTTACTGCAAAAATGGAAAAGAAGCTACAAGCGGCACAGCACAACATGGAACGCAACATGTTAGGGATCACCTACAAAGACAGGAAGACAAACAAATGGGTTAGAGATCAAACAAAGACCCAATACATCTTGGAAACAGCCAAACACAGCAAATGGAATTGGGCAGGCATATCAGCAGAAGAACCGACAACAGATGGACTACAGTAATTACTGTATGGAGACCAATGGTGGGAAACAGAAACCGGGGAAGACAGTGGAAGAGATGGAGAGATGAGATAGATCAATACTGGGGAACAGTAAATTGGTTCAGCAAGGCGAGAGATAAAGCTACCTGGCGGAGACATGCTGAGGCTTTCGTCCAGCAGTGAACCGACAATGGCTGATGATGATGAATACAATGGATATGTCCGTGTGTGGCATTTTGTTAGCTGAAGCACAATAAAAGACATTTGAAAACAGATTTCTGAATTAATTGAAAATATTTTGATAAAATGGAATGTGATGCGATTAGAGCGTTATTTAGGGTATAAAAGGATGCGCGTTAATGGATATCAATCATGTATAATGGTCTTCAAATTGTATAGATCGCGGTCAGAGATGGCTCTTAGCGATCGGTGACACCCACTGATTGCCAACCACTTTAAGTGAGTGGAACTTGGTACTATATGCAATTTCATACCGCGTAATATGTCTGAATTCCAACTTTTCCAATCGCTTCCAATTACATCGTTCCCTCTGATAACATGAGGCGGCAGACATTGTGTAATTAAGTTGTAACATAACAATCACTTCTGATGTTCAAAATTGCCACTTCATAATTGTGTTGTAGCAGGGGGTGGTTATAATTGTTTGTAGCGTGTGACAAACGGTTTTAAAAATTGTTAGAACAATAAATTAAACAACGTACACATTTCTCCATGGATGTGCAATGTGGATATAGTATTGTATTCTCTATTAATGTTTTGACCCAGTTGTAACTCATTCATAGACCAAAGAAGGAAATCTTGAATGACAAAAGCCTTTGCAAAACCACGTGTCCACTGCTTCGTAAAATTAATTAAACTTATATTTATTATCACTTAGGCTACCTTATCTATATACATGGATACTTGAAGTTAAAGCATTTAACCTCTCTGTGTATTGCAATCGCTAAAGTAAACATTTGAATATGACAGACCAGATTGTAGTGCACTTAAAATGCAATAGTTAAGCTTTTGTGTTCATTCTGGCAAAATAATTAAAATTTTAAATACACAGTAGTGACTTTGAAATGATCGTGATCGATGTCCACCAGTTTCAAATCACCATTATAAAATTACTTCATAATGAAGCATTAGTAGCTAATTTTGTCATTGATCGCAGTGCCACGTTTGCGGGAAATACGTGTTGTTTTTTAACAAAACAGAAGCATGCAAATCCATCCGTCTGTGTATATCTGAAAAGAAAAGACCCATTGGTATCGAAATGAAATCACACATTATCATCATACTTGTCTTGTTCAAAATTTTGTTATTCATCATCTCAACTGACACCAAAGTCTTCAGGTTAGGTGTTCTGTTTTCATGGGGTGGTTGGGCGGCAGGTGGAGAACACGGGTGTGCAGGAGCAGTTTTGTTAGCGTTAGATGAGATCAACTCGGACCCTGTGAGATTCCCTACATTGCATTCGCAAGGACACCGTTTGGATTTCACTTACGCGGACACAGAGTGCGACGTCACTGTGGGTCTCCCATACATTCCCGAAATGTACTTCGGCCATGGCTTCCCGAAGGTCGATGCTTATATCGGACCAGATTGTAGTGTAATATGTGAACCAGGTGGACACATGGCGACGAAATGGAATATACCAATGGTGTCTCATATATGTACAAGTACAAAGTTATCTGATAAAAATTTGTATCCCACTTTTGTCAGAACTGCTGCACCTTCTTTAACGATGGCACCGTTTTACACTCAAATTATGAGGTACTTTGGTTACGAGCGAGTAGCTATATTCTATTCATCTGATAACATTCAAGTATTGAGTGCAGTTGCTATAAATGAAGAATTTTATCAGAGAGGAATATTTGTGACAGATTTTGTGTTATTTGAACCGGGACCTTCTGGTAGGAGGCATGAATTGCGGGCTCTTCAGGAAGCAAGGACAAAAACACGAGGTTAGTAAACTACCAAATAATATTCTTTCTTCAATACTCTTTGTCTTTCGGGGTCAAAATCGACCAATTTTGCGCAAAATTGCTGCAAAAAGTAGAAATTTACGTAATTTGGGTTTTTTGCCTCAAAAGTGGGGGGGCAAGAAGAATATTGGGGGATGCCACCTCGTAGCGCCACCACTTCGCCTTTCTGTCTCTATTTAAAGCCCAGCAAACACGAAAACGTTTTAAATAAGTTATATTTTGGGTTTTGGTTTAGGTAAAAACGTTTTAATAACATTAAAATGTTGGGTTATACAAAGGTCATGAAATCGTTTTAAAACGTTTTGTATGAAAACACACTGCAACAATATTTTTAAAATGTTTACGAAATGTCATTGTAAACTATTTTTGCAAACATTTTTGGCCAAATATTTTGTCAACACTTAAATAACATTATGTTAAAATATTTGCACCCAGCAAACACAGAAATGTTCTTAAAATTTTTTTACAAAACGTTTTAATAACATTTAAATGTCAGGTTATATAAAGGTTGTGAAAACATTTTAAAAACGTTATTGTAAATATTTTGGGCAAACATTTTTTGCAAAATATTTTTTCAACCCCAAAATAACATTATGTTTAGAATGATTTGTACCAAGTTTTCAAAAATGTTTTTGGAATGTTATTAAAACGTTTTTATACCCTTTATATAACCCGACATTTAAATGTTTTCTGTAAAACATTTGTGTTTGCTGTGCAGTAAATTACCAACAAATGTTATTTAATGTTATGAAAACGTTTTATACCATTAATGTACCCTTTATATAACCCGACATTTAAACGTTTTCTGATAACATTTTGCGAATGATGTGGAAAACGTTTTGTGTTTGCTGGGACTGGGAGGCATGTGGTAGGATTATTGCAAACAAAACTTGAACATGAACTTACGTAATTTGGGCGTTGCCTCAAAAGTGGGGAGTTGGGGCAAGAAGAATATTGGGGTAAATACCCCTCCCACCTTGCCCTCCCCGTAGCGCCGCCACTGCGCCTTTCTGTCTCTATTTAAGGGCATGTGGTAGTTATCTAAACCTTAATCGTATGATTATTGCATACAAAACTTGGACTTGTATTGATTTTAGGTTTGAAGCTACTTGATTTAGTGATAACTGTCCGGTGGTAATTCAATACCAAAAACTTTATCATACATTAATTGATCTCCGCAAAAAAATGACAATTTAAAATTATTTGTATCCACTTGTAAAAAAGAGACTGCTCCCAGCAAACACTAAACGTTTTCAAAGCGTTTTAAACGGGTTATATTTTGGATTTTAGTAAAACGTTTTAATAACATTAAGTGTCGGGTTTTATAAAGGTCATGAAAAAGGATTTTATACCGTAAAAAGGTTCACATAAAAGGTGCAGCAATACTCAATTCTGAGGGATGCATATTGTATCTAATGAAGATGAAAACAACATTTTTAAAATGTTGTAAAAATGTTATTGTAAAATATTGTTGCAAACATTTTTGCCAATATTTCGTCGACACTTAAATAACATTATGTTACAATATTTTGCGGTAAGTTTTCAAAAATAATTTTAAGTGTTATTAGTACTTTTTATACCCTTTATATACCACTTATATAACTCGATATCTAAATGTTTCAGGGTAATCGTTTCTATAATATTACGAATAATGTTGAAAACGTTTTGTGTTTTCTGGGATAATGAGAACTTAGTGCTGTCAATTTCATTTTGTAAATCCGTTACCGACTTTTCGAAATAAAAAAAGAGGCGGGTATGAACCTATAACATTTCAAAGTGAAATATAGAAGCATGTGCACATCTTTTAATAACAAATGCAGGGACTTCTGGTTGGAAGTACCTCTATTGACTGTAATGTTAGCACATCTATGACAATGACAGAGGTACCGAAATCTGAATTTTGATGATTTTTACGATCGTCCGGATGAGCAAATCACTGAATGGGCCTTTAATTAGGATTGCGTAGGAAGGTAATCTCGATTCCAGAAAATACACCACTAATTTTCGAGAGAACAAAACATTAACCTACTTTGCCAAATGAAACATAGCCAAATCCAAATCCCTTACTTGGAACTAACTGGCAATAAAAGTCAAATTTTAATATTTGGTCATTTTAGAAATTAGAGCCAAAATATATATGAAAATTCTTACAATTACAGTTACAATTACAAAATGCAAAGACTTTACACAAATCTAAGCATCTATAATCGCGAGTATATGCCAAGGTATTACTCTTAATCTTACTATTTTTAATAATCTGTTATAAAATAGAGCTTGCTGTAAACATACGAATGCATAGACCGATATTAGATGTTTTACAAGTCTTCAGGCCTGATTGTTGCAGCATACAAAAACACCGTAAAATGTATGTTTAGCCCTTAGTTCCAAAATTGGACATCAGATATAGTTATAGTTCCAGCTTAGGGATGAAGATTCAGCTACATGCTTTATTTGGCAAAAAGTAAATAATTGGTGTGGTTAAGGAATAAATCGGCTATTATATACTTTTTGAATTTTGACAATTGATCACACCGTTTGTGAAATATAAGAATTTTACGAAACTCCCTCATTTTCAAACCTTTCCACGGATTCAAATATCAATCGATGATCAGTATTCGGAATGCTAATCACTGCGCATCATCAGCGCATGAGGCGTCTATTGTCATTGACAGACATTTGACTCCGTGAAGCGTCCTTAAAATGAGGGAGTTTCATAAAATTCTTTTATTTCAAAAACGGAACGGTCAATTGTCAAAATTCAAAAGTTTGTGATAGCTTATATATTCCTCAACCACATCAATTACTTAGTTGGTTTATGCGTTAAAATACCCAAAATAATCAGTTTCCGACGATACAGGCCTTTCAGGGACACCCTGTACAGGCTGAGTCAAAATGAAGTAAACTCGTGTTTGAGGGGCTGTAACTCGAGATCTGTAAGGAATCCGCTAAATATGAAAATACCACTGGAAAGAGCAAATTCTATACGTCTAAATAAAAAAGGACTTGTTGCAATTGCACACAGCAAACTTGAGTTATACTCATTTGAATACAACCACCCATTTTTGTAGCTGCACACGGTTTCACTTCCCAAGTAGGGGCATACCTATTATATTGATTGGTAAGGCGCGATATTCAAATGCAAATAAAGTTCTGTGGCAGGTGTGGTTTCGATCAATAATTGCTACATGTTAAAGGGCTCTTTTCAATATGAATTTTACCTCATTGCACTACATTATAATAAAACCGGCCAAATGACAACATGGCACCACAATTTACCGCACGGGAGCGCACGTTTCTGTCGACGAAGTATCATGAAACTAAGAGTCCCACTGAAGTTCAGCGTCTTTTTCGTCTCCAATTTCCTACAGCTAACCGGGTTTCATGTAAGGGAGCAGTATATAAGAATGTGAACAAGCTCAATGTGCATGGGACACTAAGGAACAGACAGCCGGAAGCTTCAGCCAGACCACGAACTGCTAGATCACTATTGCTAGAGTTAGACATGCGTTACAGCAAGACCAAAGATCAGCTCAATCCTTTACCCAAGCTTCTGCCGGATCGTTCGTAAAGACTTGAATTGGTATCCCTACAAACTATAATACCGTCATGGACTTTGTTGAATATTAATTAAAAGCAAAAGTTGTCTTTTCAATAATAACTCCTGTTAGCACTTTGCTGATTCGTCGAGATTGAAATGGATGAAAATCAATCAGCCGTGTGCAGCTACAAAAAATGGGTGGTTGTATTCAAATGAGTATAACTTTAGTTTGCTGTGAGCAATTTCAACAATTCTTTATTTTTATTTAGACGTATATAATTTGCTCTTTCCAGTGGTATTTTTATTTTTAGCAGATTCCTTGCAGATCTCGAGTTACAGCCCCTCAAACATGAGTTTACTTCTTTTTGACTCAGCCTGTATGTTGTCTATCCTTATCGTTTTTGAAAATATGGGGTTTATGATTCTGATGACACGCAAAATGTTCTCAGCAAGATAAATTAGATCAGTGGATCACGCATACTATCTTGAAACGTTATAATAAAGTAAGTGCACTTTACTTCCTTAAAAGAATAATTTGCTTAATGTGAATTACCGTAACTCAGAACAATAATGATAACTTCATAATCAAAAAGAGTTGTTACCGTAAATCGACAACAAAATAGTAATACTAAAGTAAGCGTCATACAATATAAGATATTCTATTGTATTCTTGCAATTAAATTATCTTTCAGATCTTCAGATAATAATAAAGTATTCTTTTGTAACCCATGCGAGTTGGCATTATTTAGGGGTGGGCACTGACCCATACTTTTTTCAGGAAGCAGTTTTTCTATGGCCAAATTTCATCAGAAAAAGAATCTGTCAAAATAAAAACCACCAGATGAAGTTTTAGGTCGGGTTTTGGCGAAAATTCAAAATGGCTGCCAAAATATGTGTTTTTTCAAGATTTTGCCACTTTCTGTATAGTTTTAGGCCAAAAGCACCAAGAAATTTGTCTTTCTATATGTTATGGAGGCCGCTGATTCCATATCTGCCATTAACATGTGAATTTCTAGATGGTTAAAATTCAAAATGGCCGCCAAAATAGGTGATTTTACCACTATTAGTATAGTTTTAGGCAAAATGCACCATGTATTATGTCTTCCTATATGTTTTTGAGGCTGCTAATTCCAAATTTACCATCACTATAATGGCCAAATAAATATTTAGGATAGATAATGGCAACAATTCAAAATGGCCACCAAAATCACCTTTTTAGAAAGACTTTCTGCGGAAACGGACAGTGAGCCTTTTATATTGATATATTGAGTAATGTGTCTTTTTAGGTGTTTTCAATGCGCAGACTATGAATCTCTATGATTAATAGTGGCAATAATCACAGATAATGCATTTTATAATGGTACATGAGGCACCATTATGTTAAATGTACCGCACCATGGCATTTGTGTTTTATATTATTGCTAGGCACGACTGTGTCATTTCAGTATCATAACAGCTCACCATATAGCAGCGGAAAAGCAAACATGAAGCCATAATATCGCTAAAGTGTTGCTGGATTACCGGGTAGTTCAGCTTTACTGCGAGGAATGCAAGTTCAAGTCTTTCGCAAATCTAAGAAATGGATTTTCTGTGATCGGTAGAATGATATTTCAGTGTCCAAGGCTAAAAAAGGCAATAAACAATATAAGCAAATGGTGCCAGCCAAATTGAGGCAAGTGAAATAACAGAGGACTGGATCAAGAAGAGTGTCTGATGACAGCATAATCTCTGAGCAAAAGAATCCTCGCTGACTATGACCAATTCAAATATCTACTCAAAAATCTGAAGATTGGTTTGATAAAGTCGGGCAATTCAATTGGGATATGAAAGAAAATACTTAGGACATACGTGCAAAAACAGATACCTACCAAAACTTAACTGGAAGCAGAATTTGATGTCAAAATCACTATAAAGGGCGAAATCTACATGGACAATTGCATCGGGGAATAATTTTTACAAAGCTACTTTCAATGCTATTGTTTCCAACTGATCCTAAAGAATTAACAAGGAGCATCCAAAACCGAATCAGCTGAAAGAGCTACAGAAAAATGCGAGAATCAGAAAGAGACTGCAGATGTGAGCGTTGAATTTTCGATATAGCCAGTGGTCATTGTCTTTCTCGCTACGCTAGGCCTAGACCCATCGCCCATGTGGTCACCTACCTACCATGTTGTTGAGCTTGTGACCAGCAGGTTTTGTGTATCGTTAAGTTCCGCGGTGACAACATTGTCCCTTTTATCGAGCGAGTGTTGGAGATTGAGATAATGTCCTCCAAGCAGCGGTTCATGTCTCACCGACTTGGAAATACATGTGTTAGGTCTCTATTTGACCTCTGTTGTTTGGAAGTGGAAGCAATATCAGCTCTGTTTGGCTCAGGCTCTGCATCATCACTGTCAATAAAGTGTCACTTGGAAAATCAACATTTTCTTGTCCCCAACTCCTGACCAAAGACAATGTTTACTGTGTGAAATATATGATGCCTGCTAGATCATCCAGACTGACTTCATAGTCTGGTAGGCATGACCATCTATCTGGATTTTATTTACCAGAGATTAACAGAGCTCGGAGCACTTAATGTCATGCTTCTTGTAGTTTAATTGCTGGTATATAGGCATTCAAAGTGCTCAACTCTGACGAAATATTAAAGTCAGGGTATACCAACTTGTTTATTGGATTCAATGCATCCTGCATCTGCAGGCTCTTAGCAACACTTTCTTCTTGAACCAGTCCTCTGTTAGTTCACTTGACACAATTTGGCTGACATTTATTATTTGCGAATATTGGCTACTGTCTCTTTGACACTGAAATATCATTCTACCGATCACAATTCAAGAATCCATTTCTTAAATTAGCGATAGACTTGAACTTGCCTTCCTCATTTTAGGGCTGATCTACCCGCTAACCCAGCAAGACTTTAGCGATATTGTGGCTTTGTGTTTGTTTTTCAGCTGCTATGGTGAACCTGAATTTACACAATTGACATACAGTTGTGCGTACTAAAAATCCTTGGTGCAGTACATTTTTCATAATGGTACATCTTGTACCATTATGAATATATTATCCAAGGTCAGATATTGCCACAATGATTAATCATATTTGATTATTATCGAGTAGAGATTCATAGTCTGCGACATGAAAACACCTAAAAAGACATATTTTTATTACTCAATATAAATGGGTCCCTGTCAGCAAATTCTCTAAAAAAGGTGATCTTGGCGGCCATTTTAAATTTTTCAATCTAGATATTCATATGACCATTATATTAATGGCAGATATGGAATCAGCGGCCTCAAAAACATATAGAAAGACGTATATTACTTGGTGCTTTTGGCCTAAAACTATACAAAAAGTGGCAAAATCTGGAAAAAACACCTATTTTGGCGGCCATTTTAAATTTTTCAATCTAGATATTCATATGACCATTATATTAATGGCAGATATGGAAGCAGCGGCTTCAAAAACATATAGAAAGACATATTACCTGGTGCTTTTGGCCTAAAACTATACAAAAAGTGGCAAAAATCTTGAAAAAACATCTATTTTGGCGGCCATTTTGAATTTTAACCATCTAGATATTCATATGGCCATTATATTAATGGCAGATATGGAAGCAGCGGCCTCCAAAACATATAGAAAGACCAATTACTTGGTGATTTTGGCCTAAAACTATACAGAAAGTGGCAAAATCTTGAAAAACACATATTTTGGCGGCTATTTTGAATTTTCGCCAAAACCCAACCTAAGACTTCATCTGGTGAAATTTTTTTTGACAGATTCTTTTTCCTGATGCAATTTGGCCATAGAAAAACTGCTTCCTGTGTAAGTTTGCAGAAAAAAGTCCGTGTGTGCCCACCCCTATAAATCATATTGACAAATAATAATGCTGAGGTTGTGGGGATTTGTGCTTCAAAGTATTTGTATTGACAGTTTAGGCGGAAAGGATAGCTTATACAAGTATAAATACTTTAATTAGCATTGGGCAGTGGTTTAACCACTTTAAGTGAAGTATGGTAAGGAATATTATTATCGATCACAATGGTATTTTAGCAGCAAGAGCATGTTAAAACAAAATCATGAAAAAAGACCCATGCAAATAATGTCTTTATGATTTTTAACAAATAAACCACGATTAATATCGAAATGAAATCACACATCATCATCATACTTGTCTTCTTCGAAATTTCGTTATTAGTCGCCTTCGCTGATACCAAAGTCTTCATGTTAGGTGTTCTGTTTTCATGGGGTTGTTGGGCGGCAGGTGGAGAATACGGGTCTGGAGGAGCAGTTTTGCTAGCGTTAGATGAGATTAACTCAGACCCTCAGAGATTCCCTACATTGCATTCGCAAGGACGCCGTTTGGATTTCACCTACGCGGACACAGAGTGTGACGCTACTATGAGTCTCCTGTACATACCCGAAATGTATTTCGGTCATGGCTTCCCAAAGATTGATGCTTATATCGGACCAGATTATAATGTAATATGTGTTCCAGGTGGATACATGGGGTCGAAATGGAATATACCAATAGTGTCTCACTTATGTACAAGTGCAAAGTTATCTGATAAAAAAAATTGTATCCTACTTTTGTCAGAACTGCTGCACCTTCTTACACGATGGCACCGTTCTACGCTCAAATTATGGAGAGCTTTGATTACGACCAAGTTACTATATTGTGGTAACTGATAACATTCAAGTATTTAGCGCAGATGCTTTAAAAGAGGAATTTCATCGGAAAGGAATCTTTGTGACAGTTTTTGTGTTATTTGAACCGGGACCTTCGTGTAATAAGAAGCTTGAAATGCGGGCTCTTCAGGAAGCAAAAGAGAAAGCAAGAGGCTTAATAAATAGTAAACTACCAAGACTCACTGAGTTTACTTACTACAAATCACTAGATTGATTTGATTAAATCGTAATTTGAAGTATCTAATGCTAAATGAATACTAATGACTTCATCATACATTGATTGATCTCGGCAAACATTACTTGGCAATTAATTAAATCTAATTGCTCTACTTATGAAAAACAGGTTGATGTTATTTGAATAAATATGGATGGCTCACATTTCTCTGAATGCTGTCGGTTTTATTTCACGGAACTCGTTACTGACTTTGTTTTATAATAGAAGGGACATAAATGGAACATATTATGCACAAACCGGCAAGCAACGATTCTTTTAAAGGCCATCTTTATTATGCATGATGTAATTAGAGATAACTTAATAACTGTACATCTGTGTTTAGTCGATAACAAAGGAGAAAGTTTGGAAGAGTATAGTCACTGTTCTATTGATATAACTATTGTTGTGGCGATATATTATTTTATATCCCGTGCCTTCTATTTTAATTAATTTATTTATTCAAAATCATGGTGTCATTCACCTCGAGTGAGATCACTCTCTTGTATCATTTCGATTAGACTATCGTTAAACGTCACAATGGTCTTTTGTAAACGAAGGTTTTGTGGACGATGCAAACGGATGTTTAATTGTAGTCTGTGGCATTCACTCAGATGGTTAACATCTCTCCATAAACTCTCCGTGTGCGTCAAGATTTGAACACAACTTCTTATTTTAGAGCGAGAACAATTCTCGCTAATTATTACTTGATAATGGAGTTTGTTCTACTCCTAGTTCACGTGTTAGTTTTAATATAAAGTTTCATACCGAATGAAGAAGATGTAGTAAGTAATAAATAAAACTTTAATATCCGTAAATTGTGGTTGTGATTGTCTTCATGTTTGTGTGATAATAATCGTGCTTGGCTGATTCTAAAAGCCTAAATAAGTCCCTGGTTGAACCTCTGGTTCTATGAAGAACTTTATTTTAGCGCCCCTACTCATGCCAAATCAACGATGAAGAGACGATAAACCGAATACCAATCTGAGGGACTAGCCGAGACGAGTGAACGAAGACGCATCTACCAAGCCGTATGATTATTCCCTGGTACCTACCTCGCTGGTTAAAATATTTAGCGAGTCCTATTCCCAAAGTTCTTTATTAGACTATTAATAGACATTACAATAACTAACTGGTAGCAGGTTCTTCATATAAAGAATGCTATTTTCACGGGGTGGTTTCCTTGTGGAAAGCATGGGTCTGCCACACAAATCATTCTCTTCAAAATCTGCGATGTGCTTGTTCCACATTCCATGTTTGTGAATCATCAGTTGGTCTATGTATGTATTATTGTACCAGGTGGACATTGTTACGAGCCTTAAATGACTCAAGGCCAAAATCAACTTTACCCAAATTCACACGAATGCACAACAATAATACACTGTTTGATTAAGTTAACATCTAAGTCTTTATCTAAAAATAAAATATGATTGATACATGAACAAAAAATGGCCACAATATAATCACACAATCACAATTTTAGTTAATCAGTTCTTAATCAGCAGTCTTCTTCTTGTTGATTATAATGTTCTGTTACATTGTTCTGGCTGGCTGATGTGTAAGTCCTTGTCGCCTATCCTGCGAAAATCACTGTTCAGTGTACACTTGCCCTTATTATTCCTTTGCGTATAAAATCCTCGCACAGATATAGTGCTGCTTTCTCATAATACTCAACTCCTTGCACAGATGACGATCTCCAAAAATGATGGTTCTTTCACCAATCACACTCTTCCTCCAGGAAACAGGCTTCTTTCTGCACGATCCACTTTATTGACAGATGTGTTGTTTTATAAACCAGAATCCAGCAAGTCGACAGAAGAATTTTAATCCTTTGAGGAGGAGGAGCACCTTCATGTACTCAAAATCTTCTTCGTTGCTGTATTAAAATAGCACATTATTGGTTATACAAACTGGTTCAAATGTATCTCTTTTTGAAGTACGACGTCCAACACATACTGAGCCTACAAATTCCCTTTAGATTCTGCAGAGAGCAAACTAAATTGCTTTCACCTTTTATACTCACAAAAACACGCAATCCATTAAAAGACCATACTGTCACATTTATTTCCTGGGGGAATTCCCAAAATGATGTTATATTCACTTTACATTATCGGGGCTTCCCCTAATGATGCAATATACTGAACATTTTAGAAAACAGGGGGTTCCCAAAAATCCAAAATTAGAAATTGTTAAATTTGTTTCCCAAAATATCATCACCAACAACTCTTGCAAAGGGTGTTTCCCATCTCTCATGACACATCGCAACATAATCATGGCCAAAAAGTACAAAAATAATACAATATTCGCCACAAGCACTGCACATTCAAATGCGACCAAATTATTCATATTCGATTTACAATAATGTATTATTCATAATATTTTGAATTTTTACTAATGTACTCGAAGGCCAATTGTCATTTTCTTGTCAAAGGTTTCTTTACTATTTTTCATCTTGGCGAGTCAGTGACGTCTGTGCGCATATAATTGGGCGCAGGGAAATCGCGATAGTCCGCGCAAAGCTCAAAGACGCCGCATAGACGCGAGCCCAAATCATGCACCTTGATGTGTGCAAGTCATGACTCCCCAAGACAAAAAAATAGCTATAGTACAGCGAATACGTATTTAGGACATTTGGCTCAAAATTCTGTCTATTAAAATTATTGTAATGTGCCTGTTATATATCCATATAGCGTTCGGTACCTTTGACCCATTTAATGCACAGAATCTTAAGATAAAATTAATAACCATCAAGCCATAGCTCTTTTACAAATTATATATCATGGCATTTATGATTGATTGAGACTCTTATCTGTAATGGAGTAAATAAGTAAAGACACGATGTGATTAGAATAGTCATATTTGAATTTTGTTCTAATCAATAGATGGGTTTGTAGATGATGGGGTTGCAAAAAATCAAAGTCATCGATTGACTTCTAGCTATTCAAATCAATTCTGTTTTAAAGTCTGAATTGGGTCATAGGAATTCTTTGCGGGGATACAAAAAGGGCACTTATGAGCCTCTTGTGTTCTTAACCTATTTAATTTGTTATCAAGACCTACGTAAGATGGTATCAAAAATTATACTAAATGTTCACATGGTAGTGATTATGTGTTAGATTTGCTTCTTTGCTTGCTTGCTTACTTGCTTGCTTGATGCTTGCTTGCTTGCTTGCATGTTTGATTATTTGTTTATTTGTGGGGTATGTGTGGGTGTGTTTGTTTGTTGGTAGCAGTGAGTTTACTTGTAAGAGTTGGTGTTTGTTTGTTTGTTTGTTTGTTTGTTTGTTTGTTGACTGAGTTGCATGTGTTTGTTTGTTTGTTTGTTTGTTTGTTTGTCTGTTTGTTTGTTTGTTTGTTTGTTTGTTTGTTTGTTTGTTTGTTTTTATTCGAATCAAAAAGCAAAAGCTCCCACTGGTATTTGATACTTGTCTCTTTTGAATAAGTTAATAGTTTAAGACAAACTATCCAATATCTTCTTTATAATAAATAATGGCCGAATCTGGATCTAAAAGAAATGTTATAAATACATGTCGTTCCAAAACGTCTAACGGAATATAAATCTCAA
Organism: Amphiura filiformis; assembly: GCF_039555335.1. Lineage (NCBI taxonomy): Eukaryota > Metazoa > Echinodermata > Ophiuroidea > Amphilepidida > Amphiuridae > Amphiura > Amphiura filiformis. The sequence continues at coordinate 5,298,874 of NC_092647.1, forward strand.
ATGTACCAGATAAGTCACAGTGGATAGGACAATTTCTCTATGCAGTTTACGCAGCAAAGGTCATCCATTGGTTCTAACACTGACACAGGCTATTATCTAAATGTACCAATCTAAAGGTACCAATCAGCTACCAGTAATTATTGACAAGAATGCCTTTTCATAATTCAACATAGTGCTACCTTATTTTATAGATACATGTTATTAAATTTCATAAAACTATAAATGCTGGGCATTTCAAGAGAATACAATGTTGCATACAGAAGAAGCAGGCTTGTCAATAAACACCCAAATATGATGGGTACCAAACATTGTGATACAGCCTGTATCAGTTATACTACGTGGAGTACGTGCCATTAAAGGTCTATAATAACCTTGAAAATGCATTTGTTGCTGCTTTATTAAACAACCTGTGTAATTGAATTAGTAATTAAGTTAAAGAGGAGAGGCATTAAGTAATGTTTGCTTAATGGCTCATAAAAGCAAATGTTGCTTAATTAATACATGCATAATATTTACATGAAATGCCATTTCGTCATGTCATGTTTTGTAATTTTTAAGACAAAGACTAGTACAAAATATGGTTCAACCATGATTTAAATATATTTATTCACCAATCTTTGCACAAATGATGATGAGACCAATTAAACGGAATAATCAGAAATAATTAGGGTGATTACATATCTGATGCATGATTAAACCATGCTTAAACCATATTTTGTACTTTGTTCTCAAAATTTCAACAACAAAAAACTTATTGTAGCAGGTTGACGATATTCGATAGAAGCAGTATGATATTCTCGTGGTATTTTTCCATTCTTTCCTTTAATCACTTCAAAATATGCCATGACTTATCAATTTATTAATGGGTAAAAATGTAAGCTACATAATTAATAACCATTAGTTTTAAAAATCATGTCAAATGCATGTACATATTTTTAAAGCGCTAGGGTTAAATACCAGTATAAATTGCCGATTACAGTTTGCAATGGATAAAATGGATGTTAAGGGTAGAGGAGGTATTGTTGGTCAAAGCAGCCAAAAATTCGATCTTCATTATCTAAATCAATATATTATTGAAAAATAACACTTTGATGTTTTCCAAAAGTTCATTCTACAAATCATATATTTTGAAAACTTGATTGATTTATTGTTGTTAATGAGTTATGTACGTTTTACAAAAGTGTAGTTGTTTCAGCCCTCTTTACAATATAACTCAAGAACTTCAGGACCTACAAAAGTATGTAATATTTGAATTCTTCTACACACTCGCTATGAAATGATCAATATAATTTTTGTCAAAGATCATTGCCATTCCCAAGATGCTGTGAATTACCAAATCGCAACAGTTTAAAATAGTTGCTAACCTTAAAGCAGATTTTTGAGATATTCTTCAAACAAAATTTGTAGACGATTCAAGTTCTTCATCTTATTTTCAATTTATATCACTAAGGTCTGTAAATGGTATGTACAGTGGCGGCGCTACGGGGGGGCAAGGGGCATTTTCCCCACCCAATATTTTTCTTGCCCCCCTCCCTCACTTTTGAGGCAAAACCCAACAAATCATGTAAATTTCCACTTTCACAAAATTTGCCAACTCCCCCCCTGAAATCCAGCCACTGGGTATGTAACCTTCAACACATATAATTGAATATGTGACGCATCGTTAATATTGGCGATTTTACGTTCGTGTGGTTAATCAGGTAGAATATTAAAAACGCTTCAAAAATTAAAGTGATATTTTTTAGATTGATCTTGAAAATAGTTTTTACATCCTCTCCAAAATATCACAACATTTACTCCGTTTCCTAAGAAACACTGTTTAAAACATTGTTGTTATATTGGTGCTTATGTCAATAGATTTAATTTTAAAGTCTGCGGGCGCTATGACAAATAATTATCAGTGTTTGCTTCGGGTATATTAGAGCAAAAACGAAACTGTCTTTCAAATGTGTTCTTGAAATGGAAAATAAAACACACTCATGTTTCAAAAGAGTGACGATAATATTGTTTAGTACAGCTGCAGCTGGTTACAAAAAAACCCATATATTATTATATTATTTGAATTATAAGTCTGCTGACATAAGATGGGTGAGTCAGACAAGGATAAGAGCAATATACTGGCAAATAGTGCATGGCGCTATTGGGTGATTTTTGAGTTTATAGCATCTAGCTTTCCTACTTTAGTGGTAACAATGTTTTTGGTATCCTTACACTTCAAAGGATAAAACTATAATTATTTCCTATGCTTACCACAAGGGTCGAAGGTCATAATAGGGCCAAACTTTAAAATTTGTTGTACCATGTTGTAATATATCTCAAATTGTTCCTCTCATTGCTAGGAATAAAAATTCAATTGTCATATTGCACTAGGGTTATAGAGTAAATAGGCGTTTATAGAGTAAATAGGAGTTCAGGAGTTATAGAGATGTTTGACATTTGACTTTAAAAAGTCAAACATCTCATGCACAGAAGCCAAATTTTCAAAATGCAACGACTCAATTGAAATTAGTTTTAAATTACTTCTCTCGGCAAACCAAATAGGACAAAATTTCATTTGAAAATGTGTACCCGAAGAATCGGATTAATTGTATTATCTCATTATTAGGATTCAGAAACACTATAGTTTCACCTATTTTCGATGTACAGTTCTTGAGTTATGCATCATGGTCAAATATTAAATTTTGGTCCCCACAGGGGTAAGAAATAAAAACTGTTCCGAATTTGATCAAAATGATCTCAAATTATTCTGCTTGAAAAAATATCTTAACTAAAGAATATATAGGCCGTAGGAATCATGTTGACCTTGACCTATTTTGTGATGTTACCAAGGTAACAAAATACATGAAAATGTTGTTCCAAGCGGAACAAATTGAAACCACTTTGTACCCCTGTTGACATTTGACATTTATGCCTAAAACTCAAGAACAGTCCATCAGTGATAGGTCAAACTATATTTTTCCTGAATCCTAATAATGAGAAGAATATAGTAAGCCAAAAATTAAGGTACCAGTTATGTTCACCCCCTGTATATCCTAAACAAAGACAAATATGTCATAATTAGAACCTGAATCTTTTAGCTCGAATTTAATATCTCATTTGTTGAAATTGTTCAAGAAATAAAGACACGACGATCCAAAAAACCAACTCCATTGCATGCCATATTGATTTGTACACAACGCGTTCGCTAACATAAGAACTAGCGCCGTGCTTCCATTGATTAGCACGTTAAAACTAGCGTCGTGCTTTCATTGATGCAAAGTGAAACTTTTGATTTCGTTTCTTCATTAGGTTTTAGATCACCGTTTCTGTAATTCTCAACCAATTTCAACCAATAAGTTCAGTATAAAATATAAATATAAATATAAATATATAATAAGGTCTTAAACCAGAGCTAATGAGTACAAGTATTGGCTGTTTGACATATTTGTCTTTGTTTAGGATATACAGGGGTAAACACAACTGGTACCTTAATTTTTTGGCTTACTGTACATTGGTATGGGTTAAGAATCGTCCAAATTTGAAATTTGAACCCTGCACAGCGGCCATTTTTGTTTATTTCTTTGTTCCCTTTTTGTCCTTTTTAGATATACTGTTGCTGATGTCTTTTAGAGAGACTTACAACAAAAAACATTGATGTTCCAATTTTGTCTATAACTCTAAACGTAAATTTACTCCTCTAAAAAGCCTTAAGAAAGACATACAGAAGCGAAGGGTTGAGTGTGGCCTTGTATTGAGATAAGACATGGACACTTCAAAAACAGGACGTGTGGTGACTATCAGGAGCTTAAGAATATGATTAGTCATTTATTCATGTATATTGAGGACTCATGACAGACGTGATAGAAGGAGGGTTGAAAGGGAAGAGACCAAGAGGAAGGTGGTTGTATGTGGAGCTAAAGCAAAGAGCTAAAAACAGAGTAGAATAGTGTAGAAGGAAGCCGCGGACATGCCTTAAGGCAGAATACTAAGCAAGTAAGCAAACCACTTTTAAAATAACATGTTTTAATTGGCAATTCGCAATTAAACTTATGACTATAGCATACCGCTGATGCTTATTTATTTGATGCTTAAAGTACATGCGATCAGTATGCGATAAAAATATATACAAAAGTACTCGTAATACCCGGCAACGGAATAAGCACTTTATGATGACAATTGTGTGTTGTTGCACCAAATTTGCCCAGTGGCAATAGCACCCGTGGGTTGTCGTCACTTCACATTTTTATAATTGACAAATTCATAGGTTTTTGTAATTCTTTGCTACAACAGCAGTTTCTTATTTTATCTCTGTGTTTTTTCTTATTACTTGTATTAAAACGAAATGAAAATAAAAGCAAGTGATTTAAAAAAATCTTTTAAATATAGAAATGTGGTTTAGTGCATTTGCATTTACACATTTTCTCGCAAGCATCTAGGCCCCTATTGTTTATTTGGCACTGAAATTGTATTATTATAACATAAAATCGATGTAAAATTGTCGGTCATATTTTCAAATACCCCATTAACAAGGCCAAGGAAACGTTATCTTACACAAATAATAATGTACACAATTTGAACGAAGATACTATTTTTAACCAATTATTATAATAATAGTGATTCTAGGGGGGTAGCTATAATAGTAAGAACACATTAATCTCAGATTCTTAAAATATTATTTTAAGGGGCATTTCGTGATCCACAACCTCATCCTCCCAATTTTCTCAAAAAATGTTGAGATTTTTATACCAGTCGAATTGTCGAAACCTTTGCATAATGTAAGTACAAAACAATTCTCGCATATTAATTCATTTAGCAAAACCGCCGTCACATTTGTATTTACGTTCTGGTTAAGGGCTGGGGTATGAACGTTTGGACAGTATTTATTTTGGGACATCAGAGCACATCAGACATATCGAATTGCATTCTGAATACGAAGAATGTCATTCTGATATCAAATAATTTTGATTTTTGAAATTCGCAATTTAATACACATTTTATGGCAAATCATTAAAATTGATATTTTGATATTTAACAGTACTTAAGTAAACTTTAGAAATCTGATGATTTATACTTAAAGTGTATGTAGGTGGGATGAAAAGCCGACGATCAATTGAAAATTTTGACCTTTCGTATTGAAGATATGGATTTTTTTTACCAAAACACCAAAAAAATTAGGTCTTGGGGGGGGGGGAAATCCATATCTTCAATATGAAAGGTCAAATTTTTCAATTGACCGTCGGCTTTTCCTCCCTGCTACATACACTTTAAGAATATAACATTAGATTTATATAATTTACTTCGAGGACTGTTATATATCAACAATTTGACAAATATCAAATTTTTATAATTTGTCATAAAATGTGTATTATATTGTGATTTTCAAAAATGAAAATTATTTGATATCAGAAAGACATGCTTCGTATTCAGAATGCAATTCGATAGGTCTGAGGTGCTCTCATGTCCCACAAAAAATACTGTCGAAACGCAATAAACGCTCATTTTAGATCCCTTAACAGAACAAAATTACAGCACATTGGAATATATAATACACATATTCTAGACTTCTCCGTAGTCCACTTGCCCATTTTGCATACTCTGGCTATTACCTAAAGCATAAAACTCTTATTTATATTGATTTGTGTGCAACTGATAGATTTTCACATCTGTATCTGATCTTTTCAGTCACCGCACTCCCTCTGTTTGTTCCCAATTTTCGTGGTTCGCTATTCAATTACTTTTATTGTCACTAATCATCTGATATTTTAACTCTTTATGACCATTTTACTATTGAATACATGTGTACTTTAATTTTAATAAACATCAGTATAATTTTGAGTTCAACGAAATGGGTTCATCATGACTAATAATAACATATTTTTAATAAAATTCGACTATGGCAAAGTCTACACATATTCATGCATAATTCCCAAATGCAAAATCAGAATCAACTGAAATATTGGAAATAAGCTTTTTCCGTGGATATCTACTGAACAAATGTCATAAAAAGAGGATGCTAGGATCATTAGACACTCCTTTAATACCATAATTAACATAAAAAAAGCTACTCTGATAAGTTTGACCAAAATAAAAGGTAAAAGGAATTTCTCACTAGTTTATTATCAATCAGCGCTGTTTATCAAAGTAAGCCCAGACGGTTTTATTAATGCTTTATCAAAACACCTCAATCGGTTTTATTGGGCTATGTATACTTTACCTACATTACAGTGCTACAACTTAAATAAAATAATATTAAAACTTAAAGGAGGATTTCGTGATCCTAGCATCCTCTATTTATGTCATTTTTCATTAGATATCCACGACAAAACCTATTCCCAAAATTTCAGTTGATTCCGATTTTGCGTTCGCGAGTTATGCATGATTATGTGTATTACACTGCTCCATAGACAATGCGTTGTAATTTCGTTCTGGTGCACCAGAATGAAATTCAAATTTCACGATATCTTTGCTGAAGGAATTAATCTGCAAGCAATATTTTGTACATAAATATTATGTAGCCAGAGGTTTCCAGTGATGTAAAAATCTCAACATATTTTGAGAAAAGTGGGGGATGAGGCTGTGGATCATGAAATGCCCTTTTAAGGTAAAACCAAACAAATTGGCAAAGTTTGTTTCTCTATTTGGCGCAACAATGTAATCTTCCGGTCACTTGCCGTAGATATCGTCAAGGTCGCTGCCAAATGCAATAGTTTAATTATTTCCTGCAAATTAACTAATAGCACTTTTAAGTTTAAACTTACTTTAATGGATGCATTATTGATGGACGCTCTCTCGAACCTTAATTTCATCTTCCACTTAAAATTTCGCTAATGAAATCAATTAGATGTTTAATGATACGATCGACATTCAAACGGTCCCGTTTGTATAAATATAGTTCATAAAAGAATACAAAATATTGGCCGTGAAGTACAATCATTGAGTTACCTTTTCTATAAGAGAACGTGGCATCTTTATTGGAGAAAGCTAATTTCAATTTCAGATGAAAAAATATCATTAAAATCCCGCGACATGAAATCGTCAGGCTAGCAGACTACACTACACCCTATGTACGCTATATAATAACTAACCTCTTGGCATGGTGATATTATAATTCAATGGTTGGTGTATAGGTATTTGATGAAGACATATCTCGCACGCGTGTTGATAGTAGTATTGTTGTATTGCCAATATTGACCACACAACTGCAGACTGATTTGACATTTCTCGCATTGGAATAACGTTGTTCTGCACAATAAATATTACTGGTCGTCCCGCTTATCGAAACAAAAAAAAATCCTTTAATTTATTGAGTGATATATCCTACATCCTTCGGGTGCACTATGAGAAAAGCCAAGCGTTGCACATATTCTTCATTAATACGGTTAGCCTTGAAACTCTTTAATTTCTAACGCCGTTGCGTCGCGATACATTACAGATTTTTACGTGCTTTTGCCTACAGGTCTGATTTAATATTGTTGGCTTTTAGTCGCACTTCAAACGTGTAAAGATAGAAATTTGTCACTTTTTTACTTCACTCGAATGCTCACAGCAAAGCTATGATTGAGACCGCGCCATGCTGTCATGGTCAACTTTGTTGATACCATCTCAATCACGAGAGGCATGACTTAACAAATACTCCGGATGAGCAAGTGGCTTTTGACTGATTCTAAGTTGTTATGACACGGAGCATTCACACTAGAATAATGGATAGAAACAAGTACTTCCCATTATTCATATTAGGACTTTGTTCCACATTACCATTTTGCAACAGCAAGACGATAATATTAGGAACTTTATTCCCGTGGGGTGGATGGTTCTCGGCCGGACAGCACGGGTGTGCTGGCGCAGTAATACAAGCTATTGATGAAATCAACGCAAACACGGAATTGTTTCCGACTATTCATGAACAAGGACATTATATCGACTTTGTGTACGGGGATTCCAATTGCAATCCGAGCGATGCCATACCCCTATTTCCTGAGATGTACTTCGGTAAAGCTGGTTACCCAGTGGTTGATGCGTACATAGGACCTGCGTGTAGCGTCAACTGTGAACCAGGTGGCCTGATGGCAACCAAGTGGAACATACCTATGGTGTCTTTCATCTGCACAAGCACGAAGCTATCTGATAAGACGCTTTACCCAACATTTGCTAGAACCGCTGCTCCGTCTTACAAAACAGCTCCGTTTTTTGGACAGATCATGAAAGAATTTAAGTATGATAGAGCGGCGATTTTTTACTCCTCGGACAACATTCAAGTGCTATCGGCAATAGCAATCAAAGACGAGTTCCTCAGGCTAGGGATTTTATTACCAGATTTTGTACTATTTGAGCCTGGTGCGTCAGGAGCTGTGGCTGAGAAACGAGCATTAATTGAAGCAGCTAAGCGAACCCGAGGTAATGTGACAGTATTTTCATAATTAAATTATTACATATTATATTTTGTCAATGTTGACACTTGAAAAAAAAATCTTATTTTGTCAAAAGTAATTATATAAACAATTTTAGCATTAATAGAGTAATATCTTTAAGTAATAGCACAACAAGCCAACAAACACAATTCATTTATTCATTTTTTAAAACAAAATATCAAACAATAAATAAATTGGACAGACAGCGTGTCATCCTTCTGTGCCGTGTATTTATAAAGTGTGACACGTTAGTCATGTTAGTTGTTAAATTTGTTACAAGTAAAAATAATTATTATAAAATCCATTGCAACAATGCAAATCCACTTAACACAGGAGTCGATTCTATTGTTAAAATGTATATTATTTGATACTTGAGGTTATTGGCTACATTTACATTATTATGTTTGTTGTCACATTCATAATGTTGTACTGGATTGAAAATAATTGTATTACACTACTAAGTCTATCGCCGTCTACATGGTCTATGACATGATTACAACTATGGTCAATGATTATTAGATACAAAAAGAATGTGTTGCCATTGGTTCTAATGGCTTGCCTATTGCACATTTTACCAGCTAGCTTCTGGTTATTATTGGCTTTTAGTCCGTTTTTTCAGCTTTTCAAATGGTGAGCTGTTATCCACCAACCCTGGGTAGCATGGGTGGTGTGTGTTGAGGGGGTTTGTGTTTAATGACATAGTTCCGTACAGTGGTGAATTTTCTAACTAGACAGAAGACAATCTGAGGTCCCACAGGAGTCTATTCTAGGACCCATCTTATTCAACATGCACGTCTTGGGCCCTTCTTCGACAAGATGCTGACGATATGGTTCTTTACAGAGTTATTGCATTGAGGCAACGGTCACCTTCAAATCGGAACTGGAGGCAATATTTGAGTAGCACCGATAAGCCTCTATTCGTATTACTGCCTCAAAATGTGTTGTTATGTACATTACTAGATTCAGACAACCAATTCCCACTAAACACAATATGGATGACACTCCTCTGAAAGTTAGCTACTATCTAGTTAGCTAGTCTATCACCGTCTATATGGTCTATGACATGATTACAACTATGGGTACCATGACTATTAGATACAATTGCGCAAGAATTTGTAGCCATTGGTTCTCAATTGGCTTGTCTATGCCCCATTTTAGTAGCGTCTGATTATTATTGGCTTTTATGCATAGATTAAACAGCTTATATTGATGAGCTGTTGTCCAACAACCCCTTGGTAGCACGGTGATGTTGTGGGTGTGTATGTGGTGGGGGGTGGGGCCGGTGACGGCGGTGATTGGGTGGTGTGTTTGTGTTTAATGACAATTTATAGGACTAGCACATAATTTATATCCGTTGCTTCTGTGATAAATACAGAAATAAATGACACTTATAATGCGTCATTATGACTAACTGGGCTCAAGACAATCTGGGGTCGCACAATAGTCTATTCTAGGACCCATCTTATTCAACATGCACGTTTTGAACCTTCCAAGTTGTCCAATATGTCTTCATTTCTTCGGCTAGATGCTGACGATATGGTTCTTTACAGAGTTATTGCATTGAGGCAACGGTCACCTTAAAATCGGAACTGGAGGCAATATTGGATATGAGTAGCACCGATAAGCCTCTATTCGCATTAAAATGCCTCATAACGTGTTGTTATGTACATACTAGATCCAGACAACCAATTCCCACTAAAGACAATAAGGATGACACTCCTCTGGAACTTGCCTACTAAGTCTATCGCCGTCTTCGTGTCTATGACATGATTACAGCTATATGGGCAACATGATTATTAGATACAATTGCGTAAGAATTTGTAGCCATTGGTTCTTGATTGGCCTGCCTATCCCCCCATTTTACTAGCGTCTGATTATTATTGGCTTTTATGCATAGATTAGACAGCTTATATTAGTTTATTATTGTATCCCACTTTTCGAATGATGAGCTGATATCCAACAAACCCCTTGGTAGCATGGGGGTGTGGGGTGTGTGTGGGGGATGTGTGCTGTGGTCGGGTGGTGTGTTTGTGTTTAAAAACAATTTATAGTACTAGCACATAATTTATACCCGTTGCTTCTGTGATGAATACAGAAATAAATGACACTTATAATACGCCATTGTGACTAACTGGGCTCAAGACAATCTGTGGTCCCTCAATAGTCTATTCTAGGACCCATCTTATTCAACATGCACTCTTTGGACCTTCCTTATATAGTTTCCTTTCTTCGACAAGATGCTGACGATATGGTTCTTTACAGAGTTATTGCATTGAGGCAACGGCCACCTTAAAATCGGAACTGGAGGCAATATTTGAGTAACACTGATAAGCCTCTATTCGTATTAATGCCTCAAAATGTGTTGTTATGTACATTACTAGTAGGCATGTCCACTAAAAATTGAAGTACTTTTAAATTAATTCAGACCTAACTTATTGGCTGGGAATTGATGAAAGAAACATTTTGGCGTTTAAATAATCTTAATCGGACGTTTCATTCCAGAGATATGGCCTTTCGAGTGTCACGGTTTTATATAGGGCTGCTAGAACATTTTAAAAAGTTAAAGTCCAAAAGGAATACTAACAGAAAGTGCAACTTTAAGGTACTTTTTCTTAATGTATTTATTAACTAGCTTATCTGGAACATTATATTTGCTTATAACAACATGAAAATAAGATCATCCTGAAAATTTAATCGATTTTGTTGACATATAAGACCTCAAAACCCATGGTTTGTTTGGTGAAACCTCAAGCATGATCATAGATGGCCGCCATGGAAAATATCTCCATAGAGGAGATGAACAATAAGTGCATTATTTCAAATGAAAAGCGGTAGTCTTAAACATTTTACTAGCTTCTGATTATTATTTGCTTTTATGCATAGATTAAACAGCTTATATTAGTTTATTATTGTATCCCACTTTTTAAATGATGAGCTGATATCCAACAAACCCCTTGGTAGCATGGGGGTGTGGGGTGTGGGTGTGTGGGGGGTGTGCTGTGGTCGGGTGATGTGTTTGTGTTTAATGACAATTTTTAGTACTAGCACATAATCCGTTGCTTCTGTGAAACTATATCAACAAATGTCGGTATCATGAATAAATTGACACATTTTGTTCCAAATCGTATTTTATATACACTTTACTGCACATTAATATTGCCTTACTTGAATTATGGAATACTTTTATGGGGAAATATATGTAAAGCTTACTTAAATAAAATTGTAAAAATTCAAAAATGGGCTATAAGAACTGTGGCAAACGGTCACTATAGAGATCACACAACGCCATTGTTTACTAATTATAACGTATTAAAGGTTGAAGATATGTACATACTGGAATTAGGTGCATTCATGTATACTGTACACTGTACAGGTACTCCATAACTGAGCTGCCCTGTTCATTTGATAATTATTTTACTAAACGTTCTGACATACATGACTACAAGACAAGATATGTAAATGACCTAAATTTAACCAAAAATAATAATGTGTTTTCTGATCATGCCATACGTACAAGAGGTCCCATTCCTTGGAATTCTTTAGATAAAAATCTGAAAGCTTCAAAATCTGTGAAACATTTCCGCAATAAATTTAAAAAACAACTCATTTCTCAATATAATTAATCTTTTCCGTGAGCTCGACCCCGTTCCTTGCCTTGTCTTATGGTTATGTCTGGTAAAGTTGCTTTTTTGTTGTTGCTAATTTCATTTGATAACTTTCAGGCCTTTTTGGTCTTCCAGCCTTTTCCTCCATATGTATCGTGTTTGTATATTTTCTGATGTAATGTAATGTAATGTAATGTAATGTAATGTAATGTAATGTAATGTAATGTAATTTAATGTAATGTAATGTAATGTAATGTAATGTAATGTAATGTAATGTAATGTAATGTAATGTAATGTAATGTAATGTAATGTAATGTAATGTAATGAATTTTATGGAAATAAAAATATGAATGAATGAATGTGATGAATACAGAAATAAATGACACTTATAATGCATCATTATGACTACCTGGGCTCAAGACAATCTTGGGTCCCACAGGAGTCTATTCTGGGACCCATCTTATTCAACATGCACGTTTTGGCCCTTCCAAGTTATTGCATTGAGGCAACGGTCACTTTAAAATCGGAATTGGTGTCTCCACTCATAAACATCTCGGTGTTGTTTTTGTCTAATCTCGACAAGGGACTCCATATTAATGAGGTCATTTGGTCAATACATTCATTCACAACCCTCTGCAGTAAAATATTACGATCCACAGTGTCAAAGGCTGTAGATAGATCAAGCGCATTATGAAGAGGACAGCTTTCTGATTATCAAGGGCAAGAGATATATCATTGTACACACATGCAAACCAGTGACATATTATAAAATAAAAAATAATAATAATAAAGTATCGCCAATATATGGTGAATAGATATATGGTGTCAATATCATTCAGCATTATGCGCACTTTTTCTAGTGATTTTAATCAACCATTATGTAAACATCATATAATGTAGCTAGTCATGACACAAACCTTTTCAAGGTCATCGTTACGATGAAATATTTCAGCAAACAATCCGATGAAGTGAATAGATTTGCATTATTTATCATAATGGTATTTTAAATGACTTTATGATGCTCGGGCAAACTGATTGAAAGAGAAAAATCAGGACTCAGCGGGGATTGAACCCTGGGCCTCACGATTACCGGTCGAGATTTATACTCATAATCATATTTTGTGACACACCCTGATCCAATCAGAGCAACCAAACAATAAAAAGCAAGTAATAGAATTAAGGCGACACGATGTATTGTTGGTCGAAGCAAAACACCGATTTTCGTTATCTAAAGCAATATATTAACTCAAGACTCAAGAACCCAGGACCTACAAAAGTATATATGTGGTTTTTTTTTGGTTTTTTTGACGAGTTGTCAGGCATAAGCCTTTATTATACATATTACGAAAACCACATATTATACATATTTAAATCATTAAATCACACATTTTTAGAACACACAGATTATTGCATTACACTATATAAAATATACAAGTATAAGAAATTAAATTGAACAATTAGATATATTGCGAATTTTGAGTTCATTATCAAACAAAAAAAAGAAGATTGGGGTGATTACCATATCTATATTTGCTAATACAAAGCTTGGCAATTACAATTACATAGTTGACAAACAAGTTGTCTTTGCTGTGTGAACCATGTTCACCAAACATGACATTTTTAACATTGAGAGAGATGTTATGTTGGATATTCAAAGATATCACTGTTTTGACTTTATCCCAAATGGGATTGATTTTTTTGCAATAGTAAAAGAAATGATCAACATGATCAATAACATTACAGGTTTCACACATATTAGAATTTTCTTTGCCCATTTTATACAACATTGTTTTTGTGGGGTATATGTTGTGAAGAATCTTCCAATTAAGAGAAATCAGACGAGCTTCTTTAGTGCATTGGGGACATTATTCCAAATAGAATTCCAGTTAAAATGATACCTGGGGAATTTGTTCGCCCAGAATTTGTAACACGTTGGGGTTGTATACATCGACCTGATTTTAATTTCTTTAAAATCTTTAGCGATGCATTTTTGAATAGGAATTTTATTAAACAAGATGTCAGAGCGTTCTTCACAAGGCTTAGGATGAGTTTTCCAATCTTTAGGAAGAGCATTATGAACAACAAAGTAATCAATGAAGACTCTTGGATTTTGAGGTATACGACGCTGAATATATTGAACAGAAAACATAGACCCTTGATTGTCAAAGAGATCGTTAACTCTTATGAAGCCTGCTCTGATCCAGTCATGCATAAAAAGTGATTTACTGTTAAGTTGAATAGCATTGTTGTTCCATATTATTTCAGTACCAGGCATATCAATATCCTGTTTGTAAACAACAGGTTTTGTGTTAAACCAATATTTGATTACAGATGAGTAAAACTTGGGTAACTTATCAATGATATTGACACAATCAATGCCCATGGTTTTAACAGAGCAGTTACATTTAAAAGGTCTGTATTAAGACCAATCTTAGACACATGATATAAAGCAATATTTTTCCACACAGCAACCTCATTATTGACGAGTTTCTTTATCCAAGACAACGTCAATGATTCAAAAAAAGATGTTACATGAAACATTTTATTCCTCCCATATCAAAGTCAGAAATGATTGTTCTGCGTTTTACCGCTTCAGCTCTATTCCAAACAAATTTTATAAACATGTTGTTGATTTTTGTCACCACTTTGTCTGGAATAATAATCGTGGAAGCAATATATGTGAGCTGTGATGCTAAAAGAGACTTGACAATTAAGTTTCTACCAATCATTGATAATCCTCTCATTTGCCATGCACGGATAGAACTCTCGATTTTTGTCATTTTTTCATCCCAGTTACAATTGAGTTTTTCAAGAGGAACGTTTGGGCTAAAGGTAATACCAAGGATTTTAATAGTATTATCTGGAGAAAGCTTCCAATTAACATTACCAATTTTAAAATCGTTGTTTTTGAGAGAACCAATCCAGATGGCGTCACATTTATTGTAATTCAAACAGAGACCAGATAGAAGCGCAAACTTATCAAGAATGACTAGAGTATTTTGGAGTGTATATACAAAAGTATATATGTGATATTTTAATTCTTCTACACACTCGCTATGAAATGATCAATGCAGTTTTTGCCAAAGCTCACTACCATTCGCAAGATACTGTGAACTACCAAATTGCAACAGTATGAAATATTTGATAACCTTAATATATAACAGAAGTTCATAACTTTACAACCAAGTATGACATTGGCTTATTAATTTCAACGTCAGTAAGCTAAGTATTGACTAAATTTAGAGTTATACTCATAATCATATTTTGTGACACACCCTGATCCAATCAGAGCAACCAAACAATAGATCAGCAAGTAATAAAATTAAGGCGACACGATGTATTGTTGGTTGAAGCAGCCAAAACATCGATTTTCGTTATCTAAATCAATATATTATCGATAAATAACACTTTGATGTTTTGCGAAAGTGCATTCTACAAATAATATACTTTGAAAACTTGCTTGATCTATTGTTGTTAATGAGTTATGTACATTTTACAAAAGTGTTGTTGTTTCAGCCCTCTTTACAACAAAACTCAAGAACCCAGGACCTACAAAAGTATATGTGATATTTTAATTCTTCTACACACTCGCTATGAAATGATCATTCTTAGTCAGTGGGAGTGGTCTATACGTTTACACATAATCTGATTGGACAATCGCATGATTTTGGGTGTCGTCTATCAGGCCGTAGACGACCCCACGTCATCATGAGTGTCGATAACGCGTAACACGCTCATAGAGGTGCGCGTGTGTATCGCGTTGTATGCGTAGACGCAGTGCGGAACACTCGCACGCGCTAGCAGTACGCGCAACAAAAGATGTAAAGTTGTAAACAAGTTTCGTTCATTTTAGGAAAAGGGGAGTTTTTATGACGGTAACTTAATTTTTGCTTTAAAAAATAGTTTAGAGTTATTAAAATAATATTTATCTGACTAAGAATGAGAATAAACGATAGGAATTTTTATTTTGACTATCCTCTACCTATGATAGACGACAGTCAGGTCCAATATTTTTATCGTAGTCCACTACTCAAAATATTGGACCTGCCTGTCGTCTATCACACGGTAGAGGATAGTCAAAATAAAAATTCCTATCGTTTATTCTCTAAATGCAGTTTTTTGCCAAAGCTCACTACCATTCGCAAGATACTGTGAACTACCAAATTGCAACAGTATGAAATATTTGATAACCTTAATATATAACAGAAGTTCATAACTTTACAACCAAGTATGACATCGGCTTATTAATTTCAACGTCAGTAAGCTAAGTATTGACTAAATTTTCAAACTTTCCGACTTTGGATTGGATCAGGACATATGTTACAGAATAATGATGATGATTTACAATATGGGTAGACTTCGGGGAGCTTATAACATAGGAAGGTCAAAGATAAAATTCAACAAAGAACGCGTATGAAATGGCTCTGATTGAAATCAATGACATGCCAGTGACATTCTGACATATGATTAAATTTATCTGATGCCTAACGAAATGAACATCACCGTAATGAAATGGAAATCAATCTTAAAGGCTGAATGTATAAGAAAAAATAAGGAGAAATTAACACCTTTCTATCCAGAAAATGTGCGACACTCTCAAAATACTTGGTCGTAAATGAATATAGAATATGTTGATGTTAGACTAAGGAACCTTATTATGAAGAACATTATAGTATATAGCCTATTAAAAATGGCAAGAAGATTCTAATCAAATATATGATTCCAAATCTTATTCATGAATTGATGATTGAAAATAAAAATCGTGTGCCGGATTTGAACCGGCGACCTTCGGATCACTTAGGCTTATATAAGGCGGAAACAATTAAGACTCATAACACCGTGTATTGATATAGAATGGCATGCACGCAGTTTTACGCAAATGCTTACGCTAGTTGTGCGTTGAGTATTGCGTAAATGGTGCACGCTTTACGCTAGCGTGAGTTGGGACTTTATTGACGCGCGCAGTAACAAAAGCCGAATAATTTCGCCTTATATAAGCCGAACAAACTTTAAATAGCTGATGTGGTTGAGGAATATATCTTTGATTTTGACAATTAACCTTTCCGTTTTTGAAATAAAAGAATAATTACCTCATTTTCAGCCCATTCCACGGAATCAATGACAATAGACGACTCATGCGCTCAATTATGCGCAGTAATTAGCACTCCGAATACGGATCATCAATTGATATTTGAATCCGTGGAAAGGTTTGAAATTGAGGGAGTTTCGTAAAATTCTTATATATAAGTTATATATACACACCAGGCACAAAATTGATTATTCTGAAATATACATTTTGTTGATTGGACTTTGCCTTTCTCATTTGACACCCTATTCGTGAAAATCGAGAAAGAATTGGCCAAGATATGCGCCTCAAAACCCTCAAACCCTAAAATCTAAAGTTGCAATTTTAACGATTCATTTGTGCTTTGTTACACTGTGTGCTTTATTGATTGGCCTGCGGTGCTTGTGTGCAATACAGCGGTGCGTTCCCATTGAAAATAATTGAAATTGCAACTTTTGATTTTGGGGTTTGACGGTTTGGAAACGCATATCTTGGTCAATTCTTGTTCGATGTTCACGAACAGGGTGTCAAATGAGAAAACAAAGTCCAATTAACAAAATGTATTCAGAATAATCCAAAATTATCAGGTTGTTGAACAGCAAGGATGACTATAACTGACGAGTTTCTTTTTGTGTCTGGTGTATATATATTTCAAGAACGGTGTGGTCAAGTGTCAACATTTGAAAAAGTACGTAATAGCTTATTTATTTCTCAACTACAGCAGTTATTTAGTTATGTTTAGTTGTGGCGTTAAAACACCCAAATAATTAAGTTTCCGACGATACAGTTCTTTCGGGGAAGCCTGTACATGATTTTATCTTTCTCACAATGCACTGCTTCATCGCCAGTCAGGTAATTTTGACTAGGTACCCAAGTTAAAACTTCCATGCATCGTGAATCAATTCGCCGTTGAAGTAGTGATGTAACAGTATTAATTACCATAGCGATATGTGAAATGACAATGTATTACCCCGCACTAGACGTACGCTGTAACTATGCATCGCACCATTGATTATCAAAGACTGGGTGTAAAGACTTGGATCGTAAATCTATAGACATCACTCACACCTGTACGATTAGTGTCTTTGAAAAGAGCGGTATTGTATTTAATCTATGATTGCACATGCACATACATGACAGGTGATAAGTGCAGCCTACTTGTAGTGCAGGGCAAAACATTCAAAATTTGTATTCATCTATTGCTATGGTATTAATCCTGTTTAATCACCACTTCTACGGCGAATTGACACGATTCTAGCCAAAAAGAATAGTTACAGGACAAAAAAATTAGTAAATAAATAGGGATATTATAAATCAAAAAAATTAATAGTACGCATTTAGAGTGTACTAAAATACAATATTTTCAGGTACCATTTTGACATACTGCAGTTACTGTCCGTTTTCCTATACACAATACACAGTGCTCTCACCATTGACGTGTGACCTCAACAAATGATGTATGTTGGGAGAATGGACACTTGCCTAGTTAACATCACTGTGTGAAAAATAACCAGCCAATATTTTATTTATTCTCCAAAACTTCTAGCAAATATATTTCTCTAACATGACCTAAAATTACAGCTAGGTTAGATGTTCAGAAATGGTCGCACTTTTGTAAAATATGAGTGAGGGCAAGGCATAGCTAGCCAACTCCCCGTGTTAATTGAATGGAGATTTGACCGAAAATATTGGTATCGGACCGCTCACTTCTGAAGGATGCCACAAAAAACGGTAAAAGCTACATTTAAATTATTCTAAATAGGTTCTAGAAAATAAAGTTTTGTAACATGTCCTAAATTTTTAGCTAATTTAGATGTTTGGAGAGGGTCGCACTTTTGTGTTTTAGGAAGGATATGTAAACGACAGATAACACCAAAAATATGAAGAAATTATTTCTAAAACCGTGTTAAGTCAACAATCATTATGTTGCTCATTTTGAAGAATGCTGGTTAACAAAAAGCAGGTCTTTGTCTCATTTCGTGAACCTTTCGTTTCCTTTATAATCGGTTACCCAACTGAAGCTGTAATACCAGCTTTATTGCGATGTCGCACATTGAAAACAGACACTTGTACACAACCAGAGAAGATCTGATTTAATCAGTTGAGCTGCTTCAATGAGTGTTATCTTGGTTTAATAGCTTTTAATGGGGTTTAAGTCCTGCAAAGGTCGAGATGAATTCTACTGTAGACATGACTGCATCATGAAAGATTCTGGTCATTCATTAGCTTTCATTTGTGTTTATTTCATGTTCATATAGAGGTTATCCACGTTAGCTCACGTTACTCATGTGTGACTTCTAACAAAAGGCGCTGGTTCCCGTAGTATTCCTCATTCAAACCAATTCAATGCACGACCTCGGCGTTACTTGCATGACTTTTGGCGGGCTATTTTGAAACAGTCATAGTTGCACATGCAGGTACCTCTTTTGAAAATCCTAAACAAGGTATAGCAGTAGCTAGCAGTCGCTGATAGGATATGCAGCTTATAGGACACGGATAACCTCTATTGTCATAGCATAAAATACTACTGGATATTGAGTTTTATTACCGTATTATTATTATATTTCTTTTACAAACACTAGACGCAAACACTAAGTGATATCTTCTTTTACACTTTTCTTGTTTTGTTCAGTGTTCATACTGTGCGCATATGGTGACGATGCACGAAGCATACTACTAGATGCACTTGATCTGGGCATGCTGAATGGAGATTATGCATTCTTCACTAATGAAATCACGTGGCAGAGTAGGGAAGGTGCCATTGGCTGGATGGGTGATGACGGCCGTGATGAGGACGCAGTGAAAGCTTTCACAGGTACATAATTGGTTATGAGTTTGGTACAATGCCGAATATCAGTTTGTTTCTTTGCTAAATTCGTGTTACACATGAACTCTCGTGAATTAGAGGGCCTTGATTAAACAGCAGCGAGCCATTATAGGGCATGATATCAATTATTTAAGGTGATTTGAGCGTGGTAAATGAGGAAAATGAGGGTCAGTCAATGGTGCAGTGCTGCGCTTACTGATCCCTGGCCTATAATTAAAGAAAATTCACGCGTAACATGAATTTAACAAAGAAATGAATAGATATGCGGCTACGGTTGTTTGATGGCATGTATAACTGGTCTCATTTTAAAACAAAATTGAACTCTGATGGCGCTATTTATTTTAAATTTTGTTTGCATCTTTACAAGCAGTAGACTTGTATAATGGTATTAAAACATCATTTAAATGAGTATAACATATGGCTAGAAAACTAAAAAGGAATAACTCATATTACTTGGCAAAACTAAATTAGAAATATATGTAAATAGCGCCCTCAATTTACACAAAAATATGCAATTTATAGAATAAAAATTACCACAAAAAGGTAAAAAAGATTTAAATTTTGATAAAGAAAAGAAAATCTAAGTTAAGAATAGCTTAAAAATATACGTGTATATTAGTGTGATAGCTGGGATATTGTAAAGGTCCAGCATTGAAAATTATGTTATGTTTTGTTAGAAATATTAATAAATGATCACATCAAAACGCCGGAAATCTATTTGAAACGTTCACAGTTTACATTGTCTTACAATCATGTCTCTTGCTTTCAAATTGGACCTAAATACGAAGACACTATAACAATATCTCTCAAGACTATTTCATTTAGATACGTGTTTTTTAATTATCTAAAACAATAATACAGACACAAACAATATTCTGAGAAATTCATCATAAAAATGGAGCGTCCCTTCAACACGTGCTGGCAATTAAGAATAAAATCAATAACGATTTTGTGAATTTGTTGATAAAAATATGCACAATATAATAAATAATTGACGAATGTAATGGAACAAAGTTGCAAACGCTATACCCTTGCGATTAACATATCGCGAATTTCATACTTTACTCTTATCACAAAAGGTTGTATATAACAATTACTATAATGTAATTCTAGCTGTTATTTTCTGCGAATCAACACTTTTCTCGAAGTTTATTTTACTATTTTGTCAGAAAATATCTAAATATAGTGTCTACGAGTATGGTGGTTCCTATCAATTTGTAAGCGCTCTTGAAGTTATTGTTCATTGAATTTACAACCGTATGACAAAACAGGCGAAACTAGTAACTTTACAATTTAAAGAGAATTGGTCATTACTTATTGAATGACATAAAATCTAAAAAATGTTGTAAGAATCACTTGAGGTTTTGAGGTTTTGATTTTTGTCAACAATTGTGTTTGAATAGGTTGTTTTCATCAGATTTACCACATTCGCCTTGCTATAAACATTGAATTGCGTTATCTGGTGACGTAATGAAAAAAGTGCTTTAGGAGCGTTAAGTGTTAGCTTTCGTTTGATATAAAAAGAAATCTGATTGGATGAAGGGAACATTCGTGGTTTTGACACAGATGCCATATTTTCATTTTTTCCACTAGTCACCAGCTAGAAACTCACACAGCTCTTATGATGCTATGTACTCAACCGTGAAGTGTAAACAAAGACTGTTCACTGCTTGCTTTGAAGCTCTTGGTCGAAATTGTGTGCTCAGGTGTATCGAAGTGGAAACTGTGCATAGATGCGTTTATAAGAGAATCGTTTTGTAGCCAAACCTTTCCATATGACGATATAATCACAAAGTAGAAATAATATAAATCTGTACCAATCAACGAGTGATTATATTTCTAACAAACACATTTTCTCGTGTCACTCATTGAATTCTATTATATTTCAAGAATTTACATTTATCAATGTAACAACATTAACACTAAGATTTCTTATTCCAAACTGTAATTTACGCAACTCAAAAATCGCTAAACTTTATAAGAATGAAGACAATTAGGGGATGGTAAAACCATCAAAAGGCGGTGGTTGATGGTAAAAATACCCAATTGTAATTAAACACACAGAACTGTCCAGAATTTACAGAGTGGTTGATGGTAAACATACAAATAACAATTAACCAATGAACTGTCAAGAATTTATGTATGAGTGATATAATAACAACCACCCCTGGTAGTTCAAGCAAAGATTCCTGGGTAACTATACGAACAGCCGTATCTATTGTGAATCTATAATGGTTCAATGAACTGTCTAAAATGTATTTAAATATCTACTGTATACTTGTTGAAAATGGCTTGAGTCAATATAAATTAGTGCAGTTTATTGCACTTCTTTAAAATTAATTTAAATTATATTCATAGAGTTTGAACTGACAAATGTGATCAAAATCTTATTTATAACTAATATACTTGAGTGCTTAATGAAATTCGGGAATCGATTGCTATCTCTCATGGTTCTTATCAGTGACTTTTCAAATTGTACAGTTGATTCTTGGAAAAAAAACCCTTCTAAATTCGTATCTTGTTTTTAACGTTACGCACATCTTTTTTAAATTTAAATTATATTTGACCACTGATGGCAAAAGTTTTCATGGTTCATCACATTTTCTTTTTTATTTTCATCAGGAATTCTTGATGTGAAGCTACTGTCACCTGAAAATGAAGAATATTTTGAGTTCCAGAGAAACGTGCGTTTAAAAACCAAGGAACCTCCTTTCAATTATACTATCCCTGAAGATGAAGATGTAAGTACATTAAGTATATAGGTTAATTCAAACATCCGTTCAAGTTGTTGGTATCGTATCCAACTACATTACTTAAAGGTATTACAGGGTGTCCCAATAAAAACAGAACCCTCATTGCGCATTCTTTTTCTCCTGTTTGTGAAAGTTAATCAAATACATTTTCATTATTCATTAGCTTTAATAAACCAAAAAACATATTTCAATCGGCTCACAAGATATGCTCTTTTAAAGAAATGTACCTGTTTTTCACTTTTTGGCTACTTCAAAGATTGAAAAGGAGTACATGTACGATGCACGAATATCAAGCATTCCTCAATGATAACTCTATAAAATAACAAACTATATTTGGGAAGTGAGTTTTACCGGTTGGCCTATGGACTATAAAGTGTGTTAAGTGTCGGTAAAATGGATGAGAGATTGGACTTCTCTTGTTAAACTTATTTTTTCTTGGTTATTTATGCCTTTTGTTTTATTTTTTTTCTCTCTTACTTTGTTTGTTTGTTTCTTTCTTTTTAATTACCATATGTCATTTCTCTTTTTGGGATAAATGGGATGTTTGGTATGTCCTTGTTCTTCTGAAGTGCATTTACTGTGTTGCTTTGCCTTCTACCTGGTTGCCTCCTTGACGAACACATGTTTCAGCCCTGATCCCCTTGTACGAATATCAAGCATTCCTCAATGATAACTCAATAAAATAACAAACTATATTTGGGAAGTGAGTTTTACCGGTTGGCCTATGGACTATAAAATGTGTTAAGTGTCGGTAAAATGGATGAGAGATTGGACTTCTCTTGTTAAACTTATTTTTCTTGGTTATTTATGCCTTTTGATTTTTTTTTTTTTCTCTCTTACTTTGTTTGTTTCTTTCTTTCTTTCTTTTTATTTACCATATGTCATTTCTCTTTTTGGGATAAATGGGATGTTTGGTATGTCCTTGTTCTTCTGAAGTGCGTTTACTGTGTTGCTTTGCCCTCTACCTGGTTGCCTCCTTGACGAACACATGTTTCAGCCATGATCCTCATTGCATAAATTGCATTGCGTACCCTCTTTGTGCGCCGTATAAGCTGACGTCAAGGTCATTTTAAAACAGATAACCACCGTTTTGCTTCCAGTACCTGCACTAATGAATTTCTTAAAAGTAGCCTACTTTCTAGATTAAAATCAAGTACTTTCTGGATAACTGCATTATTAGCGCTTGAGGTACAATATCCGGGTGTTATCAGGATTTATGGTGTTAAAATTAATTTAAAATAAAACTATGAAATTCTTCCTGTTCTATTGGTTTCTTATAATTTTTTCAAGATGTTTTAATTTTTCTTATACTTTGTTAGGTCTTTAAAGTGGCTTCAAAAATCTGCAAACTGAAAGACCTGTGTAAAAACCGAAATTATAGGTCATATATTCGTAATCCTAATCTTTCACCTGTTTTAACCTGTCAATAGAACAATAGGACTTGGGGTTATTGTGCTTTTGACTGGCTAAAACAGTTGAAAGATTAGAATGACGAATATATATGACCAATGATTTTGTTTTTCACATGTCTTTTTGCTTACGGATATTTGAAGCCATTGTCCACGTAATGAACCAATAAACACACAAACACGGGCACATTTTGTATTATTTTATTCTTTTTTAGTTATACTTGGAAGCTGCATTGATATATGACGCTGTTTACCTGTATGCTATAGCACTTGAAAAAGCTTTGTCGGAAGGAGTGGACGTAAATGATGGATGGGGCATCAGCAGACGACTCTTCAACATATCCTTTAGAGGTACTATATAATTGCCGCCAAAATAAGGCCACACCCCTTTGAATGGTCATGACATAAAGGCCAAGTACAAAAATGTTACGTGATTTTTCGGTTTTTCTACTTCTTCAACACAACAAGCAACAAGGTTTCAACGGGTGTGCCGTCGAATTGAGAGGTTTGCCGAGCTTTCGTCAGGTGTGACTCGGACTTCTTCAGGACGGTACAGAAAAATTTATACCCGACGAAAGCTCGACAAACTTTTCAATCCGACGGCACACCCGTTGAAATCTTGTGAAAGCCTCTCTCTATAAATAATGCATAGACTAATGCAGACTATTCACTAACAGTCAAAGTCCCCGTGCTTCATGAGGACCCATCGTTCGATCGTACATATCTAACAATCACGCCATAGAGTGTGGTGTGTCTTCGCAATTACGCGAAAGACCGTAAAAATACGCGGTATGTGCATAACAGTTTGGTATGTCGCACTTCATGGAACGATCTGTCCTCATTATTGGGTGAAGATGGGACTTTGGCTGTTTGTAGTTCATTTGTGTCTCTTTATACCACGAAATGATAATAAGGGCAATGAAGTAAATCATTTTAAGAAATTCTAGTATGTTTATTTTTGCTACTGGAATACCTTGGCAAATGCGGTACCAGGTACCAGTTATATGTTCATCCCTGAATCCTAAACAACAACAAATGTGTCAAAATTAAAACAAGCAGCCAATACCTGTGCTCTTTAGCTCTGATTTAAGATCTTATTTGTTGAAATTGGTTGAGAATTACAGAAACAGTAATCTGAAACCTAAGAAAGAAATGAAATAAAAAGTTGCACTTTTGTGTTCTAATCAATGAAAGCACGACGCCTGTTTTAACGTGCTAATTAATGGAAGCACGGCACTAGTTCGAGAACGCGTTGTGTACAAATCAATAGTGCAAGTATGGAGCAAACTGTAACTTTTGAATTGGCATCTCCGTTGGCTTTTTGGATCGTCGCGTCTTTATTTCTTGAACAATTTCAACAAATGAGGTCTTCAATTCGAGCTAAAAGATGCAACTAATGGCTATTGCTGGTTCCAATTATGACACAATCTTTGCTTAGGATATACAGGGGTGAATAGATTTGGTACCTTAATTCTTTTGCTTACTGTAACTCTTAGTTGCTGCACTGGCTACTTTAGTTTGAATATTCATGAAAAGTATCTTAAAATAAAGCGCTGTCGGATCACTGAGATGGTAGAATCAAAGTCTGCTCTCTCAACTCTAACTTTTCACCAAAATCAATAAAGGGCTCGAAATTAACTTATTATGTGTAAATGTATTTAAATCAAAAGTAGATATAATTTTTTTGAAACATACCATTGTTTATCCGCAACTAATTCTTATCCAGCAAACACAAAACGTTTTTAAAGCGTTTTAAGCGGGTTAAGTTTTGGGTAAAAACCGTTTTAATACCTTTAAATGTCTGGTTATGTGGTCATGAAAACGTTTTTGTTTATGAGAATACATTACAACAACATTTTAAAATGTTGTCAAAATATTGTTGTAAACATAGGTTTTGCAAATATGTTATGCCAAATATTTCATCAACGCTTTACATTATGTTAGATTATTTTGCAGTAAGTTTTCAAAAACTTTTGGGAATGTTATGAAAAGTTCTATACCCTTTATATGCCCGTGATATAACCCGATAATTAAATGTTTTCTGGCAACATTTAATAACCGTTTGTCGAAAACGTTTTTGTGTTTGCTGGGTAATATCTCAAACGAAAGGTCTGACAACTTTTAGTGACAAATAAAAGCATGTGCATTGCGGGCAAGAATATTACCAGATTAACCGAAATTGACAATTGATTTCGCTAGAACATACGAGGAAGATTTAGAACACACTCACATAAGTCAGTTAACCTATATGTCATCAAGTAATAACTAATATACCAACATAAATAAATCAATGGAAAATTATATTTAAACAGCCGTATAAGACTTAATGTTTAAATTATGTGAAAATATAGCTCTTAAGGAAAATTATAATTATTACCTAACGTTCTAATAATCTATATATATATATCATAAGGGTTTTAAGAATATACTTTGTTGACCATATAACTAAATATTGAATTATTTTCATGCGCATCCTTATCAATTGCATATTGAAATATTAAAAAAATGTAGATCATTTTAATGAAAGTACTCATATTAACCATCTGTTTCATTTGTATCACACAGGAATTGACGGGGACATTGTTATTGACCAATACGGTGACAGAAGGCCGAATTATATGCTGGAAAATTTTCATAATGATAGCATTACTAAAGTGGTGTACTTCTACAATAAGTACGTAAACGTTTTTGTTATATAAGTGAAACAAATTTCTGATAACCCTCGATACAATAATGTTGGACAGTCATTTGTTCACTTCGGTTGTTTGGAAAATGGATAATTTATGATTATTTAAGCTCAAAGTTATCACTTAAAAATTGCTTTACATCCATCCCAGGACATCCATATATACACAGTGATATTTAATTAGTTACCCTTTTGCATTTTACCTGCCCGGCATCAAATTTTACCGCCCGCGCAATCGGCAAGGTGTTAAGAGTATGCCCTGGTTTTGAGAGTTGTGCATACGTTAATTGTTTCGACGTCAGCTTTGGCTTTGAAAAAATGAAGGGATATATCTGTTAATTATTTGAACATTATGTCCTTTTCCAAATATTATCCTTCATTAATATTTCATAACACCTCAAAAACGGTTGCCGACTTGAACAAATGCTTAACATTAAATTTGCCATAGAACATGAGTAAGCGTGTCACAAAAGCCTTAAGAATATATGGTTAGTCACGTTCTAGTTAAGTTCATCCGTATGTAATAGTTTTCATGCAACTTAAATCTAAAAAGTAACGAACGTATTCCGTGTCGTTTTGGTGTAGAAAATTATTGAATCGTAACATTATGCATTCACTGTAAGATTTCATGTAATCAGACGATCTATTATTATTTATGCAAGGCCTACCACTGAAATATGGTAAATTTGATAATATGTTGCATGTTAAAAAGAAACTGTGCGAAGCATTCATAAGTGTATCGTAATTTTGCGTATAGTAATTGTAAATGGAGTGATTGTGACTCCAGAATGACGTCATGGTAGTAATTATTATTTTGTTATATTCATGATGTTTACTTTCGAACAGCCTGACAAGGGCGATATCATCTCAGATTAATGTGACATTCTTGGGTCTTTCAATACCTTAGTCCAGGAAATATACTTATTAGAATATTTAATTTTTGTTTTCAATATTTTTCTTTCACTTTCAGAGATTGTCCGGAAGGCGAAGTGACATGGTTTGTCCTTTTAATGTTATTGCGTTATTATTGTGTAAATAGATTATTGTATCACAGTACAAAACCCGGTCGGATGAAGATGATGATGATGAAGAAGAAGAAGATGATAATGGTTTCGTGATTATATTGCACACATTAGCCATAAGTATTGCGGAATCCCTAAAATATTTTTCTTTTCTTAATTACGAGAACAAAGTGCAAGCAATCGTCTAACGCGGGGAATGCGTTTGGTCCAGAACATATTCAAAAGGCTGCACTATTGAAGCCAAAGGGGCTGTTTGGTTTTGGTAAGGTGTCCAAAAAGGCTGCACTGTTGGAGCCAAAGGGGCTGTTTGGTTTTGGTAAGGTGTCCAAAAAGGCTGCACTGTTGGAGCCAAAGGGGCTGTTTGGTTTTGGTAAGGTGTCCAAAAAGGCTGCACGGTTGAAGCCAAAGGGGCTGTTTGGTTTTGGTAAGGTGTCCAAAAATGGTGACGAGAGAAAGTTTCACAGAACAGAGAATACCTTTTAAATAATATACTGAAAGCTTAACCCAGACAAAAGGAGAAATTAAACAAAACAGTCTTGTCACACTAAAAAAAAGTGCAAATATTCAACTGCAAAGAATGTCAGATGATCATCGCAAAATATCTTAATGACTTTAACCACGCCATGGACTTTTAATAAAAGTATGTTCATGACGTGAATGAAAATACCTTTGCGGTAGTTACGGGACCGATATCATTGTAGTTGAAGATTTTCAGTATTCTTCAACCTCCAAGGCTGCTGTCTCCTTTCCCTGTGGTGTTCTTCCGATCATCATTTCTCTGCAAGTTTCTCCCGTCACCATTTTCTAGACACCTTTACCCAAAACAGATTAAAACCTTCTGGTATTATCTGAACCCCTTTCTGAACCCCTTATCCGCTTTAGACGATGTTTTGCACTTCCGTTATTTTAAACTCTTTAAAGGGCATATAATTATATTGCTCGGACAACATCATATCATTGGCAAGCTAATATTATGAGGACAATGAAAATGACTCCTTTTTTGAGAAAATAAGTCGTTTAAAATTGATATTCGGCAAAAACCAACTGTAAGCGGTGAGTTCCTTCGAACGAGACATATTTGACCTAAAAACTACAGTGATGTCATGATATGAATATTACCAGGTTTGAGAGAATGGACTGCCAACACTGTCAATGCACACAACGTATATTGTTGATGTTATCAGAAAAGAACTCTGAATCAAGCATTACAAATTTAATGGTCTTTACACATATGGATAAAACCAGGCCGATTTTTTATTATATATTATTAGTAAATTGTGATATTACAATCCATATGTGTATATATCAACTTGATGAGAAATACTTGGACTAAAAAATGTAAAAAAATATTTCATATCAATTTAACCGTACGAGCAGAGTTTGAGTATGACATATCAATATTGTATTTATTATTCAAATGTCTAATTTCCATGGCCCGGGAATTAACCTTCTTCTTCTTGGTTTCGGTCGACAGAGCGACTTTTATAATATGTCACATTTCGTCAACACTTGATCCTGGAACCTAGGATTGATTGCAGATATCAGAACCGGGGATGATCCCCTTCTCTTTCGAATAGCTCTGACACTTTAACGTGCACAGGGATGAATCCTCCTGAACACGGGACCAACGGCTTTACGTGACTTCCGAACCACGGACATCGCACACACACTACCTATATCTGCACGTGCTAAGCAGTGTATGGGGGCGAGAAGAAATTCTACAATTAAATTCTGTGATGAAACTGAACTTAATTGAAGGATTCTGACCATATAGGAACTTTTTGGGAGGCAGGAGAATTTTCACCTAAGGCAAGCCCAAGGTTCGAACTCTCGTCGATCGTATCTCCCGGCCGACAGCGCAATGCCTTAACCGCTCGGCCATCTCGCCCTTTTGTTGTGCCTTCCCGAATTTTCGTGATGAAGGTCGCGCTTTACATACATCAATGGACATCAAAAGAGTTCTCCGAGAGGTCATGTGTATGCACTGCTCGTGAACATATAATGTCCTACACAGCCAGTTTGGTTACGCGTAACCAAACTGGTTGCCGAGAAGACTACTGTTCATATAATGTACGTCATCAGTCTGTCAATTTCGTTTCGAGCGCTGAAAAGGGCCGTACGAGCCAGCATTTTACCAATACAATTGGTCTTTTTAAAGGAGAAATGCGAATAAAAAAATTACAACGAGTGTCAATTTGTAATGTAATAATTATTCTCTTCGAATGGAGTTTAACTTGTTTTTGCAATAGATATGCCCTTAAACTTGGGTATGTTGCCATCAAATTATTATTATTATTATTATTATTATTATTATTATTATTATTAATATAATTATTATTATTATTATTATTATTATTATTATTATTATTATTATTATTATTATTATTATTACTATTATTATTATTGCTTACAGTCAAGGAGAATTTATTCATCTTGGTAGGCCTATTATTTGGTCGGGAGGAGTGTATGAGCAACCTCCGGGCGCACCAGCTTGTGGGTGGAACAACGAATTTTGCCAACCACTTTTATCACGTAAATATGTGTTATATTTTTCCTTGAACATCACCTACACCAACTCAACCGCATACCCATTATACCTCCCCAAATTAAAACAATTGTGCGGTTTCTTGCTATATTACGTCACATTGCATATTACAATACTACATTGAATGTTGCATTACATCACATCACATCACATCACATCACATTTGCTTTTTATTCGGGGCTTACGCCGAGGGGCATAGTCATGGTTTTGAGATCACCTTGGGCCTATAATTTTAACCATGCCCCTCGAGAAGCAGTCAACATTTGTATAATATAATATTATATTATTACATTACATTACATTATATCAAATTGCATTATATTACATAAGTATATAATATAATATAAATATAATAATAATAATAATAATGGAGGGTTCTTAGTAGGCGCACAATCTTCAAAAGAACTCAAGGCGCACAAACAATAAAGACAAACAAGTTACATATGTGAATCCGGAAAAGCACGAAGAAAAAAGATGAGTTTTAAGTTGCTTTTTGAACTGCGTAAGCGAATGTGTGTTACGGAGGCTGTTTGGAAGCGAGTTCCAAACAGCCGGGGCAGCGAAATGAAAGGAGCGTTCACCAGCCGATTTTAGATTTACACGGGGAGATTTCAATAATCTTTCAGTAGAAGATCGAAGTGATCGAGCTGGTTTGTACGTGCAGAGCGTAGCAGACAGATAAGTTGGTAAAGTATCTTCAAAGTGCCGAAAAGCAAAAACAGCTAACTTATACTGAATCCGAAATTCTAATGGCAGCCAGTGAAGCTCATATATGACGGGGGTGATATGCTCATACTTCCTTTTCTTCATGATTAAACGGGCCGTGCAATTTTGTATTCTTTGAAGTCTGTTAAGTTGGTCAGTGGTGATACCAGTCAAGGACGAGTTACAGAAGTCAAGACGTGATGTAATAATTGAATTGACAAGACATGATGTAGCTTTATCAGACAGATAAGGCCGAATACACCCAATACGTCTTAAAGACAAAAATGATAAACGGCAAACTTCACTGATGTGACTGGACATGGATAACGTTTGATCTAATCTCACCCCAAGGTACTTAACAGACTCCTGTATTTTGATATCAGAATTCAAAATTGTGATGGAATTACTAGCAACCTGCTTAACACGCGAAGTGGTGCCCACAATCATAACCTCGGTCTTATCTGTGTTTAGCATTAGCTTATTGCTGTCCATCCAACATAAAATATCACTGATACATTCCTGAATTGCGATCTTAGTTACCTCAAACTTCTCAGGAGGACCACTTTGAAACACAACGGTATCATCGGCATACTTATGGAAAGAGCAATTGTGAAGATTGATGACATCTGAGAGGGATTGGGAATATAATGTAAACAAAACTGGCCCCAATACAGAGCCCTGTGGAACCCCGTACAAAAGTGGGCACGGATTTGAAGTAGAACCATTAACAATGACAGATTGGAATCTTTGTGACACATATGAATGAAACCATTTAAGAACATTGCCACTGATACCGAAAGTGATTTCAAGGCGTCTGAGAAGAATTGAGTGGTCAAGCGTATCAAACGCAGCACTGAGGTCAAGGAGGGCAACGAGTGAGACAAATTTCTCATCAGAGTTTTTGAGCAGGCGGTCCATGACACTCAGTACTGCGGTTTCAACACTATGACCCTTCCTATACGCAGATTGATTTATTTCCAATAGGTTATTGTCAAAAAGGTGTTGCTGCAATTGACGAAGAACCACTCTTTCTAGAAGTTTTGAGATAAACGGTAGATTGGATACCGGTCTGAAGTTCTTTAGATTATTACAGTCAAGTCCATGTTTCTTAAGAATTGGAACTACAACAGCCTCTTTAAGTTTAGATGGAACAAAACCTAATAGAAGAGACTCGTTAATGATACGAGTGATTAGAGGAATCAGGCTCTCGGCACATTGTTTGACAATATAATGTTGGAAGTGGGTCCAGGATGCAGGTTTTATTGGGCATTTCCTTATTAATATTATTATATTATATTATATTATATTATATTATATTATATCATTACATTACGTTACATTACATTGCATTGCATTACATTGCATTGCCTTGCATTGCATTGCATTATATTGCATTGTATTACATTATATTGCATTGTATTACATTACATGGCCTTCATTTTGCACAATCCTTTAAAATATATTTTGTGAAACGTTTACAACATAACACAACTCACACATGCCAAATAAAGCAGACTTGTTTGCTCTAATGACCGGACCGGCTCAATTAACAAAAATCGATGGTAATTCAACCTATGTTTTATTTATTGTTCTTGAAAATGTAAATATTTGAAGAAATAAGCTTCTATGGAAATATAATTTCCAACATGTGGAGTATATATTATTACTCTTCTTTTTTATGTGTGTTATTAGTGCTATTGATCAGAAATATTGTACATCATCTTGTAAGAAGCGTCTCGCCAATGTCCTTGTAGTGAAAAGCTGTAAGGCATTGAATTTCTACACAAAAATTGTCATTTTGCTCAAATTGCAATATCTTAATACAGAAGCAACTCTGAATTGAATATTGATGTAAAAAGCGAAGGTTTTGATCAAAATGGTTAGAAACCATTGATTTGAAAAATTAAATAAAAATGGTTGCTTTGGATTCGTGAAACATATTGTGAAACCATGTTTTGCAATTGAAAAGCCATTCTAGGCAAAAAGTAAGTTGGTCGTGTTTTGGATTTTTAGTTTTGTTATGAACAGCTTACCAACCATACATCCGCACGGTTACGTTGCATAGCAATGTGCGTCCTCAACCTCACAATGGGCACAAGCTAATAAGTCGACGTCGAGTCGATGACGTCGATTCCACGTCGATTCAACTCAACCTGATTTCAACCTAACCTATTGAAATCACTGTCGTTGAAATTACGTCCGTCCCAATCAACCACAACAAACCCGTTTTCAACTACATTCCAACGTGAAGTTGATGTCTGGTCAATGTGGGTAGAAATGGATTGAAATTTGGTCGACATCAGGTTAAAAATCCTGACATCGAAGTTTATACAGCGTTGATTGGACGTCGAACTGTCGATTCAACGTCAATTCAACGTTTATTGTTCAACCTGTGCCCACTGTGCTCGCTAGACTATAAGTCGTCTTTACTAGAAAGAACAGCTGATACATTCAAGGTCAACACTCTATTTATCATTACAGCATTAGGTCATTTTAAGGTGGCACTGCTCCCTCTGATAAATGTTGTGACTAATTTTGCATTTCTCTCAAAAATAACTACACATTGGTAACAAAAGTTATGTACATTATAAGGGCAAGGAATCCAATTACTTGACTGAAATTTCAGTGATTCAAGACAAGTGGTTCATTAAGAAATGAGGTACATTATTATAAATAACGTACCGTTTGTCTTGAGTCACTGAAATTCCAGTGTAGTAACTGGATTCCTTGCCCCTATAATATACATAACTTTTGTCACCCGTGTGTTATTATTTTTTGAGAAAAGTGCAAAAATAGTCACAAATTTATCAAGGGTGTAGTACGACCTTAAACGTATTTAAATTAATATTCTTTTCTTGATTTAGAGTTGGGAGTCATATTGGTGGCCTCCGGTGCTGCTTTCGTTGTAATCGTTGTTCTTCTTGTTGTTGGTCTTCTTTACAGGTAAGTATTATATCCACTGGAATGAAAGTTCATCTGTGTTGGTAGTAAACATAATTTAGAGGTTTTTAAAAAGCTTTGATCACAACACAAAAATTTGCGTACCTGAAATTTTCAGTCGACACTTCGACTTTCTATAGCAGTTCAAGGAACCCAGATATTTTGAGCGTGGTGTGAAGGAGGACATCTATATCAGAGTGAACCAGCCATCGCTGAACAGAGAGATGGGGGCCGATACAAGCTACCTAGAGTCTACGACCTTATTTTGGGGTAAAGTGACCGAAACGTCGCTGACCTCTAATTTGGGTTGCCAGTCTGCTGATGAAAGTCGAAGTGTCGACTGAAAATTCCAGGTACGCAAATTTTTGTGTTGTGATCAAAGGTTTAAACCACAAAATTAAGTATATATCCATTTAACATTGTTTTACTTTGCAAAGTGTGTAAAAGATTCTTTTTCTTATTGTGTCAACACACGCTAGATATTGTGTTTCAGCCCGAGCTGCACACAACTCTTGAAACGTAATATCATTGTTCTCGGCAAGGTCCTCAGCTGGTTCAGTTCCACATAATTATGCAGGTCACATCTTCGGTGTTTAGATAACCCTACTTTTTGAGAGTCATTTACATCGACCAGTACAGGCTCTCATTCTGTTAAGGCATTTCCATTCAGCCCAGTGTGAGTCGGCACCAGTGGGCGAAGTTCTTCTTTGGCACTTATAGACATGGATGTTGTTTGTGGAAGATTGGTGGCCCTAACGCAGCTCTGGTACCTTCAGCTTGTGCATTTGGTTCAACTTATAAATGATGTTATAATGCCTCTAAATCTGTCATGTCAGTACAATAAAGGATGTTCAATGACAATGCTATTGGCGAAGGCACGGTGACATTTTCCCTAAATCCGGGCTTTACATTCCCTCTCAGCAATAATAAATCACTGAATATTCCACTATTTTGGGTAAAAAATTCGAAATTATATGCACATGCTCAGGTTTTACCTTTTATATAATCTCCCAAACACTCCGATGCCGCCACTGAGGACACGTTGGGCTATGAGGCGAGTTTGTTTATTCAACTTGCCGCTTCAGCCTTTTAAAGAAGATATTGGAAATGTCATGCAAATATAATATCTTTGTCCATTGAGGAGCAAACGAGTAATTAAAACATAGCCTATTCTAACATTGAAATATGGCCGATTGTGATCACGTATTACAAACGCAATATTAGAATCAGCTGAACGTTAGAATTTTAGATAATAGACAGTCATGATAATGGGTTCGACTTTCGACAAGAAAGGTGCATTAAGTGAATGTGGGTTATCCTTATATTACATAATAATTCAAAAAAGGATTTTGATCTATAATTTCCGGTCACGGATTAAAATACAATGTACAACCCTCACCTGAATGAAGCCAATTTTTAGATACGTGTGGATAGCATGCATAAATATATTTCCGTGTAATAGCGTCCTTGTTAACATGGAAGGTGTATTCCAGAAGGCAGAATAACCATCGACCTATGTTATAACCTGTAATATAACTTCCTACAACAGGTGGTA
The DNA here is from genome assembly GCF_039555335.1 of Amphiura filiformis. Classification (NCBI taxonomy): domain Eukaryota; kingdom Metazoa; phylum Echinodermata; class Ophiuroidea; order Amphilepidida; family Amphiuridae; genus Amphiura; species Amphiura filiformis. Next base: position 5,334,373 of record NC_092647.1, read on the forward strand.
CGTAATGGCGTAGCTATATCATGATAGTTTCTTTATTCCATCTCTTTAATTTTCATTTATCTCGTAGAAATTATAAATATGAAGCTGAATTGCGTCGAGAAACATGGAAAATCAAATTTGAAGACATTATATTTTCACATAATAACAAGAAATTAGGAGCTAGCATTGATTTTAGCACAGGAAGGGTAAGTCGTTTATTTCATACCCAGTCACTTTAGAAATAAAAAGCCTGTACGTAAAGTAAACAAAAAACCCCAATAAATCGTGAAAATAAATAATAAGAAACAATCACGAAACACACAATCAAACACATATAAGTACACGTACCAAATGTTGAAACACTGCAATGAGCATTATGAGGATTTTATTATTTCATTCCTTCCGCCTTCTATTTGGCTTGTTGTCATTTATACATATTATTGAATTGGCGAGATTGGACAGAATAAATGTAACAAGTATAACCAATAACACAATATCGACATAATAAGTAAGGATTGCTTCTGCGACAAAACTTAACAATTGGTATTCTATTTTAAATGTCCATCTCTGTGATTGTAGTGCTGATTTTATCTTACATCTACTCCATCCATTAAGAAACATATTATAACAATTCCATGGGTACTCTGTTTGTTCTTCATTTTAGATTTCACAAATCAGCAGAGCGGATAATATATCTATGCTAAGTTCACATGTTTATAGTCGAGTTGGGAAATACCAAGGAAATTGGGTCGGCGTTATGACGATCAACAAGCAAACTGTCCAGATTACAAGGGATATTCTAACAGAATTTAAAGACGTAAGTACGGAACAGTTTTTTTTATTTATAACATTTGGCAAAAAGCACAGGCAATACCCAATAGTGCTCAAAGAGCACTAAATTAAAGGGAAGCCCTACATACAAAGCGAACAAAAATAAACTGAAAAGCAAAAACAAGATAAAAAAGACAACTATTGAGGGTTTTAACTGCAGCCCTGAAAGCGGACAAGGTGGGACAACAGACAACATTTTCTGGCAGCGCATTCCATAACATAGGACCAAGGTGGAAGAAACTTCTTTGACAAAGTGTGAGGCGGCTGAAAGGTGGGTAAAGAGCTCGGGAATGGTTACATCTTGAGTTGGAACGCGAATGAGGAGTGAATACATTAGGAGCAGATGAAAGGCCGGCAAGAATTTTGAACACATGGCGCACCGTAAAGGAGTCGCGACGGGCCTCAAGAGAGGGGAGGTTAGTTTGGGAAAGAAGGCTGTCATGATCCAGGTCCCAAGAATGTAATATGACCCGGCAGGCAAACCTCTGAACAGATTCCAGGCGGTTGGTTTGGGTTTTGGTGAGTGGGTGCCAGGTTGAGCTGCTGTACTCAAGAGCTGGACGGACTAGAGAAATGTACAAGGTGCGACGAAGATGTTGAGGAGCAAGGTGGAAGTTCCTATGTATCATGCCAATCATCCGACGAGCCTTCTTACAAAGGACATCAATGTGAGTGTTCCAATTTAATATACTAGAAATGTGAATGCCAAGGAAGGTGATGTCTGTCACTCTATCAATGGGTTGGTTGTTAAGTTTTAAAAGAAGGTCCGGGTAGGGGTTGATTTTGGTGGAGATAATCATGGTTTTGGTTTTCTTAGCATTGGCTTGAAGTGGATTGCAAGAAAACCAAACGGGGATTTTGGTGATGTCCTCTTGAAAGTCGGCTAAGTCCTGGTGGTTGTTGATTGGCTTGTACAAAGTTGTGTCATCCGCATATAGAACTAATTTGCTACCGGCAGAAAATGGGATGAGAGATATGTTGTTGATAAAAAGCAAGAAAAGAAGGGGCCCCAGGACAGACCCTGGGGAACCCCAGAAACAACGGGAACAAGACGAGAGGAACACCAATGGACGGCAACACACTGGTACCTGTCTGTAAGGTAAGAATTAACCCATGACAGCAGTTGACCAGATATGCCAAAAGCACTAAGTTTTTGAAGCAAAAGTCTGTGTGGCACTTTATCGAAGGCTTTCGCCAGATCGAAAAGTGCAACCACGACATCTTTGCGGGCTTCAATGGCATTGTGCCAGTCTAAGATGGCTGTAAGAAGGGCATCTGTGGTAGATGAATTTGGAAGGAATCCAAATTGCCTCTCAGTGAGCAGATTGAATTCTTGAAGGTGGGAGAGAATATGTTTATGAATAACTTTCTCTAAAATCTTGGAAATGATGGGCTGAGAGAGATGGGACGGTAGTTTGTAATGGACTTTTGTCCCCAGATTTGAAAATAGGAATGACACGACAAATTTTCCAAGCAGAGGGGACCCTGCCAGAAGACAAGGAAAGATTGAAAATATAGGTCAGAATTGGGGAGACGGTGATGGCGGTACCTTTAAGCATGGCACCCGAAATACCATCAATACCAGCAGCAGAGGACGATTTCCGGAGAAGGATGAGATCAAATACGTCCTCAACTGTACAAACTACACTGGAAAGATTCCCAGGAGGATGGTAAATACTGGATGGAGTTTGAGAAATATCGACGTCGTCGGATTAAAACATTCAGCAAAAAATTGACTGAAAAGATTGGTAATGTCTTGGGATTATCAGCAATAACGTCATTGTATTGCATGGTATCAGGAATGGATGGGCGACCAGATAAGGACTTCACATATCCCCAAAAACGCTTACTGGGAGAATCGCCATCAGCAAGGGAAGCAAGATAGGAATGTTTAGCTCGCTTAAGCAGGTTAGACAATCTATTTCTAAGGTACTTGTACTTTAAATAGATATCTTCCCGCTTTGTGGATTTCCATTTCTTGAACAATTGATGTTTCTTTCTAATTAACTTACGGAGGTCACCAGTTAGCCAAGGTGGATTTTTGGCTTTACAACGAATAGTTTTCTGGGGGATACACTCAGTCATAGTTTGCATAAAAAAGTCATGAAAACATATCCAGGCACCTTCAATGTCTAAGTTATGATCTAACTGAAATGAAGACAACAATGAGTTAGCTTTCTCCCAGTCCGCATCAGAATATTTCCATACTGACCGGGGAATAGGTTTGGAGCTGTTTGGCTTGAAGTTTGAAGCTACTAGCTGACTGACCGCATCTATCGACCTACACGGAAAAATTAAACTCTGCCAAAATATCTCCTGTTTTGAATAAACGTTTCTTAATCCACGTGTTTCTCGCCTTTTAATCTTAATTTCCCAAAAATAGAGTCGCGTTTCATGGAATACTCGGCAGGCAGGACTGACTCGGCCGGAGACTTGCAACCTCCTATAAACATAATAAATAGATTTTCCGGGCGCACTAAAACACTCAAAGAATCCACCAAATGGCTCGGTCTAATATAAGGACCACCCCTTCACTAGGAGCCACAACATGCTCATCTATCAGGGTGCACTTCTTTAACCCCAATACATTTGCACATTCATTGATTGACCTTTGAAAATTTGGGTACAAAAACTCATATTCTGCAACTTGAGGTCAAAGTTTGCCCTATTATGGTTTTATTGAGTTTATTGAACTATGCCAGTGGGATGAGGCCATTTTGGTCCACGGTGCTTGTGCTCATCAAAATTACCTACCACGTTACTAGGGATGAAGGCTGGTGAAGATATTAAGATTAGATTAGTGATTTCCTTTCTTTTCTAGCCAACAGTATGGTGTTAGTTTACATATTTGTACGATCTTTAGCCAAAGTATTAGTTTTATACTAAGAATTCCTATGAATAGTGCGAGGTCGCACTTACATTATGACGCAACAGTGACACTACTTGAAGGATGGTGGTACTTACTTTAATATCAATGGATAGAGGAGACATAGCGGAGACATATTGTTATCCATTGGTACCAATCCAATAGAATAGCATTCAGTTAAAATACGCATCTAGTACCCCCGGGTTGTACCACCCCGTTGGTTAAGTGCGTAACTAAAATATAAATTGGTAAGACAGTATAATGGGAAGTAAATCTTACATTTGATTAGCACATATTGATGCAACTGAAAGCAGAAACATAAATTAATGCTATACAAAAACTATTGTTTTTGGTTTAAGATCACTTTAATAAAGCTGAAACGACCCAGAATAAAAACGTAAAATTACGCTGAGTTCAATTCCTTTCTTCATCAATACTCTGCAAAAATACCAAGATAGGTACAAAGCTCATGACACTTGCAACCTGATGCGGTAATTGTGTTAATGTCTATATAAATGATTGGTTTGGCACTTACTCCGTCACAGGTCTTAAATTACAAGGCAGAATTTAAAAACATCTTCAATGATGCGATTATAGCGTGCTTGAATTACCATATCTAGCCGACCTTTAAATGCCGTATGCGTCACCTTATTCAAGCACTTCCTATTTTAGATAATTATGCAAAAGTAATATTATTTGCAGAACTAGTTATAAGAACCTCTGATCCAATTACGTGAACTCATTTGAATGTATTTCCCATACATATCTAAATCGTTCACGATAATATAAAAATCAGATTCAGAAATGTTAGAACTTTGAATCCGGCAAAATCACCGGCACGAGATGGTTAATCTGTTAATACTAATTACATTTTGTAAAAAGTTACATCGGTGTGGCTCGGATTTATTTGATATAAGACCAATTGTATTTCGTTCCTATGTAAATAGTGACTTTGTAATTGACCATTATTCAAGGACGTCAAATTATGTTAGCATAATGCATCTGAACCATACACATCATCAGGTGTGAGTAAGATGGGTCCATTGCTAATTTGAGTTGGGGGAAAACCCAGGTCCAAATACATGTACGACAGAAATTTTTATTTGCTGAATTTGTTTACTGAATTTTCTTTAAGTCTAAAGAAATCCCACCCTTTTTGCAACTTCTTTTGTGTGCCTGTTTTGCTTCTAGTTCATATAGGAATCGATACTTTATCAATATTATTCATTGACGTTTTTACTAATTTGGTTTAATTTGATATAATTCGGTTTGAATTCGGAACACATGATTTCCTGGAAACAACTCTCGAGCTTTTTCTTCATATGTTGATCAGTACTCGTAATATTTCGTCCAGATCAGGGACATGATTTTATTTACAAATTACTCATATAGTTTGTAATAGTATAGTCAACATTCTTCCAGGCGTGATGTAGTACAAATTAAGCCTTCAAGGTTTTCAATATTTAAACGATAACACATTAAATCCAACCCACTATTTCAAAAAATCTTATTGGAAATTACTGTATGCTTATAATGCCCATATTGGTTGATTATGTACCTTGAAAGGCCGCTTCAAATATATTCCGACGTGTAGGGCCTTATTTTCTTATGTACTAGACAATGTTCAGCTCAGACTATGACCACTATCTCTTATCTATGGCACAAGAAATACGAATCGCGAAAATCCAGTGTCTTATACGTCGGGTGGGGCGGTTAGTGGACTTTCGAGGTCAATCTTTCTTGAGCAATCAGAGCCTGAGCAGTGATAGTTGGTAACTGAGAAAAAACAGGTCCTATTCGTCGGACTACTTCAAATATGTGATGATTGTATAAAATATTCTTATGAATCTTTTTTTTTTTATATAATACTTGCAGTTACGGGATATGTCCAACGCCAACGTTAACGGTTTCATCGGAGCATGCGTTGATCCAGGCAATGTGTCGCTAATATACGAGTATTGCAGCAGAGGAAGTTTACAGGTACAATGACGGTCTCTTTCTAAATTGTATATAATGTAGGTTTGGGTGGGTGGGTGGGATGTAGGATTGCTCACGGGTGGCGTGCATCGGGCTGTGTGTTTTCAAATATCATCATATGTTTAGTGCAAGCAATAAACTCGCAGTCAACTGTCTTAATTGGCATTCACGAAAACTGTTGTAAACACCTTCATGCAAACTTCAAATTAAACAATGACCGTGGGCAACCATTAGAAACCAAACATTTATACGTAGTGCTGACCTCGAGGACTCAAACTATTTGTATGTTACGTCCAATAATTATACAATCATTCTTCCTTCCTTTAATATGATATATCACAATATCAAGGACACAGTTCATTAGCCACAGTGTACGGCAATTATGTGCAGATATTCACCTATCAGTAATCATACCCAGAAAATAAAAACCCAATACCGTAGATTAGCATTTTGAACTGCGTCTTAAGATATGAGGCTCTTATGTTGGGTTATGTCAATGATATGTTTGTATTCGTTTTCAGGACGTGCTTGCAGATGATCGTATTAAATTAGATTTCTTATTCCAGTGGTCATTTGCTCAAGACGTTGCTAAGGTATGAAACAAGGAGTGATTTTATTTCCATATTTAAACAAGTCGTTAAAATTGGCAGCCTCAGTTCATACTTACGTCATATCCATTTTGTCTGTGCAAAATGAAGCTTTTTGGTACAGCGCAATCTTGACCTTGGATATATCTTGCTTAAGATTGGGTCAGTACCTAGGCTTGAAGTATCTGGTGTATGGGTGGCAATATAGTTGTAGTTGAATGTTGTTTAAAGAATGATTGCCACTCAGAAAAGCAAAATGAAAGCAAAGATCAAAATAAAACATACCAAGACATTAACACAAAGGGTTATTCCATTTAAAATCCACACTACCCCTGTGGAAGATTTTCCAAATATCTTCCACAGGGGGAGTACGAATTTCAAATGGAATGAATACATTAGACAGTTCCATTTGAATTTCATACACCCTCTGATAAAGATTAAACCTGAATCTTCCACTAAGGGAGGTGAGTTTCAAATGTACCTGCTACATGTATGTGTTTATTCTATTTGAAATTCATACTCCTCCTGTGAAAGATATTTCCAAAATCTTCCACAGGGGTAGTGTGGATTTTAAGTGGAATAGCCCAATTCTTGGCCCTAGAGTCATTTCAAAGTTTAATATTACAGAACTATTGCCACTCACAAGGCAAAATGAAAGATAAGATAGATAAAACATACGTAGTCATTTACACAATTATTTGCCCTAGAATCATTTCAAAGTTGGATATTACAGAAACTTTATTATCGATATTGTCATCGTCTACTTTGTTCCACGTTTTCATCTGGTTTTCATTATACGGAAAGGGTCACTCATTATTGCAAACCATTTATGGCAATTCATTTTATGCAACATTTATCAGAAACGTGACACTACTAATTGCGTCTTGGTTGATCGAGGCTTGTTTCATTTGTTTTATAACCTTGTGTCATTTAAACAGGTAACAAAACGTGTTTTAAATATGCTTTGGCGTAAAAATTAATGCATAATATATTAATGTATTAGTGAATGTTTTTCACTGGCTGTCATTTATGTATGTGGAGACTTGTGTTAAGAAACCTTTCTCAGATTTAATTTCCCACATGGTTAAACTTTATTTCTCCGTCTCGACTATGATTTCGGAATGATTTCCAAACCTCTTTCTTAAAGCTTCTTGGATGAGAAGATGATAGAGGGCGGGTATTGAGCTGAAGGCCTATAGATAATAACATCACTGCTCTTCTCCATCTGACTCATTAGCTCAGTTGGCAGAGCATCGGTCCAGTGATCCGAAGGTCCCAGGTTCAAACCCTGGATGGTCAGTGAATTTTTTTCACTGGCTGTCATTTAAGTATGTGGAGACTTCTGTTAAAAACCTTTCTCAGGCATAATATATTAGTTTGCTAATTTTTAATCAATAGTAACTCCAACAACATGAACTAATAGGATGGCTAAAATCACCAGCTAAAATGTCTGCACCAACATACAATTATCGTAATGAATATTGACCATCCCAGCAAACACAAAAACGTTTTTTAAAACGTTTTAAATAAATTATATTTTGGGTTTTGGTTTAGGTAAAAACGTTTTAATAACATTAAAATGTCGGGTTATATAAAGGTCATGAAATCGTTTTAAAACGTTTTGTATGAAAACACACTACAACAATATTTTAAAAATGTTTTCAAAATGTCATTGAAAACTATTTTTGCAAACATTTTGGCCAAATATTTTGTCAACACTTAAATAACATTATGTTAAAATATTTGCACCTAGCAAATACAGAAATGTTCTTAAAATATTTTTTATAAAACGTTTTAATAACATTTAAATGTCGGGTTATATAAAGGTCGTGAAAACATTTTAAAAACGTTATTGTAAATATTTTGGGCAAACATTTTTTGCAAAATATTTTTTTTTTTTTTTAATAACATTCTGTTTGGAATGATTTGTACCAAGTTTTCAAAAATGTTTTTGTAATGTTATTAAAACGTTTTTATACCCTTTATATAACCCGGCATTTAAATGTTTTCTGTAAAACATTTATGTTTGCTGTGCAGTAAATTACCAACAAATGTTATTTAATGTTATGAAAACGTTTTATACCATTAATGTACCCTTTATATAACCCGACATTTAAACGTTTTCTGACAACCTTTTATAACCTTTTGCGAATGATGTCGAAAACGTTTTGAGTTTGCTGGGATTACACGATTGAATCGCCCCAAGGTTTACACAAAAAAAAGATATCTAAAGACCCTGTATAAATGTTATTCCTTGCAAGTTTAATTTGAACGTTTGAATGTTGATCAAAAGCTTATACATTGTAAATTTATTTAAATGCAAAACAAAAAAACTGATTACGTCCAGCCAATTTACAAGTTATTACGCCACGGAAAGATAATTGCAGAAAATGATTCTAAAAGCGTTTCACCTTTTAGCATTTGTATAAGGAGGTATTATTTCCATTACCATAAATGTTTACGTACGTATATAACATCCGGCTGAGTACATTTACGTTAATGTGTTTGTAAGATGATAAATGATGCGTCGTAACGAATATGTCATATTTTTTAAATATTTAACTCGTTCGTTTTGTATTACTCTCGCTCTCTCACCTTTCTCTCATTATTTCTCTCACTTTTTCTTGTTATTTTGTACGGTCTCATTTCACCAGCCCCCCTTCCGTATCTATTTCTCTCTTCTCTCTCCGGTCTTTTTTCAATTTCTCTCTCCATATCATTACCTTGCATTTGTCTGTGTTGTGACTTGCCTGATATCAGAGCGTATTCCCAAATATCGTTTTATTTCCGTTTAGCTCCTTCCATTATCTCAGAACTGATTTCTTAATTCTTAAATTCAACCTCTTGTGCCTCTATATCTTCATAATTCTTTCTTTCTCTAAAAACACACAATGATATGACCTAATCACAAACAGTGGTGTCAATCCATTTTGAAAAGTGGTGAGACATGACATTTGGTCTGAATTGTCAAAAAGTGGCTGAAAAGAACAAAAAATTAGTAATTTTGCCAAAAAAGTGGGAAAATGTACCCCGTCCACCCAGAATTGATGCACATGATCACACAAACAAACACACAAACAAACAAACAAAACCGCCAAATACATACTGCAAACAGCACACACCACAAATCTACCCGCACACACCAACTTGAATGTTGGTCTAAATTAAGCGCACAACAGTGCCTGAAACAACAATTATGAGAATATTAATGTCCATTATCCTAGTTCTCCATCTAGCTATACAGAATTTTCTTAAAGCGAACAAGTAAGGATTTGATGTTTAACCAATCTTTATCAATTTCTATGTGATTGTTTGGCTATTTTCTTCTCGTTTTGGCAACTTTATGTATATTGCTATCCGTCGACTAATTTTCATTCAAAAATGAAAGCGAGATTGATGTTTACTTGTGAAATCAATGTGTCGTCTCAGTTGGCAATAGTTCATCGCAACTGGGTTAATTAATAATATATAGAACGTCTGCTAAATACCATCGAGGAACTTACATGTTTGATATAAAGTATGATAATCAATTTACTCACACTCACCTTTATATATGTTAGAATCGCAATCAGTGGCGTATCATGATGTGGTAATTTTGTTATTACACAAAATATAGTGCCCTGTTAACTAACCATGTGGATAAAATAATTAACTCTTTTTTCTATAGTGGCGCTTTTACTAAATGAAAACGTACCCTACGGTTATTTTGATTATTGAACGCTTTTCACTGTGGACACTCAATGTCATTTTAAACAGTCTTACTAAAACGCTATACAAACCAACCCGTTGTGAACTTAGTCGTTGTTATCAATCCAAAGTGTTGCACTTTCTCAACAGAAGGAGTGTAATAATGAGAATCACTTATTTACCATAGTATGGAAATAAATATGAAAAAAACCATTTATTAACCTCAATATATAATGATATTAAAATGCCTCTGTTTACATTCTCTATTCACCTGTGTATTTCTTAATTAATAAATTTCGATATGAAAATTCAATTTTTTACCAAGGCAATTTCATGCATTAACCTAAAAAAACAAATTGAAAAAAGAAACGATTTGGAACAGCATATATGTGTTTAATGATGTCACGCATCGTAATTTTTGGGAAGAAAATGGAGCAAAGAACTTGGTTAATTCATTGAATAGAATTTAATAAAAAGCACTTTTCAGGTAAATTATAAAAATGCACATAGAATTTGGAATTGCCATATCAACACATTATTAATTTCCTTTTTTTTTCAACCTACACAGTATTAATCATTATAGGAAAAATCTGCTTACTTAAATTTCAACTTTTGATATTTTGTTATTAATTATAGAACATACCAAATGCCGAGTTTAGTTAAATAATGACATTGGTATCACAGACAAATCTCGAGAAACTGAATATAAAATCCTTACTTTCGTTCCACAAATTCTACTCGTATTATTAGCTCTGCTTTAATGCATCGAGCACTCTGCACCTTCCTCCAAGTATAAAATCCATATACATGTATATTTCCATATTTAAACAAGTTTTTCAAACTGGCAGCCTCGAGATCATTCTCACGACATATCCATTTTGTCTGTACAATATGAAACTTTCTTGACCTTGGATATATCTTGCTTGAAATAAGAATGGGTCCAGTACCTGTGCTTGGGTATCTGGTGTATTAAATTGGGGGCAATATAGATAACAAATGTTATTGTAGGAGAATATTGTTTAACTATTGCCACTGAGAAAAGCAAAATGAAAGACAAGATAAAACATACGAAGTCATTAACACAATATTCTTGGCCCTAGAATCATTTCAAAGTTTAATATATTACAGAAACTTTATTACCTAATTGTTATCGTCTACTTTGTTCCACGATTTCATCTGGTTTTCATTATATGGAAAAGGTCACCCATTATGGCAAACCATTTATGGCAATTCATTTTATGCAACATAGTTTATTACCAATAATGCTTTTCAGAAACGTGACACTACTAACTACTCGTCTTGGTTGATTGAGGCTTGTTTCATTTGTTTTATAACCTTGTGTCATTTAAATGCTTAACAACAGGCAACAAAACGTGTTTTAAATATGCTTTGGCGTAAAAATTAATGTATAATATATTAGTTTGCTAACTTTTAATCAATAGTAACTCACGAACTAATAGGGTGGCTAAAATCACCAGCTAAAATGTCTGCACCAACATACAATTATCGTAATAAATATTGACCATTACACGATTGAATCGCTCCATGGTTTACAAAATAAAGTATATCTAAAGACCTTGTATAAATGTTATTCCTTGCAAGTTTAATTTGAACGTTTGAATGTTGATCAAAAGCTTATACATTGTAAATTTATTTAAATGCAAAACAAAAAAACTGATTACGTCCAGCCAATTTACAAGTTATTACGCCACGGAAAGATAATTGCAGAAAATGATTCTAAAAGCGTTTCACCTCTTAGCATTGTATAGGTATTATTCCCATTACCATAAATGTTAAGTACGTATATAACATCCGGCTGAGTACATTTACGTTAATGTGTTTGTAAGATGATAAATGATGCGTCGCAACAGATATGTCATATTTTTTTAATATAGAACTCATTGGTACTGTATTGCTCTCGCTCTCTCCCCGGGGCTCTCTCACCTTTCTCTCATTATTTCTCTCAATTTCTCTTGTTATTTTGTCTGCCCCCCCCCTCCCTTCCGAGTCTATTTTCTCTTCTCTGTCCGGTCTTTTTTTTTTGTCTTTCTTTCTCCATGTCGTTACCTTTCACTTGTCTGTGTTGTGACTTGCCTGATATCAGAGCGTATTCCCAAATATCGTTTTATTTCCGTTTAGCTCCTTCCATTATTTCAGAACTGATTTCTTAAAATTCTTAAATTCAACCTCTTGTGCCTCTATATGTTCATAATTCTTTCTTTCTCTAAAAACAAACAATGATATGACCTAATCACAAACAGTGGCGTCAATTCATCTTGAAAAGTGGTGAGACATTTGGTCTGAATTGTCAAAAAGTGGCTGAAAAGAACTAAAAAATAGTAATTTTGCCAAAAAGTGGGAAAAATGTCCCCCGTCCACCCAGAATTGATGCACATGATCACACAAACAAACAAACAAACAAACAAAACCGCCATACTGGAAACAGCACACACCACAAATCTACCCGCACACACTTGAATGTTTAATAGTCTAAATTAAACGCACGACAGTGCCTGAAACAACAATTATGAGAATATTAATGTCTATCCTAGTTCTCCATCTAGCTATACAGAATTTTCTTAAAGCGAACAAGTTAGGATTTGATGTTTAACCAATCTTTATCAATTTCTATATGATGTGATTGTTTGGGTTACATTACTAAAGTCTTATTCAGATTTCATTTGACAGCTTTTAAGCTGTAAAACCATCGCGTATACGCGCGCGACGTCAAGCGTGTGCATTGGACCTTGTGCAAATAATACGCGCTGGACGGCTAGCAGTACGCTTAATTTGTAAAAGGGAATCTGAATAAGACTTTATTACAATTTTGCTTTGGCTATTTTCTTCTTGTTTTGGGAACTTTCTATATATTGCTAACCGTCGACTAATATTCATTTAAAAACGAAAGGAGATGGATGTTTACTTGTGAAATCAATGTATCGTTTCGGTTGACAATAGTTCATCGCAACTGGGTTAATTAATAATATATAGGATGTCTGCTTTTGAGCGAATTCCATCGAGGAACTAACATGTTTGATATAAAGTATGATAATCAATTTACACACCCTCACTTTTATAGGCCTATATGTTAGAATCGCAATCAGTGGCGTATCATGATGTGGTAATTTTGTTATTACACAAAATATAGTGCCCTGTTAACTAACCATGTGGATAAAATAATTAACTCTTTTTTCTATAGTGGCGCTTTTACTAAATGGAAACGTACCCTGCAGTTATTTTGATTATTGAACGCCTTTCACTGTGGACACTCAATGTCATTTTTAAACAGTCTTACTAAAACGCTATACAAACCAAACCGTTGTGAACTTAGTCGTTGTTATCAATCCAAAGTGTTGCACTTTCTCAACAGAAGGAGTGTAGTAATGAGAATAGAAATAGAATCACTTGTTTACGATAGTATGGAAATAAATATGACAAAAAACATTTAACCTCAATATATAATGATATTAAAATGCCTCTGTTTACATTCTCTATTCACCTGTGTATTTCTTAATTAATAAATTTCGATATGAAAATTCAATTTGTTACCAAAGCACTTTCATGCATTAACCTAAAAAAGCAAATTGAAAAAAGAACGTTTTGGAACAGCACATTATGTGTTTAATGATGTATACGATTCACGCATCGTAATTTTTGGAAAGAAAATGGAGCAAGGAACTTGGTTAATTCATTTAATAGAATTTAATAAAAAGAACCTTTTTAGATAAATTACAAAAATACACATACAATTTGGAACTGCTATATTAACACGATGTCTAAAAATGTCAAACTACACAGTATAAATCATAATAGGAAGATTCCGGTTACTTTTAAAACTCTCAACTTATGTTAGAACATACCAATTGCTGAGTATTCTGAGTTAAACGATGACATTGGTATCATTGGTACAGACAAATCTCGATACACTAAATATAAAATTCATATTATATTTCCATATTAAAAAAGTCGTTCTAATTGGCAGCCTCAGATCATTCTCACACCATACCCATTTTGTCTGTACAAAATGAAGCTTTTGATACCAGCGTAATCTTGACCTTGGATATATCTTGCTTGAAATAGCATGGATCCAGAACCGCCTGCGCTTGAGTTATTGTTATCGTCTACTTTGTTACACGTTTTCATCTGGTTTTTGTTATAGGAAAAAGGTCACCCATTTTTGCAAACCATTTATGGCAATTCATTTTTATGCAACATAGTTTATGACCAATAATGCTTATCAGAAACGTGACACTTATGTCTTGGTTGATTAAGACGTAAGTGTGTAAGCTGGTCCTGTTTCATTTGGTTAATAACCTTGTGCCATTCAAATACTTAACAACAGGTAACAAAACGTGTTTTAAATATGCTTACAACTTACTGTATTTTTGACAACCCAGCAAACACAAAAATGTTTTTAAAACTTTATAATACGTTGTATGTGTGTCATGAATGTGTTATTTGGTTTTGGTCAAAACGTTAAGGGCTGGGGTATGAACGTTTGGACAGTATTTATTTTGGGACATTAGAGCACATCAGACATATCGAATTGCATTCTGAATACGAAGAATGTCCTTCTGATATCTTATAATTTTGATTTTTTGAAATTCGCAATTTAATACACATTTTATGGCAAATCATTAAAAATTGATACTTTTGATATTTAACAGTACTCGAAGTAAACTTTACAAATCTGATGATTTATACTTAAAGTGTATGTAGGTGGGATGAAAAGCCGACGATCAATTGAACATTTTGACCTTTTGTATTGGAGATATGGATTTTTTTCCCAAAACACAAAAAAAAAAAAAAGAAGGTCTTTTGGGAAAAAATCCATATCTTCAATATGAAAGGTCAAAATTTTCAATTGACCGTCGGCTTTTCCTCCCAGCTACATACACTTTAAGAATATATCATTAGATTTATATAATTTACTTCGAGGACTGTTATATATCAAAAATTTGAAAAATATTAATTTTTTATAATTTGTCATAAAATTTGTATTATATTGTGATTTTCAAAAAATGAAAATTATTTGATATCAGAAAGACATGCTTCGTATTCAGAATGCAATTCGATATGTCTGAGGTGCTCTCATGTCCCTCAAAAAATACTGTCGAAACGCAATAAACGCTCCTTAACTGCAAGGATATCCTACTTTTAAAAACGATTTGACAGTTTTTCAGTGGTTTCAATAAGAATGTTTTACCCATTGTTTTATATGTTAGGGCATGACATTTGTCCACTCCAGCCCGATTCAATCGCATGGAAATTTGACATCAGGAAAATGCCTCATAGATAGCAGATGGGTTTGCAAAGTTTCTGAATTTGGCACTCAATCATTTCGAGTTGGAGAAGAAAATGTACTTAGTGAAGAAGCTCGGTATGCCGGTAAGTAAGATGAGATGAACATGTTATGTATGTTCCATATAAATTCACACCTTTAGGTGGTACTACACCCCTTGCTAATTTGTGACTAATTTTACATATTTCTCAAAAAAAATAATAACACACTGGTAACAAAAGTTATGTATATTATAGGGCAAGGAATTCAGTCACTACACTTGAATTTCATGACTCAAGACAAGCGGTACGTTATTTATGATAAGAAAAGAGGCACCGCTAGAATGTACCTCATTTCTTAACATATTAATGAACCACGTGTCTTGAATCACTGAAATTTCAGTAAATGTAATTGGATTCCTTGCCCTATAATATACATAACTTTTGTTACCAGTGTGTACTTATATTTTTTGAGAGAAATGCAAAATTCTCAAAATTTATCAGAGGGTGTAGTACCAGCTTAATAGTCACGTAAATAAAAGAACCTATTTAGTCCTATAGCATTTTAATGACCAGTATAGCTAACACGAGATTTCTATTAGGCGGCTTGATTAGGTTGGTAAAATTTATTAATAGAATCGGTAAATTAGTATAATTATAGCTACATTTTTTTCATATGTTGCCATTGGGTTCATAATTTTTTCAAAGTGTTACGATGTTTCATGATAACTACAAAGAGCAAAGTCAATTTTATAAAGGCAGGGACGGAGCTAGCCTGTGTAAGGGGCAAATCCAAAATTTCGCCCCCCTTTGTCAATTATTTGTCCCATTGTGAGAAGGGAGCAACGCCAAATTCTCGTCCCCATTCAACGCCAAATTCTCGTCCCCATTTGTCAACTTTTTATCCCATTTTCAATCATTTAATGGCACTTAACTCTTTGCCGTCTCCGTTTTATCCCTAAAGATTTTGCGGGGGCACCCACTGGTCAATAGGCAACGCATCGCAAGTAATAAAGATTTTCATCATAAAGTCGCGAAGAGCTCTCGTAACTTAAAGACGAATGCTGCGGTGGCTAAAGGCCGCGTTCTCACCGAAATAGAATGATCTTAGACATAACTGGTCATCACCACCACCTGTCTAAATGCTTCGGTGAGAATATGTATAGGACCATCACAACATTGAAAGCTCCAGTCTTGCTCTGTCCACTCGGTCATAGTGACGTTTGAAGTCGTACTTGAACCATTACTCGCTCAGTTTTATATAGCTGTATATAGAAGGATGATGCTTGCCATCTTTTTAAGGATAACACAATCGATTCATCAGTTGTTTTATCTATATAATACCTCTTTTATCTCCATATTAATACCTATGTAGGTAAACTTTGGACGGCTCCTGAGATACTGCTACAAGAGAAGCCACCTCCAAAAGGAACCCTAAAAGGAGACGTGTATTCCTATGGCATTATCCTCCAGGAAATCTTCCTCCGAGATTCCCCTTATCCAACTTCGATATTGTCAGCAGAAGGTAATGTAATCTTGATCAAATGGCTGAATTAATAATAGGGATGAATTAGTAATAATCATTTAAAACGCTCTGATGCCATCAAATTACTATATCACGGTTGTTTGATAGCATTTTAAACTACGTCATTTTAAAGAAAAGATGAACACCGGTGGCGCTATTTATCTTAAATCGTGTTTTCCGCTTTACAGAGGGCAGACACTGGTATAATACCATTTAAATATCAGAAACAGAGTAACAAATAACTAAAAACTTTGAAATGTTAGGAATAGCTTATATGATTATGCTAAATTAAATTAAAAATATATGTAAATAGCGCCCTCAATTTGCACACAAAATACAGTTTATAGAATAAAAAATACAACAAAGTTAGAAAAGAATCGAAAATGTATAGAGCTAGAAATATAATTATGTATTATATAGTGTGATAGTTGTTGGTATTGTCCAGGTCTAGAATTGAACATTGTATAACGTTTTGTTAGATCAAACATCAAACAACCGCGTATAAAAGTAACATGCTGCCACCGGACAGGAGATTCCATCGCATTTTGTGGGGCTTCTGTTATCATCCAAATGGTTGCCTGGTTTGTTTGTTTTGTTTTGGTTTTTTTCTTAGTTTGGCTGTCCGGGCGGAAGCAAATTCATTAATCCACTCTGCAGCTTAAACGCAATAACCGATCGACTTCAAACTTGGTATGGGGATTGGATATGGTGGCCTGATGTGCTGTATAGTTTTGTGTTATGTTATTTGCATATTTATGAATATTAATGAGCTTATTTTTATATTGTATATTATTTGTATTCACAAACCATTGTTATTTACACACCTTTGTGTGGGCCACCTTAATTACGAACCGCGTAATTCTAGTTTAATTTAGTGATGCGAAAAAGGTGCTTTTTTTGATACCATTATAGAAATTGTGAAAGAAGTCAAAGCCAGCAAGAAGCCGCCATATCGTCCAGAAATCGACGAAGAGACCACAGACGCTAACATGGTTATGTTAATGCAGTCTTGTTGGGAGCAGGACCCAGAATTGCGGCCTACCTTTAGTGCAATTATCAAACAACTTCAGAAATCTTCAAATGGAAGGTATGTGCTTTGATTTCTAACGGGATTGGTTTATTCCATTTAAAATTCACACTGTCCCAGTGGCAGATTTTGGAAATATCATCCACAGGGGGGTGTGAATTTCAAATGGAATGAATACATTAGGCAGTTCCATTTGAATTTTTTATTCACCTTCTGAGAAAAGGTCAACCTGATTCTGGCAAAGGAGGGTGAGTTTCAAATAGCGCTGATTCCATTTGAAATTCAGACTCCCACTGTCCCACTGTGGAAAATATCTCCAAAATCTTCCACAGCGGCAGTGTGGATTTTAAATAGAATGCCCCATTGCATCAGTTTCTCAATCAAACCAAAACACATGTTTAAATACTGCAAAATAAACCCAAATTGCAGAAATATCAGTTGAGAGTTTTTGCTCAGTCCCAATTATTAAATTTTGACCTAGAAATCAGTCCAAATGTGTTCAAAATTATCACTATGCGGTATTCCAAATCTCATTAGCCTATTTCCATTCAACAAGTTGGAAAAAACAAAAAACTGTAGGCGACCAGGTTCCAAGATCACGTATTTAATCTCATTGCCTTGCTCTGAAATTCGGTTTGTTACCAATAGAACGTGCGTGACATATACATGAATTAAAAACAAGGAAATTGCTATAGATAGTCAATACATTGGCATTTTGAGAACAAGGTCATCTCATACATCTGAAGAAGCTTTTAGAAGGAGAACACATTGTAAGCCCTATATATGTATACTGAAATCTGACGCAAAATCTTGGTGTTCCGACGACTGGTAAAACTACATTGATAAACAGAATTATGAGAATATAATTATACGGCAACCGAGGCGAACGCGAGTGTGTTGGGAAACATGTTTACCCAAAAAAAGGTTGTTCATAATAGCACCCAGCGATTGGGTAAAACTTTACCCAATATCATAAATGGACAAAATGTACCAAATAATGTAGTAAAATAATTACCCAATACTATTTGGTAAAATGATACAGATAACAGTATGAAATATTTATTCACGAAGTGCCAAGACTAGTTTGGAAGTGGTCTGCATAAACCGCACGGGCTAAATATTAATTCGGGTGTGTCGAGAGATGGTGTGAAAAATGTGCTTTCCATGAGTTTACATTATGGTGCTCATAAATTCTAATGTAGTGCATTTGCCTATATGGCCGATTTAAGGAGGCTGAATTTGAGGTTTGTGGGGGACTCAATTTCGGGCTTTATGCAACATTGTTCTGTTATTATCAAATATATTGGGGTTTGTGGTGATATTTCCTAAACCGTTTGTCAGCAATTGGCATTTGTCACAGCGGAATGCACTTGTAATGTACCATTTTTTTTTGCAAATGGGAGGAGCTTAAAATAATTATGGCTCTTAAAAGTGGTACGAACTCAGAAAGTTTGAATGTCCCAAATGGGGTCAAATGTTATAAACTTACAGTACAAAAACAACTGCGCGGATTCCTGGTTGTGCTATGAAGGGGGCATTCAAACCTTCTAAGTACGTACCACTTTGAAGAGCCATTTTTTCAAAAGCTCCTCCAACATTCAGAACTGGGACATTACAAGTGCATTTCAGTTCTGATCAACAGTTATTGGTATTTAGGTTCAGTACAAATCACATCAAACTTCGATCAATTTTATAATATCATAATAATGTTCCGAAATTCAGAAATTTTATCACCCCCGTAAACTCAAATTCAGTTTCCTTAACTCCGCCATTTTAAATGGCTCATGGAAAGCACATTTTCTATCAAATATTATTTTACATCATCTCCCGACACACCCCAATAAATATTTAACCCGTGCTGTTTATGCAGACCCCTTTCAGATTAGTGGCACTTCGTGACGAAATATTCCGTACTAAATGTCAAGTCTGTATTACCTAACAATTAAGATGATATTAGTTTTTAACCATAATTCTGTGTAGGCCTAACCTTCACTGAACCGAGGTTGGTATCTGTATGCTCTATTCTATACGGTGTTTACAATCAGTTATTGATCTTGTATTTGAATTATATTAAACATACTATTATCATAGTCAACATGATTTTGACTGTTCAACTTTAAGAAAAGCCAATTTGATAGACAATATGGTGGATATGATGGAAAAATACACTGATCAACTGGAAGACATGGTAGACGAACGAACCAAACAACTTGAGGAAGAAAAAAAGAAAACAGATGCTCTCTTGTATCAAATTTTACCAAGGTAAATAAAGCTCAGATTTATTGCCATCATTTAGCATTAGGCGACGAAAAAACATTAGGCGACGAAAAAAAGAAACCCTGCTCTACAGGCGGACGGACCTTTCAAGTAGGGTCGGGCGGTCGGCTTTTTTTTCTTTTCTTTTTTTTTTGAAATGACCAACAAAATCACCAACATCTGTAAATAATTTGCAATTTGAGAAAATACACACACACACAAATTTGGTCCTAAAATTTCCGAAATTTGGGTCGGCATTCATTTGTACAGGAATTTTTTTTCTCCCAATTTGATCAAAATCTGGGTCGGCGGGCACATAGAACAGGGCTTTCTTTTTTCGTCGCCTTATTACTAATTTATAAGTCTTATCAAAAAGTTTAATACCCGTTATTTCATGAGCAGCATTATTGAATAATCGTCACAAAGACTGGTAGAACTTAAACCAGACGTTTTTAAAATCCTATAGTAGACTTTTGGAGCTCAATTTATTTTTACATTATTTGTTGTATGTAACAATTGCGATATTTTTTTTCATTTAAGGGAAATTGCGGATGATCTTAAACATGGCAAGCCAATTCAACCAGAGTCATTTGAAATGGTTACTATTTTCTTCAGTGACATTGTTGGTTTTACCAAGTTGGCAGCTAGCAGTACACCAATGCAGGTAAATACATAGCAGTTCATGGTCTCATAGAACAATTAGGCCTAGAACTTTGATCGGGTCGTAATCGGCGGGCCTTATAACATCGCGGATTAATATCAAAATATTTTATTTTGAGAATTGTCTTGTAACATCTCGCCAGAAGTATCACAAAAAAGTCATATACTTCGTCTACTTTCTTTAACACACAAAATATAGACCAGACAGGTCAACTAATAACACTCTTAACGCGGGTCTACTTTCCGCCATAGTGGTAACCCCTAACATTTCCTCGAGCTGTTGAAACTATATAATAAGATGCAATAATTATATTGGCTTGTGGTCAATCGTATAGACAGATAATGCAATATATTATGTTTTGTTGAAGGGTTGAATCGAATAGTCAGGGGTGTTGGTATAACCGGTAACTTATTCAGTCAAGATCCGGTATTTTCATTTTTGAATGCAGATTGTTATGATGTTAAACACCTTATATGTGGGCTTCGATCGTATTTTGGAGGAATATGATGTGTACAAGGTAAGGAGCTCTCGTACGAGAATTAACTTATTGACATGACATCCGACACACATTGCTCTTCATAAAAAAGGAAAATAAATCGACAAAAAACAAATAAAAAATTTCATGCGCTTGAATGTATACATTCAAGCGCGAGTCCGTGGCTGTTATCTTCATTGTAAAATGATTCTCAATAATTCGTCTGTATTCTTTAATCCGTCTGTATTCTTTAATCAATAAGCTCACTGTCCTTAGGCCTATATTTTGATACAAAAAATAAGAATAGTTTGTACCATTTGTCTTTCAGGTTGAAACAATTGGCGATGCTTACATGGTTGCTAGTGGTTTGCCAAAGCGTAACGGTAACAATCACGCTGGACAGGTTTGCACGATGGCACTTGATCTTCTTAGCTTTATGAGGACGTTCAAAATAGATCATAAACCGGATCATAAAATGCAACTCAGATGCGGCATACATACAGGTCTGTATAATTATCAGGCTGTAGAAGTTGACATTATACAATTTCAAGACATCCATCCTATTACCATACACGTGACACCCCTAAACGCTTTTGTGGGAATTTAAAACATTGGAAACATGCTCGGGATAGGCCTATTTGAACACTATACTGAACTTCTAACTGGCGATCCACGATTTCTCAGCATTTCTTTCATGTTCAAGGTTTATACCAATTGGGTGCTCAAATATAGGTTTGCAAAAACCCGATCAAATTAATATTGATATAAAAGAAAAGGTAGACACCTAGGTTTCATTATCATTGAGGTATAGGACTTTTTATTTTTTCGGAGAAGAGCAGGTAAGGCAACTACTTGATTATATTTCTACATGTTCATACTACATACTCTGAAAATTTTAGAAAATTCGCACGAGTCCGTTTTTTTTAAATCACATTTTTGTTCCTAAAATGGGGGGTATAGCGCCCTCAACGGGCACTCTCTCCATAGGGCTACATGTAAAGACCAGTTGTAGACAAATGGCCCTAAAATAAAACGGACTCGTACGAATTTCCTCAAATTTTGCATATGATGTAGATTTAACATCTGGAATGTAATGCAAGTGATGTCGTTGCTGCTCTTCTAAATTCATTTTTAAAATGTCCGCCCCAGACCATGGTGTAGTCCCTAGTCTTAAACGATTTGCTCATTTTTTAAATATCTCTCATTTGTCGTTATATCCATTATGGTATATTCTAGGTCCAGTCGTGGCTGGAGTAGTCGGAGAAAAAATGCCACGATATTGTTTATTTGGCGACACTGTCAACTACGCATCAAGGATGGAATCCTCGGGACTGGGTAATAATAAGATTGAAACACAAATCCACCCACACAACGCAAACCCCACACACTCTAATAAAGGCCTACACGTCACATACACCCCCACCCACACACCCCGTTATGAATACAATGCATCCAATGATACTCGACAATTACGATGTTGCCGTGCGTTTTCCACATCCTGCAACTTCGTCAAAAATCAAAGACAAACCGTAATGGGTAGAATATATCTTGACACCAATCAGCTATGACACATAGGCCTAACACCCCACCCATACACCACCTACACACACCTCTTCATTATATATATTAAAAAAAATGTTTCCTTTGCTACTCAACAATAATACGATGTTACCGTGCGTTTTCCATATCCTGGGGCTTCGTGAAAAATCAAAAACATACCATTACACCATAGGCATAACGAGAATATAGCTTATAATGAAACTATAAATCAGACATAACACCACACACACAACCCACACCACACACACCCCTCCACAATCCACATTTAAAAAAATTCATCCTTTGATAATTTATTACACAAGTACGTTGTTACCGTGCGTTTTCCAGATCGAGCGGCTTCATGAACTTGATTAAAAACAACGTAATGGTTGCAGTAAATAGCGTTTAAAAAAAATTAAAACCGTATGCAAACTTCTCTTACGACTAGAAAAGAGCATAAATATTCTTATACACTTAAGGGATCTGGAATGAGCGTTTTGAGCGTTTCGACAGTATTTTTTGTGGAACATGAGAGCCCATCAGACATATCGAATTGCATTCTGAATACGAAGAATGTCTTTCTGGTATCAAATAATTTTCATTTTTGAAATTCACGATATAATACAAATTTTATGACAAATTATTAAAATTTGATATTTTTCACATTTTGATATTTCTAATATATAGTCCTCGAAGTAAATTTTATAAATCTAATGATATATTCTTAAAGTGTATGAACTGGGAGGAAAAGCCGAC
Source organism: Amphiura filiformis (assembly GCF_039555335.1). Classification (NCBI taxonomy): domain Eukaryota; kingdom Metazoa; phylum Echinodermata; class Ophiuroidea; order Amphilepidida; family Amphiuridae; genus Amphiura; species Amphiura filiformis. The sequence goes on from NC_092647.1 coordinate 5,357,819, forward strand.
GATCAATTGACAATTTTGACATTCCATATTGAAGATATGGATTTTTTCCCAAAAAGACCTAATTTTTTTGGGTGTTTTGGGAAAAAAAATTGATATCTTCAATACGAAAGGTCAACATTTTCTATCGTCGGCTTTTCATCCCACCTACATACACTTTAAGTATAAATCATCAGATTTATAAAGTTTACTTCGAGTAGCTCTACTGTTAAATATCAAAAATATCAATTTTTAATCATTTGCTATAAAATGTGTATTACATTGCGAATTTCAAAAATCTAAATTATTTGATATCAGAAGGACATTCTTCGTATTCAGAATGCAATTCGATATGTCTGATGTGCTCTAATGTCCCACAATAAATACTGTCCAAACGTTCTTACCCCATCACTTAATTTACAACTGCATTTTCCCATCACATACAGCTCTTCGTATTCATATTAGTCCCGAATGTCGAGAAGTATTGTTGAAACTTGGAGGATTTGATCTGGAGCTCCGAGGCGAAGTCGCGATGAAAGTAAGTAGGCCTACTGGCAATATACGTTATTAAATCTTTGAAGAAAAAGCGGTTTAAAAGTTAAAAATATGGTCGAATCCATCTTTGTTATAAATAATTGCTATGTGGTAGAACATACCACCACGACACCAGCCGACTAAGGCACTGGAAACAAATTTGTTCGATCTTTGGATCGACCACCGATGCTGCTTCGAAGCTTGTTATTCAACTAATTAATCAGAATTGCTGGTCATACATTTGTTTTGGTCAATTCACAGATTCATAAGTAATCACAATTAACAATTGTCAATTAATTGATTTTTATAAATAATAAGGATGTCCAAGCATCGATGGTTGATCGAAAGATCGAACTAATTTGGTTCTTTTGCCTAATTGTTGTTGTGTAATTTTCTAGCATGGTTCAAAGTGAGGGAGATCAAATTATGAGCTATAATTATGCACGAATAGTTGAATCTATAGTACCTATTCAAACAATTCAGTAATCACCTTTCTTTATCCCCATCATAACCCTTTTTTGACAGTATTAGAAACAGGAAATTCATATACATTACATTATAAAGTACACTAGCTTATAACATTCCAAATGGTACTTTTTCCGTGCATTGGTGGGCGCATGAATTAGATTTTTACAAATAACCACCTCACATACACGTATGTTTCTTTTCATTTCTCTCCCATGCAGGGCAAAGGCACAATTACTACTTATTTCTTACGTGGCAAAGAAGGATTCACGAAAGTACTGCCAGACCTTAAGGATGCTGCTGGACTCGATGAACATGAGTTCAAATGATTTCATAATACAGAACTATACATTGATTTTGTACTAAAATTTGTTATCTATTCGGTTGTCGGTGACGAATTCGAAAAGATTTCCTGAGTTCACTGAGTATTGAAGAATGCAGAAATCACCGGTATTACCTTTTCATGCCAATTACCATTATAGCATGGTGGTGATGGTAGCCCGTCAGTGATAATGATTGAAAATCTGACGACGCCGAAGAATGTATTTATTCAGCACCTTGATGAAAATGATGAATATATTGATTGTATTGTATTTATATCGTGAAAATTCAGGAAATTATATTGTGACCAAATCTTCCATTGATGTTATTTGCTGAAAACAAGAATTAAGAATGAACAGTATTTTGTACGATGGTAGACAGTAAGAAGCACGGATTTTTTGAATTATGTTACGTAAGGCGGGTCGGAGGGGAGCATGACTTAGCAGTGTTTGCACTCAAATATTGAGACAAAAAAATCTGACATAGTCTATATGTGGCCGTACACTACGAATGAGCCGTAAAGTCGGCAAATTGTATTCTGAGTTACAGTGTAAAATGTGCCTGAAGGTCGTATTCATAGGGACCTCAATTTGTTGCGACATGTTTCTCATTTGATAGCGTGAGTCAAACACTGTTTAAACCAATCAATAATCCTATTGCTGAAGAGGATAATAAGCTTCTACCTATATCTATATAATCCTTAAACAGCTGTATTCTTTGTTTACTTTGGCTAAATCCTGTTCAAGTGGTGTGTTACAATGCATTGTATTTTGTCTAGGTATGTATATATAACCAGCAATTAACAATGAGAGGACATTCCTGAACCTCGTTGACTTGGGGATGATTTGAAATGACCGCCAATTATGACTGTTTGATATTTATTACCAGCAATGTGGAAAAAGAGGCGCATGTAGTACCGAAAAAGGTACCATTTTGTTGAAGGAGCAGAGTTCAACAAACCATAACGCTGCTTCTGGATATCGTTTGAAGTCAAAGGATATACCATTTTAAAGCTTATGATAATATTTTCTATAAACACGAAATAAAATAAAATTGACCGGGCCGACTTTACAGCTGATTCGTGGTGTACGGTCATACTCACATATGAAGAGGATGGTTCCAAAAGGCCCTAAATCCAAAGGCTGCTTTGTGTAAAATTCATTTGAAGATATTCGTAAGAGTAGCAGTAACCTTGCCAATCTAATAACATTGGACCACTAAAATAGTTATCACAATTTTTTGGTTAAATTTGTCATTAGGTATTTTACTTAAGGGGGTACTACACCCATTGCATTTTTTTTTTTTTTTTTTTGCATTTTGTGAAGAAATGAGAAAAAGAAATTGGACAAAGTGGTATGCAAAATGAAGGGGCAAATCTTCTCGTTCAATTGGTGGCATCAGTATCAATGACGCGTACATGCTTCTAATGGTATAAGCCCAAAAGTGGTACATCATTGATGTTTTAAATTCACTTCATTTTGGAAAGCTTACTATCAACGGATTTCGTTAAAATTTTGGATATGTGTTGCTAACACATTAGGGAAATAATGTTGATATGTAAAATGGGAATAAGTGGTCCCCGATTTCTTTTATGACTTCATGAACTTAGTGCTCCACAACTATCAAAAAACGAACCGGTTAAAATGCTTCTATTTTCAATGTTGAGCTATATTTTGTATTTTGAACTTGCGACACTATGTCACTGAAACTTAATTAAGCCATAGGTAACAGGTTACCACAACCACACTACAGCAATGTTGAAAAAGATTGTATTTTTTGTCACCTATACCACCATATTAGGTAGTTTTCCGTAAGCTTCATTTTTGTGATTTTGGTAACTATTTTATATTTATTTGCCCAATCCATCTCAACTAGGCAATCTAAATTGTACTCACCATTTACATCCCAAGGTATTTTAGTATATCCACCTCACACATTTCCATTATATATCCAGTAACAGACAAAATATCAAAATTGATGCCTCATTATGACATGTATGATATCACAGACTATCACATGTATTCACTGAAAATTGATGCCTGAATTTGACTTGAACCAATTGACCTATAACCTGACCTTTGATGACCTTATAACCTTTTTTTATCTCTTTTCCTAACAACACATTATAGGAGATACATACGTAGTATTAAATTGTCTATGTGGAAGAGATTAGGCCTATTTAATTTATTCAGTGTTATAATCAGTGAGTACATTTCTACAGATAGTATAACAAAAGATTTAATGTATTCTATTCATGTATTCTACTTGGATATGTTCAATAGAATAAATTATGGTTTGTTATGAAACACGCATCTCAGTTACCAGGATACAGTAAACAAAAAAATATATAGGGCTAAAATGATTTTCTAAAATGGTTTAAAACCACTTTGTATGTAGAGATATTTTATAAGTTCAGGACATGAGATGATGAACATATTTATATACAAAAAAAAAAAGAAGACGGGTACTGATGAAAATCAGGGTATTATATCGCCTTAAATGGCTCAAACTTCAAAAATATGGCTCCTGCCATTCCACTCGCTAAACGTACATGTAAGTCGAAATTGTTAAAATATTATGTAAAATCACTTCTATAAGAAGACAAAATGTATTTTCTGTCAGCTTATCTGTGTATAGAATTTGCACTTTCAGCCGGACCAAAATGTGTTTATACACAAACAAACTGTAGTTATAGTAAATAAGCTAAACCAAGCTGAGTTGCTGTCATGTATATAATTGTGTGTTTGGGTAACAACACACCAACAGATGCCCCATGTGTTTCTTGTATACAAAAAAGCAGACAAACGAAGTATTTTTGGTCAGTGACACTTTCAGGATATGTAAAGTGTGTGCTAATGATGACACCTATTGTATTTGAATCGTACCAGAGATGTAGAAACAGAGAAATTAATTAAAAACCAAAACACCCAAAAAAAAACAGCAAAGGCATTGAACAGCTTTCCGGTCACCCAATACTGGTTGCTAATTATGTACATCGGCAACTCTTTTATCCCTACCTATCCTACACTAAAAGGCGTTGCAGTGGGTGGGTATTAAACATATGGGTGTATGTTTGCCGTACTCATGATGTTTTGAGCTCTGATATGGGCGCTAGAGCCAAGATAAATCTGGCTAGATCTGTCATTTTGTCTACATACCCGGTAACACTGAGACTAGGTCACTAGATTATACGGAGGTCAGACTAGCATTGAACCAATCAATGTTGATCAATTCCAAAGTATAAAAGTGTCGCTGGATTTCATTGGCTCGCTCTAGAGTCGCCTGGGTTTTATACTAATTTATTGTGCATATCTCCACGCCGCCGACAGACTTGATAATTGGTAAACACATCTGACGGCACAATTCTGACCAGTCAATAGCCTGTTGCATAGCGAAAGTTTGACCAATTAGCGGCGTGTCCACCTTCACAAGCTGCATGACGTAAGTTTACATTACAGCCTATTAGCATAGTGACACCATCGAGATAACCTCTCATGTCCCGAACATGTATCTGATTTTGTAATGGTAACATTTTTCGTTCCAGGCATCGTTCTCTGCTTGCAATGTTTTGAATTATGTTATAGGACATTATTCAAGTTTGGTAAAGAATATTAACTAGGATTGCCCATCACTGAGACGAAAACTTCGAAACAAGGATATATTTTAAGTCTTTCAAGTTAAGGGATCTAGAATGAACGTTTATTGCGTTTCGACAGTATTTTTTGTGGGACATGAGAGCACCTCAGACCTATCGAATTGCATTCTGAATACGAAGCATGTCTTTCTGATATCAAATAATTTTCATTTTTGAAAATCACAATATAATACAAATTTTATGACAAATTATAAAAATTTGATATTTTTCAAATTTTGATATATAACCGTCCTCGAAGTAAATTATATAAATCTAATGATATATTCTTAAAGTGTATGTAGCTGGGAGGAAAAGCCGACGGTCAATTGAAAATTTTGACCTTTCATATTGAAGATATGGATTTTTTTCCCAAAAGACCTAATTTTTTGGGTGTTTTTGGAAAAAAAATCCATATATTCAATACGAAAGGTCAAAATTTTCAATTGATCGTCGGCTTTTCATCCCACCTACATATACTTAAAAGTATAAATCATCAGATTTATAAAGTTTACTTCAAGTACTGTTAAATATCAAAAATATCAATTTTTAATGATTTGCCATAAAATGTGTATTAAATTGCGAATTTCAAAAAAATCAAAATTATTTGATATCATCAGGACATTCTTCGTATTCAGAATGCAATTCGATATGTCTGATGTGCTCTAATGTCCCAAAATAAATACTGTCCAAACGTTCATACCCCAGCCCTTAAGGTATGAAAATTTTCGCTGTGCAAATTTCACGTTTTATCTTAATAAATGTTCATAATTGTCTAACAATAGGCCTTTTCTTCTCTGATTTATTGTGACTTGTCGGCCCGCTTGTCGGCAAATTTTAGTTATATGTTTGATAATAAAATCGCCCGGTAAAATCGCCCGGTAAAATCGCTAAATTGTAATCTTCTTTTTTTTACTATGAAGCTCATCGAGATTTCAAAATCAGTATAGAAACGTAATAATTAACTTTTTTTTTATCAAGTATTAGCAAACGAATTTTTGTTTCATCTCTGGATCACCCCCGTAAGTTAACTAACTTTTCATTCAACAAAATAGTAAATAAATTAAGAGAACCCCGGGCGAGAACCATTTAAAATTTTAATACTATACTAAAATGCAGCAAACCTTTTACGAGCGCGACTACCGTGATGTTGCAAATTCGGCGCTAACAACGCGTACGGCGCACAGTTCATTCATAAATTTCCACTCGGCAACAATATATCGCCTTAGCAGCCAATCAGAGACAAGTGCGTGCAACGCAGTATATACGCGATGTATCCTTACAATACGCGCTCGTCTAAGGTTTTCTGCATTTCAGTATAGTAAAAATATAAAACATGCATAGACTCAAATTTGAAGTTGATTCGCGTAGAAGAAAGAAGAATAAAACAAAAATAATAAAGAGAAATGCAAGAAACATAAAAGAAAGAAAAGAAAAGAATAGACAGAAAGAAACCAAGAGAAAAGAAATAAAACATTTACATTCAAACAAACCATCAATTGCTCACACGTACACCAAGAGATCACCCATCGATTTACACGAGTACGGGAAATCCCCTCGATCGCGTATCGTAGGCCATTTAAACCCAACGTGGTTGTTTGTTATGTATCGAGCACGCTGATTGGCTTAGCCAATATTTTAGTAGTTTATTCGACCAATCAGAAAATTCGTACTTCGCTTCACTGCCAACAATTGTGTGCTGCCAAACCAGGCCGTCGCATTCATTGATTGGCTTATGATTTAGTAAAATCGTCTGTGCAACCAATCACAAAACGGGTTATGGAGCACGTCGGTATAACAATTTTGCTGATGCCAGTGACAGCGTGTCCGTTTAGGTAATCCATGTATTCCAGCCGTTCAAGGTACCTATGAATAATTAAGCAGATGACGTATTTACCAACTCTGAGGACGTAGTGTTTCGTCTGTTTTGACGAATACAACTAGGCCTACAGTATGTTTGAATTAAATCCAAAGGTAATATTCAATTTATTATTTATTATTACTACTGCTCTTATCATTCATTATTATTATTATTATTATTATTATTATTGTTATTGTTATTGTTATTGTTATTATTATTATTATTATTATTAGTGTTATTATTAGTGTTATTATTATTATTAAGCCTATTATTATTACTATTATCATTAATATTATTTACATCATTATCAAGTAATCAATCAATATCTACGATATCCATGAATGCTGACGTTGCTGATGATGATGCTGCTGACGATGCTGATGCTTATGATGCTGCTGATGATGATGCTGTTGACGATGCTGATGCTGCTGATGATGACGCTACTGATGATGATGCTGATGATGCTGCTGCTGATGATGCTGATGATGATGATGTTGATGCTGCTGCTGATGATGTTGATACTAACGATGCTGCTGACGATGCTGCTGCTGACGATGCAGATGCTGATGATGCTGCTGCTGCTGCTGATGATGTTGATGATGCGACTGATGATGATGCTGCTGCTGATGATGCTGCTGCTGATGATGCTGCTGATGATGATGCTGCTGATGCTGCTGATACTGATGCTGCTGCTGATGATGTTGATGCTGCAGCTGATAATGATGTTGATACTGATGATGCTGCTGATGATGCTGCTTCTGACGATGCAGATGCTGATGATGATGCTGATGATGATGTTGCTGCTGCTGATGATGATGCTGCTGATGATGCTGCTGAAGATGATGCTGATACTAATGATGCTGCTGCTGCTGATGATGCAGATGTTGATGATGCTGATGATGATGTTGATGATGTTGATGATGCTGCTGATGATGACTGATGATGCTGATGATGGTGATGCTGTTGCTGATGATGCTGATACTGATGATGCTGCTGCTGACGGTGCTGCTGCTGATGTTGATGATGCTGCTGATGATGATGCTGGTATACTGATGACGCTGATGATGATGCTGCTGCTGACGATGTAGATGATGATGATGATAATGATGATGATGCTGACGATGCGGATGCTGATGCTGCTGCTGATGATGATACTGATGATGTTGATGATGCTGCTGATGATGACAATGATGCCTCGGACGATGACTTGCATGATGATGATGCATGATGACCGTAGCATGATGATGACATGTATGATCAGTAGCTGTATCATCACCATCATCAGCATCATCAGCATCAGTATCATCAGTAGCAGTATCAGCATCATCAACAGCATCATCATCAGCATCATCAGCATCATAATCAGCATCATCATCAGCAGCAGCAGCATCAGCATCACCATCATCTGTATCAGAATCATCATCATCATCATCAGCAGCAGCAGCATCATCAGCATCATCATCATTAGCATCATCAGCATCATTATCATAATTGGCATCATCAGCATTATCATCATCAGCAGCAGCAGCATCAGTAACATCATCATCAGCAGCATCACCATCATCTGCATCAGTATCATCATCAGAAGCAGCATCAGCATCATCATCAGCAGCATCATAATCAACATCATAATCAGCAGCAGCATCATCATTATCACCATCATCTGCATCAGAATCATCATCATCATCATCATCATCCTCATTAGCATCATCAGCATCATCATCATAATCGGCATCATCAGCATTATCGTCATCAGCAGCAGCAGCATTAGCAGCATTATCAGCATTATCATCGGCATCAGCATCATCATCATTAGCATAATCAGCATCAGCACCATCAACATCATCATCAACAGCATCAGCAGCAGCAGCAGCAGCATCATCATCATCATCAGCAGCAGCAGCAGCATCTACATCGTCAGCAGTAGCATCATCGTCAGCGTCATCAGTAGGCCCTATCAGCATCATCATCAGCAGCAGCATCAACATCAGCAGCAACATCGTCAGCAGCAACATCAGTATCAGCATCATCAGCAACAGCATCATCAGCAGCAGCATCAGCATCATCAGCAGCAGCACCGTCAGCAGCAGCATCATCATCAGCATCATCAGTATCAGAATCATTATCAGCAGCAGCATCAACATCAGCAGCAGCATCATCATCAGCATTATCATTGTCAGCAGCATCAACAGCATCGTCAGCAGCAGCAGTATCCTCAGTAGCATTATCATCAGCAGCATCATCATCGTCAACAGCATCATCAGCAGCATCATTATCAGCAGCATCATAAGCGTCATCAACAGCATCACCACCATCATCAGCAGCATCAACAGCATCATCATCATCAGCATCATCAGTCATCATCATCAGCATCATCAACATCATCATCAGCATCAATATCTGCATCATCATCAGCAGCATCATCATCAGCAGCAGCATCATCATCAGCAGCAGCATCAGCATCGTCAGCAGCAGCAGCATCATCAGTATCAACATCATTATCAGCAGCAGCATCAACATCATCAGCAGCAGCATCATCAGCAGCAGCATCATCATCAGTCGCATCATCATTCATCAACATCATCAGCATCATCAACAGCATCATCAGCATCTGCATCGTCAGCAGCAGCATCATTAGTAGGCCTATCAACATCATTATCAGTAGCAGCATCAACATCATCATCAGTAGCATCATCAGCAGCAGCAGCAGCATCAGTAGCGTCATCATCAGCAGCATCAGCATCGTCAACAACATCATCATCAGCAGCATCATAAGTATCAGCATCGTCAGCAGCATCATCATCAGCAATGTCAGCATTCATGGATATCGTAGATATTGATTGATTACTTGATAATGATGTAAATAATGTTAATGATAATAGTAATAATAATAGGCCTAATAATAATAATAACACTAATAGGCCTAATAACACTAATAATAATAATAATAATAATAATAACAATAACAATAACAATAATAATAATAATAATAATAATAATAATAATAATAATAATAATGAATGATAAGAGCAGTAGTAATAATAAATAATAAATTGAATATTATCTTTGGATTGACATTCAAACATAGTTGTATTCGTCAAAACAGACGAAACACTACGTCCTCAGAGTTGGTAAATACGTCATCTGCTTAATTATTCATAGGTACCTTGAACGGCTGGAATACATGGATTACCGTGTGTTTATTTGGGAGCAATACATGAATATCGGGAGATTTATCCGCACCAAAAAGAATTATAAATGAACTCATACGGGGGAATTAATGGCTGCAGGACTCAAACAGGGGATATAGTAGTCCGAATAATCAGACCCAGAACAAAATATTAATTTCTGACATGATCTTGTACTGGGTCTGAACTGTTTCCATAGGAAAGCTTGATGGCAAATTGGACAATAGAAGCACATGGTTCTACGTGACAGCTTTTAATCCCTATTCAGGTTACGTGAATCACGCTATTGTGGACCATCCTTCTGATACTTGTACTTGAGTGTTTGGACACGCGGAACGGTTTTTTGTCTACCTCTCTGTTTGTAAACAAACCAGGAGGTCGAAATCGTCCTCCTCGCCGAATACGAAAGTCAGCGTAAGGCCGTGTAAAATTAATATTTTGGTTCTCGTCCCCTCCCTCCTCAATTTCTGGGATTTGTCAGATTTTTTTGATTTTTTTTAGATTTTTCAATTTTTGTAGACTTTGGAATGGTTTATGAAATCTTCATACATATAAATAAGTTTATTAGAGAACAAGCATCACTTCCAAGTCTTTTTGTGGTACTCTAGGGGTTTATCCTCAGAATCTCACATTTGAAAAAAAAAGGGCCTCATCGTTTCCTCGAGCACTGTTGGAGAAGACCGAAAACTACTGACAATGCTAATTTTACATTGAAAAAAAAAAAAAAAAAAAAAAAAAACCACCCTCCCTAAAAAAAAAAAAAAAAACAAATAACCCCCAACCAAAACATTAATTTTATACGGCCTAATAGTATGGCACTAGGGATATAGCACGATTAGTTTGTAAGCTTTTGCCAGTACTTGTTGCCTGTCATCATTTATAAATAACTGTATTCGTATAACTTGGTTCATGAGTTGTTAACCGGTTGTTAAGCTTAAATTTATTAATTTTCATGATTTGATTTTGTAAAAGCCTGTAGTTTTATCATGTCATATTCACTGATTCTGTCATGGCAGGAAAAAGTGGGTAATACGGGAAGCTCATTGCAGGGAAATTTTTGGTTTTTGACCAAAAATTAAAGAAATACATACCGGTATGGGAAATATATGTCATACTGGAGGGAAATTTGGTAAAACTGAGGGAAATTCTGGATTGCTTGCATGGAAAAAAACATTCTGTGTCTGGAACCGATTCATGAATTCGGCTCCAGATGCGTCGTCTACTAGGTCTGTTTCAAAGGCAACTCTTTTGAAATGGAAACAAGAGTTGATCGATACGTACAATTGGCAATACGACTCTGACGGGATTAAGGCAGTTAAACTAACGCTACCTGTAAAGTTTGCAACAAGTATTGGCAAAAATAAAACTCATTACCCATTTGGCAATTTTCGTCTCAGATAGTCATATTTAGTACAAGGAACTTATACGATGTCCTCATTCACAAACTGATACTACTGTCTGTTCAATTAGCTTAGATTCTTGAATTTTTAAGATATTTGAAAAAATAACAAATTGTGGCCATAGTCATCAAAGAAAAATGTTAACACAGCCTTAGACCTAACATGATTAATACTTTTCAAATGCCAAAGTTCAATTTAAAACCCCATTTCTTTTGAATTTTGCCTCATTTTAGGCAGTTACTTGGGTCCACCGAAAGGGTTCGCGACCTTTTTACAAATCGAGTGGGACGGTCCATTATCAACTTAGGGCATAGACCCTATCCAATTTAGCAAAACAATCTGTCCACCAATCTGTCCTGCCATTTCAATTGTTATACCGTTCCGGTTATTGGATAGGTTCTATAGGTGAAGATGGTCCATCGGTTTTTGTTACACGAAATTGAATGGCGCGATTACGTTTTATGCATAACATTATTCTGAGCATTATTTTTTTCCTAAACAATTACATTAAAATTATGGATTTCGTTTTTATTTCAACTGGTTTACAAATGTAAGAATATTTTAAAGGGGCATTTCGTGATCCACAGCCTCATCCCCCACTTTTCTCAAAAAAGTTGAGATTTTTATATCACTGGAAACCTCTGGCTACATAATGTTTATGTACAAAATATTTCTTGCAGATTAATTCGTTTTGCAAAGATATCGTGAAATTTGAATTTCGTTCTGGTGCACCAGAACGAAATTACAACGCATTGTCTATGGAGCAGTGTAATACACATAATCATGCATAACTCGCAAACGCAAAATCGGAATCAACTGAAATTTTGGGAATAGGCTTTTTCGTGGAAATGTACTGAAAAATGTCATAAAAAGAGGCTGCTCGGATCACGAAACACTCCTTTAAATAATTTCTTGTACAAAAGTTCATTAATTTCACAGTTTTTCAGTTTGTATTCAACAAGCAAAACGAAATAACAAATTGAAAATAAATGTGTAGTTTTTTAATAGCCTACACCTTCTCAGACCCATTCTCAGACCCATTCGCACAAACAATAAATAAATAAATAAATAAATAAATAAATAAATAAATAAATAAATAAATATGCATGGAATATATTTATATAAGCTGGGCCTATAAAAACCTTAGTTCATAAATAATAACGTAATGTTTCAACAGACGGGTTTCAACACAAATTAGGCATACTGGCAAATATTTTGCTGGACAATACTTCCTGATGCGGATGGTCGAATAAATATACCATCTCTGCGCATTGTGACATTCGTCCCCATGCTCTAAATGGATTGATTCAAAAAAGTTTATGGTACTTGACGTTCTACGGCTTTTTATGAAAATATCGCGGGAAAAGACCAAAATTGAAAAGAAATGGGGTTTTAAATTGAACTTTAGAATTTGAAAGGTATAAATCACGTTAGGTCTAAGGCTGTGCTAACACTTTTCTTTGATGACTTTGACCACAATTTTTTATTTTTTCAAATATCTTAAAAATTCAAGAATCTAAGCTAATTGAACAGACAGTAGATCTGTCCATGGCGAGCGGTCCGAATTTTGAGCCATACAAGTTTACGTGGTGAACTAAGTCATATTGCCATTTTGAAACAAAAATTTACTGAGACACATTTTCACAATGAAGATTTTGAACATTTCTGGATATATTTCTTGAAATATTGGTCATAAATTTTGTGAAACGGAGGCTCCAAATAAGGACTCAGATTGCACCAGAGAGCATCTAGAACCCCAGAGCTGGACCCCGGCCGTAAGGCCGTATAAAATTAATGTTTTGATTCTCGTCCAGAGGATTTTCATGAATTGATGAGGGAGGGAGGTTTTTTGTTGTTGTTTTTTCAATGTAAAATTAGCATTGTCAGTAGTTTTCGGTCTTCTCCAACAGTGCTTGAGGAAACGACGAGGCCCTTTTTTTTTTTTTCAAATGTGAGATTATGAGGGATAAACCCACTAGAGTACAAAAAAAAGACTTGGAAGTGATGCTTGTTCTCTAATAAACTTATTTGTATGTATGAACATTTCATAAATCATTCCAAAGTCTAAAAAATTGAAAAATCTAAAAAAAAAATCAAAAAAATCTGACAAATCCCAGAAATTGAGGAGGGAGGGACGAGAACCAAAATATTAATTTTACACGGCCTAAGGACTTCGCGCTATGCGCTCATGATGTGGGGGGGGCAGCGATTTTGGCCAGCCGTTCGGAAATTTTACCCGGGGGGGGGGGCTCATAATTGGCTCAATTGGTGCATCAAACTTATCTATTTAGACATAATCAGAGCACTTTGATTTATTTTTGGATCCCCATAGAGACAAAAACGTGACATTTGACCCTTTTGGTTATGACTCAAGAATGGTACGTCCTAGATAGGTCAAACTATACAATTTCTGAATGCTTGAGGGAGTCTAGAGGAATACATTGGAATGGTATTTAACACAATTTGAGCAAGTTTGAAATTTCACCCTGGGGTGCAATTTTACTCAAAAGTTGAGCTCCTGAATAATTCCAGGAGAACAAATAATTGAGCTCCTCATATTTCTATTAAAGGACTGAGGAACACATATATATGATGGCAATCACTGACATTTTTGTATTGTCAAATGTTCAATTCATCATTTTGTCACCAACAATATTAACACAGGCAATCATTACGGTACAGATAAACTTTAACTCAAATATTACACTATCGTCCATGATGATTTTGAAGAACCATTAAAAACATACACCATGCTGTTGTTTTAATGTATGATGAAATATTTCTATATTATTTCTCCTAACATGCCCAACTGAAGACTAGCCAAGTATCAAAATAGTTGTCAAAATTTCAAAATTCCATTCATATTTCTATTTTTTCATGATTTAATAAAAGTGTAAAAAACCTATGACAATTCCACATAGTAATAGAATTTTTGAGACATGCACTGCATTGGGGTAATTAAAAAAGTTTACACTTATTTTCATATATTCTTTAACAATGTGAACAGTCCATGCTCATATGTTGTATTACTTCCTGAAAGGCCTGTTCAGTTATCAACATAATCCGAAAAGCGTAAAACACCTTAAAATTATGTTTTTCTTCCCAGGTCTACTGTATCAGTTCTGTTTTTACACCTTGTAATAAAACCATAGCATAAGTCAATATCAATAATTGCCGAAACTCGAAAAACAATCTACAATTATATTATGTTATTGTTGTATCCATTTTAATATTTAACTCTTCTTTAAATGTTTTTGTAAACACTTTCATAGCAATTTCCAACTATGTCATCTCTCCATATTTAAAACCAAACAGTCTAATTTCCCAATATTACCAAATGCCCGACCCATCGACTCGTCCAAACACACAAGGTTCTGAACAGAAACAGTAGGCTATACAACCAGCTACAACCACACACGTTTTCCAAACACTACCACTCTCCATCTAACACCAACATCAGCTAATAACCGCCAAACCCGAGAACCGTGAAAGCCGAGAACCGCTCTAGTTTTGGTATTAGTTCTATCAATCGAATTAAACTGGGCTCAAAAAGAAACTTATAATTTTTCACAAGGTCAATCTTAAAATCCTGTCCATAAATATGAACCAAAATTACATACAGGATTACTTCAATACTCTACTCTAAACACATGTCAGTAACCAAGCAGTTGACCTACTGACACAACAGCAAAATGCACTGACCTGGAACAGCTTCCTAAACCATATTCAGTCCAATAATTGGCACCCAGCACAAGAAATCTGTGAGAAGAGAACAAGGTCCTTTCACAGATGATAATTCCCAAAGATTAAGTGGAATAGTGTGGAATCATGAAAAGCAGAAAGCAGCACCGTTTTGTAAATTATCACCTGTTTAACCATTCTCACAGATTTCTTGTGCTGGGTGCCAATTATTGGGCTGTGAATGTGGTCCAGGAAGCTATTCAATATCAGTGCATTTTGCTGTTGTGTCAGTTGGACAACTGCTTGGTTATTGACATGTGTTTAGAGTGAGTATTGAAGTAATCCTGTGTGTAATTTTTGTTTATTTTGATAGGTAGGATTTAAAGATATGACCTTGTGAAAAATTATAAGTTTCTTTTTTTTTTTTTTTTATAAGCTTGAATTAAAGGGGCATTTCGTGTTCTACAGCCTCATCCCCCCACTGTTCTCAAAAAAAAGTTGAGATTTTTATATCACTGGAAACCTCTGGCTACATAATGTTTATGTACAAAATATTTCTTGCAGATTAATTCGTTTGGCAAAGATATCGTGAAATTTTAATTTCGTTCTGGTGCACCAGAACGAAATTACAAAGCATTGTCTATGGAGCAGTGTAATACACATAATCATGCATAACTGAAATTTTGGGAATAGGTTTTTTTCGTGGATATCTAATGAAAAATGACATAAATAGAGAATGCTAGGATCACGAAATACTCCTTTAAAGAAGTGCCCTTAGAAGTAGGGATACAAGCTGTGTCCAAATTAAGGCGACGAAAAAAACCATGTTCTACGGGTGAAGGGACTCTTCCAAGTAAGATAGGATAACAAATGATTCTTAAAAATGACCAAATCTGAAATAAATTGCATTTTTGGTGTAATTTGTCTCCCTCGCTTCACGCCCGTTTTTTAAAATTAAAAATATAGGCCTATATTCTTTTTGCGCAAATGCATACAGCAATTTCCATTATTATGCTATGACGAGTCCCAAGTGTGTGAAAATATAATTGTTGGATCCAAAACATAATAATAATACATTGGATGTTTTAGGTCCCTATATTTATTGGTCTCATGAGTTTTAAAATATTGGACTCGAATACAGGCTTGACCATCACGGGAAACTGATGGGTACCAATCATTTTGATACAGCCTGTATGTCTCGTCCAATATTTTAAAAACTCAAACATGATAGCTTGACCAACTATGGGCTCATCAATTGATCCAATTTTATATAAAACTCAACCCACTTTCAGACCCGAAACTGACGTTTAGTTAAAGGTCCATTCAGTGATTTGCTCATCCAGATGATCGTAAAAATCATCAAAATTTTGGCACCTTTGTCATTGCCATAGATCTGCTACAGCTCAACTGATCATACTTTTCCTACATTCGACCTTGCATGATTTTTGAGTTGACACAGTCATGAAAATAACTATAGATACTTGACAAGACCATTAGTAGCCCAGTTCTGAACCTTTTCATTGATCATTCATAACAATAGGTATCTGATGGATCAGTGAAGATAAGAAGGGATTATAATATATCCGTAACCTTGATATTATAGTACATCTCGAGGAAAAAGTGCAATGGACATGTTTTCATTTTATGTTTCAAATATCCCGCATGAAAATTGAGTATTTAACCCAAAAATGAAAATGGAACAATTTATTGGAAATCTGTTTTAACAGATTTTTTGACATCTTTTTCTGCACTGTATTATACCTAAATTAAGAAATTTGATAAATATTCAAAGAAAATATAGGTCATCCAAAAATTGTGATTTTTACACATTTTGGGGCAAAAAGGAAAAATAAGCAAAAATATCAAAATCTGTCTAACAGTTTCATTCATCAAGTCATAACAAACGGCCTACATGCTTAATTTCTAATAAAATATTGAAATTGTGAAAAATATAGGTATTTATTGATTTTCATGTTTTTTCTTGCAAATATGCTAATAATATGCAAATTATGAAATTGCAAAATAAAGTTTCTACATAGCATACATCTTTCAAGTATGATGTTCAAAATGACAGACATCAAAAAGAGATTCGATGAAATGTAAAGGTGTAGTAACAATTTTGGCATGGACTGTCTGGTTAGGCAAAGTACGGTAAGTTGAGCTGTATAATAAAGCCTGCTAGTGGTTCAGCCAAAAGCCATGTATTTAAGATAAAATAAGGTATTTTACATGAATCTGTAATTTACGTACTGACAGTATATTACCTAAATGTGTTTGAATGGGGCTTCAACTTTGTCAATACTGCCGTGTCCTTTGTTTTTTGCCAAATTTGTCATTTCAAAAATACCGAATGACAATTTGAATGACTTATCCTTCACTTTTAAGCAATTTATAAACAATTTTTTTTTTTTTTACAGTTTGGCTTGGATCACTGAATGGGTCTTTAAAGTTTAAAAAAGTAATGCTGTTGCTATCACCGGCTCCAATCACTTCTCGCCAAAAATGGGAAAATAGTTGTGGTATAGGCCTACCCTGCACACAGGGTAAACCAGAATTGTACCACATAGGAATACAGGGTGCACCAGAATTGTACCAAAATGTTACACAATATTGTCAGTGGCAGCACCAGGAATTTTTTCAGGGGGGGGCAAAGTCAATTTCAGGGGTTACTGGGATGGCAACAGGGGGGCAAGAGTTCTGACTGGGGGTTATTTGCCCCCCCCCCCATTCTCCCGTCACTGAATATTGTATAAATTTACCAAAGTTGACAACCATTGGTCATGAGCTTTGTATATAAAACACAACACAACAAAGAGTCTGCTATAGATGAAATATTTTGGATGTTTTCTACATCAGAACTTTATTCAGTATCAAATTTAGAGCCAAAGTGGCTTGAATACTTTGAATATACCAAGTGGCAATTACAACATGAAGTACCTCGATGCAATACTCAACAAAATGAAAGGAATACACGAGTGTATTTTTCTCCATTTACTACAATCGTATTACAATAGTATTACGACATGAGTACCGTGTGTCCTCTCAATGTCGTCAGCATATTACAATCGTGTCATCATTCACGAATGATGAAAATTTCCATCACTGGGCCAGTTCATAGCATGATCGTGTCGTAATTGCCGACAAAAATTACATGTGTGTACGCATTTTGTCGTTGTATTTATGTTTACTCAATGGACTAATTGCAGTGACATGTGTATAAACCAGAATTTATTATGACACGATGACAAGGTGTTGACTGTGTGGACGCTCTCATCATTCATTTATCATAATCGTGTCATAATCGGGTGATTACGGCACGATGACGAAAATATACCTGTGTGGACTAAAACTCATTATTAAAACCACTGCACGTGCATGCATTCCACTTGATGCGATGATACCCAAGTCATATATCCCCAGGGAGTCGCTGGCCGGCTACAGGTCCATGATCTTCTGGGTGGCATGCGAGGTTCAAATCAAAATAATAATCTATCAATTAACAATTCACTCTTGCTTTCTCAGACGAAAATTTAATTTTCTTGTTTTTGCAATAATAATCCTACTTCTTTTTCAAAGAATATTGTTTATAATTTTGCCCATGCCCATACTTTTTGTTAAGCCCCTTACACCATGAAGTGTTTTGAGTGTGCTTGCGGGGTTAGGAATGACGGATTTTGTAATGTCAGAGAGGGCCTGTTACGGTGAAAAGCCGACGATCAATTGACAATTTTGACCTTTTATATTCAAGATATACATTTTTTCCAAAAAAAACCTCATTTATTTGGTGTTTTGAGGGGAAAATCCATATCTTCTATGTGAAAGGTCAAAATTTTCAATTGATCGTCAGCTTTTCATCCCAGCTACATACACTTTAAGTACATATCATTAGATTTAGTTTATTTCAAGGACTGTTAATCAATTTTTAATCATTTGCCATAAAATGTGTATCATGAATTTCAAAAAATCAAAATTACTTGGCACCAAGATGCTGACAAAACTCAGTTGAAAAGATGGTTAAATTCTGGGTAAAATTATAAACTCCTCAAAATGTCTTGTTCACTGCCTCTGGACTGACGCTACCGGCGGTTCATCGCAACCCATAAGGCGACGAAAAAAAGAAACACTGTTCTACGGGCGGCCAGACCTTTGAAGTAGGGTCGGTCGGTCGCCTTTTTTTTTGTTTTTTGAAATGACCCAAAAAAACCACCAAAATCTGTAAATAATTTGCAATTTGAGAAAATACAACAAAAAAAATTTGTTCCTGAAATTTCCGATATTTGGGTCGGCATTCATTTGTACAGGAAATTTTTTCCCCTAATTTCTTCAAAATCTGGGTCGGTCGGGCCCAGAACAGGGTTTTTTTTTTCGTAAGCCTAACAGTGAAATACTTGCTTAGGATAGGAAAACAACAACACAGTATTTGCTTTGGGTCCATTTTACACTAATGAAAAATATTTGCTTAGGGTTCTTATTAAAAGTCCTTAAAAGCAGGTGATATTCAACTTGAACTACAAGTGCCCTGCCCCCAAGGCTGGTGGGCACACACCTGAGGTTTTTTCGAGGAACCTGAGGAATTTTGAGGAACTATACATTTAGCGCTTGGATGAAAACCACAAGCACTGTACACAAATTCAAAGTATTAAGGGTCGCTCTTCATTCACAAGTTGATACAATTCCATTTCAATTATTACATGTGTTAACAATTGGTAAGGTGACAAAAAAGACTATTACAAAAATCTTTACATTAATTTGTCCATATAAAAAACTGAAATATATGCTGTGCTATGATATAGTTGAACTTATATACTTTACCTGTTTTTGTTTTCAATGTTTTTTCCTGTTTCATTTTTGAAGTACACAAGTGTTTGAAGTCTCGAATATCAAAGAGAAAAAAGTATATCATAGTCTGACAGTTTATCACTTATTTTATAAGTTTCCAAGGTTGAAATCTCCACCAAAGGATTCTCATCAAGAAGCAAGAAGTTTGTTAAAGGTGGATGGTCTGATTGCAACACATGATATTTTCTACCTCACATTGAGGTTCATCACCTCAACATTCTTAAAACAAAAATGTGTACTAAAGTTAATTTCTTAAAACTTCCGTGGTCCGAGCTGTGCGCCAAGCGTCTACGAGCGTACACACAGAAAAAACAAGCGATCACGCTGATTGGCTGATCAACGACTTGACAACAAGTCGGTTGACTCATTGGTTGTCTGTTCGGCGCGTAGTAGGCGACCTTGTCACTTTTACGCGATCGCAATTCATCAGCGCGTACCCCGACCACGGAAGTTTTAAAAAACCAACTTTAGACCACTGTAAAAGTGGCCTGTAGAATAGTACACAACTTCCTGAATGCCAGTGATATACCACCAAACTATAATGTTTTTGTTCACACCACCTAAACAAAACATACTATCAGGTTTAAAATGTCACTGGATAGTGGATTTCTGAGAAAATATAAGTTTTCACCTCGCATCAAAATGTGTATTTTTCTGCAGTAAATTAAGAGATGAGACTGTCAATCAGATCACCCACCTTTAATTCAATTTCTACATATGTGACCAGCTCCAACAAAACCGGAACAAGTTGCCAGGCATGCTTTTGAGTTCACCTTTAATTCAATTTCTACATATGTGACCAGCTCCAACAAAACCCGGAACAAGTTGCCAGGCATGCTTTTGAGTTCACCTTTAATTCAATTTCTACATATGTGACCAGCTCCAACAAAACCCGGAACAAGTTGCCAGGCATGCTTTTGAGTTCACCTTTAAAGATGACATTCCCCCCAAAAAATCAAATTTGGGAATTCATGGTATTCGACTATGGGACTGAGTGGACTTTCAATTCCTTGAAAGTACTTATTATAAGAGGTTTATTTAATCAATAATTGACAGTTGAACAATGATAATCCCTATTCAATCCTGTGTAAGGCAGGAACTAATTAGCCAATTACTCAGATAGCATTTCGGCAAAAATATCTAGGTATCATTTACAAAATAATCAATATCTTGAAAAGTATTGATGCTATGTATATGATTTTGATATTATTGTGAAGCTTAATGTCCCGTGCTTACATTTGCATTAAAATCATGAAATGTTAATAATGCGACTTATTCTTGGTTTTGTCAAAACGGGTCACATATCATTACTAAACTTCACATTATCAGCAAATGTTCTCTATTTTAAGGTAAAATAATTTTATGGTCACACTTTGGCCATCAATATCTTTAGAGGTAATAAAGTTCCTTTCTGCATACAATGCCAATGCCTGTATTTACTTATATACACAAAATCAACCCCAAAGAAATTACGAAGACCTATGTGACATGATCAAGGGGAATGAGTCGGATGTCACTAATATTGTTTTTGAGATATTGGTAAAAATAGTGTTCAAATTCTTTTGTTTTACATTGTTTTCAGCCATTGATAAATTGCTCATAACTCGGTAACCAGATGTCCGATTCTGATGGGGTTTGCATCAAAATGTAGCATAAATTGTAAACTACCAGAAAATTATGTGAAAAATTGCTAAGTGAAAATTGCCGACATGTGACTCATTTCCCTTGATCATGTCACATATTCTCTGTGCAGCAACCTGCCAAAATGCAACCCACTTACTAATGTCTCAGTAAAGCTGAGACATTAGTAAAAGACATTATCAGTTACAGTTTGACCCAACAACCATCATTATTATGTTTGATGAGTCCCAAGTGTGTGAAAATATTGGATCCAAAAAATAATAATGATAAAATTGGATGCTTTACGCCCAATATTTATTGGTCTCGCTGTGAGTTAAAAACTATTGGACTCGACTTTGTCTCGTCCAATATTTTAAAACTCATAGATTGACCAGTAATTATGGGCTCAATCAATCCAATTTTATATCACAATATCACCTGCAATTACAAATTGACACCTGTTCCAACAAAATCAGAGGCAAGTTGCAAAATTTTAGTTTTGAAAAATACCTTTAAAGTAGAGTGTCACTTTAAGCTAGCATTATAGGCTTTTGCATCAACTCATCAAGAAAATACAATGCATTGGGCTTTTCCATTTAAAATCCACACTACCCCTGTGGAAGATTTATCTAAAGTCTGCCACAGAGGGAGTGTCAATTTTGAATAGAATAGACAATTGGGTAACTTCCATTTTAAATACTCACTCCAGTTGTGGAAGATATAGGTAAAACCATAATACAGGGGGAGTATGGGTTTCAAAATGATTAACTCTGACCAATTACATTTGAAAAACATACTCCCCCTGTGCAAGTTATTTCCAAAATCTTCCACAGGGGTAGTGTGGATTTCAACTGGAATAGCCCATTACAGCCTCAATATCACCAACAACTTTTATGATACTGTACTCATCTTACTTGACAAGATACCAAATACAAAATCCTATGCACAAAACAGTCAAGTGATAAACAGGGACTGCCTTTTGTGGAGAGCAAGAGCAATCGCTCAATACTGCTCTCCTTATCTGATATAGGAGAGTGATTTTTAGGTCTCTTTAGCTGACTATTCTCTCCTTGCATTCAATTGTAAATTCTTTAAACAGCTCTCCATGAAGGCTCCAGAAGAGCTATTTAATGCTCTCCTGCAAATTCCAAAAGACAGTCCCTGGTTTTGCTTTAAACATGTTTTAAGGAGCCAATGACACATTTGTTTTTCCTGCCCATGCAACAATGTTTTGCTCCTTTAAGCCATTGCAAGCCTTTCTAAAACCTGCCTGTAGAATGTCATAAGTTCCTGATACCAAGTTTCCAGTGTATCCTGCCTCTCCTGTGTACCTGTTCCTTCCATGGCGGCTGTTAGCTCCTCGGGTTTCAACACTTTCTTCAGTTTCTCATAGTCGGACTTTTGCTTCTGTGAAAGGTAAATGAAGCAGAAACAAAACCACTGTAGTACAATCATCAGCAACTTTCAATTTTATTTATAAAAGCAAAACTATCAAATAATGAATTCCAAAGAACCTTTATTCAGCTTTATGCAAAGCACATTGGATTCAAGTCAGCAAGATCATCAGCTGAGAGTGTCAGCCTGTCCGCGAACTAGTGTTCACAGGAGTCTGCACTCAGCAACCACACCACCTTAAAGCTGCATATTGTGATAATTGGCAGTGGTCTTTATGGTCAATTCTTTTGGATAAACTAATAACCCCCTCAAATGATACTGAAACTCCAACCCCCCCCCCCCAAATAAAAAGGCCAATTTCTTTGTTTTCCAAATGTTTTGCCCCTCCCAATTGAAAATCTCAAACCCCCCCAAAAAATTTACTAAATGCCACACTGACATGAGTAACATGTTGCAAATTGAATACTCTATAAGTGGTAATTTTCGCGAGGGATTTATTTTCTTGAATTTTGCGATAAGAGCTCCAACTGCGAAAATAACACCTCGCAAATATATGCAATAATGTATTACAAGTATAGGGAAGGGCTGGGCAATCGTGAAAATAACATTCGCAAAAATGTATCTCTCACTTTAAATCACAAAAATAACTGTACGCAAAAATTACCACTTAAATACAGTATGTATGGAATGTACTGACATTAAATGTCCAATGCAACATGTCCAATGTCCAGTCATGAAAACTGCAAATTGGTTTGATTTATTGGATTTTTTTAGTATTTACCTGGAATGGAATATTGAGTCTTTGTTTGACATCCAGTCTGTATGCTTTCATTTCCTCAGGATTGCTATGATCAGTTACTCTCAGTCTTAGGATTTCATACACTCTACGGGCTTGTTTCTGCAAGCAAACACAAGGAATAGGATGAAATAATTTGAATAAATACATAAGCATACTTGCCAACATTGGAAAATCAAAAACAGGGACAATCTTATGCGAAGAGAAGCTCTCACTTGTCACGGCCGGGGCCGAGAGTATGACTTGAACACAAATTATCAGTTTGCATATTAAAACACAACCTTTTTTTTTGTAGGTCAACCATGAATGATCCTAGCATTTAGCTTTAGGTCCAGGGACACTCCAAACCCATAAAAATAGATAACCTAACCTTTAATTATTTTTTTTAATTTTCCTGAAAACTGGACAATCCAGTTTTTCAGTGTTTTGGGACACAGAAAACAGGACAATCCAGGGTAAAACTGGACAGTTGGCAAGTATGCATAAGCTACAAAAGCAACTTGAACTTTTGTTCAGCAGCATGCACATGAGCAATGTGGAAGCTTCTTTGGTGAAGATAGTATGTTAAACAGATACCTCAGAAGAAGAACAAATAATTTGTAATCTTTCCCTAGAGCAGCCAGCGCACATAAACGTTGAAAAAATCCAAAACAGTGCATCTGGCTGGATTTGAACTGATGACCTTCGCACTACTAGCACAACGCTATAAGTCAACTGAGCCACAGAGGCACGCTGGAGGTGACTAGAAGATGTAAATCTGTAGATATGACGTTCAAATGATGTTTGTAGCATTCCTATCGAAAGGCATCGGAATTGCATAGGTATGAAAGTTATATATACTTAATTCTCTGGGTTGATAAAATGAAGAAATTTTTCCCATGAGCAGCCAGCGCACATAAACGAAACAAAAACAAAACAGTGCATCTGGCCGGATTCAAATACACATAGCAAAGATGTAAGTAACCCTGAAGAAAAAATACGGAAAATTTTGAAAAAAGTGCGTAAATTCAGGCTAAAAAGCCCCAAAATGGACTGAAAATAACAGAAATTGCGTAAATCTGGACTTCAAAAAAACCTGAATTCTGTAAAATTACAGAAAACTTCTATCCCTGAAATAGATAGTTATTATACTTCATTCTCTGGGTTGATAGGATGAACAATTTTTTTAGAATCACACTATATCATGTCAGAGTATCCATATGACACAAATGCATAAGTTTTTATTACATAACTGAATGCTGTATACCTTGTTAATTTTGAATTTTTCCAGAGCTTCTTTGGCCATGTCATCATTGTATCCCTGAGGAAGCTTATCCTTTACATAGGCTGGTAAACTCATGCAGTTCCTACAGTCTAAGTAGTCTCGCAGCCTTACAAACTCATCTGAGGGGTCTTCAACTAAAATATATAAATAAACAGAATTACACAGTATTAATACAATATCAAAGGGTGTGGGTGCGTACTGCGTATGTAAGATGTTTATGGGTTACATTTGTGTAACATCCCAATATTAAAACCGGGGATACGCCTGAAAATGGGATATCCTCAGTTTTCTTACTATAATATTGGGGCTATATAACCCCCCTAAAAGACACTAAAGGCATTAGTTAGACATATTAGCCACTTGCACGGTTCACATTATGCACTATATGCGGGAGAGCCTCGAACTGGCAGCATACATGAAAGGAAGAATTACGTAACCTTACACAGAATGTTATATGACTGGTTCAATTCCCATTCATGTATGCTGCCAGTTCGAGGCTCTCCCCACATAGTGCATAATGGCGGAACTGCGTGCAAGTGGCGTAATGGGGTGAGATCCCCTGTTGCATAGAATTGGACGATATACACAATTTGATTCCATACCATCTAACTGGGGATATACACACTTAATTTTTTCCAGCAATGTGGGGACATATCCACACATGTATAGCAACATAGCATAGTCACGATTGGATAGTCCCTGTTGGATAGCTACACACACATGTCCCTGATTCACACATTTTACAAATACATGTACTTATCTTCAGTCACCGTACTCCCCTTGCTTGTTAGCTTCCTAAGTGGATTACTTTGGATTGCCATTAACAAGTTTAACACAGGTGTCTATGGAAAGATTGTCAAATTTCTGGCCTACTAAAATTGGCCGTGATATAATGCATCTTTAAATGGGCCTGGCTTGTGATTGGTCGCCCAGATCTCATTTTGGCTTAAATCCTCCGGGCACGAGCCATAACCATTATCTAAATCATACACAACTATCTGTGGAATTTGCGATGCTTAGTGCATGGATGTATGTCTAGTGCATCTTGTACTTCCATGCTTGGTGCTTGCGGTTAAATTGGATTGATAACAAATAGATGGCAAGTATGATTGACAGTGTGTGTTAGGGACAAAGTCCTACGCAAAATACATAGTCAAATTTTTACTCAGGCTTTCGCGATCAATAAACTGGTAGATTCTAAAATCAGAATTGTTCAGTATTGAAGTGAGCCATTATAATCATGCCAAGATGTTGCATTCAATAACATCCGTATACCTTACTTTTACTGTCACTAATTATAAAAACTTTTTTATTGAATACTATAAACATGATAAATAATTTCTAGTTCAACTGAATGCGTTCATCATGATTAATAATATTTTTCATTTATCAAAAATTAGTGACTAAGGCATAGTCTAATGCCCATTAAGGCCCATTCACACCCATAACATGACTTTGTACATTATTTTAACTCCCACAATGTAGCTAGCCAACTAGCATGTCTATTACAGATTAGACCTTGTCTCCAATAGTTTACCTGTTATGTCTAGTACGTCTGAATCAGCCCTGAAGTCATTATACATAGTTTCCAGGAATGCGAGGCCATGTCCCTGACGCTGGTATGGTGGCAATACAAGCACTTGGCTGAAGAAAAGAATTATAGATATAGTATGCAATTTAGTTCATCATCTACATGCCTATCACTCTAGAACCCCAACGGCCAAGTGTGATCAATTTTTCGCCACACTCAATCAATCAATCAATTCTGGAAATCCCGCTTCTTATTTCCGACGCACCACTGCTCAGCAGAGTAAATCTATCTATATCACCATTTCACAACATTACTATTAACACAACTAATCTACTACCATCACTGTACACAACTATTATACTAATGCCCTGGGACCTAGGGAGGGTGCAGGAACAAGCCTGGGGATGATCCCCCTACTCTTTTCGATAAGGCCTGCAACTTTTTACGCATTCAGGTTCGACTCGTCTGACACACGGAACCGCCATTTTATGTGACCATTCGAACAACACGAGAAGCCGGGCACCCACTGTGTATACATGCACATTCTACACAGTGGATGGGAGTGAGGAGAAATTATCACAAATATATTCTGCTAGACTGAAAGATAATATGATTGTGAAATTTCTGACCTATTGGAACTATTTAGAGTGATCATGAGCAACAAGGATTGGGCAGGATGGAGTTTTGAACCACTGACCCCTCCCTCAACTCTCCCTAATGGTCCAGCGCCTTAGACCACTAGGCCACCTCACCCTCTCACCCTACAGGGTGTATCAAAATGTTTGGTACCCATCATTTTTGGTGTTTATTGACAAGCCTGCTTCTTCATATGCAACAGTGGATCCTATTGAAATTCCCAGTGGATCCTATTGAAATTCCCAGGATTTATAGTTTTTGACCTTTCATAACATCTATAAATAAGGTAGCTCCAATGTTGCATTTTGTTGTAGTAGTCTTCTTGTTCGTATTCTGTTGGGTTAGATAGTAGTTGTAGACTGTACCATAACCTCTTACACATGCTTACCTTATTCTTGGTCGTATTCTGTTGGGATAGGCATAGTAGTTGTAGACTGTACATAATCTCTTACACATGCTTACCTTATTCTTGGTCGTATTCTGTTGGGATAGGCCTAGTAGTTGTAGACTGTACCATAACCTCTTACACATGCTTACCTTATTCTTGGACGTATTCTGTTGGGATAGGCCTAGTAGTTGTAGACTCTTACGCATGCTTGCTTACCTTATTCTTGGTCGTATTCTGTTGGGATAGGCATAGTAGTTGTAGACTGTACCATAACCTCTTACACATGCTTACCTTATTCTTGGACGTATTCTGTTGGGATAGGCATAGTAGTTGTAGACTCTTACGCATGCTTGCTTACCTTATTCTTGTTCGTATTCTGTTGGGTTAGAATAGTAGTTGTAGACTGTACCATAACCTCTTACACATGCTTACCTTATTCTTGGTCGTATTCTGTTGGGATAGGCATAGTAGTTGTAGACTGTACCATAACCTCTTACACATGCTTACCTTATTCTTGGACGTATTCTGTTGGGATCTAGGCCTAGTAGTTGTAGACTCTTACGCATGCTTGCTTACCTTATTCTTGGTCGTATTCTGTTGGGATAGGCATAGTAGTTGTAGACTGTACCATAACCTCTTACACATGCTTACCTTATTCTTGGACGTATTCTGTTGGAATAGGCATAGTAGTTGTAGACTCTTACGCATGCTTGCTTACCTTATTCTTGTTCGTATTCTGTTGGGTTAGAATAGTAGTTGTAGACTGTACCATAACCTCTTACACATGCTTACCTTATTCTTGGTCGTATTCTGTTGGGATAGGCATAGTAGTTGTAGACTCTTACGCATGCTTGCTTACCTTATTCTTGTTCGTATTCTGTTGGGATAGGCATAGTAGTTGTAGACTGTACCATAACCCCTTACACATGCTTACCTTATTCTTGGTCGTATTCTGTTGGGATAGGCATAGTAGTTGTAGACTGTACCATAACCTCTTACACATGCTTACCTTATTCTTGGTGGTATTCTGTTGGGATAGGCATAGTAGTTGTAGACTGTACCATAACCTCTTACACATGCTTACCTTATTCTTGGTCGTATTCTGTTGGGATAGGCATAGTAGTTTTAGACTGTACCATAACCTCTTACACATGCTTACCTTATTCTTGGTCGTATTCTGTTGGGATAGGCATAGTAGTTGTAGACTGTACCATAACCTCTTACACATGCTTACCTTATTCTTGGTCGTATTCTGTTGGGATTGGCATAGTAGTTGTAGACTGTACCATAACCTCTTACACATGCTTACCTTATTCTTGGGACGTATTCTGTTGGGATAGGCATAGTAGTTGTAGACTGTACCATAACCTCTTACACATGCTTTCCTTATTCTTGGTCGTATTCTGTTGGGATAGGCATAGTAGTTGTAGACTGTACCATAACCTCTTACACATGCTTACCTTATTCTTGGACGTATTCTGTTGGGATAGGCATAGTAGTTGTAGACTGTACCATAACCTCTTACACATGCTTACCTTATTCTTGGACGTATTCTGTTGGGATAGGCATAGTAGTTGTAGACTGTACCATAACCTCTTACACATGCTTACCTTATTCTTGGTCGTATTCTGTTGGGATAGGCATAGTAGTTGTAGACTGTACCATAACCTCTTACACATGCTTACCTTATTCTTGGACGTATTCTGTTGGGATAGGCATAGTAGTTGTAGACTGTACCATAACCTCTTACACATGCTTACCTTATTCTTGGTCGTATTCTGTTGGGATAGGCATAGTAGTTGTAGACTGTACCATAACCTCTTACACATGCTTACCTTATTCTTGGTCGTATTCTGTTTGGATTGGCATAGTAGTTGTAGACTGTACCATAACCTCTTACACATGCTTACCTTATTCTTGGACGTATTCTGTTGGGATAGGCATAGTAGTTGTAGACTGTACCATAACCTCTTACACATGCTTACCTTATTCTTGGTCGTATTCTGTTGGGATAGGCATAGTAGTTGTAGACTGTACCATAACCTCTTACACATGCTTACCTTATTCTTGGACGTATTCTGTTGGGATAGGCATAGTAGTTGTAGACTGTACCATAACCTCTTACACATGCTTACCTTATTCTTGGTCGTATTCTGTTGGGATAGGCATAGTAGTTGTAGACTGTACCATAACCAACCAAAGCATACTGTTTCTTTCCATCAACCATATACCTTTCAAATCTGTAAAAACATGAAGAGGTCCGAAGTGTAAAAAGTTAATGAAAGAGAAGCATATTGGAGAAAAGGTAAACCTAGCATACAATCATTTTTTCACTTTGCTTGCTGTCAAGAAGTTAAAGAAAGAGCTTTATTTTTATTCTTGAAATCTATTGAGAAAGGTGGGTCACAAATTCAAGAAAACATTATATGTAAGCTCAGCATGGGCATCATCAGTCTTTTCCTGCCCTCAGAAAATCACCCAAATTTTCATAATATTGTGAATATATTGCAATTATACTAAATACGGTGGTAAAAAAAGTATATTTTACTTTTAAAATATCATCTCAACATTTCAAAAATAGTAACCATGATGTACACTACAAATAGTGAATTTCAGTGAACAGATTCATCAGGTTTGTACTGGTAATTTTTGTGTGACATCAGAGGACTTCATCAGATGTGATTCACTTTCCTGGGAAACTGACATTCCGGTTGTGTAGTCTCTTTTGCAGTCTTTAAAATACTAGTATAAGTATCATCAATTTGAAAACAATATTCTAATATTTATTGTCGGCAGTGATATCGTACATGATGAGTTTCAAAAAATTAAAATTTGAACTTACAAAGTGAAATACATCCATCTGTCGTCATCATCATCGATATAGGACGCTGCTGCATCGATATACCACCAAAGGAATGTTTGTAATCGTTTGTGATACTCCTGGAATCCTGGTACATCAATGGTGTTCTTATAGATCTCGTAATACTTTGTAGTGTCATCGGATTCCTTCGGGTACGAGTGCAACAATGTACCTGTCGGAGTGAAGTCAGCGTCTTCTGGAATCCTGGCGATGAATTTATCTAGGTTGTCTACGATAGGTATCTCTAGCTTGTCGGATATGACTTTCAGGACATCATCAGCCTGGAAAAACAATATTATAATAAGAACGAGAGCCTCGTAACAAATTATTGGGGCAATTTGTTTTGCTACTCTGACAGGAAAATACAATTTTTTTCCATGTCAAGCATATCTAGCTAGGCATTAACAGCTAAAATCTAGGTGATAACATTAATTTGTAAATTAAATCTAATACTGGAACTAATTTGCAACTCACTTTGCTACGTTGCGTCCAAAAACATCGGACTTCGTCAGGCATCTGATTGAAGATGTTGTGATAACGTCAGATGTTGTAATAAAGAAAGTTAGCGATATGCAGTGTATCACCCTGCTGACTATACTGTGTCCCATCTCAAGTTAAGAGTGACGCCATGTTGGATTTTTTAGTGGCAGACTTGAATCAGTGCGTTTTACGTCATTGCGTAATGCGTATGGACTTGAATCAAGTGCGTTTACGTCATTGCGTATGGACAAGCGCTCTTCTACACGTTACTCTCAACTTGAGAGGAGACACAGTATAAATCATTAGAAGGTATATATATATATGTAAACTTTACCTGCACTCCATCAAACATGTTCTTCTTTATTTCTGATGTGCAGACCTTGTTGAGGTATGGTGTCAGCTTAGCAGCCGTATAAAATAATTGAATCTTCAGACCTTTGTAGCCAAATATATTCTCACTAAAATTGGGACAAAAAAAACATAAATACATAATCATACTGAGAAAAGAGGATGGCAGCGTCATTTTTTCCTACTCAAAGCTGGATGTTCCAATTTATTATATAATAGCCTCATCCATACTTTCTTCCCCCATCAAAATGGGAATTTTTGCTTAAAGTTGAAATACTAAATTACACATTACAAACTTTGGGATTTATCATCAGTTACCTTGATAAGGATCATACATTTGTATGATTACATCAATTCCCTATTCCAGAAAAATACAGAACCAATACTTTTGAGATTAAAAAAAATATTACCAACTTCTGCCAAGTGTCAAATGAAACAGCTCAATCGATAATAATCATTTGGCACTAAATGGCAATAAACATTAAATTTAACTATTGGCCAAATTTATGAATTGAGAGCCAAAAACCAGGGACTGCCTTTTGAGAAGAGCGAGAACAATCACTCTCTACTGCTCTTCTTAACTCTGATATAAGAGAGTGATTTTTAGCTCTCCTTAGTTGACTATTCTCTCCTTACATTCTATTGTAAATGATAAACAGCACTCCTTGAAGGCTCCAGAAGAGCTACTTAATGCTCTCTTGCAAAATCCAAAAGACAGTCCCTGCAAAAACATGCATTTTTAGGGTGTTTTTCACATACTGTGACAATCAAGTCTAAAAACTTGTACAAAGTCTATTTTCCATTTATGCATTTTGTATGTTTCATTCTTATTAAGTTATGACCAATCATTTCATTTAAAAGTGAAAATTACAGAAAAATTTTGACAAGGCAAGGTCGGGGTAAGATCTGCAATGCAGGACCAGTCATAAACCTGAAAAGCTGACAGTGTAAAGGATTGATTCAAGAAAGGCCTATAGTATATATATAAATGCAAGATCCTGAAAGTTTATAAGAATGAACTTTGATGCAAGTAAATCTGGAAATTTTTTTGGAAGATGTAGGGTACTGTCTATAATCATACAAGTTACTTACTTTTGCCCAAACAGTTGATGCGTAAATTCTGGTTGGAATCCTTTGCTATCATCAAAGACATCACTCTCTGACCGAACTGCAAAAAACAAATATGATAACTTAGGTTTAGTTGCACCTTAGAATTCCGGTATTGCCCTAGGGTGCACTGCCAACTGAGCAGTGAGATATAGATGAATCCGACGAGCCAAGTGATAGTCAGGATTAAGTCGGCCATAGCTGGGGGCCATCCGCGCCAATCTAGCTTAGTTTGTTTGGATTGCGATCCAAGACACCCACTATCGTGAGCGCATCAGAGCTTGTAGCACTTGTGCCGTGTCACAGGAGCGGTAAACGCTGCACGCCTATGATACTAGCGTCGCGTAAAATGGATGGATGGCCCGCTAGTAAAAACGGAAGGTTTTATTTCAAACTCTAATGGTGACCCGAAGGTCAAATTGATAGAATTGTACATTAAACACAACTAAACAGACACAATGCAATTTGCAGGCAGCAGCTTCATCAGCGCCAATATTGCAACATTGAAACAAACAACTATACAAACATCCAATCCAACCCAACCCTATACCCCAGTAGGCAATGAGGATAAAGTGCCTTGCCCAAGGACACAACACGCGTTGGCACGAAAGCGGGCTCAAACTCGCAACCTATGGATTATGAGTCGGGCGCCTTATCCACTCGGCCACACATGCTCCCAAAGTGAGGTGCAGGAATGTGGCTCGTCGGATTCGTCTATATATTCTTCTTCTACATGCCCAAGACTACAGTTTCATTTTAGGAGTTACAAAACCCCAGTCATACATATACACAACTTTGCGATGAAGGGGAATTTGACATTATAAAAGAGCTCACCAAACTCCTGATTCCTGAGAATATTGATTACTTATCATTTTGTACCTTTCACTGTAAAACAATGTTAACGCTGGTTTCATACTTTCTGCCGCTCGCCGCTGAGCGGTGTGACGCTTCATCGTGCTGTTTTTGTTCCCATACATCAGAGCGGCACAACTCCGAGTTGACTTGAATTCAACTCCTAGCGATGCTACCGCTTGGGCAAAGCGGTGGAGTGATCGATATATCGGCTTGCCGCTGGTCAGCGCTAGCGTTTCTGGTGCGACTGCGCAGTGAAGCAAAATCATCGTCTGAGTGGCAAGCGGCAGGAAAGTATGAAACCAGTGTTCTCACTTTGCTCATCATCAACCTTTACCTACCTAATTTAATCTGTATGCAATCATTTGCCTTGCAAACATAGTCTTCCAACACGCTCTTCATTAGCTGAATGGCTAGAAGGAAAGAAACAACAAGAAGCTTTATTACATATTTATGTGTTTTTATGACTACAAAACTTCCTGCATCTAAACTGAGCTCAAAAAGAAACTTCTAATTTTTCACAAGGTCATATCTTGAAATCCTGTCCATCAAATTGAACCAAAATTACACACAGATTTACTTCAATACTTTATTTAACACATGTCAGTAACCAAGCAGTTATCCAACTGACACAACAGCAAAATGCACTGACATTGGACAGCTTCCTGGACCACATTCACAGCCCAGCCCTGTTTCATGAAAAAAGTGTATGAAAAGCAGAAAGCAGCACCGTTTTATCATCTGTGCAAGGATCTTGTGTGCATTCTCACATATGTTTTGTCCTGGGTGCCAAATGTTGGGCTGTGAAAGTGAAGGAAGTCCAGGAAGCTGTCCCATGACTGTGCATTTTGCTGTTGTATCAGTTGGACAACTGCTTGGTTACTGACATGTGTTTTGGTAATCCTGTGTGTAATTTTGGTTCATTTTGATTGACACTTGACAGTATTTTAAGATATGACCTTGTGATTCACAAGTTGTAAAAAATTATATGTTTCTTTTTGAGCTCAGTTTATTTCAAAAATCAAAAAAATTTAACTAAATTTATTTATTTATTTTAAGTGAGCCAAATAATGCAGTATAAAAGAAAAAATGCTTCTTTTGTAGAAGATTGAAGATCATCACATTATTCATGTATATTTTATTGTTAACTGATGATGATTGATGGTCATGATCAGAGATTGTGCCATGCACTCTCTGTATACTTTGATCAGCTCATAATTGGCGGAAATAAAAGCTTTTAGTTACCACTATGCCAAAAAGTAGACCAACGTTTTAAAGAGTGATATACGTTAGTTGATCTGCCTGGTCTATGTGTGTTCTGTTATGTTACTGACAATATATCTTGAGTTTTCCCGTCACATATTTTCAAAAACAAATGAGGCATTTTTTTCGTTATTCATTATTTTTGTGACTTTCATTAGGCCAAAAAAAATTGTTGTGTTGCCCTCAAGTGGAAAAATGGGAAATTTGGGTAGGACGGTCAGATTATTATTTTTTATTTTATTTATTTTATTTTTTTTTTAAACCTCAAATATTCAATTATGCTTGTTCAATTAGGGGACATTTGTCAATTTTGACTTCAGGATACCTGTTAAGTTAGACAACAATTAAGGACTAGTCTTACAATAAAATATTAATTTTAAGTGAAAAACATTGAGTTTTTTGAACAAATCTGTAAAAATCATCATTCAAAAAAACAAAAAAAATTTGTAACCCTGATTTTTCAGGATTTAGGGTAGGACGGTTGAGGGCAACACAACAATTTTTTTTTTTTTTGGCCTTATGACCAAACGCGAGTGTAATATCATATATGTGTTGTTATTTACCGCTTACCAGTTACCATACTTACTCACTCAAAGATGGATATTTAGCCCAAGCGAGATTTAAAAGTATACTATACAGTAATATGCCGCAAGGTTGGTAGCAAAAAGGATGCTTTGATTTTATCTCCTATCAGTTTTTAAATTTGTTATTTTATGAAAATCACAATAATGAATTCAAGTGAGGGTCAGAAAAAAGAGTGAGGGCGGATGACGGGAAACTCAAAATCAACTTTCATCAGCCTTTTAAGTACCTACCCTACCGTATCTACAAATGTAGGGCTTCAATTAATTAATAATTTGTAATACTTCTGGAGATGTCACAAGATAATTCTCCACAATGCACATAAAATATATTGATGAAATTAATCTGTGATGTTAAGACATGTCGAATACAAGCTAATCAAACTTTAAGCTAAGCCTAACTAAGCTTAGCCTAAATAAAAATTCCCTTTAAAGGGAAAGCCAGCTTCAATGCAGAAGATGCCTTGTAATTAGTTTGGGTGGTGGCATTTTTAGGATCAGTCTTTTTTATGATCCATCATGTTTCATGACAGTCCACCAAACCATCAATGATGAGAACATGCACACAGAAACAGCAAACCAAACAACTCCTATAACTTCCTGTCAATTAATTACTCCAAATTGTTCTGTCTTTTTGTCTTTTCTGCCTTTTAGGCTACCCTTAGCTCATTATTAATATAAAGAAATGCAGTTTTTAGTTAATTGGCTAAAAACTGCCATCCTACTTGCCTTATACATGCACATTAATTTTATATTAATTCGCAATTTATACTTAATATAGCACATTATAAAATGTATAAAGACTGATATTGTTCAATTATAATAGGCCTACATGTATATAAATTATACCCATATCAAAAATAGGCCCTGAAATGGCATCGAATTTTTCCCGCTGAAAAGACAAAACTGATGTTTAAGATATAAATTATTTCATAAATGACATTTTGAGTCATTTTTATCCATAAAACGATACAGATTATAGGATATTTTTACTTTGACTTTTACGTCCATAAAGGTTTTAATCATGTTATCAATACACTCACATCTCATGCTGTGCTGATCTCCAGGAGGTCTGCGAATGTAAATCTAAGAACGCCTGATAACAAGGATTCTATAATTTTCTTTCGTTGATATGCTGTGGAAACTATTATAGGCCTGGCATGAACTTTTAATGTCATATTTCCTTCAAACCATAACTTTTGAAATTCTCACCCGTTTTCATTCGTTGAAGCGGCAAAACATACTTTCTTTTTCTTACAAATCCAATAACAGGTCTATTATATATTTTCACCATAAAAAGTTCCGCAAAGTAATTCAAACCAATGCTAGTACCCCGTAATCTCTTTAGCAAACAAAGACGATCTCCGAATTAGATCATAGCCAGCTAACGCTGGCGAAAAGGTACCATATTGATATTTTGTTACTCGAGTCGAGAACTTCAAATTTGCACAGAGGTACCCAGTGACAATTTCATGATTTTGCAGTGGATGTTTATATTCTGATTTCTGTTAAGGTGGACTACATGTACACCCCCTTGTGATAAATTTGTGATTAGTTTTGCATTTTGCTCATAAAATAATAACACACTGTTTATTATAGGGGCAACAAGGAATCCAGTTTCACCCTTTTGTTACCAGTGTGTAGTTATTTTTTGAGAAAAATGCACAATAGTCACACAAATTTTATCAGGGGGTGTACCAGGGTTGTCAACTTTTTGGAATTGCTTGGCGTGAGACAGAGACGTACCGGGATTTGCCGACTCCAATGTTCATTTTGTTCCATGATTATTTGAGCCACGGCGCCGAGAATGTGAAAGCGGCGGGGGGTAGGAGCAACAAATTATTCATGACGATGCGTGAGATTTGACTCATTTTCCAGCTTTTTGCGTGAGCTTTACTACCTTGGCGTGAGATTATACTACCTTGGCGTGAGACCGTGAGAAAGTGACCCAATGCATGAGACTCACGGCCAATGCGTGAGAGTTGACAGCCCTGGGACGGTGTACTGTTATTGTAGTAAGGGCTGTGCAACACTATTAGCCCCCGCCCCGGGGTAAAATTTCCAAACGGCTCGTCAAAAATCGCTTGCCCCCTCTCGGCCCGCCTAAAATTGCTTGCCCGCCTTCTCGACCCGCCAAAAAATCTTTGCACATGCCAAAGGAAACAAGGAAAATTTGCATATTTAAGCGTTTCCGTACCTGTACGGTTTCAGCCTTTTAGAGCGTTTATTTAAAAGGCACCCCGGCCCAAGAATGTGTGCAAAAATCGCTTGCCCCCAACCCCCTCTTGACTTGCCAAAAATTGCTTGCCCCCCCCCCCCCTTTTTCGGGTTGCCAAAATTTTCTTTACCCTCCTCCCAGGGCTCATACATAAGTCACAATTATTGCACAGCCGGCCCCTAAAATAAATCATCATCATCATCATGACATGATGAATGATCATGTATCTTACTATAAATAGGGGAATGTTGTATGTATCTATGTATGTATCTATGTATCTATGTATCATGGAAAGGCTTCGTCAGTTTCGATCCAAATGTCGCCAAATTCATACGGGAGATCGATGAATATACGGAACGTGTTTAAACTTTATTTGGTTGAAAACGGTCAAGAATTGGCCTCAAAATCAGTGAAAATGTGGTACGTTGCTATGCTGGGTAAACAAAAAAGGGGGTCAGTTGTCAAGCTAGCCCGCGCGCGTCGCACGGGCGTATCTAATGCCAAGCCGCTCGCGAAGCTAGCGCAGCGATAGCGCTGGTAACGCAGCACACGCCATGTCAGCAGAACGACGAGAGTCGCGATGAATGATAATACGGGTGAACGACCGACCGTAGGCGTAATAAATACGGGGAAAAGATGTGTGTTAAAAAGTACAAACAACATGAAGAGGTAGGCCTACTATAATTAAAAAAGAAAACAAAATGAGGACAAACAGGTACGCCTACGAGTATGTGGGTTAGCCTATTATTCTATAGTTAGTCACAGTAAGAAAATGAAAACGGGAATAAAATAGGCTAAAGAAGGAAAGAATAATAAAATCTAATAAAATTAGATGATTTAAATAAAAAAAGCTATTAAACTGAGGACAGAACTAAATAAATAACATGAAAACGGGAAAATGAAGTCAACAGGGAAATGTAAGAAAGGACAGATTTAGAAAATAATGGGAACGGGATTGAGTAAATAAAATAAAATAAAATAAAAACATGGTAATGGAAATTTGCAAGCTTAGCAGCAAAATGTTTTTTAAAAATGGAACAAAATTGGCCCATGTAGAAGAAACTAAAAAGAAAGAAAGAAGCTAAAATGGAAACTTAGGCTTAACGAGGGTCAGACTCAGATAAATGAATTTACCTTTTCAATGATTCTACCTGTTCAGTAATTCCTCCCGTTTTAGTGAACGCTCCCATTTACTCACCTAGCGGGGACCCGCTATTGTCATTATGACATAAATGTCGAACTGAAATTTTTGTTATTCATGCTATTTTGTATTTTTTGATGACCGTAGCTAGTCAACTGTATCTTTTGGGTAAAGATTGCCTTTTTGGAACATTCAGTCCAAAATTTTGTTGAAGTGCAATTTTAGCAACATCATTGCAATTCATGAATATTATAATATTGATCCACACAGCAAGTGCCATGGCTGCTAAATTCGGCAACTTTCCTTTTTTTCGCCCGTCATTCGCAAAATAAATTGCGTTAATCACCCGGTCAGAGTGACTACAGTTCATTTTAAAAATATCAATGTATACAAATATATATCAAATTTTAGAGAGGGAAGAAAACATGATCAAGAAATATGATTACGAGTAAGATTTAATTTTATTTTAATACTTGTTTTGTTTACCTGCCATGTCGAGTATTTCGCGGGGTTTCCTCGAAGTACCTTTGACCTTTTTACTCTCCGACAACGACCTTTCGTAGGGGCTCATTCACGTGAAATTTAACCAATAACCAATCATCGTCGAAGATTCACGTGTTAATTTACAAATATGGTAGTGCCTTCTCCATATATGGCTTAATGAGGGTCATTCCAGCAGCATAACAAGAATATCCAAGGTCAAATCCCTGAGCTGCATTATGTCGGTCTATCGTCTGATGCTGCTTTAGATGAAAATCTGCAGAGATTTTTCACAATTCTGGAAGATTTCCGAAGAGAAATCCGGTAACAAATAGCGCAAAGCAAGTATCTGTTGTTGCAGAATATCTGTAGCGTGACTGTTTTAGCGGCTGCAGTTGGGAAGGGACAGAGGACAGCATGGTTTTGACGAAAGCCACGACCGAAGCCGCACCGGTAAGCTTATATTTTTTTTTATAATTTCATGATTTAAAAAAAAAAAAAAATAAAGTTGACTTGACAATAAATTTGTTATATTTTAAAAATAAATTCTCAAAATAAATGCATATGATAATGCATATGAAAACGAGCATGAATTATAATGGTAATCATGATCATGGTAATTTATTTTTTTTTTTTATTTCATGATTTATTTAATTTGCTTTTTATTCTGATGACTGACATGACTGATTCAATCTGATATTTACTGCATATAAAACTCACTGAACACAACAACAGCATGCATGAAAGTCATTGACATTGTACTTGTACACTCGGGTTTCAGAGAAGAACAGCGCAGAAAGAAGAATCTTCATGATCTTGGTCAGCGAACAAGTTACCCTGATAAGAATTGCTGTCCGGGCCGTGTGGAGGTTACACTTACACTTACAGTTGTACTTGATTTTTGACCAAGATTCTGCTCGCTGCAAAAGTGCAAGAACAGCTGCAGCTCCTTTGTTCACGAATGAGCAACATTTGCAGAGCTTTGCAAATTGCAATGTTTGTGTTCCCATCACATGCTCAAAAGAGCACCGATATCTGCTACTATTCTGTCGGTCCGTGCCACGTCACTTCCGGTTGATGATGCGACTCAAATTTGAGTGAAAACAAGTCCTTGGTTCGATTTTTTTCTTGATGAATTCTGTCATTGGTGTTGTGTATATTTCGATCGCAAATAGTCAGTGGAATCAAACAAGTTTCTAAGTTTTCAGAGTGGAAGTTACTTACTTGATTTATCGTTTTATATAATGACAAACCGACAATTAAAGTCCATGGTCGAGTGTTGTTTTTTCCGAAATTGACGATGTTGTTACTCCATTCTGGAGTGACTAGTCTCCTTCAATTCACAGCCGGTTTATGTCGTTCATTACAAACCGTGAGCCACGTGAAGCTTGGGCCCAAGTCAGACTAGAGATAGCCCGGATGTTGGACCGACAGAATACATGAAGCGAGTCTCTTCCGCAACTGGTCGCATGTCATGAATTGGTCATCTTTTGTGTAACATAATGTAAAATGAGGAAAATATCACCAATTGTGATTCACTTCAACACAACTTTTAATAAATACATTTAAGACCATTATAAGTATATATTTCTGGAAAGCTTATATTACAAGGATGCCAAATCAACAAAACATAACATCATAATACAGGGTGGGTAAGAAATATACAGGGTGGAACATCAACAAAATTATCATCTTTTTTGTCACAGTGAACCCCATATTTTTCTTTTCTGAAAGCTATGTAGCTCAAAATAAATATGGATTCAGAAAGACATTTCATGGGCCCTTCAAACAAATTAGGAAGAAAGAGTTTGGTATCCCTTGTGTTAAACATACAGGGTGGTCAAAATTGTAAAATAATTTTACAATTTTTATGACATTTATCAATCAAAACTTTTTTCTTCTATTTCTGGCACTAAAACTAATAGCATAATTGAATTCCTCATCAAATTTCCTTAAAAATATGTGTACTTTTGAATAAGCAGGATGACTCGGGCCAAAGATAGGCCATTTAGAAATGTCAGAGCATTACGTGTACACTTTGTACAGTAACATATAGGAAAAACTGTCTTAATTAGCATTTAATTAGGCAATTAATTAGTTACATCTTTTGTTACAGTTGATCTACTATGAGGTAGATCTATATTCCAGGATGATATATGTGCAATTTGTGGTCCATGCTAGTTGTACTTTTTAAGATACAAAGGTTTGAAGTTTGCCATATTTTCACAATTTTGTGTACAACCCTATGGGGCTCCCCCGCCCCGGCTCCCCCATTGACACATCTTACATATTGAAGTATAAATCTCAAAGTAGTTGTCCAATTGACTTGGGGTTTTTTGTATTTGACAAAGAACATAATTATCTACACAATGACACCAAACTTTCCACAATAGGTACTATACTTTTAGAATAAACCAAACTTGAAGTGTGAAGAAAGCAGTTTCATGTTACGGCTCCTCCATTTTTGGGTGACCTATTTGTGACATGCGACCAACTATAAAGTAATGGTCGTTTTTTGCTCTGTTCAAAATGTGACGTGTACACCAAATACAGCCCCTTAACTTAAGGCTTAAATGGTCTACTTTTAGCAACCCTGAACTCCGAAACAGTTTAGTCAAAGACTAAAAATGCGATCCCCAACCCTTTGCTTAATACCTGGTAGATATGCTGCTAAAATATTAATTTATGCACGATGGAAGTTTAGAAAATTTTCATGATTTTTAGGATGATGAAGTTACTGAAATAGGATCATTGCAAACACCAATTTGGCTTATAATCACTCATTTTTGGGCTGAATCAACTTGCGCCCAACTGACGCAACGGATTGAGGAAATTTGTTGAACGCTGCGCCCAGCAATACAAAAATGCGTCTCTGCACGCAAGAATTCGCGTCCAGCGGGAGCCTTGAAGAAAAGTTTTATCTGTTCGAAATGTTGGATTTTTAAAATACCAAATTTGTGTAAATTCCTTTTTATTTGTATGGTAACCCCAATTTGGGGGCCCGGTAAGTTACGGGGCCCTCCCGAATGCATATACAATTTTATAATCCAACTTCACTCAGAGAAGTTTACATCAATTTTTATTTACCCGTAAGTTACGGGGCAACTCCCGGGAAATTCCTGAACCCTTCCCTACATTACTCCCTGTAAGGTACGGGGCCCTCCCGGCAGGGTTCCCGTTAAGGTTTTAAAAATGTGCGTCCGTAATGACGCAAGTTTGCTGACGAGGTTGCAAAAACTTGCGTCCAGACAGATTTTTGTGCATCCATCTGAAATTCACGATTATGACGATACACATTATCGCACCCGGTCTACACCTCATCAAATGTTGATTGTTAAAAAAATAAAAGTGCATTTTTAGCCGTGATATTCCATCTCCATTCGCTATGATAATTTTTCTCATTTCTGTGTCAGTTTTGGTCAAAAACAGGTGCAAAAACATGAGCAAAGTCTGTCAATCTTGAGCAAATTTTCGTTCGTAATTTTACTTCCGCATTTCTTTTTTAAAATTAACGTGTTGTTGATGCTACAAAGCTAAAACACGCGCTGCCAAAAATAAAAAAAAAAAGGGTTATCATTTGGATTTTGTCTTTAAAATTGCTTTTATTCATCGTAACAATAATACTAATAAAGGAAACCTATATTATTTATGAGAAAATAAACATAAAATATTAAAAATGGAATATTGTCAGGCTGTGATAAATATTTTACATTAACCGCACGTTAGCGGCACATGTTGAGTCCAGCATGCTTCCTTGTAAACAAATCAATCGGGACTTCCCCAGGCCATCAAACAGAGCGGTCGTTCGGAAAGCATGCAAAAAGACAGAATACAAGAAGCGAGTCTCTTCCGCAACTATAAAGTAATGGTCGTTTTTTGCTCTGTTCAAAATGTGACGTGTACACCAAATACAGCCCCTTAACTTAAGGCTTAAATGGTCTACTTTTAGCAACCCTGAACTCGAAACAGTTTAGTCAAAGACTAAAATGCGATCCCCAACCCTTTGCTTAATACCTGGTAGATATGCTGCTAAAATATTAATTTATGCACGATGGAAGTTTAGAAAATTTTCATGATTTTTAGGATGATGAAGTTACGAAATAGGATCATTGCAAACACCAATTTGGCTTATAATCACTCATTTTTGGGCTGAATCAACTTGCGTCCAACTGACGCAACGGATTGATGAAATTTGTTGAACGTTGCGTCCAGCAATACAAAAATGCGTCTGCACGCAAGAATTCGCGTCCAGCGGGAGCCTTGAAGAAAAGTTTTATCTGTTCGAAATGTTGGATTTTAAAATACCAAATTTGTGTAAATTCCTTTTATTTGTATGGTAACCCCAATTTGGGGGCCCGTAAGTTACGGGCCCTCCCGAATGCATATACAATTTTATAATCCAACTTCACTCAGAGAAGTTTACATCAATTTTATTTACCCGTAAGTTACTGGGGCAACTCCCCGGGAAATTCCTGAACCCTTCCCTACATTACTCCCTGTAAGGTACGGGCCCCCCCTCCCGGGAATTTCCCGAGCTCTTCCTATATAAAGTGTAAGGTTATTGCATTCA
Source organism: Amphiura filiformis (assembly GCF_039555335.1). NCBI lineage: Eukaryota > Metazoa > Echinodermata > Ophiuroidea > Amphilepidida > Amphiuridae > Amphiura > Amphiura filiformis. The sequence goes on from NC_092647.1 coordinate 5,401,245, forward strand.
TCATTTTATGAATTATTTTGAAACCATGTAAATGCCAAAACCTATAGGGGCAAGTACATAATATCTACCCATTTTGGATGAAATTCCTGGCCCTGGCCGATTTTCCGCCCCAGTCGAGCCAATCCATCTGGTTTTCCCGCATATATAATGCCCTTGAATAATTGCTCCAATTTTCCCTGCAAAACACTTAAGTATGCGCTTATTCCTGCGCCCCAAGACCCCTTTAAGCCACTACAAATAACTCAGTACAAAACTACAAAAGAGAAAGAAAATTTTTTAATTTTTTATTTTGCTTTGTTTGGGAGTGGTGGGTGGGAAAATTTTTCCACAAATAAAACTACGTCTTACTCCTTTCGTGACAGAATGGCGTGTGCTTGTTTCCTGGAAATTAGGCCTACAAGGCTGGGCGATCGACAAATCCTATTGGCTGCTTCAGACAATAGGCCTTGATGCTGATTGGACTTTAAGAATGCTGCACCTAGAAACCCAATCACAATTGGGCTAGGCTATTTCGCAGGGGGTAAATCTGTTTATTGTGCATTGCATTGGCCAATAAACTTTATTACCTTGTTTTTACTTTAAAATTATCCTTTGCTAGTGTGACTTTGTATCCTCTTGGATCTAGCCTTTGGTTCCCTGCTGGTCAGTTGGAACCACCGAATTAAAGACAGAGAATCAGGACTCGACCACCATGGAGCAAAAATTGGGGATATTCTGTTTCCCTTGGAAGCGCAACATGGATGAAGGGTGCATTTGAGAGATGCACTTGATTCGAACTGCACGCGAGTACCAAGACGCATCAGATGAGACGCAGAATTGTTTTACCCCCAATTTTCTCCCCATAGCTGAAGGAGCGATTGTATGTGGCGGTATAGGGAGTCCCGGTTTTCTTTCTCTAATTCTGTGGTTGGAACAGATTTCCCCCATATTTATATTTTTCATAAAGCCGGTTTTATAGATGTATCTATTCTATTGAAATAATAAGATTCACCATTTCCTGAGTACCAGAGTTCACACCCATCCTTGGCCTACCTGGAACAAAATGCCAGTTTAACAACAGGTAAACCCAAATAAATAAATGAATAAAAAAAAATCTTTAATTTAGGGATTTCTTTTTTTTTTTTTATTTTTTAAAAAAATTTGTAAATTTTTGTTAAAAAAAAATTTCCCTGCCCAAAAATTCTATCGGTACCTAGTACATAATTATTACCCGTTAGGTGAGAGCCTTAGTTCTTAGTAGAGTATGGTACGGTACATAATGTTTTTAACATGTTAATATTTTAAATAATTAATATGACATTTTATCAAACTTGACAGAGCCAGGGTTTTGGAGAAGGGTATTACAAAATCTTTGAGATCATGATAGACCAAGTAGCTGACCAGGTAAAGGAATCATTGGTGCACACTTCATATAGGCCGATGACCTTTTGAAAATAACACACCAAGCCTGGAGATACCTTTGACATTATTAATTAAAAATAACATGATAATTAATGGAATGAATGTATGAATAATAAGTTTAATTTTAGTGCTAAACAGTCTTGCATGGTATACATTTTTATTATACATCAAGCATGTTAGGTTTTTAAATCGGTAACAACTCCTACTAGTACTAATTAATGTTTTAAAAGTTAAATAGATTTTTTTTTAAATTATTTAAATTAGTGGCTTTTATGAGTGAATTACAAAATCTTGGTAAAAAGTTTGGGAGTTGGTGGGGATTGTCAGCTTTGAATCAAATTTCTACATACAGTCCAACCTCTTTTATCCGGCCATGATGGGACCAAGCATTGTCCGGATAAGTGAAAAATCAGGATAAGTGAATTACATGTAATTCTGCATTGAAAGTTCCAAGGACTGAATTTGTGACAACAAAAGATTGGGCTAATAATGGGATATAATAGCACTAAAAGATAGGTTTGGAGTGCTATATGCAACATAGATATGCCATTCTAAGCACTCAGAGCATGGAATTTAAGTGTTAAATCATCAAAAACATGTTTTTCTGTGAAGATTTCACAGCCGGATAACAGAGAGATCCATATAAAAGAGGTCCGGATAAAAGAGGTTGGACTGTATGTTCAGAATAATAAGATGTTGGTGGCAGCCCTTCCAGGTAATCTAGCACTTTCTCTCTTCCTTTTATTTCTTTCTTTTTCTTTGGTACCGGTATCAAATTTTCTTTGGCCTGCAAGTAAACTCTTGTCAAATGAATACAATGTCACGCTAAACACACACAACACTGGTACAGCACTCAATTCAACAACGGAATGAATCAAATATTTTTTGGGACTTGTATATATTATGATCACATGATAATGCACCGACCAGAATTGGTCCCAGAGTCTGCCAATCATTGTGAATATTGATGCTCTCAAATTGAATAGAGTGCTGACCTTAAAAAATACTGAGAATTCACATTAATTATTCATTCATTCAAAATTTCAAATCTGTTAAGGAAGGTTTATTTTTGTGAGATGATCATACTGATTTTTTGTCAATAGTAGACTATTGACAAAAATGTCATCAAATTTACTCATCATGACTTGAGAAGCCACTAGTGCCACAGCATATAATTTGTTGATCTTGGTTTGATTTGAAAATATAATTTAAAAAAATTGATAATAGATGATATGTCATATGTATGTAGTACTAGGACTATTTAAAGTTAAAAGATGTGTTCCTTCATAAATTTCATATGTAAAGTGTATTGAATTCTGTACTTTTCATCCACCGTCTGTTAAAAAAGGATTTGAGCACCGCAGTACTATTTATGTTATCTTTTAGTATTTAGAAGATCACAATTAAGTGCAAGAACTTAATCCAGGAATCTCATTACCAAGAAATTATATATTTGGAGGGCAATTGTGCTTTTTAAAAATAAAGAAATACATAAGAAATGGTGGGAAATCCTGATATGTTGGAGGGAAATTTGTCTACATTCCAGGGAAATGAATGTTTTTCCAGACCTAAGTTCAGGCCAGTGTTCGAAATATGCCTCAAAAAGTTACAGGCCAGCCGGGCTTGATCTTAAAAAGTTACCGGCCAGCCGGGCCGGCAACTATAGATGCCAGTCAGAAAAGTTACCGGCCAGGCCAAAAAGTTACAGGCCAATGGCCGGCTGACCGGCCCTTTTTCGAACGCTGGTTCAGGCTCTTGCAAAAATTCAAATTTAAAAAAATATATTTAAGAAGATTATACACCATTAAGTCATCCGAGCAACGATTTGTTCAGTGTCAATTTACTTGCCATGTGGTCACTGCCTGAATTGTTATTTGATTTGCAAAATACTTTAAAATTAAAACAAGAAAATTTTAACAGCATTGTTGTATGTGGTTATGTGTACGATAAGGCCAAGGAAAAAAATGTTTGTTTTGCCCTTTCCCGACAGACCGAAAAAATTTATAACGTTAAAAAAAAAATCGTTAAAAAATAATTTATACTTTTCTAAGATATTTTTGAGCGTTTTGAAACCCAGACTGGCAAATGAAACCTCATGGTTATGTTTCCATGACTGTTCTCATTTGTATTTGTTTCTGTTTTGTTTGTGAAACAAATGTGGGACTTCAAAATTTACATTGATCATATAAAAAACAATTCGACCTGCCGACCCTCCTGATTTTTTTCATGAAAGGGCAAACAAACAATTAATTTTTCTTGGCCTAATGCAAGTTAACAAAGTTAGGGCCTACCCTTGTAGACATCCAGTGCGACTAAAAACACCCTTGGGAGAGCCTTTGTTTGGGAAAAATTCTGCACAAGTTTGAAGGCTGATTAGTTTTTGTACATGTAGCCTACATGTATATGATCTGAGCCAATCGGACCAAAATCGGCAATAGCAAAATTGAGAAATCTGTGCAAAAATAACAAGCAAACAACTATAAAAAAGATAAGAAAATGGGCATAAAAAGTTAAATCAACTTTGCAACCAAATATGTCAGGGATTTAAGGACTTCAACATGTATCAGTAGGCTAAGGGTAATTGTCGCGGGGAAGGAAACCTCCGTAAATTTTCCACTGTTACTTGTTTGGCAAAACAGGGAAGAGTATAAACTGTCAAATTTGAAGGTATTTTCAAATTAGTTGATGGGCACTTATAAAACCAATAAAAAGTGACATCTTCAAAAAAAGGTATTTTTAAATTTGAAGGTATTTTCAAAGTAATTTTAAAAGGACACTACATGTAACTAATAAAAAGCAACATCTTTGAACAGTTCTAAAGCAGTTTTTGTGTCCTCCCGCAAAATGATGAATTCATATCTTTCATTAGGCTTTCAAACCTGACAATTTGTACTAATTCCCTGTTTTGCCAAATAAGTGATTTCAGTGAAAATTTACTTACAAGGTTTTTCCTGCGCAACAACGTAACTCAATTTCAAAATTTCCAACTTTGGCCGGAGTGGTTCAGATTGTGTCGCATAACTCGCATGGTGTTTAAAACTTGGATGCACACACAGACGCACCCCTGTATATAAACACATCCCCACTGAGTTTTGACTTTATAATACTTTATTTAAATGTTAAGTGGTAGTCTATTATTATGTGGTTTGGTTGTCTTGCACAGTGCATTTAATTGTTGTGACTGATCGAGTCACCCTGCCTATGTGATCCGCTCATGACAAATTGATAACCACATCGCATACAACTTCCACTGCAAATTGGGCTAACCTACGTATACCAGTATGTGATACAGCACTATGTGTCAGATGTTTTGAAAAAATTCCAGATACAGCCATTAACAAACTACTGTATTCATTCAACAAAGTCATTTTGGGTGGGCGCTTATTTTTGACCTGGTTTACCTAATTTTTTGTGAGGGATGTTTATTAGAGACAAATTTACGTATTTAAGGGTTCTGACACATTCTAGTACATGTACATGTAGCTTTTCTGATGTTGAAAATGCATTACCGGTGCAAGTTTACACAGGATGTGTAGTCCTCTGCTATTTCACTGTACATTGTACAACATCTATCCTGTCACTTCAACATTAATGGTACCCTTTAGCAAATTGAAAATACCCTGGGTGGGCGCTTATTGGGGCATAGGTGCTTATTGGAATGAATACGGTAATGGTACATGCCAGGTGGCACTTCCCACTTCCCTGGTACATGCCACTTCTATTTTGTTGTTTTTGATTCTTCCCAATCTTAAGGGGTTACTACACCCCTGGCCAATTTTGTGCCTAAATTTGCATTTTTCTCAAAAATTATAGCGCATTGGTGACAAGTAAGGTATATTATAGGGGCAAGGACTACAACTACTGCACTGAAAATTCAGCAACTCAAAGCAAGTAGTTAAATTGATTTATTGATCAAATATTGGTTTTCCCTCATTTTTGACTGTAACTCCAAAACTGTTGTCTGTGCTGAAATAAAATTTCTAGTGCAGTAGTTGTAGTCCTTGCCCCTATAATATACATCTTACTTGTCCCAACGTGCTATAATTTTTGAGAAAAATGCAAAAATAAGCACAAAATTGGGCAGGGGTGTAGTACCCCCTTAAGCAATTTAAAATTGGATCCAGAAATGATTCCACTTTGGCATTTCAGTATATACAAATTTACAATTTAGCAAATTGAAGTTGAACACATTTAGGCCTATTTATTTACCTTAAGAGCCAATCTCCCTTATTATGTACCCATCTGTGATACAAAAAAATATAGAATTTTCTCTAAAAATTAATTTGGGTACATATTAGCACCAACAACTCACATGTAAAATATGAGCGTGCACAGCGCCCTCGTTCAGCTTGAAAAAATTCTTGAAATTTCAGCCTCTCTGAGCCTTACTTGCAAATGGTAAACTTTGGAGGTGCATAACATCATGCGCCATCATCATCCCAACCTGCATTTTGCATTTTTGTAAAGTACCAAATGGTTACATTACAAAAACCAAGAAAAAAAATTGGGATCTTGATGGCGCACAAAATCAGCAAATCCAATGATTTGATGAAAAGCGCCCTCGTGCAAACTTCAAAGCATCATAACGGGCTGCGCCATCAAGATCCCAAGTCCGAACAAGTTTGAAATTAAAGACCTCCATGGCAAGTTTCATTTTTCAGCAAAAATTTTTGGGATTTCGTTGGCGCACCGAGTTAACAGAGGTCAAAGGTCAAAATTTCCTATTTTCGCACATATTTGCACGCCTGTATTATTGCGCCAACGTCACCTGACTCTCGAATAGCATTTCATCAAAGAAGAAGTAATTCTCTGCAAGAACTGAAAAAATTAGCTTGGGATCTCCTGATCTTCATATTTTTCTGATTTTTTGAAAATGGACTTAGCCTCATTTTGGAGGTCAATTTGACCTCTTTTTCCAACTCGCTGCACAATGTGTGCTTTTAAACTGCAAAAAAAAAGATGCGCCAACAAGATCCCAATTTTATTAGTCATCGTCTAGCTTCTTTGGCGACCAGTAGATAAAACACAAGCAACAGCTAATTGGGATCATGTGGGCGCACCAGACATGTCTCATACACAGTTGTTTGATGTGATCATTTATTAATATTTCTAACAAAAATTTATTATAATGTTCAATTATTCTAGACCTGAATAATACCAACAGCTATTACATTAATAAACTGCATATAATACACATATATTTTGTAACAATTTTTATCATAGATTTTTGTTTCTATATCAAATTATTCATCCTTTTCAACTTTTTTGTGGTAATTTTAATTCTATAAAATGTGTATTTCAGTTCAAATTGACGGCGCTATTTACATATATTTTAAATTTAAATAATCCAAATAATATGAGTTCAACCTTACATTTCATGATAAAAAGTTTTAAAAAAATTCCCCTGTAATTTGTTAGTCTGTTTGCCGATGTTCTAATGCCATTTTACAAGTGTCTACCCCTTGTAAAGATGCAAACAAGATTTTAGGTAAATAGCGCCATCATTGTTCAACTTTTCTTAAAAATGACTCAGTTTTCCATGCCATCAAACAACCGTGCATAGAAACTTGTGTGAGTGCATTTCAGATGATGCTGATTCCATCATGGTAGTTGGTGAGAGTTAAAAAAAATGTTGTCAAAATTTGAGTGAAAGGTTGCTGAATTCGGCAACTTTAGGCTAAAAATCGTTAAATTTTGTATGAAGTATGAACTTTGACCTCTAATGAATTAGTGTGCGCCACATGATCCCACTTTTTTTTTACTTGTTATCAGTTATACATAAGCCCCTTTATCCAATCATCCAAAAAGTAAGATGGGATCTTGTTGGCGCACATTTTTATTGCGGGTCAAAGTTCTACTTTTGTGCTGCACATAGGCAAAGTAATGCCAATTCGGCACAAAGTATGAACTTTGACCTCTATTGAATTAGTGCGCCCACATGATCCCACTTTTTTAAAACTTGTTATCAGTTATACATAAGCCCCTTTATCCAATCATCCAAAAAGTAAGATGGGATCTTGTTGGCGCACATTTTATTATGGGTCAAAGTTCCACTTTCGTGTCGCACATAGGCAAATATGCATCACTTTGGCACAAAGCGTGACCTTTGACCTCTTTTATATTAGTGCGCCCACATGATCCCAATTAGCTGTTGCTTGTTTTTTGTCTACTGGTCGCCAAAGAAGCTAGACGATGAAAAATAAAATTGGGATCTTGTTGGCGCATCTTTTTGGGATGCAGTAAAAAGCCCACATTGTGCAGCGAGTGGGAAAAAGAGGTCAAATTGACCTCCAAAATGAGGCTAAGTCCATTTTCAAAAAATCAGAAAAATATGAAGATCAAGAGATCCCAAGCTAATTTTTTCAGTTCCTGCAGAGAATTACCTCTTCTTTGATGAAATCCTATTCGGAGAGACAGGTGCCGTTGGCGCGCAATCTACACTCGTGCCTACACGACGTGCGAAAATAGGAAATTTTGACCTTTGACCTCTCTGGTTAACTCTGTGCGCCAACGAAATCCCAAAAAATGTTTGCTGAAAAATGAAACTTGCCATGGAGGTCTTTCATTTCAACCGTGTTCGGACTTGGGATATGGATGGCGCAGCCCGTTATGATGCTTTGAAGTTTGCACGGGGGCGCTATTCATCAAATCATAGGATTTGCTGATTTTGTGCGCCATCAAGATCCCAATTTTTTTCTTGGTTTTTGTAATGTAACCATTTGGTACTTTAAAAAATGCAAAATGCAGGTTGGGATGATGATGGCGCACAATGTTATGCACCTCCAAAGTTTACCATTTGCAAGTAAGGCTCAGAGAGGCTGAAATTTCAAGAATTTTTTCAAGCTGAACGAGGCGCTGTGCACGCTCATATTTTACATGTGAGTTGTTGTTGGTGCTAATATGTACCAAAATTATTTTTAGAGAAAATTCTATTTTTTTTGTATCACAACCCCCTGATTTGGGTACATAATAAGGGAGACTGGCTCTTAAGTGATATGTAATAGGGTTCTGCAGCTGACTAATTAATATTGTCTGGTTCATGCGCGTACGCAGGAATTTTTCAAGGGGGGTGTGATAATAAAAATACCAAAATAAAGAAATGGCAGCGTAGCGGTCATCCCGTCAGCGCTTCTCTTGCGACGCAGAGGGTGTCTGAGGGGATGTGCCCCCTCAGAATTAGAAACTTTTGGAAAATGAAGACCTAATTGAAGCGATTTGGTGGACAATTTTGGCACTATTAGTGTGTAAAATTTTAAATTGAAAAAGCCGAAAATTTGTGAAATGGCGGTCCATGAAGCCTTTCGTGAACAAGTTTTCTCTTCAGTTGTAGGCCTATAAATTGTGTTAAACACAAATTGGTAAATGTCGAAAGCGGAATCAAAAATGGCTGCTTGTTTATCCACTACGCAGGTGGGTGTCTGAGGAGGATGTACCCCTGAGAAATAAGAAACTTTTGCAAGATGAAGACCTAATTGAAGCGATTTGGTGGACCATTTTGGCACTATTAATAGTGTGTAAAATTTTAGTTTGAAAAAGCCAAAAATAGGTGAAATAACGGTACATGAAGCCTTTCGTGAACAAGAGTTTTCCCTCCTGCAGAATTTGGAAAAATTTGCAACATGAAGGTCCGATTGAAGCCATTTGGTGCATATTTTTTACACTATTTAAATCATTGCTTCAAACAGAAAAAGGGCCCGAACTCAATTTGCACAATTAAAACATTTACGTACGTTGCCGGGGTAGGGTCCGGGGGTAGGGTGTAGTGTGTGATGTGGAGAGCTGTTGGTTTTAACATGTGGGCCCTATATCCATGTCAATTAACAATTAAAACCTTTACGTACGTACGTTGCCAGGGTATTAAAAGGTGTAATGATGTGGGGGGGGGGGGAGTGTTAACATGTATCGACACATTTACGTACGTTGCCGGTCAACCGGGTATAGGCCTAGGGGTGAGATAAATTTGTGTGGGGCGGGGTAGTTTAAGGAATCTATAGGCCTATGATAATTGTAATAATATGTCCCCTATGCCTTGCTCATCTCCCTCCTCTCCTCTTCCCTCCCCCCCCCCTCTCTCTCTCTCTCTCTCTCTCTCTCTTTATTTGCCTTTTCTCCCCCCCATTTTTATTTTTTTGGAACATATCCAAGGGGGGTGTTTCACACACGTAACACCCCCCCTGCGTACGCCAATGGTCTGGTTACATCACATGATTTGCCTCATTATATTTTATCAGTATTGTTTTTCGTAAAATTTGCATACCAATTGAATAATGGAATGGAGGAAGGATTGCTTATACTCATCGCATCAATGTGATGTCATAATATTTATCATTGAAAATTGTGATGATTGATTTGCATTGCATCAAATGTTTATTGAAGATGTACATGTATGAGTACAAAAATATTATCCTTCACATTGCGTTCCTTCAATCATTCATTTTATCTTGTGAGCTACAGTGTAAATTGGTGTCAGCACTAAAATGTAATGCTATACATGCACCTCAAGTTCAGAACCAAATCTGCATACAGACTAGGGGTATCGCTAGGTTGCATTTTGGGGTCCCGGACCCACCAAAATAGAGTTCGGACCCCTGTTTTTAAATTTTCTGCAAGTTTTTCAATCTAGCGCTATTGCAGACATACTATTTTGTGCTGCATTTGTGCAACTCTGACTCGCCAAACTCTACTCCGGACCCCCTACTTTTTAATTTTCGGCAAGTTCGGGGGTCCCTACGGACACTGGAGTGTTTGGTTCTAGCGCTACCCCTGATACAGACACCTTTAATAAGCCCAGCTAAGATCTGGTACATATCGGGAATTAAAAGAAAAATGGATTGGCATTTAGTTATAATCCATTGCTTTTGATGAAGTAAACATTTAACATTTTGGCAAGTTGAAGTTTTGAATTAATGGTACCGGTACAAGGGAACATACATTTGTATATATATTGCCATCCAAAGATAGATGAAGCCTTATCCATATATTTTTTTATCACAAAGCTGATCCCTCCTTCCCCATCTGTAACCAAACCAGAAGTTGGTCATAATAAAATCAGTGGTGTTAAACTTTTGATGATATACCAAAATTGTCAACAATTTATAACCCTAGCTCATAAATAGCCCTCCCCTAAAATTAGCTCTCGCTCCCCTATAATTTGCTGTTTCAAAGGACCTTTTGAATCTTTTCAATTTTGTTCCCTTACAAACTCACTGTTTGCCATCTAATTTCTTTTTACATTGCAATTTATCCTGCAGGCATTACACCTCATGAAACGTGCTGATCCTGCTATACTCAGGAACATATTCACAAAAGTAAGTAGTTTGTATTGGATAATTTCAGAGAGATGTAATCATATAATGGCTGCATTAATTGAGTAATGGTAAATTCAAGATTTAGCTTCATTATGTAATGATATTGTGCTAATTTGTAGGTTAATTTTGTTGGTCAAGATAAAATTGACTTGATGAGGTTATAAATTTTAGAATGTTTGCATAATATTCAAATATTGTTGAAAATCATCAATCATCAATCACACTCCTGATCGAGCTCCTCAAAATCACTCTCCTGCGATTTTTGACATTTCGTCTGAATTCTGAAATGAGCGTCAGTAAAATAATTACTACTTCAAACAAATTCCAAAAATGTTAAACATGAATAAGGAGCGCTGTTATTAACGCTCCTGCCTCCTGACTACATGTATGCTTTGAGGTGCGCGGTAGGAGCGCCTGCGCGATCGCGCTCCTTAAAAATGAAGGCCTGTAAAGTATGTGTATAGAAATAAAATAAATGTAGTACCAATCCAATGAAATGCATCCCACATGAAGCTATGAACTTTCATCTTTTACCTTTGATATAGTATGCTACAGTCGAAAAAGAAGGGGAGCAATTTATGACAGAGTCGGACTTGATCAGAGGTTACTTGGGTATGCAACCAGAGAGAAATTACAATCCTCAAACTATGAAACTATTGGCTGGTGTTGTGGACCAGACAAAAGATGGGTAAGTATTTTGATATTGGAGACTGAAAAGTCCATCATGATTTTGGTGCCGGGCTTCCCAAACTGTGAGTGAACATCCACATGTGGGTTGGCGGATCTTGATTGAAAAAGAAAGCAGTCTGCTCAAGTAGTGAAATTGCTTGTCCCTTTCAAAGCTGGTTTTGAAGCTGATAGGTATCAAGTCATGTAGGTTATGTGGCGTCAGGCATAAAGAGAAGTGAGGGATGCACATCTCTACAGGGATCAAAATAACTCAGGCACCTGAAGGCAATTTGCCATCCAGGGTGCCCCTTACCATTGCCTTGGTGCCCCTTCAAATGTGTATTTTTGGACACATTTTATGGCTGCCTTGGTGCCTTAGCATGCTTTAGCTGAATTGCATTGACAATAAGTACCCTCACAAAACAAATATGTCTACAGGAATTATTTTGGGAAGGGTGATTTCATGAAAAAAGGGGGCTTTTTGTCACGTTAGCACTGTATGTTGCACAGTTTGCTCTGCTACTGGACTATAGTCTATAAGTAAAGCAAAAAATTGGTTATAGATAGAGTTTTATTGCAAAACATGATAAGCGCCAAATACATGAAAATAGAGAACACTGCCAAATGATTGCCGAAAGATGGTGCAATTACATTTTTTTTAAATATGGCAACCTCTCGCAATATATCCAATATTGCGATAAACGCCACATTTTCATTTAACACAATTAGTCTTTTTCTCAACTGGGTTTTTTGCATTTTGCGATGAAACTCTTCAGATGCTGCTTACAAAAGAGCATGTAATGTATAGCATGATAAAACAATGTGTACTCATCACATCTATTTTAGGCTTGTTGCACATGGTATACATGAATAATTTCCTGTCTAAACCATTAATTAGAACTGAAGTTATTGAACTCTCTAAAGAACTTGTATGGGTCTAAAAAGTGTATGATGCTACATAGTACCCTATAAGATCAAAAGATTTATTATCTAATTGATTGGTTTATTCAGGAAGGTTTGTCTTACATTTTTCAGTCCCCATCATATTCAGTCTTTTGCATGCCTACATGATTGATTGGTTTATTCAGGAAGGTTTGTCTTACATGTGTAGATTACTAGATCTTGAATTTTCAGTCCCCATCATATTCAGTCTTTTGCATGCCTACATGCTTGATTGGAAATCTCCAAATCAACAGCTTGATATCCACATCAGGATTCTCACACATTAATTGACCGTATAGTCACAGGGATACATTTATAATTAAAGACACAGATAAAAAGAATTTATCGCGTCTGATGTCACTGTAAATTACGATCCTTGATTGGTTAACACAGGTTAATCAGCGCGTAAAAGGAAGACCGATCTATCTGGTGCTGATCGGAGAAAAGGAAACGCAGCAAATGGCGAAAAATTCCGTACTTTTACAACCTGCAAAAAGCAGCTTTTCTAGGCATTGTGGACATGGTGCCTTCGCCAAAGAAAGTTTCCTACTATAAAGACCTAACTTTTGAGATGAATTGCATGTCGAAAGGTGCAAAATTAACAATAAGGCGCCCGGTTATAAATCTGTGTTCAGCAAGTAATCATCACGACACTTGTAAACAAACCGTGCTCGAGTTTGATTGACAGATGACGTCAGACGCGATAAATTCTTTTTATCTGTGTCTTTAATTATTGATGGCCGCCATCAAATTTTTGCTGGTTTCATAAAATGTCCATGTCTTAACTCATTTGAAAATAAACAGGGAATGTTAAATACAAAACAAGACAAGTTAGTAAAACAAACAAGTTTATTGCCTTAGTCAATTTGGCCAACTTATCATTATTGACATCCATGGAATCCATGGAAATGTTACACTATGATCAATTTTAGTCAGGATTTAATAAATTAACTTAAATTGCCTATTCAAGTTTCCCTAATTTCATATGATTAGTTGATATGAAGTGCCATACCATATTAATAAAAGATCCCTAAGATTTCCAATATCCGTCTTTGTTTCTTTCATACCAGGTGTGCTTATAAATGTAGGAAATGCCCTATCCTTTATGAGGGACTCACCTGAATGTGACATTTTCTGCAGTGCCCCAAAAATAGTAATAATATTCACCCACATGAGCACTCAGACCTCATATAAACCTACACAATTTTTGCATCATAGATAATTAAGTAATCTCGTTAAGATTTTGCTTTTACAACACTTACATACACTTGCCTATCCTTCAAGTAGTAAGCAGGGGCTCTCTCCACGGATATACAATTTCAATAATTGGATCACCACACATACTTGACTTAACCATGCTATGATAATTCTAGTCAACCATGACAGTTAATGCTGGTAAAATGCATATTAATTTATAGGTGGTAAAATGCTATACAAATTACAGATCCCACATTGACCCCTTGATTTTGCAAGTTTGTTTGTTTTTAAAACAACAAAAAATATAAACTGATTTTTAAACTTCAAGACACACTCAGTGGATGGTACATGTATGAGTAAATGAATATAAAACCTACTAGTGCCCTATTGAATTTGACATTTGAATCAGTGACATGCACAGCAGTCCACTATTATGTAGAGTAGTCAGTACACAGTCTTCACATTGCAGTACCTGCTTCAATTATGGTTTAGTATGTGCTTAAAGTTCCATTGGCATCATAAACAAAATACAAAATAATAATACTTAGCAAGCATAATACTAGTCCAAGCATGAGATTGCATGCTTTAGAGTACATTTACTGTTGGCTGTTGAACTTATTTGAAAAAGAAACCAGCAGTTCCAATTGACTGGGGATGGGAAAATTGTGTAAATGCCAAGGGTATAACATTGAAAGTCACATCATGAGGATGTACATGCCCCTAGCAGGGAGGATCTACGATTTGAAAAATCAACTAGAGGCAAATGGTGGTCATAGACCACAAACCTAGCTGGGGCATGTTGGTGTTGTGGAGGTATCTGACCCCTGCAAAATGTTCCAAAAATGTTCCCCTGTCATGAGGTTTGTTGTCACCGAGTTTTGAGTCCTGTACTCCTCACAGATGTCCAGAAAATGCAATTCTAAGATTTGACCCAGATGACCTGTGACCAGACCCCTGCAAGATGTTCCATAATTCACCCCTGGTCATGAGTTGTCACCGAGTTTGAGCCCTGTACCTCTTACAGATGTCCAGATAACGCAATTCTAAGATTTGGCCCCAGAACTTAGTGATGTCTTTTGAGCTGACCGTGCAAAATGTTCCAATATGTTCCCCAGGTCAATTGCAAATCCACAGTAGGGTTGCAAATATACCATATGTCACTCGGAGTGCGACAATTTGTACAGATAAATTTATCACAGGTATTTTTTTATTAATTTGACCATTCGTCTGCATATTACCAAATATAACCCATTTTGGGCTACCGTTTTTCTGCGAAGGTCATTTATGTCGACAAATTGTTCACAAATCCACAGTAGGGTTGCAAATATACCATATGTCACTCGTAGTGCGACAATTTGTACAGATAAATTTATCACAGGTATTTTTTTATTAATTTGGCCATTCGTCTGCATATTACCAAAAATAATGCATTTTGGGCCACCGTTTCTCCCCGAACATCCTTATGTCGACAAATTGTTCGCAAATCCACCACAGGGTTGCAAATATACCATACGTCACTCAGAGTGCGACAATGTGTACAGATAAATTTATCACAGGTATTTTTCTATTAATTTGACCATTCGTCTGCATATTACCAAATATAACCCATTTTGGGCTACCGTTTTTTCGCCATGAAGGTCATTTATGTCGACAAATTGTTTGCCAATCCACAGTAGGGTTGCAAATATACCATATGTCACTCGTAGTGTTACAATTTGTACAGATAAATTCATCACAGCTATTTTTCTATTAATTTGGCCATTCGTCTGCATATTACCAAAAATAACGCATTTTGGGCCACCTTTTTCTCCGCATAAACATCATTATGTCGACAAATTGTTCGTAAATCCACCACAGGGTTGCAAATATACTATACGTCACTCGGAGTGCGACAATGTGTACAGATAAATTTATCACAGGTATTTTTCTATTAATTTGACCATTCGTCTGCATATTATGAAATATAACCCATTTTGGGCTACCGTTTCTCCGGGAAGGTCATTTATGTCGACAAATTATTCGCAAATCCACCGGTTACTTTTAAGGATATACTCTGATTTGAATGCACACTAACCAGGGCCGTGACACTCGTATTCAATCCCTGTATATCAGTAAGCTTAAAGACGAAATACCTAGGGGAAACTGGGGAAAAGTGGAAAAAAAAAATTTGTCCAGCCCAAACAGGATTACGAAGCAAGGCAAGGCAAAACTTATTAAGGTTTACAAGATACATATTTGGTGCATACGCACCGATATGAACCTCGCGCCAATCAGGCCGTCTTCACGTACTAGAGGTAAAGTTTGACATATCAGATATCGCACGACTCTGTGGTATATTTGGTTAACAAGATAGAGGGTTAAGAGCCAGTCTCCCTTATTATGTACCCAAATCAGGGGGGTTGTGATACAAAAAAAAATAGAATTTTCTCTAAAAAATAATTTTGGTACATATTAGCACCAACAACTCACATGTAAAATATGAGCCTTACTTGAAAAATTCTTGAAATTTCAGCCTCTCTGAGCCTTACTTGTTTATGGTAAACTTTGGAGGTGCATAACATTGTGCGCCATCATCATCCCAACCTGCATTTTGCATTTTTTTAAAGTACCAAATGGTTACATTACAAAAACCAAGAAAAAAAAGGGATCTTGATGGCGCACAAAATCAGCAAATCCAATGATTTGATGAAAAGCGCCCTCGTGCAAACTTCAAATCATCATAACGGGCTGCGCCATCAAGATCCCAAGTCCGAACAAGTTTGAAATTACAGACCTCCATGGCAAGTTTCATTTTTCAGCAAAAATTTTTTGGGATTTTGTTGGCGCACAGAGTTAACAGAGGTCAAAGGTCAAAATTTCCTATTTTCGCACATTTTTGCACGCCTGTATTATTGCGCGCCAACGTCACCCGACTCTCCGAATAGGATTTCATCAAAGAAGAGGTAATTCTCTGCAAGAACTGAAAAAATTAGCTTGGGATCACTTGATCTTCATATATTTCTGATTTTTTGAAAATGGACTTAGCCTCATTTTGGAGGTCAATTTGACCTCTTTTTCCCACTCGCTGCACAATGTGGGCTTTTACTGCATCACAAAAAGATGCGCCAACAAGATCCCAATTTTATTTTTCATCGTCTAGCTTCTTTGGCGACCAGTAGACAAAAAACAAGCAACAGCTAATTGGGATCATGTGGGCGCAATAATATAAAAGAGGTCAAAGGTCACGCTTTGTGCCAAAGTGATGCATATTTGCCTATGTGCAGCACGAAAAGTGGAACTTTGACCATAATAAAAATGTGCGCCAACAAGATCCCATCTTACTTTTTGGATGATTGGATAAAGGGGCTTATGTATAACTTATAACAAGTAAAAAAAAGTGGGATCATGTGGGCGCACTAATTCAATAGAGGTCAAAGTTCATACTTTGTGCCGAATTGGCATTACATTGCCTATGTGCAGCACAAAAGTAGAACTTTGACCCATAATAAAAATGTGCGCCAACAAGATCCCATCTTACTTTTTGGATGATTGGATAAAGGGGCTTATGTATAACTGATAACAAGTAAAAAAAAGTGGGATCATGTGGGCGCACTAATTCATTAAAGGTCAAAGTTCATACTTCATACAAAATTAAACGATTTTTAGCCTAAAGTTGCCGAATGCAGCAACCTTTCACTCAAATTTTGCAAAATATGACTAAGTATTTTGACAAAATTTTTTTTTACTCTCACCAACTACCATGATGGAATCAGCATCATCTGAAATGCACTCACACAAGTTTCTATGAGACATGTCTGGTGATCCCCATTGAAAAAAAAGTATGAACTTTGACCTCTATTGAATTAGTGCGCCCACATGATCCCACTTTTTTTTACTTGTTATTAGTTATACATAAGCCCCTTTATCCAATCATCCAAAAAGTAAGATGGGATCTTGTTGGCGCACATTTTTATTGCGCGACAAAGTTCCACTTTTGTGCTGCACATAGGCAAAATAATGCCAATTCGGCACAAAGTATGAACTTTGACCTCTATTGAATTAGTGCGCCCACATGATCCCACTTCTTTTTCACTTGTTATCAGTTATACATAAGCCCCTTTATCCAATCATCCAAAAAGTAAGATGGGATCTTGTTGGCGCATTATTTTATTATGGGTCAAAGTTCCACTTTCGTGCTGCACATAGGCAAATATGCATCACTTTGGCACAAAGCTTGACCTTTGACCTCTTTTATATTAGTGCGCCTACATGATCCCAATTAGCTGTTGCTTGTGTTTTATCTACTGGTCGCCTAAGAAGCTAGACGATGACTAATAAAATTGGGATCTTGTTGGCGCATCTTTTTGTGATGCAGTAAAAAGCCCACATTGTGCAGCGAGTGGGAAAAAGAGGTCAAATTGACCTCCAAAATGAGGCTAAGTCCATTTTCAAAAAAATCAGAAAAATATGAAGATCAGGAGATCCCAAGCTAATTTTTTCAGTTCTTGCAGAGAATTACTTCTTCTTTGATGAAATGCTATTCGGAGAGTCAGGTGACGTTGCGCCAATAATACAGGCGTGCAAAAAATGTGCTAAAATAGGAAATTTTGACCTTTGACCTCTGTTAACTCTGTGCGCCTAAACGAAATCCCAAAAAATTTTTGCTGAAAAATGAAACTTGCCATGGAGGTCTTTAATTTCAAACTTGTTCGGACTTGGGATCTTGATGGCGCAGCCCGATATGATGCTTTCAAGTTTGCACGAGGGCGCTTTTCATCAAATCATTGGATTTGCTGATTTTGTGCGCCATCAAGATCCCAATTTTTTTCTTGGTTTTGTAATGTAACCATTTGGTACTTTAAAAAATGCAAAATGCAGGTTGGGATGATGATGGCGCACGATGTTATGCACCTCCAAAGTTTACCATTTGCAAGTAAGGCTCAGAGAGGCTGAAATTTCAAGAATTATTTTAAGCTGAACGAGGGCGCTGTGCACGCTCATATTTTACATGTGAGTTGTTGGTGCTAATATGTACCAAAATTATTTTTCAGAGAAAATTCTATTTTTTTTTGTATCACAGATGGGTACATAATAAGGGAGATTGGCTCTTAAATGCACAAAGTGCTATATCTCATTAACCAATGATCCTACAGAGATGTGAGCACTGACTTTTTTGTTCTTTATGACCAGAGGAAAAGTTTGACATATCGCACGACTCTGTGGGATATTTGGTTAAAAAGATAGATTGTTAAGTACACAAAGTACAAAAAAGTGACTATATCTCATTTACCAATGATCCTACAGAGATGTGACCACTAACTTTTTTGTTCTTTATGACGAGATGAAAAGTTTGACATATCGCACGACTCTGTGGGATATTTGGTTAAAAAGATAGAGGGTTTGGTGCATAAAGTACAAAAAAGTGACTATATCTCATTAACCAATGATCCTACAGAGATGTGACCACTGACTTTTTTGTTCCTTATGACCAGAGGAAAAGTTTGACATATCGCACAACTCTGTGGGATATTTGGTTAAAAAGATAGAGGGTTAAGTACACAAAGTACAAAAAAGTGACTATATCTCATTAACCAATGATCCTACAGAGATGTGACCACTGACTTTTTCGTTCTTTATGACCAGAGGAAAAGTTTGACATATCGCATGCGACTCTGTGGGATATTTGGATAAAAAGATAGAGGGTTAAGTACACAAAGTACAAGAAAGTGACTATATCTCATTAACCAATGATCCTACAGAGATGTGACCACTGACTTTTTTGTTCCTTATGACCAGAGGAAAAGTTTGACATATCGCACAACTCTGTGGGATATTTGGTTAAAAAGATAGAGGGTTAAGTACACAAAGTACAAAAAGTCACTATATCTCATTAACCAATGATCCTACAGAGATGTGACCACTGACTTTTTTCGTTCTTTATGACCAGAGGAAAAGTTTGACATATCGCACGACTCTGTGGGATATTTGGTTAAAAAGATAGAGGGGTAAGTACACAAAGTACAAAAAAGTGACTATATCTCATTAACCAATGATCCTACAGAGATGTGACCACTGACTTTTTAGTTCTTTATGACAAGAGGAAAAGTTTGACATATCGCACGACTCTGTGGGATATTTGGTTAAAAAGATAGAGGGTTTGGTGCATAAAGTACAAAAAAGTGACTATATCTCATTAACCAATGATCCAACAGAGATGTGACCACTGACTTTTTGTTCCTTATGACCAGAGGAAAAGTTTGACATATCGCACAACTCTGTGGGATATTTGGTTAAAAGATAGAGGGTTTGGTGCATAAAGTACAAAAACATGTGCAATTTCACTTAGTTGCCAGCGGAAGAAAACGGGAAGATTACAGTGGTTTGTTGCCAGCGGAAGAACCCGAACGATTACAATACCTAGCTGGGGGGTGTAAACCCCCCAGCTAGGTAAATAATGCTGAAAAGGGGGGTGTACCCTCCACACATGGACACATACACCTTGCACCTGTCAGTCAGTATAAATCACGATCTGAGCCACATGAGCATGAAAAGCTTGGTGCCCCAAATGAGAATAAATCACTGCGCATGCATGCATTGCACAGGTCATATGCCCAGGAGATCACAGCCAAATCCCCGTAGCCACAAGTCAGTGATCTTGTGCGCAGCACTCGAGGGGTGAAGGTTTGAATCCTGGGGGTGCCAAGTAAAAAATTTGTTCATCTTCTCTCCTTTTTTGTTCCTCCTTTCCTTTCCGATAGCCATTTAAAACCACATTTAGCGTTTATAGGGTAAATATGTTTTACAGCCTTGAGAGGTTATTTTCATCATCTATGTATTCCATGTTTTTGGTCACAAAGTTTTACTAACAGTAACATTTATATTTTCATCCTGTGGTAGGTTTTTATGGGGGGGTGTACTCAAGCATTCTTGTGCCCACACTGTGAAATCATCATCATTGCAGTGCAGTGGTTCCCATTACCATAAAGCCAACTTCAGTGTGAGAGCTGTCTATCTACCTACTTGACTTTTAACAGCATCTGTGATGTCCCAAATGATTTGGTATTAATGGATTGATGTACGGTGGCTTTTACTTGCACAGTGATGCACAAAAATATGCCTTCACAATGTAAGGAAAATAGGGTATTTTGACAAGAAAAACTAAAAATAACAATTTAGAAGTAAGGGGACGCTTATCATATTTTGTCAATGGAATGTATTTCTAAACATTTGATGATTTGCAATTCACAATGTAAAGAATTATGTTGTATCCATTGCAACTCATTGAGCAAGGTAAAGTTTGAAAAAAATCCAAAACATTTGTGCAATATGATGAAAACTATACTGAAAGGGCGCTCCTGTTAAAAAGAAAACCAAGGCACTAATTCAGA
This sequence comes from Amphiura filiformis, assembly GCF_039555335.1. Classification (NCBI taxonomy): domain Eukaryota; kingdom Metazoa; phylum Echinodermata; class Ophiuroidea; order Amphilepidida; family Amphiuridae; genus Amphiura; species Amphiura filiformis. The sequence goes on from NC_092647.1 coordinate 5,422,129, forward strand.
ATTAGAGGGGTTGCGATGTAATTTCATAAAGTACCCCTCTCTAATTTATAATACATGTACTATATTCAATATCAAGTCACCTGGATGTATGTTTCCCCTAGCACTTGTTCAGTGTGGAGGGGGCCCTCTCTGACATTACAAAGTCCACCAATTTGTCGCGTCCAGTCACTGTAACCATGCAGTTTTAGTTTCCCAAAAAGAGGCCACTTTAAAACTAAAATAAAAGTCGGATTAAAAGCTAAAACAGATGTACATGTAATCCTCACATGATGGTCAGCCCTCGAATTAAGGATCTGAAGGGGCACGGCAACTTTTTTAGGGCAAGTTGATAATTGCCGTGGATTTTCACTGAAAAGGCAAGGCAGCACGGCAATTTGTAATATTTCAAAAGGGCATCAAGGCAACTGTTGAAAATTTGAGAAGGGCACCAAGGCAATTTTTCAAAAGCGAATAGATGCATTACCGTCAGCTGAATTCGACACCAAAGTAAAATTCGACTCTCAACTTTACACTAAAACTAACCTGATTGCTTAAAATTAAACCTGCTTTATAATACAAAACAATAAAAAATCAACAGTTTAATTTACTTAAATTTTGCGATCCCTAGTTCTGAGCTGCAAAACTGACTGGAAACAGCGATGAAACAGCTGTAACTTTGGTAATAATATTGATCAAATTCGCCGGGATAAAAACTATTTCGTGCAAAACATATCTAGAGATGGGCTCACATGTACAAGATACCGGAAGGGGGATCGCCATCAGCTTGCAATGGGAATCGCCATCAGTTTGCAATGGGAAGTCAATGTTTGATAATCGAGAGAACAATTGATTTGCCCAGCGCTCAGATTTTGTTCACGACACGAGGTCGAGGAAGCTTAGTTACTTAACAGCGTTTCTGATTGGTCGATAGTACGTTGAAGGTATTTCTCTGACCAATCGAGAAAATGAAGATTTCTAGCAACCAGATAATGTATAAAAGCCGATGTGATTGGCTGAATATGTAAGCTTACGTCGGGGTAATGAATATTAATTCACATCACAACAAACTATTGTGTATACTGTGATTGATAGCTGGGTTACGATGCTCAAAATAGCGATCGTGTTCAAGATTTTCGATTTAATTTTCCACAATTTTGCTGGGATTTAACCAGTACTTGTTAATGATTTTATACTGAAGGGGGAGGGTTGACCGGCTAGGGCACCCACGGCAACTTCATTTAGGGCCACGGCAAGTGACTGCCGTCGGTAAAGGACATATTTTGAGGGCATTGCGGCAATGGGGGTGGGCACCCACGGCAATATGCCGTCGGTGCCGTGGGTTAATTCGAGGGCTGATGATGGTGAAGCTAGAAAAACAGTGAATAAAACATGATGACAACTCACAGCGACAGGAACTGAATATAATAATATGGAGCCCGTAGCCTACTTGTTCAGTGTGGAGGGGGCCCTCTCTGACATTGCAAAGTCCACCAATTTGTCGCGTCCAGTCACTGTAACCATGCAGTTTTAGTTTCCCAAAACGAGGCCACTTTAAAACTAAAATAAAAGTCAGATTAAAAGCTAAAACAGATGTACATGTAATCCTCACATGATGGTGAAGCTAGAAAAACAATGAATAAAACATGATGACAACTCACAGCGACAGGAACTGAATATAATAATATGGAGCCCGTAGAGGGCAATAATCCTGCAATATGATGTATTTCTACATTGATGATGTGAAAATGAAATATGCTGTTGAAGACTCACAATGTTATCTCTGAACTGCTTTATTTAAAATCTATACAACGTAGCGTGTTGAAAGGCAAGTTCCCCCAGCATACAGTGAAATCAGTTTCATAGACTAAATATATTCTACTGTCTCAATACTGATGATGACAACTGTAGTTTTATAGTCATGTGTATCATATGCAAGTAATGTTTTTAACATACAGGTTATAAATGCAACCACATAAATTTTGCAAAGAGTAGGAGAAAAATAATGTTGATAAATATTTTTTTTCTTACTGTTTTTAAAGGTTTATAAAGTTAACTGAACAAAATATACATGTATAAAAGTTGTAAAATAGAAACAGTTGGTTTTAAAAGAAGGTGCTCCAATACATGAATCCTGGGGTTTTCTACCGAATTCAGTTTGACCAAAATTCCTCCTCACAATACAATATGTGTAGTCTATAACGACGAAGGAGATGGATTAATCTCTGATACATATGGTCATTTTCACAGTAAAGGGTGTAACTTTTGATTCTAGGGTCAAAATTTCAAACCACTTAAATATGTTTCTGTTTACTGAAATCATGCATAGAAGCAACTTAAATTCCAGTAAAATAATGTTTCAAGGCTTAAACCTTTTGATTTCTAATAAAAAATTTGACATTTCCATAACATTTTGGTTAAAATCTAAGAAAAAATGTATTTTACATAACCTCAGAAAATTATGACATGAAAGCTGGAATACATGTGAAATCCCATTCCAAAGTAAGTCAACAGATATAAGTTAAATTTTATACCATGTTTTGCTATGTTTGTAATTGCAGTTTTGAAAATTTTTAACATCAAGTGTCATTTACAATGGAAATTTCCAAACCTTAAACATATTTTTAAGTTTTAATTGGGTTCCTAAAATAATTTGAATGTCTAACTTCATGTACAAATACTACTTGATGAAAGGAACCTCCCAGCCAAGTTTCATAGAAATTGGAGTTATTTTTTAGAATTGGCAATTCAAGCGATTTGTGTTTCGGAGGCTTCAGTTAACAACACAGGTGATCATAAAAGTAAAATATTTGGCTAACCACTACAAGTTGACATAAAAAAATAGGTAAAAAATATCACAATTACCAATTTTCATGCTTTGCTTCTAAGTATTGAATTTCAGTTGTGACAAAAATTAAATTATCACAGCAAGTCATTTTTTTTTGTTTCGGAGGCTTCATGTTTACAATTGTTAAACATTGCAGAAGTAGTTTTTTTTAAAACAATAGTGTTGGGATCATCTAAGCTGTTATTTTCTTGTGTATATTGAATCAATGATTCTATGCGGCAGATATTGTAGATTTATCACATGTTAATTTTTTCACCCATTTGTTAAGTATGGTGTTTTTTGCATGTGAAGCCTCCGAAACAGTCTTTTTTGGGTATCAGTATATTTTTCAAACATAAAACCATAATGTCAAATTTTTTTTTAAATTTATGACATTCTGCACATATCAAGTAATAATTACAATGCAGATATCAGTATGAAACACACCAATTTAGATATGCATAGATGATAATTAATCTTATTGTTGTTTCGGAGGCTTCATTTGTTTCGGAGGCTTCAATTGTTAACGGAAAGTTTGTATTGGGTCCCATTTTCAAACGGTGATATATATCTCCACGATTTAAAAACATGTGACTTGAGGATCTACTTTGCTACATTTTGATAAATAGATTGGATGAGCTCTTTTATTTATATTTGCACAAGCCTGCTGAACAGTTTGTTTCGGAGGCTTCAAAAAAGTTAACGGAAAAACAGCTCTTTGAAGTCAAGATTTTATAAAAATTTTAAAAGCTTGCAAATCGACTAATTTTTGTTACCCATTTCAAGTTAAGATAACAACTGTTATGAATCAAGAAGAAGTGAAGAAATAACCAAGAATTATGAACCAAAGCTACACCCACAAAGTTTGTTAACAATTGTTAACGGAAAATGAAGCCTCGAAGCGACAAATATCAAGTCCGGTTCTCAAAAATACAGGGCTGTTCACAATTAATTCTAATGTGGCAGTGTTTACTGAACATATGACTGTACTTTCAGGATAAGAAAAATTATCCATGAACTAACTGAAGAAAACACAGGGTTTTACAAAAATGTTACTGTTTTTTATAGTTTTTCAAAATGGCAATATTAAGTACATTTAAGCCTGCTAAAACTGAACGCAGTAACTCCCAAAGCTGATTATGCTACCCAAGGTAGCTGCTAACTAGATGACTTATGTGGCCAAAAATCATGGAATTCTGTGGCTTTATTAGAACACTACGGATTAAAATGTTAAAAATCCAAAGTTACACCCTTTACCGTGAAAATGACCATATGCATTTCAAAGGAGATGGATTAACATCCGGGGCATTTATATTAACGACTACTACCAAAGGGATTTTGGTCAAACTGACTTCCGGAAGTGAAACCCAGGATCCACGTATTATCTAGGACCCTGGTTTTTACCAGGATTTATTGTAAATACGATTTGTTGTTGATGATGTAATATTGTCTGTCATTTCAATCTGGTTCTTATACAATATGTACCTGTATGTACATCAAAAGTGACCCAACTGGATTTAACAGAGTTATCTGGAGGTTGAATTTACAATTTATCTATCTGGAGGTTGAATTTGCAATTTATCTATCTGGAGGTTGAATTTTCAATTTATCTGCTTGTTCTAAAACACATTCATGCAATATTAAACAATAATTAAATACTGACAGTTATGGAGTATCTGTTTCCAATATCTGTTTTAAACAGTTTGAAAAACATTGACTCCATCTCCATGTCTGTTTACTTAATTAATAGGTCATATGTCAATGAACTATGATGGAATCATTAATAATTGTGGTTAAATGTTTTAATTGATATATCATTGCAGGTTGATTTCCTTCATAGAGTTCCAAGCATTTGAAGCCCTGCTTTGTGCACCTGATTCCTTACACATGGTGGCATTTCAACTCTTTGACATCAATGGATCAGGATTTGTGTCATTTGGTAAGTACATGGTATAATTAAGTGATTAAAATGCTCTGGGAAGGGCATTGTGCAATCAAATGCAAAATTTTGTTCTTTATTCGTCATAATAAGCACCCCAGGTTTTGTCCGTTGTTTTTGGGAGGAAGATGGGTCGAATTTTGAAAAAATTCAAAAGAAAAAATTTAAGTTCCCAAATTTTTCATGTCAGTTAAAAATTATATATTTTGATGCAACAACGCCAGTGAAAATTGACCTTCCGGCTAGTACAGAGATTCTGGTTTTGGGTTGCCACCCCCCAGCAAAACCAAAAACAAATTCCGTTTTCTTCCAGCCGTCCGTTAAAAAAAAAAAAAAAGATGTTTTTTCACATTTTTTAGTAAACCCAGTAGCATATCTGATACTTAATAATGGGTTATTTAACACTTGCTGAAAACAATAATAAACAAAAGAACTTGACTTGCTTTTTTGCCAATAACTCAAATAATATTAGCCATATATGTGACACGATAACTTCAGAACCAAGCATGCTAGAGTCCAGCTAGACTTGTTGTATATGATAGCCTTAAAAAAGATAATAATTTTAAAGAAACTTAATTTTCAAAATGCCTGCTTTGGCATCCATGGATCAGATTCTGTCACATATAGACTCACTCCCCCTGTCACGTCACATATACATGTAAATAAATGTGGTTGTTTGCATGATGAATGCCACTTCACTTTCAAATCTCATCGTCATACCTCGTTTCAGTCATATTATTAACTGTTTCATTTTGCACATTTTTTCCTACTAGATGAATTCAAGAGGGTGTTTAGCTCAACAGAAGTGCATCAGCAGATACCATTTGAGTTTGACTGTCGCTTCATCATGTTACACTTTGGTCAGGATAGGAAAAAGACATTATCCTTTTCAGAATTTACACAGTTTTTGTTTGTAAGTATAACATGAGTGATATATGATGATCAAGAAAAATGAGTCGAGGTCTATATAAATTGTGCTACATATAGGGCTATTCCAGTTGAAATGCATACACCCCCTATGGAAGACATGGCCTTAATCTTCGACACAAAGAGTGTAAATTTCAAATGGGGTTACCTGAATGGGTGACTCCAGTTAAAATCTTATGTGGGAGATTTGGTCATATTTTCCATATGGATTTCAACTAGACTTTTTGGTCAGTCGACCCAGTTTCTTTGATTTTTCATAGAACTCCAAAATGTGACTCAAGTATTATTAGTTTTATGGCCACGTGTTTTGAACTCGCCACCCTTAGCGTTACATCACAAATATTATGAATTTTTACACCAATCAAGTTTCAAATTAGAATATCTCCACAACTATCAACCCTAAACTAGCAAAAGTATACATTTTTGGAAAGCTGAAGGCAAAAGCAATTTAAATATACACATTTCAACTCACTGTACAGGGTGACCTTGAAGTTATACAGGGTGACCTTGAAGTTATACAGGGTGGAATAAAAAAAATCCAAATAAAAAATGGGTCATTTAATGCATTGCTTATTACTAACTTGCAGTTATAAACTGAAAGTAAACAACATTGATTTGGTTAGAGGTTAGGGGAGCCTACTGACTCTGGAAGAAAAAAAAAATCACAGCTGTTTGGTAATATCGAATACAGGGTGTCCCAAAATATGTTCAAATTTTTTACAATTCAACATATTTTGAACTGAAACATTTTACCCCTAACCCATACAAAAAAAGTAAGTCCATATTTAGATTCCTCATCAAATTTCCTCTCAGAAAATGTAAACTTTGACTATGATATGATAAGTAATTAAAAATTTACAGCAACTTTTAGATTTTGAAGACATCCGCATTGCTTACTACAGTGTTTAATATGAAAACGGGTAGTTTTGTACATAAAAGTTAGCATTTTATAGACTAAACCAATCATAAAGAGTTAAAAATGATTAAAAACAATTAGCAGAATTAATAATCTTTCAAAAGAGCTCTTAACCATGTCTGTAGCCCATATGGATGCAAAGATATGATCAGTTGATTCAACGCACACACACAAAATCTTTATTTCCCATAGACTTTGCACATACCGCCACCGCCTCATCCGCCACCGCCTCATCCACCACCTCGGTCATTCAGAACTCAAACAACTCTAACTCCACTATCTTAGCTGATAAACAATTCTCCTGTGGAGGTCTGTTAGGGCACTTATATAGCTACAAAATGACACCAAACACACTTCAATACCTTTTGTTTAAGCAGAGATATAACAATTTGAACGAGTCTCGATTTGGAAAAGCGTAACAACACCACCATTTTTGGGTGGCGAGTTCAAAACGTGTGGCCTTATACATGTATCATTCATTCCATTTCATTCATTTATTATATTTTTCACTCATGAAATAGCAAAAAACTAGCTTACATACAAAATCATATTACAAGTGAGAGTGAAGGAATCACAGGAAAGGCCAAGAAGAGGCCTGAAAGTCTGTGGTCCCTTGATTGGTTAATTCATCATTTGACATGGCAGCAGATTGTCACTTCAATGAAGTAACAGTAAGCTGTCATATCTTGATGAATTAACCTCCCATGAAAAATAACGGTTAACTTTAAACCAGTGTATGACCATACATAAGCACTGGGATCATTGAAAATAATATTGTTATTATTATTATACGAGGAGGCAGTCGACCTGATTCAGTGGAACTTAAATTTTTATATCCACTTTAAATTCATGAGGTAAAACACTCAATATAGGAATCTTTAGTGTGCCAATTGAAGCTCTCACTCAATTGTAATGAAAATGTCACCATAATCCATTTAAGAAGTGTGAGAGGAGGAGGGATGCAAACCATTCTGAATAGGAATGAGGCCTTTGATACAGAATTATATGATGAGCCGATAGTACAATGTAGTTTGTCTGAATTTAACTTTAACAGCTACATGTAGTACATTTGGAAGAATGTTTTTGTACAGATGCAAATGTATACTTACATGTTCATAACTGCATATTACTCCATGAGTTAGAAATTGAACCAAATAATGATTACATAGCAAAATGTTCACCAAGGGTAGTGTGTGGGGTATTCCAGAATTCTTTCTTATCCCAGTAATAATATAAGAAAGTCATGTCAGAGTGTAGTTGGTCTCCAATGCGTTCATACATGTATGTAGATGGTGCAGTTGTCAATATTTAAATGCATCAAAAAGCATTTGTGTAATATAAATGGAATTTGAAGGGAAATAAATTAAAGCCATGTGAAAACTATGGCATGGCAAGTCGGTTTATTGATCCAAACCAAAATATTGTGATCAACTTTTTTGTGTATGTTTTGTTTATTGTTGTTTCTGCTTTAAATTGTGACTATGTAAATCATGATTTTTACATCTACTTCAGAATCTTCAAGAAGAGCACGCCAGGCAGGCATTTGACAAATTTGACAAGAACAACTTGGGAGTTATCAATGCGCTTGAGTTTAGGAAAATCATGACTACCATCAAAGGTCATCTACTCACCGACTATGTTGCTGATAATCTAGTTTCAGTAAGTATGTCATTTCAGAATGTTAACCTCATGAGAACTACCTGCCGATTGGCCAAAAGAAGTTTTCATTATCAATTGGCCCAATCAGCAACATTGTTAGAATAATTTCACCACACAAAAAAAATTGGGGTGAATTATTTGCAAAGCTCCATTCTGATTGGTGATTAAAGTGAAGATATCGTGTAATTGACCAATCACAGACAATGTTAGGTCGTCAGGTAGTGCTCAGGGGGTTAAGTTAAAGGTGGATGGTCTATTTTTTTTAACATGGTGTTTATATTACATAGAACCCTATTATCAAAAGTATTCAGATTCCAATTCTGGAGATAAATTACTCCAAATTCATGGTTATTAAAGCAAAAGGGCTAAAAAGAAAATGCACAGGGCAGTTCGGATTGATTTCTTCCAAGGTGGATGGAGCCTGGCCGTCCCAGTAAAAGCCCTCTGAAGCCCACCTTTAATGTTACATACCGTGAGCATGCACAGGACAGTCAACTTGTTAAGACATACAAGTGCATTGGACTATTGAGTCATGTGCCTGAACCGGGTCATTTAATTTTATCTGCAATTAAAATCAGATAAAATATTTTATCTCAATATGATGAGCAAATATGATTGTAATATCAAGGTCTCGCTATGTTTATAGATAAGATATAGTATTGTCACTTTCGTAAAGGTAACCCTAAAAAAGTTTGTCACACCAGATTAAGGTGGTACTACACACCTTGATAAATTTGTTACTATTTTTACATTTCTCTCAAAAAATAATGACACACTGGTTACAAAAGTTATGTTTACTACACTGGAATTTCAGTGACTCAAGACAAGTGGTACGTTATTTAATGTAAGAAATGAGGTACCGGTAGAATGTACCTCATTTCTTAACATATATATTGAACCACTTATCTTGAATCACTGAAATTTCAGTGAAGTAATTGGATTCCTTGCCCCTATAATATACATAACTTTTGTTACCAGTGTGTAGTTATTTTTTGAGAAAAATGCAAAATGAGTCTCAAAATTTATCGGGGGTGTAGTAAGCACCTTAATGTAACCTAAACAATAACGGATAAAGGTTGTTAAACAAAGTGTAGAATAAGAACAATGGGTAATTATTTTTATATAAATATAATGTGACACAATCTGTCCATGGAGGCTAAAGGCAGCAAATTAGAAGTTGAGATGAAGGCAAAAATATGTGGTAAAAATACATACGAAAATAATGCATCACAAAACTTAAGAACCAATAGTATGCTACAGCTTTGGTGTTTTCAGTATATGATAGCCCACTGTTTGTGTAAGGTATTCTTAAACACTTGAGTATGTTCTTGCAATCTTATTTGTTTTTACCTGTGTGATATGACACGATATCACACACTTTAGCTTGTGTGTGTCGATATGATACTCGTACACACTATTTGAACCAATCTGAGGTGCGTAGCAACAACAGGACTAATCAATTCGAATCAGTGCGGCAACCATCACATCGCAATTACGGCATAATTGCGGCGTAGCGCAATTGCGATGTGATGCAATGCGTGGCCGCACTGCATAGTACTGCAAAATACTGCACTGCGGTATCACAATAAAGTTAAATACATTTTAACTTGGAAATGTGATGAGTTGGGGTGAGTTGTGGCAAAAAGTAATCGATATATCGGTAATGTGCCGCATCGCAAGGCAATTGCAGCACAGTATATGAACGGACCTTTTAATTTCATGTGTTTTGGGCCTTGGTGAAATTTTGATCAGTTTAATAGTGGATGCATTGTCAAGATATTAATGTAATATTCATGAATATTCATTTCTTACCATTTATACCATAGGTCGCTGGCGGTGCCACAAAACACCTTGTGAGTTTCCCTTACTTCAATGCCTTCAATATGCTACTCACAAATATGGAGCTGATGAAGAAAATATACAATTCAGTAGCACACGGAGACCCCTATTTAAAAGTTACAAGAGGTAAATTATGTGATACATATATAACTGTCATATCTGTTACGATAGTATTGTCATTTTACTGATATTTGTAGGTTAGTACAGTAGGCAATCACAATTATCAGATAGTGACTATGATGAAAGGGTGTTTTTATGAGGTGTTTTATTTGAGGGGGGAAATGAGTATTAATTACTAAAATTGTGGTTTTTGGTAGGATTGTATGACTGTAGATACATGTATATACTTTGAAAACAGTAGTTGATTATGTGAAAGCTACTACAATATACGCTTTGTTACTTATTGTAGAAAATTCAACCGAGTGGAATTGTGCAAATTAATTAATCAACTCTAGATCAGTAGATCTGCAGTTCTCATTTAGTTATAGTTCTATAGGTGGTCCTCTGTATGTTATGTTAAGAAATATCTGGCGTGTGTCCTCCTTAGGCAGCAAACACCGACGCACCCCCACACACACACCCATCTATGGGTAAATTAAGTGATTCTTGGCCTTCGAACATTGTGAGCGCTAGTTGCTCCATGAAAAACACACGCACGTAGCGGTACAGTGAGAAAACATACACACGTCTTACATTGCGTACACGCTTGTTACGCTGCATGGACGCAACGCACATGTTCCAGCTTGGTCAAGAATTACTTAATTTACCTGTGATAAGATGTGGGAATCGGGGATATCTGTGTATAGCCATCCAACTGGGACTATCCAACTACGACTGTGCTATATGTTGCTATGCATGTGTGGATATATCCCCGCTTTGCTGGAAAAAATTGTGTGTGTATCCCCAGTTAGATAGTATGGAATCGGGATGTGTGTAAATGTCATCTAATTCTGTACTATGCAATAGGGGTCTCATCCCCACCCCCATATGCCCTATGTCTAGTACAAGAAAACGGGGATATCCCCGTTTGCAGGTGTATCCCCAGTTCTTCGGGATGGAACATAAATGTGACTCCTCGCCACAACTGAGCCGGATGTACGCCAATCATCATTTTTGAGATATTCAACCAAAATATTCTGCTTGAAATTAGCTTTAAAATGATGTATATCATGTCTATAGTACTTGACATTTAAGTAGTGAAAATCAATAAAACAGTCAATAAATCCTTTCTTTCCTATTGTTTATTGTTAAGTTCGATGGAGCATATCTCAATAGTGGCACTGGCGACATCCGGGCTCAGTTGTGGCGAGGAGTCACAAATGTATCTCTGTTTCACATGTTACAAATGCACAGCACCACACCCTACCCAAATTGTGTGAAAACAAGGGACCTATGTGTTTTTAATCACTTGCATTGCAAGCGGAGAAAAAATTGGCCATCTTGCATAAATTGATACAGACTTTGAAACAAATATTATTTATCAACCAAATGAGGTTGTTGTGCATGTCCTTTATGGTCCCTGATTAGAAAAATCAATTTTTAGGTTATTTACAATTTGAGATTTGAGGGACATATTGTTCCCGCCAGGGAATGGGTGATTATTAAGCCATCCTACATACATGTACACAATCAATCAATTTGATTTCCATAATTTTTTCACACAACACCAACCTCACACCCCCACATTTAAAATTTTAAAAAAAACTAATGGAAAACTCCTTGAAGCTATTTTGATTTATCTTATAAATCGAACACAGGAACACGCTCACCCTCACACAATCGGAGGCGGATTCCATCAACAGCTCGCAAGAAGGCTTTGCCTCCTGCGCAGTCTGTCTCAATTGGTGTGTATCGTGTGTGACCCTCATATATCATATTTACATAATTTGACTGTTTGGAGCACAGAAAAGTTAACTGCATAGGATTTTAAGTTTTTATGCATACTATTATAGAATGTGACATTTTAGCTGATGCACACATCAGTTATGTTGAAAGCTTTTATATTATTATGCTATACATTAGGCAGGGACGGACAAAAGGAGCAATAATCAGCTGGCCCAAAAGCCAGCTGGGAAGGTTTCCAGCTGGCCCAAGGGCAAATCCACTGGCCCAGATTTGTTGTTGATATTCTATATGTCATAAATTCATAATTATGCCAAAATCCCAACTGGGCCATATCCAGACAGAAAATCTCCTGGCCCAACGAGAAAACTAACTGGCTGATTAGGATACAAAACTGCATGGAAAGTTCCAATATTGTTTGGTGCACACAACTGATATGTACACAAACATCCGAGTACATTTTTGGCCCACTTGTATTTTTCATTGTTGTAAAATTATTTTCAGTGGAACATCTTCATGATCCAGACTCCATGTGAAAAATCAAGTACATTTGGATACAAGTCTGCTTTTTCACAGTTATCATGTCTTTCATTTTTTCAATTAAAAATGCAGTTGACTGTTTTGTGCTACAAGCAGTTGAATAATTCACCTTTTCATGCCATGGTTTGCAGCTTCTTTTTTTTTCTCAGCATCTTGTCTTCATGTGCTCTCAACAGTGATGGAAAGTTTTAACCCCTGCCGTAGCCCTTTTCCCAGACGAGCCCCCATAAATGTACACGTACTCGGCCACCTGGCCACGGGCTAGATCAATTCCAGACAATGGATCTCTTACCCATTTACATCCCTGTATTAGTTACTGTCAGTTATGTCACTTCTTCTTTTGCCTGCAACTTTTGCAATATCTCTGAAACTGCAGAAACTTATGCTACTGTTTTGGCTTAGCTAATTTTCAGTTTAAATGTACAATAGCATGGTAGCTGTTTAAAACTAAAAGTGCTGCTGGACTCGTTTGCCTAGCTATGTAAAGTTGAGTCCCCACGGCTTCCTTGTTGTGTTGGCTTGCTCTCGTGAAAATTTCAGTGGGCAAGGAATTTTATCAAGTATAATAATGAGCATTACGCATTACTATCATGTTCAAATAAAATAAAATATTCAGGGTACGATAGAAAGGGCCACCAGTACACATCTGGACACTGACAGCGCTGTATACTAAACCTGACACCTATGCTTCCTTGTGTGTGCTTTATCTCTTCTTTATATACTCATTATCCAAAGTTTATGAGTCCGGCAATACTCTTTCTTCTTCTTAAAATATAATGATGTTAAACTCTTTCAATATATTTCTTCTTATTCTGCCAATTTATTTCATCACCAACGATCAGCTTGTTTTAACCATCAAAGCTGGAAATTTTTGATGCTCATATGCATGTATATTATAGTATACAAATATTAACTGTCTATGAGTGTGATGGTCGAAATATAATCACGAGGTGAAAGATGGATTGTTCCATTCCACCAGCCGAACGGCGAGTGGAATGGAACAATTCATCTTTCACCTCGTGATTATATTTCGACCAACACACTCATAGACAGTTAATATTTGTTTTATATCACTCATGCATAAATTCTATTACTAAAATACTATTTAAGGTAGGAAATACATTTTTTCATCAACCTAACACCATGTTTTGCCGTGATATATTTCACATTCTGGGGACCACCCCATAACTAAATCGGCGAGTCCAAGAGTCAGCGACGGCTTGGCGCAGGGCGCACTACGCCAGAGCACATGATGGTAAAGACTATCACTCGGAGAGGGTGATAGTAAAAATGGCAAATGGTAATCAACCAATGAACTGTCTAGAATTTATGTATGAGTGATATAATCTGGACTAACACACTACTGACAAATGCACCCAACTGAATCACAAATTCTGCAATCTCTATAGTAACTGATATAAAAAAAGAGAAATACGGCCATACATTTTGAACTCGCCAATTTTGCATCTCGCACCTTTTTTGAAGCTTATTTACATCTTTGGAGCTTGCAGTCAACATAAAGTGTTAAATATTCACTCTAGTTACCATATGAAAAATATACATTTTCTGAAAGGAAATTGCATGAGGAATCCAAATATGTCATTGAAAAAAGTGTCAAGGGTAGTGTTAAATTGGCAAGACTGAAAAAGTTAGCAAATGTTGCCACAAATCTTTTTTTTCTTACAATATGTTTTACCTCTACCCCTACCTTTAATTTCTCATCAGATTTGAGCTTTCACATTTCATTTCATAAGGAAATGTATACTTGCGCAGAGCATATTGAAAATACAAACAAATTGACACTGATAATTTATAAATTTACATAGAAAATACTGCTGCTCCTCCACTGCTGCCACCTCCACCACCCTTGATATTACACAATCAGTAATATCTCTGTAAAATAACAACATAAATTCATGACATTTAGCCTGCAAATAACAGTAAGTGTAAGCTTTGAAATGAGCCCATGTTCATAGTTGGAGCTTATATTGTTCTAAAGTTATGCAAAATTAATTACCAAGTGATGCAAAAAAAACCCCGAAAACTTAACCACCTTTTTTGGGTGGCGAGTAGGGTTGTAGCTAGGGTATTTTTAGTGCTGGGTGGCATTTGATGAAAATTTTGCATATTGGCAATATGTTGCCAAAATTGACCATATTTTTTACTAATTCATTCAAATGGTCTCTTGATGGGCTCCATTGCTAAAATTGAAGCGGAGTGGTGGGTTCCCAAACTGAGTGGTGGGCCCTTGCGCCCGCCACCGCCCACTGTATAGCAACTTACAACACATATTAAATCACAAGAAGTAAATAAAAGGAGGTGTATAAGTTATGTTGGATTTTTTCAGCCAGCCAGTAGTCTTGAAATGTGCACTTCTATCAGATAATGTCAACAAATGGAACTGGCCATTGAAATTGTACAAAAACTGAAGATGCATACTTTAATGGACACTGTTAATTTTTAGGAAAGAGACTTATGCCACTATTGTTGATTTTGAGTGATACATTCTTTCTTATGAATCACTCATAACTTTGTAATCAGAAATCTGATGCAGTGGGGATTGGATCATACTTAAGCATGTTATAAGTGGGTATGAATAATTATAAAAAAATCTGTGCAACGGTGTCTCTTTTCTATTTTGAGAAACTTTGTGTAAATTCATGTGTCACTGATCTGTGGCTTTAATGGGGTTGGAAATTAGGAAAGGAATTAGAGGCATGCATGTGACACTTTTTAAATCGCAAGTTACATGGTGTTTTTTTTTAAATTTAATTCATTTGATTATTATATCAAGGATACGTGCATGAAAGCCCTATCTGCAATAGCTGCTCTATAAACAATTAATTGACAAATTCTGTATTCTATATTGTGCACATCTTTTGCAGATGTGGCCTTCTATTGCACTGACACCTTGGTCGTATTATGGTGAAGAATGGTTTTGAGGAATATGTATGCTATATAGCCATGTAACTTGAGTTTTGTTTTTTGTTTTGTCCCTCTCTCTCTCATCTTTTAGAGGAGTTCATGTACCATGCGCAAGACTTCCCCACGGTGACACCACTAGAAATCTCTGTTTTATTTCATCTATGCAGCTTAGATAGTTCCTCATCAGGGTAAGTTACAATTTATAGCACTTGTGTAAGGTCTGGTGCGGATTTCACTCGAGAGTTACACCACATTGCAGTCCTGAACCAATTTTCGTCGCAAGATATGCTAATTTGGTAGCTTTTTGCATAAATTTATTTTTGAGGAATTGGAATTTTTTCCCAACTTCAAGTGAAAGCGCTCCGGTTAAAATGATGCATGTCAAGGTGGAGGCATTGTGGCCAACTGGTTGTTCTACTTAATTCTCACTGCACAGAATTTTAATCTCACTGCATAAACGTGTCAGGAGGCACGTTGAAATAGCCCCTGGGCTGCCATCAGAGTGCTAGAGGGTACTATTCAATCATAGTACAGAACACAAGTTCCAGGATACGTGATGGCAGGTTAATGGTGGTGGCTGGCATAGCTGTACTTACCTTCGAAGCCACAAACAGTATTATTTCCCTGCGGTGGGTTAAAAGATTTGTGATGAAATTTGAGTGAAATCTACCCGTGCATTGGTGGGTAAGAATGAAGCAAACTGTTTAGACATGATTGATATTACAGTGATATCAGTGCTAGTATAAAAAAAAAGCCTGAAAATTGCCCATTGATATTGTCAAGTTAAAACAAATAAACCATTATTATAGTAAGATGTGGAAATGTGACCCATACCAGTGGCACAAAAGTACATACCCTTCTCTAATTTACCCTTCTCTAGTGATTAGAGTACTCCCATACAAAACTGATTTCCTAGTATGGTCTTAGTGATATATAATAAATTTATATCCAAAACACCAAGTTAAACCACTAGAAATCTCTCTATTTTTTTCATCCATATGTGCAGCAAAGATAGTTCCCCATCATAGTAAGTCTTAATTCTTGCACAAATAAAGCACTATTATGATAATATTGCTGTGAATCTGTGAGACTTCACTTCTGAGTTCTGACTATGCTATCCTCTGAACAAGAAAACGTAAATAAACAAAAAGTCCTTAGGTTTGATATAATGAACAAAGGCATGTTGCAGACATCTGTTGCTATTTCCTGTAAATGAAAAGGTTGGTGTTGGTGTCCTTAACACCAATTTATACCACTTGAGATCTCTATTTAATTTACTGTAGTGGTGCACATGATTGGATCACATAAATGCACAAATAAATGTACACAGTACAATCTGAATTCCTCCTATTGCTGTAAATCGCGAGAGACTTGTAACAGTACAATGTAATATCACCTGCTGTTGAACAATACGCATAGACAAAAAAAGTTTCAATAATTCTTTACATTAATCAGTGATAACCCTGATGTAGCATTAATATTATTAAAATTCATCAGGAATAAGTGCAGTATATGCAGGGCTGTTTGATACATTAATTCATAAGTTATCACTGAAACCTGTGAAATGGAAAATGTATTCCTTGATTCAAGTATCTTTAATATGGTGCACCAACCATTGACCTATTATGTAAATCCCATAAGCCTTTGCTAGTACACCTGAGAGCTCGTCATTTGACGTCACGCCAACTTGCAATGCGCAGTAACCAAGGCAGTAACAATGTTTGATGTGCACATCTGTGCAGATCGGCGTGACGTAAATGACGACATCTCAGGTGTACTCGCAAAGGCTTATAGGATTTACTGAAAAGGTCAATTGTATCACCATCATTTGCTTCAAGACAGTGATGCATATTTATATCCAGGATCTTTTTTTATAAACTGCCCAATGTCCAGATATACAGAGATTTTGTTCAGGTTAAAGTGTACATATCATTAGATTTATAAAATTTACTTTGAGGACTGTCAAAAACATCAATTTTTAATAATTTGTCATACAATTTGTATTATATTGCAAAATTTCAAATAATATTTGATAGCAGAAGGACATTCTTTGTATTCAGAATGCAATTTGGTGTGTCTGATGTGCTCTCAGGTCCCACAAAAAATACTGTGCAATGTTGCTATCCGATTCCTTAATAGTTTTTGACTAATACAAAGTTCAAACTCGTGTGTGTTTATGATTGATTACTTCCAGTCGTATTACAATGGAGGACCTAGACAAGGTCACACCAGAAGGTAATCTTATTCATGAAATGGAGGTACAACAACCTAAAGAAAAAGTGAAAAGAACAGCATTGACATCTATCCTTGAATCAGTCTATAGGTTTGGTCTTGGTGGCATTGCTGGTGGTAAGTAACAAGCTTCTTCTTCCTATATATGGCCATGTGTCGGGGTACCCAATATCACAGACAAGAAAGAAACAGACCGCGTGCAATCAGTCAAAGTCCCCGTGTATTGTATGTGAGTTCTCACATATTCATGAGGGCCGATTGTTCGATCGTGCCATGTCTAACAATCACACCAACGCTGCGTGCCTTCGCGTATATACATGCGCGATAGAGCGTATCGCGATTACGTGATAGACCGTAAAAATGTGTGGTAATTGCGTAGCAGTCTCGCATGTCGCATTTCATGGAACCATCGGCCCTCATTATCGGGTGATACTGAGACTTTGACGGATTGCACGCGATCTGTTTCTTGCTTGTCTGTGCCCAATATACACCTTTAGGGTTTCTCTATTGGATGTCAATTTGTACCGAAATTCCTTCCCACAATACAATATGCATATTGAATAACAAAGGAGATGGATTAACATCTGAACTGAATCTATTGTTATGCAGTATGCCTAATACCTTTTTGGCAGAAAATGTTTACTTTTGCTATGATATGGTGTAGAATTTGTAATTTTTAAATATTTCAATGCAAATTGATGCACAATCCTTGAAAATTAAGGAACCTCAATTCATGCTACGTGGCCATATGTATTGTACCTCAATGTATTGAGTATTATCACATGGGCTTTACGTGCACAGTTTACTCTGCACAATCCTGGAACCTAGGATTGATTGCAGGTATCAGAACTGGGGATGCCCCCCCCCCCCTTCTCTTTTGGATCAGCTGATGAAAAAGATCTGTTGCAGTGCAGTTGTGGAATTATATGCATTATTTTACTAGAGTTGGGTGAAAAAGGTCATTACATATATGGATCGATGTGTGCATGGGTATTGGCTTTTGTTATTAGGAACTAGCAACAGCCAATTATTGTAATAAGTCACTTTCAAACTGAATGGCTTTACTAATATTCTGCAACTCCATGATAAACAATTTCCATCTTGTGTCTTCTTTTTTCTTCAGCTACTGGTGCTACTGCTGTCTACCCAATAGATCTAGTGAAAACAAGAATGCAAAACCAGAGAGGCGGTGTACTCGTTGGTGAACTTATGTACCAAAACAGTATTGATTGTTTCTTCAAAGTACTGAGACATGAAGGCTTCTTTGGATTGTACAGAGGTAAGCAAAGTCACTTATTTAGCGAATATTTTTTTAATAATATTTAGGAATTACTGTTATTACTATCCTCTATCGTGTCATAGAGGATAGGCAGTTCCAATATTTTGAATAGTGGATGCTGGCCATTTAGTACCATCATTTGAAGCTGACCCACCCCTATCAACATAATCGGCACATCCACAATGATGTGGGGTTGAAGAGGAACTGACAGACAATACCCAAAATTTGTGTTAGACACTAGACCACATCCACTGAATAAGGATGCCAAATGAACAGGGGATACTGTCACATTTGCTGTGCAATTAAGTTATATCGC
Organism: Amphiura filiformis; assembly: GCF_039555335.1. Classification (NCBI taxonomy): domain Eukaryota; kingdom Metazoa; phylum Echinodermata; class Ophiuroidea; order Amphilepidida; family Amphiuridae; genus Amphiura; species Amphiura filiformis. The sequence continues at coordinate 5,441,346 of NC_092647.1, forward strand.
TTATTATATACTAGACAAATCTATGATCTGAAGTTTTAAATGTCATCAAATGCAGCTTTGAATTGGGGTCCACAAATATGCAGTGGTGTGCGTAATAAATGGATTACAAAACCACTCTTATTCGGCTTCTTTTTTGCATCAGGAGGTATCATTATCATCCAATAAAACTGTCAGCAAGGATACCTCCTTTCATATTTACAAAAGTTACATATAGATGAATTAGGTGAAAAATTATGATCTGGGAGCTTCGCGGGAACCCACCTACTCTTCCTTCATCCATCTATTTGCACCCCCCCCCCTTTGCTTCAACCTTTGGCCTTATTGATCTGTCCACCAGCTAAACCTTCTTATTCGGTGGTTAATCTGAAACTGAAACCTCTCTGGTTTATTGTTTTGTGTATCCTATCTTCTGTACCTCTAGGTCTACCTCCACAGCTAATAGGAGTAGCCCCAGAGAAGGCCATCAAGCTGACAGTCAATGATTTTGTCAGAGATCATATCAGGAGAGAGGATGGCTCCATTCTACTAGCAGGGGAGCTCTTTTCTGGTGGTATGGTGAGTACTTTGCTACTTTTTGCAGGATGATAATATAGGGTGCTCTTAATAGGGGCTGTAAGGCCTATGACTAGTAACAGGTTACTGTGTTTTTGTACCGTACATATCGGATCAATTAGTAAGACCATTTTAGCAGCTGATCAGAAATCTTTGGGGATTTAGTGCAGAAAGATGTCGCATGTTGTAAACAAAAACATCACAACCAATCACACACTGTAGACAGCATTTGATCAGCTTGTGGCATGATATTATTGTTATTAACCAATCATGAACCATATATTGCTCTAAATGCAGCGCATTGACTTTGGTGTCTACTGCATGGTCAAATCTGTATTCATATCACAAATTGATTGATTGGTGGAATATATTTTGATGTTTGCGCATGACGGGTGTTTTTCGTAAAAATCTATCTGAAAATGTTTACCGCAAGAGTATCATGCATCTTCAGTATTGTTCGTCCAATCACGTATATTCGATGAACTTCTTGAAGTCTCCATACAATTATATCTCTCACTTGAAGTGCATTGCAACGATCCTACCAAATGTTTTTATGTATCGGTGTCATTACCTTATTATCATGCCTCTCATAATTATTTTTATTGGGCATTTGTGGATTTTTGTTTATGATGTCTAATGTTCTATAAGGAATGTTTATTTTCAGGATTAATCATGCTTTTTTAATCTTCCCTTCAGTCCCTGTACAAAAGTATAGAGAGTACAGGATTGGTTCCTCGGTATTTCATGGTTTTGACACCTGACATCTTTGTCTATTGATTGCTATCCATACAGGCTGGTGGTTGTCAAGTTATCTTTACCAACCCGTTAGAAATTGTCAAAATCCGTCTTCAAGTAGCAGGTGAACTACATTCAGGGCCCAGAGTCAGTGCTATATCAGTTATTAAAGAACTGGGATTTTTTGGCCTCTATAAGGTAAGATTGTGTATAATTTAAGTAAAAGTAAACTTATACACTGTAAATGGTCATGTGTCGTATGGTGAGACTTCCATTTGAAATACCCACTCCAGTTGTGGAAGATATAGGTTAAGTCATATACTGGGGGAGTATGGTTTTTAAAATAATTAATCCCTAGTCAATTCCATTTGATAAACATACTCCCTGTGGATGACTTGTCTTAAATCTACTACAGGGTATGGTAGATTTCAAATAGGGTTACAATAAGAGCTATATAAACAGGGGGTTGGTAAAAATACCCAGAAACTGGCAAATGTGTGGCCTGTTACTGTGAGCAAAAAGAACCGATAGCTATAATCAAATTAAGTATTTTTTTGCCAGACTGGAACATGCGCGTTGCGTCCATGTAGTGTACTAAGCGTGTACGCAGTGTAAGGCACGTGTATACTTTCTTCTGTACCGCACTATCTTTGTGTGTGTTTATCGCGGAGCCACTAGCGTTCACAGTGTTCCAGTTTGGCCAAGAAATACTTAATTTGATTATAGCTTCATGTGTGAGAGAACAAATCAGATTCTGGACATTTTATTAGCTAACCTTTAGCCTTGATTCAAGACTTCTACCTCTTTATCCTTCTTGCATCTTCCTTTTTAGAAAATCAATCTCAGCCGCTAGATTTTTGCTTCTTGAACATAACTGCTGGCTGCTTACAATATCAAGAAGCATACTACATAGGAACAACCTGTCGCTGATGGCGTTGTACACTGTGCTTCTTAAATTTTATAGCACCGCAATAGATTTTCTATTTTGTTTGTTTCTTTTAATACAGGGTGCAAGGGCGTGCTTTTTACGAGATATCCCATTTTCAGCAATCTACTTCCCTGCCTATGCACACTTCAAATCATTGTTTGCTGATGAAGATGGTCACAATTCACCATTAACTCTCCTAACTGCTGCTACAATATCAGGTAATTGTTTCCTTTTGTTTGTGTGTGTGTGTTGGTAAAAGCCTTCAACAGAGGATGTTAACCAAAATACACTTCACATAACAGTGGATACCCAGCAAGCATGTATATCCTCAGTTCCTTCCCCCTGCCAGCACTAGGAACAACGACAGACCCCTGCAGAAATTAATAAAAATAAAAATGTTCAGTATGCAGATAGAACAGTCAACAAATGCCGAAAAGCATGATAAGCCGCACACAACTCTGCCAACCTGTTAAAAAGTTCTACTCAAGGACCAACTTTTTTTTGTATTTGCAAGACTTATACTGTTCCTAGCGCAACACAGTGATGCCAATAACGCACATTAGTTTCAACCACTAATCCAGGAGCAATTGTGCTACAGCACCATTAGTGCTCTTGGTTTTAATTCTGGCCTGATTTCACTATTATTAGAAAAAGCACTTTTCCAATGCGGAAACATCCTCCCCACTAACCAAGTAGCACAAGTGAACAGGAAAGGAAGCCAGCGCTGTAATGCTGACAAGTTGAGCGTTTCTTGTACGCTCAGGTTTGAATACTCTACCTGCATCAGCAAAGTTCAAGCATGCTCAGAAGACTCGGGCATTGGACTGTACAATCTGGCATTTAATCTAATGTATCGTGTGTGTATAATATTCAATGACCTGATGTGATTTGTTCCCTCCTAGGTGCTCCTGCTGCTTATTTTACAACACCCGCCGATGTGATCAAGACAAGGCTACAGGTGGTAGCCAGGGCAGGGCAGACGACCTATACTGGTGTCATGGACTGTACAAAGAAAATCTGGAAGCAAGAAGGATTCTGGGCATTCTTTAAAGGAGGACCAGGTAATGAGTTATGTCAAAATATGAGCATCATTGTATAACTGATGTTCTTATTGTAGTCATTATCTTAGTAGTTATTATTTAGTGTGCGTAAAGACAAACCAATGGGTATAAAAATGCTTGAATATTGAAGATTACTCTTTTTCTTTTTTTGGGGGGGGGGGGTGTAATCCTACAAATTATTCAATATAAATTATACACATGTTTGTGCACACACTGCTGCTACATGTATACATGTACATTTTCCTTACCGCAGTATGATTCGGGCATTAGCAAGCTTGTTTTAAGAATGTACAACATTAGATTTTAAAAAGAAATGATTTGGAGTGCAGCTTATGGCAGGTACGTAATATCTATCATACATATTATTTTTTCTTTAAAATCACCAAGTTTGAAATCGCTACACTTGTTGAACATGAAGCCTGAAACATATTGAGATTTTAACATATTACCCATAGGCTGTAAAGGTTTACAAATATGTAGTGGACGGTGCAAACAAAGTGTTTTTATTGAATGAATGTGATTACATACAGTCTAATTGCATGTGGTCTTTGAATGTCACCCCTATAAAGTTCAGTTTCAAGTTGATTAATCTGAACTCTCTTTCTCCGTTTCACTCATTCTCTATGCAACTTGGACAGATCACGAAGTGCATTTAGGCTTGGGTGAGAGTTCACATTAACAGGCTCTAAGTTGTGTCTTACATGTGTTGTTTGTATGTTTTAGTCTCAAAACATTTCAAGTTAAATTCTTATATGAATAGCTGTGGCTGATTTTAGGAAGCTGCTTATTTTTGAAGATGGTGTACAACAATTGTATACAGGTGGTGCATGATTTCATAGCTGAATATGGTTTTATAATTGTTTTTGTTAGGTGACAAAATAAAAACCCTGATCTACAGGCCCAACCGACCCAGATTTTGTTTGTTTGCTAATTGGTTTTTTTTAGCTGTATGCATTATTGAAAATGTTCAGTTGTTGGCCCAAATGGATTGATTTAGGCTGAATTTTTTTGAAGAAAATCAGATATATTTTAAAATGTGTGCAAGAGAAATACTCTTCCAGAAAAAACAAAGACAAATTCCAACTGGCTGACCCTACTTGGCAAGTCCGTCCACCCTTAGAACAGGGTTTTTTCTGTCACCTCAGGGTTGCCATGGATAGGTAGAAGGGAGTGTAATACCATGGACGAAAGAGATAACAGGCAAACTCCAAACAGTCAAAGCCTCGGCATCACCCGATAATAAGGGCCGATTGTTCCATGAAATGCGACAAGCGAAACTACTACGCACATACTGCCTATTTTTACGGTCTTTAGCCTTAACATGAAGACACGCAAAGCTCTATTGCATATACGCGAAGGCACACAATGCTGGCGTGATTGTTAAACACAGCACAATCGAATATGTGAGAATTCACAGCATACAATGCATGGGGACTTGACTGTTGATAGTATCTAGTAGGTTGTGGAAATATCTTTTGTGCTGTTGAATTTGATAGTTTGTAAACATGTGGGAATATTAAATTGATGGGAATGAAAAATAAACAAGGGAAATGTAGCTCAGAAAAGTTTCAAAACATTTTTTAAAAAAAAGATAAAATCTGTCTTTTTTTTCTGTTTTTTTTTTTATTGAGAAAAAATCCTAAGGGTATTATGAGCTTGCAAGGCCTCAAAAGTCTGTGGCAATCCTGAAGTTAAGTAAGCATATCTTTGGTGCATCAGTTGATGTAATTTTTTGTATCAACAAAGATTAGAGTATGGCACTGCAAACTTTATTATATTGAATGTTGCCTTATATATTTAATCTCGGACACATTTAAAAGCAACAAATGCATGTACAACATTCGAAACTTTTATACCAACAGCAGTATAAGATATCGCAAGCTTGCAAATAGTCCCATTAGAAATAATAATGCACAGAATATGATACAACAACAGTGGAAATTGCAGCACAAAATTAAACACAATTTTAACTTTGGTTAGTGGTATGGTATGATTTACAGGAGATATTTTCTCCTTACGTCCTGTACTGATATGATTCAAGGTCTTCTGGGGCTTGACACCAACATTTATAATGATTTGGCAAAGAGATTAATAACAATAGCACCTGAGCCGTTGAATTTAAGGGTGGTATACCAGAGAAGATGTAAGAAAAGGAGAGAGAACAGAATTACATCCTTGAGATAATCCCGTAGGTAATCCTGTCGCACCTATTCATAGTCCTTTATTCTCAAGTAGTTACACATCTACTTGAAAGTAGTCTTTGATCATGTTGATGTGATGTGTGTTGCCGACCACGGTTGATTAATTTTCACTCCGGAATTGGAAATATTTCCAATGTTTCTATAGAGAATTCCTTGAAAGTATGACACGTGGTACCTGTTGCTCTGATCATGCTGATGGAATACCACACATGGATACTACAAGAAAGAAATGTAGTTTTGTAAAAATTCCCACAAAATTCGCCCATTTTGGAACATATATTAATTATTTGGGAGAGTATTTTAGGATTTTGTTAGAAAAGGGATGATTGTTGATCATCTTTATTTTATTGTTTTATGTATTTTCCTGTAATTTCCTGCAAACCTAATAAAGATATTTTGATACTTGAAAATGGTCTGTATCATAAATCGTAGAGGTTGAAAGTGTCAGCAAACGTCAGAAATTATAATTTGCCATGGAGCTTCGGTCATATTTTATTTGAAATATAACTGGATGTTAGGGTCTGCATGCATGGTATAATAAATGGTATGCATAGTATGATGGTATACAGGCACTGACCTTTCCCTAAAACTAGTAAGCAGCAACTTGTGTATCACACCCATCATGGGTTCAAACCCCTTTGTTGTATTTTATTGTTAAATATAAATAGCGTGATTACTTTTGAATGAGCGGCTGCACACATATTTTGTTTGAGGATAGCTTGGTCTGTCTCCTTTTCCTCACATCTTCTCTGGGTATACTTACCAACTGACCTAAACAAAGAGTTTAGATCATGATATATAATTGATAACAGTAAATGGGCTATTCCAGTTTATGACAAGCTTGGAAAATATTCGCAATTATTTTAAATTTTGCCGCAACTAATCATTACTTTGTCAAATCTCTTGTTCTCTTTTCAGCTCGTATATTCCGATCATCACCTCAGTTTGGTGTGACATTGCTTACCTATGAGTTGTTACAGAGATCATTTGTTGTAGACTTTGGAGGAAGGTAAGAGACATGCCATTAATATGGAATACAATAAATGAAAATTAACCTACAGAATTTTTTCTTACTGCACATCAATGAATTCACAACTTACGGTCTCTTAAATTCACATAAGCACGTGCCAGTCACGTTTTACGCAAAGCCCAATTAAAATGCTGCATCCCACTGTGGGCACGCCATACGAATGATTTTGTATGAGTCTGCGCCAATTTCAAGCCAAACAAATTATCTATCACTGTCCCATATAGCGGTGACATAGTGATATGATGGCTTTAGAGACACATTCTGACTTTCAGGGGTTGACAGGTCTGTATGTTTTTAACTACTTTAACAATTCATCATTTTGGATTTGATGGTACAAAATTCTAAATCTACATTTGTCTGTTTTGTCATTAATCAGGCGGCCAGAAGGTTCTCAAGTGGCAACACATGAGCGTAGTTACACAGTGGACTTGCCACCCATCAACCCAGACCACATTGGAGGTCTTCGTCTAGCAGTAGCAACATTTGCTGGTGTGGAATCCAAGTTTGGGCTCTTCTTACCGAAATTCAGGAACCCAGTCCTAAAGGGCAATCACGCTACCTGAAAGCAGAGTTAATTGTGCAACAGATTCATTGTATCGTAATAAAATGAACAGATTATATTTTCCTCCTTGTCCTTGAGTTTTTCAGCATTATATTTCGTTGCCACAAGGTAAACTGTTTTCACCATTACTATTATTATTTTTTTTTTTTGGTGGTTGTTGAAAATTGTTTGTCATGTGAAGGTAACTTAAGTTGTCAGTACACCATTGCAGCTGACAAATCTGGGGCCTGTACTCGGATTGGCAATTCTATGGACACATGGAGACGAACACCCATGTTCCCACCACGCATCCATGACTACGCAACAGCAAGGAGGTTACAGGCCCAGCAGGTGCTTGCAATTACGCATACAGATCTAAAATAGAACATTTTGTTCGTTTAATTGCCCATCCGAGTATAGTGCACAAAGACTTGCCAATTGATCTCAACCCAAGGTGGAGGAGCTTCAGCAACTTGGAATGAAACCAAACTTAACATCAATTAAAAATCATTTCAAAACACAATGATCTTATCAGGATTCATAACATTTTTGATACATCGGAATTCCAAAATGTGTAGTTATGTTGGTTTTGGACACGATTGGTTAAATGTTAGTGGAATGCAGGCCTTGGCTGATAGATGCTAAGGGAACAAATCACAAGTAGGGGCATACTAGGCCACCGGGCCAGGGGGAAAAATGTCCAAAACGTCCAGCTGACCAGGACAAATACCTAAAACCCGATCTAAAGGAAGATGCTCATTACAATTTTTGGTCAATGTTGTCCTTGTATTTCGAGCCAGGGTCTTGCCCCCCTGCAACTCCCCCTCTTCCCGGTCAGTATACCTCTGATTAAAAGATTGCTGTTGATCTCAATATAAATTTGAGTGGATTTAACATTCAAATCATTGCATGATTACTATTACTCTAACAACCGAGAAAGAATTTTGTTGTTACTTGTCAGTATTAAATTTCAAGTCTAGCCTCGTCACATAAAACTTCCCCTTCCTGAAAAAAGTATTCAAGTATTTCGTGCAAGTTTTATAATTTGTTTTACTCATACTTGGAGTAGATTGTATTTCTTTACAATGTGTTATTATCAGTGGCTGAGGCTCATTAACGCAAGTGTTGCCAAAACTTTCCAGTACCGAGGAGTGGTGAATTGGCTCACCAGGCTACTATGAATGATTCTCAAGTAGCCCAATTTTAACAACTCCAAAAACGCACCCAATTTGGGTGGTTGTACCCAATTTAGAACATATAACCCATATCCACTTGGGCGGAAGAGTGCTTCAATGATAAAACTGCTGGTACTTACTTTTGGCAGGTTCAAAACCCTTTCTAAATCAGCCAAATAGAAAAAAAGTTTACTACCGCAGTCTTACACATACAAAAGGCAAGTCGCTGCACAAGTTTCTGAGCGATCCTCAGTAGCCCTAAATCGTGGTGTTGGCATCACTGATTAACTCCACACTGTGTAGTAGCACTAATGGGCTATTCCAGTTGAAATCCATACACCCCTATGGAAGACATGACCTTAATATTCCACACAGGGAGTGTGAATTTCAAATGGGGTGACTCCATTTGAAATCTTTTTTTCATTTGGCCGATTTAGAAAGGGTTTTGAACCTGGAAGAGGAAGAGACTACTCATACTTAAGTTAATTCTATTAAGGGTCAGTGCACCATAACCTTTTTGCAAAGAGCTTACGATCATTAACATCTTGTATTTATTTAAGAGCAAGTAAAGAACACTTGTTTTGTCATGTAACTGCAAAACCTGTGTGAAAGGTAACTGGCACTCCAACAACCTTGATGTTTATAACACAACTGGATTGATGTTATTATGTGGGCATTTATCATTGTTATCCATTGTTCTTGGCAATGTATTTCCTGCCTTAAATGCTAATGACACATGTTGCCAATCACATCAAAACAATGCAGCTGTCATCAATTGTTTTGAAGCTACTCAGAGCTATTCCTGACCAAATCTTTACGGTTCCAAACTTGTCTGATGGTGAACCGCTAAAAACAGACTAATTGCTGCATGTTCCTGCATGCAGGGGATGCAGGTTTTTGTTTTTCAATTTTATTTATTTTCTAGATATTAAAGTGGGGATTATGAGGTCTGCTCATGTTTGAACAGAAATTTGTTTGCTTCACCTGCACCAGTGTGACTTGAGAATTGAAAAGAGCGTGCAACGCCAAACGTGAAGTATGGAAATATATTGGGTTGAGAGCCCCCTGAATCAGAATATATTGATGTTACATAATAGTATGACTATAGGGGTGTGAGAGTGCTTGAGTAGATCACTGCAGGTTCAGTTTCTATCTCAGCAACACATTCTGTTCTGTTGCGCAGTTGTAATTTTGTATTCTCGTTTTAAGTAGTGTGCGTATCCAAGTTTGCTGCTACTTCATAGCGCGGGTGTTTTAGAAGCATTTATTTCAGTTTATGCCGTTTTTCAGTTTTGGGTGGTCAAGTAAGTTTGTTTATAGTGGGAAGGAATCAACACCAGGTTGGCATGGGATAGCTAGACTTCATGGCACAGTGCGTGCTTGTCGTTTTTCAGCAATAAACCGACATCAAATGCAATATCTGTTATTACTATGGAGTGTGATGTAAGGATAGTTATAATAGGGGTAGCAAAGAAATCTTGATGGTGTGCATCATTTGTTGTACTGGCTCCACTTATTCTACCTGTGTGGTATTTGTTATGTTGCAACTGCCGTGTTTCGATGTGATGGGTGATTTATTTCTAACATGACATGCCCATTATGTTAATCCATCATCAATGCAAAATATGTTTTGTAAAAAGCCAATATTGTGACTTATATGTCAGAAATAAGTAGCAGTACCATATCTATTACAAGCGGCCCATGAATTTTATCTACTTTATAGATATACAATGTTAATTATCAACACTTTGATAGAAAAATTCTTGGTGTAGAGTATTGACGGGGAAATGTTATTCATATCAATAGCAACAGCTAATATGCATCTTTTGAACAATATTAGTATATAGCTTTGCACAGTGTCAACACAACACCATATAGCACTTCCTCCATAACATATCTGTATGTACTTTAATTGTGAATGTTCAAACAGCACCAGAACAGATACAGGGTGAATCATAATGATATATACTCACCAGCTTTGTCATCTAATGAAACGCTGGTTTCTTCTAAATTCAGCATTAGATCCTCACATAAAATGACATAAATCTACAAATAAGGTGGATGTTATACTGCATTTTGATGTGGCAGTCTTGGCCATGCTCACTGGATATTGATGGGTACCAGATCATTGTGATACACCTTGTAGGTGTAAGCCACTCTATACTCTTAAAAATTGCAAGATATAATAATCAAGTATGCCTCCTCTTCTTCCATGATCAACAGATAGCTTTAATGTCTCCTTCATGCTTTATTAGCCTCATGTCCAATGCACCATGCTGGGAGAGTGCAAATATTATATCCATATAATTTCCTAGTCGGTACCGAGTATCAGTGGTCTCACTGGAAATTGAACTTGGGATCTTATAGATGAGTTGACCTCAATGTTTATCAACAAAGGCAAGAGGCTGGTATATCGATATGGTTGAGTGAACTCCATGCAACCACAACACTGTTCAATAGCCTTACTGTGATGTGGCGGGAGTGGCTGAACAAAATATGATGCATGCGCATACTGCCAGGCAAAAACAATGGAAATTGTGATGATGCGTGCGCATATTGCTAGGCATTGACGTCAGAAGTCAACTCATCTATAGACATAGGCAATAATACCATTGCACCAGTGACACTTCTCTGTGTAAGTCTGGGGTTCAACTTTACAAATACCTGCAATATCATGTCAAAAGTGCCAAAATCGTTGTTACATGTTCAAATCAAAGTGTGCAATTAATGCAGAGTTGACCCTGTGGACATACGTGGTGTTGTTAGCTTGCTGGACATGCATATTAAAACAAGTTCTCTAAAAATTTGCAATAGATGCAACACAATGCAGCAGCATGTATAAATAGTAAATATGTATGTGGATTATGCTGTTGTGCATCCGGATGGCCGGGTATGGATGGGCAGGCTCATATGATAAGATCCAGTACACATAAGTTCTGTGTAACAGGTGTGATACACATGTATACAATAATTCAAAATCAGTCACAAATTAATACCTCTGATGAAACTAGTGTGCTTTGGCAAACTAAACTATTGGACCCTCTTTTTTTCCCAAGCTGCCACATGCCAGCTAGGGTTAAATTAATTTTCAGGCCATTTGGTGGGCACGGCACTTGAAATGTCACACTAATTTACCAAAATCAGTCCAAAATATAACTGAGACATAATTGGTTCAAAATTTCTGAATTTTATCAAAAATTCATCTTCAAAAACTTATTTGTTGATTTTGTAGCAAAGGTCACCGAAAATGTGCTAAAACTAATGTTTTACCTGCTCAAGCGTAATAGTAGCCCAAAAGGTGTGAAATCTGGGGCCATTGTTGTAGGATGATAGTTAAGTTCTCCTAATTGGGCTACCAAATTGTGGGCATGGCAACTCTAATACTAACACTATAGAACAATGAATGAGTGAGACACCTGCTATTGTGGTTCCATCACCATCATGTTCTATTGTCTGAGTAATTAAAGTAAAAGGAGAAGGGTTCAATACAACCATTATGTTTTGATGAATCCAAGTGTGTGCAAATATCGGATCCAACACATAATAATGATAAAATTGGATGCTTTACGTTTTAAGATAGTGGACTCTACTACGTCTCATCCAATATTTTTAAACTCATAGTTTGAGCAATCCAATTTTATATCAGACATTGGATAAAAAAATAGTACTGTTATAGTTTGGATTAAGAACTTGAGTTTGTATGGGGAGAGGCAAAATCTAGTATACAATGTAAACAAGCTTCTATATGATGAAATGATATTTTATTTAACAAGTTTTGAATATCTTTTGAAGTATCTATGTATTATATGTTGTACAAGCACAGATATCTGTATCCCTGTATGTATACTAATGAACAATCCTGAGATGGGTAATGTACATACTCTTGTTTATAGAAAAGAAAGACTTTATTCAATATATTTGTACATGTATGATATGTTTTTAACTGATATAATATGAGAATTGATTGTAACTCATTTATTACTATTAAACAAAATCCACAGACTGGCAGGTGGTACAATGTACAGCAAATTTCACATTAGAAAGCAGTGCTAGAAATAAGCTGCAATCTTTTATAGCCATTTGGGCCCTTGCATGTATGGGTTTTAAATCTACAGACCGTCAACAATTTTCATGGGCCCCAAGCTCAAATTGAAGATCTGAGCGCAAGAAGACCGTAAGTCCACTTGGCCCCTCAATATGTATACACTACTAAAGTTACATATAGTTTCTTAGGGTTTTATGTTTAATACATGTTCTAGGGTCAAAACCTAATGAAAGGTTGTGAAAGATCTCTTTTGGCCCCTGAACATGTATAAAACATTACCAAACTATACGAAACTATACGCAACTTAAGTGTATACATGTTGAGGGGCCAAGTGGACTTGGTCTTGGTGTTAGATTGGTCCATATTTGTGTGACACTTTGTCAGACTTGCAAATCAACAGCATGTAATGCCATGGATTGATATTGAAGTCCGCATTGAGTCCATCTGGCTGACTTTGGCATCAACATTTCACAGGTCCTCAATCAGGATAACAGATTTGGCAGACCTGTAGTGGTTATCACAGGCTTTTGGTTTGAGAGGACCCACCTTATTTCAAGCACTGTTGGAATGTATGAGTCAAGTAACTTTGACAAGAAATGGGCTCGAGTTTGCGATCCTATCAGTTAGATTCTGCTGGGATCGAAAGCTCGGCATTGGATCAAGATTCTGCTATACGATAAAAAGTTGTGCCACTAATTGGTGAAGTTTCAGACAGCCCATCTTTTTCTGTTCAGTGTTACCCAGAAACTCAAGATTTGTACTGTGTCCTATTTCCTGAACTCTGGCACAAGTGTCTGAATCCAGTTGTGATGCGAACAAGGAGATAAGTCATTAGTTAGGCGATACTAATTTTCATTCTCTTATTTGATATTCAGAAGTTTTCGGGGAATGTGATTTCTGACAATTTTTTGAAAGCAGGACCATGCGGTCAAAGAACACCTGGTTTGTAGGTCTAATGTGAAATTAGCTGTACAATGTCACATCATTTGTTATGCTCACATACTTTTTTTTAAGATCTGAAAGATACTCTATAGATCATTGTATACAGTACATAAGGTTTCCTACATGACTTCACAGCACATGTTACCAAGTGGACATATGGTCCATATGGTCTGTCGCCCTGCAGGTTGGTATCCCATACCAACAGAGAGCGTACCAAATGTAAACACATGTCTTGTCAACGCATATGGTAATTGGATGTAGATCTAAGATGTGTCATGTAGAAAACCCTCATGTATGCTAATAGAAAAACACTTTGGAAATGAATTTAATACTGAGACTTACTATTTGTGGTGTTGCATGTGGAACCACCAGACAGCATTAGGCAGCTGACCTGTTGGACTAGTCACATGATAGACAGCTAGGTATCGTCTTGATGAATCGGAGTCCAACGGGTTAATTGCCAGTTGAAGTCTGGTGGTTCCAGACCAACGTCGCAAAGTTGCAAAAAGTAAGTTCCAGTATTAGATTTATTTCCAAAATTCTGTTTAAAACTACTGGATAACTTACAAACAGTCACTCATTTGCTAATAGTATTACTTTGTTGTTTTAAATATCATGTGTCTGAAGTTCTGCTACGGGTTTTCTTTGCATGTTATATAGACATTTGAGGTGATTGCTCTTTTGTAAATGTAGTGAATAATTTCTATTGCTGTGTATTTACAGTATTTATCAAGGTTAACGTCCTTGCATTTGCTGTGCATATGCAAGCCCATGCAATGCATTCATTCATTAAGTTACAGACAATTTATGTTGCAATCCTTGTCTTTGTGGTGTGCACCAAAGTGATAGCAATGAGTTTTACCTGAGCCTGGCATACACAAAGCAGGTGCACCGGACCTATTGGTGCAAGTGGCTTGTGTATTAACTATTTCGGGTGTGTCTTATCAAAACCATTTTGTGGTCCTTTTTCACAAATTTTAAAATCTAACATTTAAAAATTACACCTTGCTGAAAGTGAAAAATTGGAGCTAGAATTGAATTAATAATATTTTTTTTGGGGGGGGGGGGCTACAACAATCTACAGTTGTCAGACTGACACGTATCAACTTGTTCTACCTTGTTCCTGTAAAACCTTTCCATTTTTTTTTTAATTTTTAGATTGTGAATTATACAAGTACAATTTACCCATGAATACAACACAATAGAATTTTTACTTGGCTATCTGCATGGTGAAATTGGACATCAATCTTTCAACTTGAGTTTGTATATTGTTACCATAACACACACACAGGCGTAGCAAGTGGGTGGACAGGGCAGAAAGGAAAATGAAGCAAGGGGGAAAGGGGCTGATAAAAGATGCCCGCACTGCTTCTTGTCCATAGGCCCCTGAGGCTCTTGTTACGCCCCTGAACGCACATAAGCAATGATATCCGTATACTCATTTGAGTTGTAGTAAACAGTGAGATTTTAATGATTGGTTTATAGAAGTGATTTCCAACATAGCCAAGATTATTAATTAATCAATACTGAGCCTGTTTCAGAAATGTAAAATATCCAGTACTGAATCAAGGAGAGACCTCGAACAATCTGCTATTACTATACCTTGTTTCGTTCCGATCCATCCGTCCTCTTTAAGATACTGTTTGATATATCTCAGATTGTTATACACTCGCAAACAATACTATTGAATAGCCTTCAGCAAAATGCAATGCTTAAATATTGTTCCGCAAAAATGTTCACCGGCATGATTTTTAAGATCAATTATCTACACAATAGTTGATGTTTAAGTAATTGAAGCGATATGTAGTAGATGAAATTTTGATGTGTTTGTTTGTTGTGGGTTCACAGCACAGTTTGCCCCTTTTCAGTTTACACCTGATAATTTATATAATCGGTCGTGATTATTAAATTAGGATAACATGTAGTTCAATTCATGCTTTTATCAATTTGAAGCATTTGAGCTGTCGATAACTGAAAACCGAATTAAAAAGACCAGTTTGCGTCAGATGTCAAGGCAACAGCGCTTTGTGATTGGTTGCTGACCTGTGCAGTACTGCATTTTTGGTCTGGTTGACAGGACGTTATACAAACTAGTCTTTTTAATTCAGTCTTCAAGTATACCTGTTGCCTACACTTACAGCACACTGATACTTTCAATGAAGGTGCACTGAAGCACCCAGTGGTTATTCAAGTTCTGAACCCTGTGTGTTACTACTGTTGGTTTGATGTAGAGAATGCATGCAATAGGATGATCTGGATTGGGGCACTTAAAATCGTAGGCCGACTCGATTTAGATGTCCTAAACCCATACTAGATTGTATGCAATATGAATATTATTTTGTTTACAGAATACGTTTTGTATGAAATTGATTCATGTTTGCATTTTTTAACAAAAACGTTTTGGTTGATTCTCAATAGCCGAAGTATTAGTAACCGACATTGCTGAATGTTGTTTACTAGTATTTTAAAAACGCATTACTGCCAAAAACATGTACATTTTGAGAAAAAAGATACTGAATAAAGAATTTTTATTTAAATTTAAATTTTGAATCTTGTGTTATTTAAATAGACTGTCTACAGACATAAAATACTGTATATAAATTCATATGTAGGCATGTGCCTATTTATGACCAGTGGCGTAGATTTCTTTTTGACATTGGGGGATGGGGCTGGAAAAAATTTCTTGAAATATAGTGAATCTGGCACCTTTTTGCGACAGAATAAGTTTATGGTACAAATGCGCACGAAAAGTTTTGCCATTTTGAAGCTAAACTGATGAAATATTGTGCAAAAGTGGAATAAAACCTTGGCTTTGAGGGGCTAAAATAGTCGAATATGAGGTTAATTTGGTCAGAAACCTGCATACAGGCATCAACATTGAGGGGATGATTGTATGGACCATCCCCTCGTGGCAATAATATTGGGGGGATTTATCCCCCACCCCTTGGATCTACGCCTATATTTACGACTTGCTCGGACAGGGACAATTTTGTAGGGTAGGTTGTTGAAGTTTTTGATTGTTTTTTAATTTACAAATATCTGTAACACAGATATTTGTAAAAGAAAAAAATGATAAAGTTAAACAGACTACAGTAAAAATTTGTTCTTGTCCGAGCAACTCGTTAATAGGCACATATGCTTATATACAAATTTTTACAGTATATGGCTTACATTTTGATATTCCAGTCCATACACACCCCCTATGGGAGTGTAGATTTCAAGTGTAGTCACCCCTTCAGGTAATCTCATTTGAAATTCACATGGCCTATGTGAAAGATTAAGGTCATGTCTATCATGGGGGGGGTGTATGGATGTCAACTGGAATAGCCCATTATTTTGTTTGTTTGTTTGTTACTTTTTCACTTTCAAGATCGCATTTGCAAATAATGCTAATCAGTGCGAGTATAAAAGAAAAGTGGGTTCTATTCAATGCAATGATCTAAAGTGGGGGACAAAAAATTGCATTCGTAAAGGCCCCTACAGACTTTTTATTCGATGTCGAATATTTGATGCAACATTTCATCATTCTAACGAATGTTTGATGACATGAATCAACAATACATGCCCACCAGATATTCTATATAACATATTATCAATTTTACGTCATCAAACATTCGTTAGAACTTTTAATGTTTAAAAACATTACTGGAAATATAGTGGGAATAGATTAGATAACTTAAGACATGTCACGTCAAAAATTCTACGTCGAATACTCAAAGTCTGTAGCGGCCTTAATAGTAAAAAATATATAGCGACACAATTTTAATACACTACGTATTGCGTGAGGAGTGATGTAATATGATACACTTAAAAAGCAATGTAGAACAATAGTATTTGTAACACATCCCGTACGAATTGCTCAAGGTGTCGAGTTTAATTTACACACAATCTCGATACAAATATTAACCTCAGTATTGTTTTTTCATCTGAATTAATCAAATATAGCTCAAATACAAGTCGGTGGAAATGCAATATTTTTTTTTAATATCGTATTTCTGTATAAAAAAAAAAAAAAGCAGTTGATAATTTACTCAAAACGGGACTTTTGTGTTTTGGAATTGAACAAATCGAGTCCCAGAAACATGATGTGTGGTGCAGTGCATAGTATCCAATAACACCCACAGAGATGCAAGCTTTTTTTAAATCCAAATTTGATATTTTTGATATATAACAGTCCTCGAAGTAAATTTTATAAATCTAATGATATATTCTTAAAGTGTATGTAGCTGGGAGGAAAAGCCGACGATCAATTGAAAATTTTGACCTTTCATATTGAAGATATGGATTTTTTTCCCAAAAAGACCTCATTTTTTTTTTTTTTTTTTGGGAAAAAATCCATATCTTCAATATGAAAGGTCAAAATTTTCAATTGATCTTCGGCTTTTCATCCCACCTACATACACGTTAAGTATAAATCATCAGATTTATAAAGTTTACTTAGAGTACTGTTAAATAGCAAAAATATCAATTTTAATGATTTGCCATAAAATATGTATTACATTGCGAATTTCAAAAAATCAAAATTATTCGATATCAGAATGACATTCTTCGTATTCAGAATGCAATTCGATATGTCTGATGTGCTATAATGTCCCAAAATAAATACTGTCCAAACGTTCATACCCCTTCCCTTAAGAGTAGTATCTTTCCTTCTTGTTCCCTTTTTTTTTTAATTTCCCGAGGCATGGCAGATAGGATTAATGTTTGCAATTATGTTGTAGCTGTTCGGAACTTCACACCAACATTAAAAATAACTGTTTTTGATAGCAGCATACTGTAAATGGAGTTGTATTTGTTTTTATGTTTGTTGTTTCCCGGCAAATTCCTCAGGCAATTGTGAGAATTCTCCAATTCACAAATATTTGATATTAAAATTAAAACCGTAAAGATATCGCCACTTAACTCGCTAGCTCATATAAATGTTCTCGAACAGCGCCGTTGGAATTACACTCCACTCATCAGCGTTGTTGTTTTCAGTCGTGGTCAGATACTAATTGAATAGTACTTTTAAATCAAATCATTCCGCTCAGAGAAAATAAGTAAAGCTAATTACTCCGCTCAGATCCAATAACATTTATACGTAAAACAAATTATTAATGTATTGTGCACGTAACTAACGGAAACATTTGTGCGAAGATGAAAAATGTAAAGGTTGCCGCGTGTTTTATTTCATTTGGCAAGCTAAATTCCGTCCGTTTTAGTTTAATTGACAAAATAATTAGCTAAAATTAAAATACATTTGAAATACGGCCTAATAATTTCTATACTAAGAGGTAGACTGTTCACTTTATCTGTTGGAAATTACTTTTCCTGCGATTTAATATCCTTTTCTAACGTTTTGAATTTGATAACATTCAGAAAACATTTGGGAAAACTTATGCACAAAATTCTAACATAATGTTACTAAGTGTTAACAAAATTATTTTGCAAATTGTGTTTGCCAACAAATACATTTTTTGCAACAACATTTTGACAAAATTTTAAATGTTGTATTTTTTATCAAATAAAACATTAAAGGATGTTTTCATGACTTTAAACTCAATATTTCAATGTTATAAAACGTTTTTACCAAAGCTGAAACGCGTTTAAAACACGTTTGATAAAGTTTTAAAAACATTTTTGTATTACCATCGATGCTTTTATTGTTGATTGTATTATTAAACATATAGTTGAATACCTTCCATGAAAACCATGATTAAGTGTACTTGAAAGACTATTTGGAGAGTTGATTTTGGCTCATCTTTCACACACAAGGAAGAACAATCTGCTGGCAATAAAATGCTGGGTCTAACTAATTTTTGTAAAAAATTGGAGTTGGGCCCTTCTTCCACTCAGGTATTCAATTGTATGTAATGTATGAACCAATAAGGTAAGGTAGGTAAAGGAGACGATACTGTATAAACAGTGATCGGAGTGCCCATCTCTCTTTCATTGGCGATTGGCCAGACTCCTCCATGTAATATTGCTATAGGGGGGTCGTTACCCCTCCTCCAAAGCGAGTCTGTTACCTTCCCAGCATTTAAGAATGCCGGTACCCATTTATACACCTAAGTGGAGAGAAGTAATCGAGATAAAGTGCCTTACTCAAAGGCACAACACGATGACTTCGCCGGGGCTCGAACCCGCAACCTTCGAATTATGAGTCGGAGCCCGTTTCGCTCGGCCACCGTGAACCAATATCATTGTACTGTTGCTTTTGATCAATCGATATTTTACCAATATCAGGTATCGAACCGCTACGGACTGTCGATCTCAAGTTCGAACAGATTTGGCTGCGTTCCTAATTATGCCGTAAATTTCTACTGAAAACAAAATAGTATGTGACCATGGTGACGGAGAATAATACTAGACTTAGCTGTGGTCTAAGACCACGAACACAGCCGTGTTGTGACCCCTTAATGACCTTTGACCCCAAAATATATGAAAACGCCATAGATATTGCCTAATGTCAATGCATGTGCACGTGGCATTGCTTTGCCATGTTATTTGTGGCCGAGCGGCATTTTGAATGTTTTTCGTCTCAGACCGGAAGTGACCCCTTAATGCCCTTTGACCCCAAATAAAAAAATACCACATATACATTGGGTAAACACAATGCATGTGTTAAAATACCGTCACTCTCCTATGTTTTGTTTAGCTAATAAAATTTTTTGAAGGTATTTCGTTTTATACCGGAAGTGACCCTTTAATGACCTTTGACCCCAAATCTGTGTACACCCCTGTAGACACTGGGTAATGACAATGCATGTGTGTAAGTGGCGTCACTGTCCTACATAATTTGTGGGAGAAGATGCATTTTAAAGGTATTTCGTTTTATACCGGAAGTAACCCCTTAATGAGATTTGACCCAAAATAAAAAATACCACATATACATTGGGTAACCACAATTTATGTGTGAACATACCGTTACTGTCCTATGTTTGTTTAGCTAATAAAAATTTTTTGAAGGTATTTCGTTTTATACCGGAAGTGACCCCTTAATGACCTTTGACCCCAAATCTGTGTACACCACATAGACACTGGGTAATAACAATGCATGTGTACTAGTGGCGTCGCTGTCCTACCTAAGTTGTGGGAGAAGATGCATTTTTAGTTGAAATCACGTTTTTGACCCCTGTGTGACCTTTGACCCCACGAGTTTCATGTGACATGTAGGGGCACGGTCAATGATCATTATGACCAAGTTAGGTCAAAATCGATGTAAGCATGTGAGTGCTAGAGCAAATGTAAAGGTTGACAGAAAGAAAGAAGAACCTGTAAGAAAAAAGACACAGCCGTGACGTTAGTCACGGCTGTGTAAAAAGCAGGTTCTATGCGAAACGAGAATATTTTTTCCCGATATGAGTGGAATCCATACTTACGGCAGCACTTATATTTTAGCAAGTACATCGAGATTCCGATATATCGACCTCTAGGATTTGCTTAAGCACCAAAAACAACTGATAAACAAGATGGGATGCCCATGAACTCCAAATTTGACGTCAAGAAAAGAAGATGGTTGCTCTTGTCTTGCATAAAAATGTATATTAATGAAAAGATCAGAATGTTACTGTTTTCGCTTTGGAATATACGAAGGGAAACATTGCTTCAGCTGTTTTGAGTTGAATTCATAAGTTTGAAGCAAAATACATATTTTCACCTCAGTACTCACACTCATTATGTGTATGATGTACATTCAATTTAACTATAATTCATTTATTAATTGTATTATATCCTATAGAAATTTCATCTGGACATATTCACTACAATCAAGAGGGGGACAAAATTAGATATTTTAACGTATGCTGATCATAAGGCTTGTGGATCAACGTCTTTTGGCGTTTTATCTGTGCGTTTGTTTGTTTGTTTTTCTAAATATACCTTATTTATAATAAACATAAAGATTTATAAGTTGTAAAGCAAAGGGCAAAGCACTTTCGATCGGTCATTTAGGCCAACTCCGTATCCATTTGACGGCAACATTGCGATAAAAGTAGTAATCTTTCCTGCGCCGGCACCGCCCGTCATCAACGGAGGTCAGCGGGGTAATCACTTCAACTTGGATAATCAAATAATTTAACACGATCATAACATCAAGTGACCAGAAACACGGATATGATTCAATAGCTGATTTAATTAGCCATTTTCCTCCGCATAGGTCACTTTTAAGTACGAATCGCTTATGATCCCTGACCAATGGAAGAAATCGTACTTCTGCAGGTACGGTCTTGTCGGGTGATTTAGCAAAGTACCAGTTATTTAAAATCAGATAACTTATTCTTTCCCATGTATATCTTAGTGCAGAGTCTTAGTATTATACCAGCAGGCAGCAGCCAAATAGCTACATCTTTTAGCTCGGATTTAAAGACTCGGTCACCCACCTTTACACAATTCTTCCGGGGACTTGAGAGTACATCAGACACACCAAATTGCTATCTGAATACGAGGATGTCCTGATAATAGGCCTACCAAGTAATTTTAATTTTATAATACAAATTTTATTGCAAAAAATGTCAATTTTTAAACATTTGCCATCCGATTTGTTAATAGGCCTATATCGCGAGTTTCAAAAAATCATTCGATTAGGGGGAAAAATTGAGAAAAATGTGAGAAAAATTTGTAGTTCCCCCTGAAATTCACTTTGCCCCCCGAAAAAATTCCTAGCACCGCCATTGAATTTGGCGTGTCTGATGTGCTTGATTTATTGTTGTTAATAAGTTATGTACATTTTACAAAAGCGTTGTTGTTTCAGCACGCTTTGCAACATAACTCGAGAACCACAGAATACAAAAGTAGGCATATTTGAACTCTTCTACACACTCCCTATGAAATGATCAATGCAATTTTTGCCAAAGCTCACTATCATTCGCAAGATGTTGTGAACTACCAAATCGCAACAGTTTAAAATAGTTGCTAACCTTAAATTCCTGGCTTTTAGATCACCGTTGCTCAACCGATTTCAACCTATGAAGCTCTATGAGGTCTTAAATCAGAGCTAAAGGGTACAGGTATTGGCTGATGGTTTTAATTTGTCTTTGCTATTTTGTAGCTATACAGCAGTGAACATAACTGTTACCTTACGGGGGTACTACACCCCTGCCCAAACTACAACTGCTACACTGGAAATTTTATTTCAGCACAGACAACAGTTGTGGAGTTACAGTCAAAATGAGGGAAAACCAATATTTGATCAATAAATCAATAACTACTTGCCTTGAGTTGCTGAATTTTCTGTGCAGTAATTGTAGTCCTTGCCCCTATATAACATACATATCTTACTTGTCACCAATGCGCTATAATTTTTGAGAAAAACGCAAAAATAAGCAAACAATTGGCTAGGGGTGTAGTACCCCCTTAATTCTTTTGCTGTCTGTATTGCATGCTTATGTGTGTTTAATATGAGCGAATGGAGTATCAGATTGTTTCAATTTTAAATACGTAAATATTCCCCCCCCCCCCCCCGCTCGAAAAATAAGTATTTTCAAACGCCCGCGTTTTGTTTTGTTAGTGGTTTTTTCCCTGCAATTTATTTTTTACAAAAATACCCAAAATATCTGTTAAAATATTTGTTGGTAGAATTGTGTGATTAACACTTCAAATTAGTAATTCAAATGTTTCATTTTGTGCATAAGAATGTAAGTTTTGAACGTTCCGAGCATCTCGAGCTTATTAGGTACCGGTAAATTTGTTTGAACTTTTTTTTAAATTATTTATAACATTCGGCCGAAGCCAGGCTAATCCCAATAGTGCTCAGAGGCTACTAAATTTAAGGGACGCCATCCGGATATGATGGGACAGGGATATGGGAAGAGGTCCGATTTTAGATGCAGGAGGAAAACCGGAGCACCCGGAGAAAAACCTGCGAGGACGAGCATGGATCGGCAACCAAACTCACATGTGGCGCCGCGGGGAATTGAACCCCAGCCACAGTGGTGAGAAGCGAGTGAGAAGACCACTAGGGGAAAGTGGGGTAATCCCGGGCACCTTTCGTTAAGGCTACACAGGTACAAGATTAAATAAAGTTCATCAGTGAAAATCATATCAATGCAAAGTAGGAGTAATGTTCTAACTAGTAACCAGTTTTTAATAACTCAACATCTATAGTTAATAAGTTATAATTAAAAAACAAAATGGAAAAAATGATGGGGTAATGCCGGACACGGGGTAATCCCGGACACATGATTGTTGCTAAGAGGGAAAGTGGAGTAGGATGATAATCGCCTGAATGTATTAGGTACTTCTGTTACTTGAAGCATGCAACTATGGGGTCTGTTGTTGTTGTCTATATTTTCGAAATAACAAGTGTCCGGCATTACCCCATCTGTATAGAGACGCATGTGTGTCCGGGATTACCCCTCACGGTCTCGATTAATTTTAATGCTTGTTCTACTAATCCATTTTTAAGATACCAGAATTCATACATCCAGCTAACAATCAAGTATCAAACATAATTTTCAGCCATACTTAATCTGTGTCCCTTGTCGCTTTAACTGTCACCCAGCTAATAAATCACTGTTCAGATAAAAAGTCAAAATGACAATTTCTGTTTTTTCGTAATTTTCACAAAGAAAGACGAGACCCAAAGCGCTGGTAGTAGTACACGTGAGGTACACCTTGAGGTAGCTAATACCCTAAGGTAGTATAATAGTGCCACCCTTCTCCGTTTAGCTGCAATCGACGTGTCCGGGATTCCCCACAGTCCGGCATTACCCCACTTTCCCCTACACTAACCCGCCCTCCCTATATATTTTGATTCAAAATTTGCCCAATCCTCACGGAAATAATTATATCCCCTTTGTGGTAAACGGTAAACTTTTCCCCAGTCACACAGAAAGACCCCCTTGTTTGAGTCTTCTTACCAAATGACCCCCTTTTTTGGTGTCAAGCTCTCATCGACACTTCGAAAGTCGACTGCCTCCGGTCTGTGGATATTCTGAAATTTAGTATTATTTGTGAGGAATGACGAATAATCCAGTCTGACTTTAATTCAAAACATTCATGACGTACATAATAGTGTAATTGATTTCAGTTTACATGCACTACAATCGTGCAGATTATGTTAAAGTGTTCATATTTGGCAGATGAATAGTGCAAATTAATCTAGGCTATGGAGGCATTTTTTTTAAAACAGTACCCCCATTCTAGTAGAAAAAGGTCATTGAAATTTGCACAGAAGGTCAAGTTTAAAACTACTCAGACCTGTTCAAAACTCACCATCGTGATCCACTGGTAATAAGGATTCAGAAAAAATATACCTATCCATGATTTAGGCCTATACGGTTATGGAGTTATGGGCAAAAGAGTAACATTGCTCCATGAGATGCCAATATTAGACCTACTACGTTACAGTGTCTCAGGTCAAACTATAGGCCTATACTTTATCATGTTTATCTGAATCCTTATGACTGGAGGAACACATTTGTTTGTGTTTGCAAGTCCAAGTAATTTTGAACTTGATCTCTGTGTAAAAGTTCAACGACCTTTCCCACCAAATAAGGGTGCTGTTGAAATGCCTCCATCAACCTTAATGAGGCGCTATAGTACTATTATCTCTGCCAAATACAGCAAATTTAACATGATTTGCACGATTGTTACGGGAATTTATTAGCTTTTATTGGACTAATACGCGCATGGGAATCACTGAAAATCCCTTTAAGGTTCGCCTAGTGACACAAACTTTATCTCTGTATAAATCAGGAAATCATTTACTGTCTTAAGTTAGAAATCAATGGAAAGTATTTCGTCATAGGGATGAATAATGTTCTGGTTGCTAGAAACAAATATGGCGTTGCTATATAAACAGTTCTGTTGCTATGGATGAACACGGTAACAGTTAAGGCTTTAAGCTGAATTTATACTGCATCGCTGAGCGACAAGCGATTGGTCTTTGATCAATGATATAGCTCGCTCTTCCCAACGCAATAAAAAGTGCGCTACTTCATTGGCTAGAATGGAGTATTATAAATTCAGCTTCAGTTTATTTAACTGGTACAGTATGGGTAGACAGACCTTTTTCAGAGGGTGGGGAAAGGGCAAGAGCGGCAAGGTAACTTTCAAGGGGACAAACCTTGACTAGAATTGCTAAAAATAAGAGTTAAGTACAAAAATACCCAAAATCTTAAATTTCAGGGAGGTCAGCATTCCACTATAGCGGGAGGGGGCAAGACTTCTCCGCCCTTGGCTACACCACTGAGTTAGGCATGTTATAAATATATAATACATAAAAAGAAGCAACTTATCTTGCCTCAATTATAAAAATAGGTTAGGGGCCTATGCTTAATTAAGACACTTCCTTCATGTCACGTATGTCTAACCAGGGTTTTTTTCACCAGATTTATTCTCTGTTGTTGGAGATGAGAAATGCAATCATGATAAGCACGTCACAATTTTGAATTTTTTACAGTGTAGTAAGATTTAAATGTCAAATACTACTTTGCGGGGCTCAGAAATTTTTCATCCTGTCGGATAGCATTTGGTTTACAATGTCTAGCCAACCAGCATTGACCTGTTTAAACTGGATAAGATAGATGTGTTTACATGGTTCAGATCCTAGCTCGGTGGCATGGAATAGATTTCGGAAGTTTGGATTTCAAGAGCATAACGCCAAGATCTGTGATGCAGGATTCATAAGCAACTCCAAACTGTATTACTAGCTATTACTACACTCTGTTTTTCGATTCTACAGATCAGCGGGTTTGTGTATGGTGAGTAAATTTGAAACTTAAATTTGATACAATAGGATATGATCGCGACCTATATTATAACTAATGCTTGTTTCGTTTAACTCTTCCATGGCTCTTGTAACATGTAGGGGCCTACGCCTATATCATATCTTCTGTAACGGGAGAACGCAGCGGCTTAATAGACAGACTTTTATAAAGCCAAATTTTCGAGCGTTTTTCCTCCCAATTTGTAAATTTTCCGTCCCGATTTTCAACTGTCCATGTGTCTACACGTATATCACGTTCGTAGATCATGTAGATAAGGGACCTCACTGGCAATGCTTCCGGGCCTGTTCAATATTTATGCCATTGGCAGTGGGAGTTTCGGACACAAAAAAAATTGCGTTCCCTCCTCGCGTCTGCTAAAATGTTCGGATTCCCCACTTGTTCTGCATTTAAAACTTAATACTCCCCCCATGTTAGTCATGTAGACCTACATGGGTCAATATGCCTACCCAGAAAAAAATCGGATCCCCCTTAAACCACCCCGTGTAAATATTGAACGATCCCTAAGTTATAGAATAAGCTCAATTTCGTGCGTATGACTTCTTTTAAAAATGTGTATACGCAGTGGCGTAACCAGTGGGGTGGCTGGGGCAAGCTGCCCCCCCGGACACAAAAAACTGGGAAGAGCAAAAAATTGGGAAGGGAAAAGGGGAAGGAGAGAAAAGAGGGAAGAAAAAGGGAAGGAGAAGAGAAAAAGGGAAAAAGAGGGAAGAGAGAAAGGGAAAGAAAAAAGAAAAAAGAGGGAAAAGGGGAAGGAGAAGAGAAAAGGAAGGAGAAGAGAAAAGGAAAGAAAGAGGGAATTTGAAATTTGTACTCTGAAATACTGATTTTTTAGCTTCTAATATGCCAAAACCAGGAGCTTCAGGGGGCTCCGCCCCCTTGACCCCCGCCGGGGCTTTGCCCCTGGACCCCACCCGTTTAACGCTTCGCGGCAAGCCGCTCGCGACTTTTGCTCAAGAATTGGGAAATTTTTCAATCTTGCCCCCCCGGAAGGTCAGGTCTGGTTACGCCCCTGTGTATACGTGTTTATGCGTGTGATTATAGGGGTGGTGATGGGGTGTGTGGGTAGGGGGAACAGGGTGTGTGTTAGGCCTACAGGGCATACATGCGCTGCATGACATCTTGACTGTTGTAAAGTCTACTCTGGGGTCCGTCTCCAACTCCCCATTCTTAAAAGTAGGTGCAATGGGTTGCCAATAACAAGGGGGAGGGGGGCACGTGGGTCACAGTTTTGATGTGTATATATTCCCTCAAAACTGGAAATGTTGGATCTTTGGGAGCCGACAGCTTATCGGTAAAAGGGGGTCTTTTGGAGCTGCGAAGTCAAAATCAAGGATCTCGCCCGGTCTTATTTGGATTTGTTGAACATGTTGAAAGTCGTCTTTGGAGGAAAGCATAAATGAGAGGAAATAGCGATTTGGGGGCTTTTAGAGCTAAAACGATTAAAAACAAGGGTCTTTCAGCGCTGTTTTGGTGAAATTCAGGTCCAGGAGTATTTCCGGGCGAACATACCCGTGGTAGTTGCCCCAGTAAATAACCACACCCAAAACTGATAAGGAATGTGTTTAAAAAAAATTCACATTTTAAATAATGTCCCCTTTCCGTGCTTCTTTAGTCATGTTTGGTATAAGGTGGCACGCAGGATCACTCGAAGTGGGGAATTTTAGACATTGTTTTGTATTGTACCTTTAAAAATAAATGATAATAAGTACATAAAAGTGTATATTTTCAGAAAGGATTTGATGCAAAGAATCCAACTAGCACGGAAGATTTCGGCAAAAATTAGCAGTTTTTGAGAAAAGCGACAAATTTTATTTTCCATGCCAATTTTTTTCCGTCCACCATAACAACTTACCCTAAGCATCCAAATTGACGAAAATTGCATATTTATGTTCTAAAGACAGAATACTAGGAACAGTTTTCTCACATTTTTTTCTTCGTTTTAAATTTGAATATACCTTGATTCCTACCTGGGAAGTTGGAACCAAGGGAGAACAGTGCCTGTGCATTGATTGGTCACCCCATGTTAAATAAGAAATAAATAAATAAATATAGAATATCCAAAATTTTGGTCAAAATTGCAAAAAAAAAGTCATATTTTGATCCTTTTTTACTGTTGACAGACATAAATGGGCCTGTAAGTCCAATGACATTTTGGAAGTAAGCTTTTTCGTGGATATCTATTGTAACATGCCGTAAAAAGGGATACTATAATCACGAAATGCCCCTTTAAAACGATATTTACTTTATAATACTAAACTGTTCCCCGGAACTGTTCGCAAATCTTCTTTTTATTCCAGATAAAACGGATATGTTGGGTAGGCCGTGCCTACATGATCAGGGGATGATGCAGAACGGCGACAGTTCCCTACCAATTTATACAACAGTCAAAGTCAAAGGAAAACTCGAACCTACCTTGACTAAGGTAAATATTATGTGTTCTGCACACCAATATGACGATTCTACTCCATTTGGTTTTCAAGAAATAGCTTAAATGTGTCACTTTTAGGTAAAAAATAACAAAAATCCTTAAATAGTGTGGTTGTTGCCATGGAAACGGTATAGAACGCGCGGGTTACAGATTTGTCAACATGGCAGAAAAGATTCTACAAACGCCTCTAAACATTTTGATATAGGCCTATATGATTTGTCCATTTGAAACATTTGTCCAACGACACGGAAATTTCATGGGGCTGGCCCCTATACTGTGAAGAAGAATTCCGCAAACTGTAGTTGAACATTGTCCAATATCCTGTCGATTTCACACGACGTATACTGCGTGTATTAATTTGTTCTTTGCATAAAATATGTAAAATTAAGCCAATAAATGGGATGTTAGTGTCACTATGACATCATGCGCATATCCCGGTGCTTTAATGGCGGAAAACGGGAATCCGTTTGAATGCAGGGACAAAGAAACAACATCCACAAAATGTTCAGATGCCTTTAGAATGGTCGCCAAATGGTTTAGTTAGTTTCTGCAAGGTATCAGGAAAATGGATACGGAAGAAGGTTTGCGCGGAAGTTGTGATTGGACGAAAATAACTTTTAATCGCAGTAGTAAGGTCACGTAGTTTCTCCATAAAGGACATATGGCATTTAAACACGTAATCATTGGTAATTAACACACAAGATAGTATTTTGATTCAATTCAGGGCCATCCGTATGGGCTATCCACGTGACCTTTGTTTCTTTTGAGTGCTCCAGACCTTGAAGGACAATTGTCTTCTAAGGCTGGTAATTCTCCCACCATCATTTTCCTGATACCTTACAGAAACCAATTAAATTATTTAGAGACCATTGTAAAGGTATTGGAACCTTCTGTGGACTAAAGTTTATTCGTCATGCATTCAAACGGATTTCTGTCTTTCCGCCATTGTAAACACTGGAATAGGAGCACGATGTCACCACAAAACACCTTCCATCCTATTTATTAACCTAATCTTACTTATTTCAGCTAAAGAACACTTCTATCCAGTACGTCATTTGATATCGACAGGATATTGGATCAATGCCGCAACTTACAGTCTGCGAGATTCTTCCTTTTTCAGCAATGTTGCAATACTTTTGTGTAGTGTGTGTAGATACTGTAAAGAACATCTGATCAGAAATTTTACCTTCTACATATTTTCCACTTTTGACATCAAAGTGATTTCAATATTATTTTATCGTTTCCCGTTTGCTTACAGCCGCAGAAAGACACCATGAAGAACATGAAAAAGACCATATGCAGTATCTGTGAAAAGGATGCTCTAATGCACTGTGTTGACTGCAAAAATTATCTCTGTAAACAATGCCGGAAGTGCCATGACTCTTTTACAAATGGACATAAACTAGTCACCGTTTCAGCGCTACAATCAAGACAAGTGACCGGGCACGTGACAGACGAAGGGCTACAACACGTGACAGACGAAGGGTCACAATCAGGTCACGCGGCAGACGAAGGGCTACAATCCGGTCACGTAACAGACGAAGGAAGGTTCTGTGAACTTCATCCTGAGCAAGTAGTAAGATACTATTGCGAGACTGAAGAAAAACAAGTTTGTGTGGATTGTATAAGTCTGAAAACATGTCCGTGTGATCATGTTCACACCCCTCTGAAGGAAGCTGCTGAAAAGCAGTTATCATCCATTGAAGATCTAATGTCAAAGTGCATTACTGGTACAAGAGTCAAATTTCAGGAAGCCCTTGAGGAAGCAGAAGTAGTGTTAGCGAACCTGATCGAACAAAAGAAACAAACAATCGAATTACTTGATAAAATCGGTATGGACTATATTCAGATGATTAAGAGTGTCATCAAGAAACATAAGGATGAAGTGTGCAAGCTAAAACACGAGAGAGTGAAAGAAATCCACGAGAAGCTGAAAGAACTTCAGCTCAATGTTGATGTCATGGATATGGCATTTAACCAGGGATCAGAAGTCATCAATTCTAGATCAATACATTTGATTACGTATAGAAGTTCTATCTTGACCAAAACTTTAAGTTCATTTGTTGACGCAGTACCTCCACGTGTAAGCAAAGACTTGAGCTTCATCAAATTTGAAGCTAACCCGATCAGTGCCCCTTTTATTGGACATCTTTTACATGCAGAATGGAAGCTCAAAGACCGTTTTCACACAAAAGGATTGCATAAGCCGACAGGTGTAGCCATCAATCGGGACGGACATGTTGTCATTGGTAGCTGGAAGATGGGTAGCAAAGTGTACACAAAACAAGGGGAAGCTAAATTGGATTTGTGCAACACAAATGCAGCTCCGGATTTAGTTATCACTCCAGATGACCGTTACGCTATTATACCACGCCACAAAGGGGTCATTGAGTTCTATAATCAGAAGGGAACACTGTTAACAACATCATCTCATATGACTTGCACAAACAATAAGCCATCCAACATCAACTCCATTGCAGTTGACAAACAAGGTAAAATCATTGTAGGTCTGGTTAGTAATACCGTATCGACACACCATGCGGATGGATCGCTCATCTGCAAGTTTGCAACCAAGTACATGCCATTCCGCCTTGCAATCACATCACAGAATAAGATCGTCTGCTCTTTCTACGACAGCAAGGTGAAAAGATGCACATCCTTGCAGCTCATGGATTACACAGGATGCTATGCTAGGGCCATCTTACCACCTGCTAATATCAGGAACTGGGATCCTGGTTGTGTGTGTTGTGGGGCTGAGGAGATCTTCGTAGCCAATGAGAAGTTGGGCGACCCTGCTGGGATATATAGATATACATCAGACGGGAATTACTTAGGATGTTGCACCACGCAAGTCACGGATCCAAGAGGTATTGAAATGTCATGTGATGGTACCGAGCTCTTCGTTGCTGAACGTAGATCTAACCAAGTGAAGGTATTTCACAGATAATATGAAGAATTTGTACTATGATAATATTTGATTGCTAGTCCAATAAATTTGCTAGTAGTACAAAACGCCCGCAAAAACAACGGAGTGTGACCCGGCTTTTAAATGTCAGTGGGGCCTACTCCGACAAATACTGTAGTTAAAGTCAATGTTATTACTACCATTGAATTGTTCAAATCTATTTAAAAAACCCATCTGTTTCAATGGTGTTATTGCTGTAGTTTTTATTGTACAAAATTTACTGTTGTATAAAAGTTTCTGATATTCATTGTTCTATTTTATTCTTCATTGTCTTTTGTATTTCACTTTTTCTTATTTTTGCGCATTGGAACTTAATTTTATTTTGTACTTTTATAAAAGTGGATTTTCTTTCATTCATTCGTTTATACTTTCTTGGAGATATTCATCAGGACTGTTCATAGTAGATTATTATTTGTAAATTCATACAACTAGTCCAATAAATTCCACTTACATGCAGACGTTTCGTAAACTACCAGTTTACTTTTCAAGGCTAGGATCGTAGGCAAAGAGAGTAACAGATACAAAAGATGGATCAAGGAAGCAATCACCATTAGGAAGCAGGGCAACACCACGAACAGAGACGAGGGGCAATATAACTTAAGTCACGTATTTGACGATTTGATTTCTGAAGGAAAATCAACTGGCAACTCCGTAACGGTTGCTAAGCAGCAGAAAACATCAGCTGTACACAGATCGTCAGTGCAACAATAGCATCGAAAAAGTAAACTGGTAGTTTACGAAACGTCTGCATGTAAGTGGAATTTATTGGACTAGTTGTATGAATTAACAAATAGTAATTCGTTTATACTGATAGTCACAGACAGAACCGACAGGAAATAACATTTAAAATGTAATTTGTGACCCAGATCTTATCAACAGTAATGTCCCGAGTTTCTTGAGTCATAACATAATTGCCATGCCGGCAATGGCAGTGTAAATAAATATGAAAAATGAAAGGTAATTATATGAATATGAATAAATATAAAGATAATGGGTTTTTTTTTAATTCTACTAACATATATCTTAAATCATATAAACATCTACCATCTGTTTTTTTTTAATGTATACTTGTGTGATTTAATGTGAATTATGGGTAATAAAAGTATCTTGTATCTTGTAATTACCGCCCCCCTAAATAATGGCCATTATTCCTGAACGGTTAATTATATGCCAAATTTGGAATATGCAGTCGAAGCAGAATGTATTTCTGCGCATTGTGACATCTTATTTGTTGCAATGGTCCCAATATTGATGTCACATCGTACATTTATATGATAGTAACTCAAGATTTGAAAGTTGCACCAAACATTAGGAAATGAATTTGGAGAAACCCTTCTGTTAATAAAATACTATGCTGAGCCACCAGCCTGGGTGGCTCACACTCCAGTAATTTCAGATGATTGAGCTCAGTAATACATCAAAGATTATCTTCCAATTCATGAAAACAAATAGATAATCAGCTTATCGGATTAAAAGCTTGGAGGGAAGGTCTTGCTGCTCAGCGAGTGTTTGTAATTATCAGAAGGTTTTCTCAAAATTCATTCTCTAATGAAATCCTATTGCCTTGTATCCAGTGTCCATGGAAGAAAATGTTTTCTGCGCTTAGTGGATTAATCTTCTTGTTTCGTGAAATTGGAGGAGGTCAAAACATGTAATAATCGATAAAAAAAATTCATTATTCACATCAGTCAATGTCAGTGGTCATTATTTACCTAATGCCACAAGTTCAATGTTTTCTGTGACCAAGAAAGTCACAAGAAGTGGAAGACCAAGGGTTACATCTGTTTCGAACACCTCCAAATCAGTAAATTTTGAATGTAACTTTACCACTGAAAGGATAACTTGCAATTGTAGACCATTTAGGACCTTGTTAGTCAGAAAATAATATTGAAATCTTCATAATTTGACATTATGTGAATAATGACGATTGTTATTTATTAATACAAAAATACAATTACATGTAGAAAATAATAAATTAAAATGTAAAGAATACTATTGTACAAAATGATGATATGAAAATAAGACAGTAATGTACATTGTATATATAATGCAAGCATGAAATTAAGATTATAGTATCAATTCATGTAACTATATCATTATACCATTATTATCATAAGAAAAAAAACAACAACAACAAACTAATTACATTATGTACACAGTATTGTTAAACAGCAATAGCATTTTTGAACTCATGCATACTCATGGCCGTAAAGTTTGAACGAATGTTCTGTGGAAGATTATTCCAGAGTACCGCAGCTCTGTATTCATGATGCAGTTATGTCTACAGTAGAATTCACCACGACCTTTGCAGGACTTAAACCCCATTAAAAGCTATTAAACCAAGATAACACTTATTGAAAACAGCTCAACTATGTTACATCAGATCTTCTCTGGTTAAATCCACACTACACATGTTTCTGTTTTACCTGTGCGATATTGCAATGAGCTGGTATTATAGTTTCAGTCGGGTTCGAACGATTATAAAGCAAACGCTATATATGTGTATAGGAATATGAACAGTAACTGCAGTATGTGAAGGTTCTTTTACCAGCAATAATATTCCATGCAGGAACAATCAGGGCATTATGGGTTTGACTTCGAGTACATTTGTTATGCGTTGCATGTGTAAAAGTGAAAATAGATGAGAGGTAGGATGGAGCTATTTGTTTCAGACACTTGAAAGTAACAATCAGTGATTGATTATTCCATCTGCAATTAAGTTTTACCCAATTCAGGTCTTCCATCATTTTGTCAATTGGAATTCTGATGTCAGCATGGAGAAGCATACGAACATGCTTGTTCTGCAAGACCTGGAGCTCATGATGATAATAAGCATTGAACTTATTCTATACAGAACT
Organism: Amphiura filiformis; assembly: GCF_039555335.1. NCBI lineage: Eukaryota > Metazoa > Echinodermata > Ophiuroidea > Amphilepidida > Amphiuridae > Amphiura > Amphiura filiformis. The sequence continues at coordinate 5,475,517 of NC_092647.1, forward strand.
ACAATCGTCAAAACGAGGGAAGATTAGAACTTTAGCGAGCATGTTCACAGTACTAGGTGGAAGATCATTCTTGATTCTACCAATTACACCAACTTGACGTTTAGATACATTAGAGGACATATAATTTACATGTTTACTCCAAGATAAGTTTGGATCAAAATACAGCACCTGAATATTTGTATTTATTAACAATTTCTATGCTCTCGTTTCCATAGGTAAGAGATATGTCCTTAAATTTACTTAATTTCTGGTTACAGCCAAATAGCATGATCTTAGTCTTATTAATGTTTTAAGTGAGTTTATTAGACTTGAACCATATAGCTATCATATTAAGATTACTCTTGAGATCAGTCTGTAATATTGTTGGATCTGGTTGTATCATCTGCATACATTACGTACTTACAAATAACAGAATGTGGTAAAGAATTTAAAAAAATAACAAAGAGCAAAGGATATCAATATTACAATTCATATGTATATCAACTTGATGAGAAATATTTGGACTAAAAAATAAAAAATATTTTAGATCAATGTTACTTTACCGTAGAGTTTAGAATTTGAGCGTGACATATCAATATTGTATTTATTATGCAAATAAACAATTCAATGGCCCGGGAGCTAACCTTTTGTTGTCCATTATTTCTCGTGATGAAGGTCGCGCATTATATACATGAATGAACATCAAAAGAGCTCCCCGAGGGCTCTTGTGTTATGTACTGCTCGTGAACATATAGTGTCCTACACAGCCAGTGTGGTTACGCGTAACCAAACCGGCTCGGAAGAGACTACTCTTCATGTATTGTACGTCATCAGTCTGCTGCATTGGAAATTAATTTCGCACCGAACGCTGAAGGGCCGTACGAGCCAGCATTTTGCCAACACGTTTTGTCTTTTTTCAGGAGAAATACAAATAAAAAAAATTGCAACGAGTGTCAACTTGTAATGTAATAATTATTCTCTTCGAATGGAGTTAAACTTGTTTTTGCAATAGATATGCCCTTTAACAACGGGCTTTCGTTATTTTGAGAATAAATATATTGGTTTTTTTTCCTTTTGCAGCAGCCCCCCCCCCCGCCCCACAAATGTTTGTGAACGGTCCCTAATTGAACAAATCTGCAATCAAAACAACAATAAATTACCTGAAAATGGAAATCAATGTTTGTGTAGAGAGAGGTTTAATGGTTGCTGAAGATATGCACAACAGTCAGTTGTGTGGTTGCACGAACTTGAACTCGAAGTACATTATTATCAATAAAACAGTCAATACTTCACATCTTACAGTTCAATTTAGGTCGTGGATTGTCAATTTGTTGAGAACTATTGACTAAGTGTGGGTAATAAAATTACTAGAGACAAAAATTGGAACATTGTTAACAGATCTATATCCTAATTTGGAGCGTAAAACGTTTCTGCCTTCAGTATTCCACAATATGAAAATTGGGGTTAGGGTTAGAGTTAGAGTTAAGGTTAGGGTTATCTTATTTGCCCTATTTCATTAGTTTCCATTGTACGTCGGCTGGTCCTTCAATATAGTAAGGGTCCTTTTGTCAAAGGAGGGCGGTATTGTAGGTTACAAGCAAACTAAGTCTTGCCTTCATTTTTTAATACGGAAATATAAAACGCCTTAAAATAGGTTTCTCCAAATAGAAGGGAAAAGCGGATTGGTGTCACAAAAAAACATTATCATTGTCATGGTTTACACAGATATGAATAAGTCAAGCAATCTTTGATAAACATACTGTTAAGGGTAGACTTTGATGATTTGCAAAAGTTCATTCTACAAAAAATATATTTTGAAAACATGAAAATCCTTGATTTATTGTTGTTAATGCTCTGCATGCTAGCCATGAAAAAGGTCAAGTTTTGAAATATTTTCTCAAAATATCAAGAGCTATCTTAAGAACTACTGAACCAATACTAGGCTTGTTTGTACTCATTTCAATGCATTTTTCATGCTGATTCCAAATATGGTCATAAAAATTTACATTTCTGAAATTTTTGAATTTTGAATTTTTTTTTAAACTTGTCGTCTGCAGTCGACACCCGCGTGAAGAGAGTTAATGGGTTATGTACGTTTTACAAAAGTGTTGTTATTTCAGCCCTCTTTACAACATAACTCAAGAACAACAGGACCTACAAAATTATATCTGTGATATTTGAATTTTGAAATCATCAATGCTCTTTTTGCCAAAGCGCACTACCATTCACAAGATGCTGTGAACTACCAAATCGCAACAGTATAAAATAGTTGCTAACCTTAAGTTTACGTATCACCTTGAAAATGTACATAAACTACGTAAACATATTAAATATTTAATAATGTCAAAACTTATTTATTATTTTATAGCCAGCATTTATCAATTTCAATAAAAGTTGAGATTAGCTGTTATACCGGCTTCATTACTATAAATATTTCAATAGTAAGAGAAATGGAAGATACTTTATTCTGCATGCGTCATTAACGAGCATCCAGGAATGGGGAAAAGCATGCTACTATCAACATTGTACAATGACCTCTATATCAATATTTGGCTAAAGTAACTACCGTTCATGTGGAAGGCTATTAACATGGGGAAACTATGGTTATATGCATACTTTATTGTTGGTAAATAGAAAACAGTGGCCCAGCGTAAACCGATATTTTTTTTCTTAAAATATTTAGTAAAAAAATATCGACGTATGAACATGCGTGATTTGGAAAACATTCAAGTCATGGTAGGTATATTACAGTTCAAATTAGGTCGTGGATTGTCAATTTGAACTATTGACTCAGTGTAGGTAATGAAATTACTAGAGACAAACATCGGAACATTGTTAACAGATCTTTTTGTGCAATCATGCGGAATAATGTCCAGAGGAAGAATGTCCCGATGTCGTGGTTTTGTTGTTGTTTTTTCCTTGCTCATTGTTTTTCCTTGCTTGTTGTTTTTTCCTTGCTTGTTGTTTTTTCCTTGCTCATTCGATGGCCTGATATACAGGCTACCACGGCATGACATTCTGCTCTCTGTTCTCTTTTATTGTGTATTATTTGTCTTCATTTTAATTTACTATTCCTGTTGTATATTTGACTGTATATTGTAGGGTTAAGTATACTGGTATTTTTATGCTGTACTTTGGTTTTTAGTTTGTTAAGCGCCTTGAGACCCTCTTGGTTAAGGGCGCTATATAAGAGCCTGTTATTATTATTATTATCTATATCCCAATTTGAAGCGTAAAACGGTTCTGCCTTCAGTATTCCTCAATATGCAAATTGGGGTTAGAGTTAGAGTTAAGGTTAGGGTTATCTTATTTGCATATTGGGAAATACTGAAAGCAACTATTTCATTAGCTTTCATTGTATGTCGGTTGGTCCTTTAAGGGATCTAAAATGAGCGTTTATTGCGTTTCGACAGTATTTTTTGGGACATGAGAGCACCTCAGACCTATCGAATTGCATTCTGAATACGAAGCATGTCTTTCTGATATCAAATAATTTTCATTTTTGAAAATCACAATATAATACAAATTTTATGACAAATTATAAAAATTTGATATTTTTCAAATTTTGATATATAACAGTCCTCGAAGTAAATTATATAAATCTAATGATATATTCTTAAAGTGTATTTAGCAGGGAGGAAAAGCCGACGGTCAATTGAAAATGTTGACCTTTCATATTGAAGATATGGATTTTTTCCCAAAAAGACCTAATTTTTTTTGGTGTTTTGGGAAAAAAAATCCATATCTTCAATACGAAAGGTCAAAATTTTCAATTGATCGTCGGCTTTTTCATCCCACGTACATACACTTTAAGTATAAATCATTAGATTTATAAAGTTTACTTCAAGTACTGTTAAATATCAAAAATATCAATTTTAATGATTTGCCATAAAATGTGCATTAAAGTGCGAATTTCAAAAATGAAAATTATTTGATATCAGAATGACATTCTTCGTATTCAAAATGCAATTCGATATGTCTGATGTGCTCTAATGTCCCAAAATAAATACTGTCCAAACGTTCATACCCCAGCCCTTAATTAAGCAATCTTTAAGAAACCACACTCACTAGTGGAAAATTTGCAATGAGAATTCTTTCAAAACGATGAGAATTGGACAAAAGTATGAGAATTTAACATTTTCTCATTTATATAAAATTTTCTCATCCAAATGAATGAGAAATATTAATTACCGTGTCAACAACCTGTCACAAGTGGTTAATTTTCTCATTTAAAACAATGTGACAGGTGGTTGACACGTTAATTGGTATTTCTCATTCATTTGAATGAGAAAGTTTTATATAAATGAGAAAATTTTAAATTCTCATACTTTTGTCCAATTCTCATCGTTTTGAAAGAATTCTCATTGCAAATTTTCCACTAGTTTATGTATCACTGTTGAACATGCACATGAACTACGTGAACATATCAAATATTTAATAAAGTCAAAACTTATTTATTATTAATATCCAGCATTTAACAATTTTAATAAAATTTGAGATTAGCTGCTACACCTGCTTCATTACTATAAATATTTCAATTGTAAGAGAAATGGACGATACTATAATCTGCATGCGTCATTAATGCGCATCCAGGAATGGGAAAAAGCTTGCTTCTATCAACATTGTACAATGACCCCTATATCAATAGTAGGCTAAAGTAACTGACGTTCATTTGTGAAAGCTATTAACATTGGGAAAACTATGGTTATGCATACTTTACTGTTGGTGAATAGAAAACAATGGCCCAGCGTAAACCGATATTTCTTTTCTTAAGGGCTGGGGTATGAGCGACCTTGAAGTTCCGGTATCTGGAGAGGGGAAGCAATGAGTTACCCCAAATCACAGCGGCAGGTAGTGACTGGGCCGCCGAGTGCTAATATATATTTATTTTGGAAGGTTCGTGTTTGTTTTAAATTTTGGGGCGTTTGTCCAAAATTTGATATTTTTGGTCATATTTCAAAAAAGCGACATGCCAAAGACAACTCTTTGGGCACATAGTTTGTTATTGTTATTGCAGTTCTTTTCCACATACCTACGTTAACATTCGATTGGGTGATTTACTAATATTATATATTTTATGACTGCAATTTGGCGTTTTCAATGCGTTTTACACGTATCATGAAATTAACGCAAATATCTAGTCACGCTGCTTTTAGAAATTTTACCTGATCGTCGGCTTTTGCAGGCAACAGAATGCAGATTGGCTCACGATAGATGTCGTATTCCTCTATGTGGTTCACTCATTGATAAAATGAGTTTGCATTCCTTGTAACAACACACACATTGCCGTCTGGAAACCGGGTCTGGTACTGATTTTGGGACAGCCAATAGACTTCAGCGCCGTATCAAATCTCATAAAAACCACACGACTGACGACTATGTGTTTATGTTTCCCGCACGAAAGCTTGTGTCTACATCTATTACTATACTTCTTTGGAAACGTTGACCTTTGACCATTCTTTGTATAACGCCCTGATATGACCTTGATATGTTCGCTTGATTGGGTACGTTATAGCATCCATTTCATTGAGGTGTTAGGACTTGGTCAGTACTATACTTGCAGGGATACAATAGTTTAACATGGTGTGTGAGCATGGTGAAAGACTCATTATTGATTAGGTGCGGACATATTAAAGGCACAGGTCCTTTGCGTGTATAGCAGAAAATTATAATAGAATGTGTGAATAGAATGTTTGAATTTTGCAACTAAAATACTAACTGCATTCTGCATTATGTATTTATTTATTTATTTAGGCCTATGCCTATTTATTTATTTACTGACTTATTTATTTATTTTATTTATTTGGTATATTAGTTAGTAGGCCTAGTTAGTAATATTCCATGATAGGCCTACGTCGGTTTATTATTGATTGTTGATAACTTGACAACTTGATTGATTGATCGATTGATAGTCATTTCACATTATATTCCTAGTTTATAGGCCAATTTGAATAACATCGTACATTAGATAAATAGACCTATCAGTATTGATTTATTCTATTCAGCAATATCAAGGATTACTATCAAACTTCTCATAGCTGATTGTAAGTTGGCTCAGTGGTAACGCAGTAGGTTTTACAACACCGAGGTCCCGGGTTCGATTCCCACCTCTGCCTATTTTTTTGCAAGGCTGAGAAAAAATGAAATTTCTGGACTGCAAACTTATTTGGCGCGCGATCTGAGCTGGTCCTTTTCTGGTGGCTGTGTCTGTTACAGGCACACTCCCTCTGCATCCAAACCAGGTTCACGCTCATTACACCTCCCTTAAAATGTTTAATAAAAAATATTGACGTATGAACATGCGTGATTTGAAAAACATACAAGTCATGGTAGGTGTATCGACTGCTCAGTGCCATAAGTGGGTAAGTGCAATAGCTGCCATGTGTAGATGAGTACAATATATTGTGTGTACATTGCCAAATGTTCACATGGCAGCAATTGCACTTACCCACTTCTGGCACTGAGCAGTATGTACACGTACAATTAAGAGCATTTTGTGAAGAGAACGAGAAGAAAATGGAATTGTGCTTAGTTCCCAAACATTGGTATGTTGAGGAATGTGAGTCAATTGGGTTATTCCATTTAAAATACACCCTGTGGAAGATTTTGGAAATATCTTCCACAGGTGGAGTATTAATTTCAAATGGAATTAGCACATTAACCAACTCTTTTTGAAACTCACTCTCCCTCTGTGGAAGATACAGCTTGAATCTTTCCCAGAGGGTGTATGAAATTCAAATAGAGCTGCCAAATATGATAATGTGGATTTTGAATGGAAGAGTCCATTATTATTTACCATATACTCATTTAGGGAGATGATTCGATACTTCGTTTGACTAGATTTTACAATAAGGCACACCGCCCACATTCTCAAAATTAATCAGGGGGTGTATGACAGCCAGGAGTAGCGTACCAGACTTAAAAGTTGCGCCCCTCTTTGTTCTTTGAAGAATCACCTACAAACATTCTCTAAACGCTTACAAATCTTTTAATCAGATGTGAACAGAACTCCGTTTAGCAATGCACTAATTTTGTGTCAATTGCTGTAGTACAAATCACCACTTGGCTTAAATACCACCCGCAGAAAATACAATCCTGCCATTATAATCTATAGCGGCATTCGTTAGACATTAATAAATGATATTAGAGTTTTAGTGCTAACAAAATATTGATGCTGACGTGGTTCAACGTAAGAATGATACAATCCATAGATACCCGTCTTCAATGTGGTGAGCCTGTATTTATGGTATAAGAAATTGATGTCACTGGTTTGACATTTTTAAACTTGAATATCGAACTGTCGTTTTCAGGAATATTATTAATTAAAATCCAAAGGGAACCGTGTAGTTGAAGCAGCGAACATTGATTCAATAACAATGCCATTTGCAGGATATATCACCGTACCGCTAATGCTATTAGTTTTGTTGATGGGATAGAAATGGATATATTAAAAAGAGGGAAATTTATGGGCTGACAGGCAAGTGAGCAATTTATGAGATTATAGTCTCATTCATGTCTACAACGTATTGGTATGCTAAATGAGAACAGGCAATGCATGTGTGAAGTAATTGCATATGAATTACTTATACTGCCTGAAATTTACATTTGCCATATTTCAGTGACAGTCATTTTGGGCATTAACAGACAGTATATTCCAACTCCATATAAAGTGACGTCATCTTTACTGATTACCTTGGCTATTGCGTATTCATGCATAAATTATCCGCAGGGCAAAAGTAGGCAGTCCGAGCGTTCTCCTTAACCCGCGCGAACGGCCGCCGACTGTTGGATGGTACTCGAGCAAACCTATTAAAGACGTTTTACTTCTCTGTTCGGTCTGTCAGGCAGTGGTTAAGTGAAAAAACGCGCGAAAACAGTTGTAAGGTTGAGCAAGCTCGCACAGTAGTGTTGTGATATCGGGGTGTTTTGGCAGTGAAGTACAGCTCATCGGCTCCACGCTGAAGGGGCGTTACTTGTCAAGTAGCGGGTAGAATCATTGATTGTGTCTTTCCTGCCTTCTACTACGTCCCTCTTAGGCTTTTCTCTCTCATCTGCAATTCAACAACTAATACTGTCATTAGCGTTACAAATAAAGTTAACAACGATTCGCTGATGATAACAGTCGAGGGAACTACCCGGGCAATCATCAGTAGTAATCAAATGGAATCTGAGACTTTGTTACAAAAACAGACTCGAAAATACTATAGATATTAAAATCGAAGGCGAGCGGAATCACACTTTTGGGAACACTTCAAAATTGTACAAAAATGCCGTTACCAAATCTTCAATCACCTCCTGCAAATATGGATTCAAATCTAATCGAGACAGTGACAGCAGAAGAAGCGGAAAATCAACCAGATAATAATGTTGACACCACTGCGGCTAACAATGCGCAAAATACAGCTTACGGACCACTTTCTCCGACTCTCCAATCTCCAAGACCCAATGTACCGAGAAGATTTCAGCTTCCGGAAAGGAGAAGGCTCGTGGATCGGACTGTTAGTGAAGGGCAGCTCAAATTGCCGGCATCTTTGATGAAAAAAGCTGCGTCTCTGGATAAGACCACGTCGTTAGACGCCGATGATCGTCCTGACTACTTTGAACATCACTCCAGAGGTAAGTCATATTATTTCATACATATTTTAATACTCGTTGAATCACCCAATCTACTTTTAAAATGGAATCAATATTATAACTGGATGCATTTCGTTAAGGAAATAGATGCAAAATTTAACGTAAGATGTCAGCTAAGACTCGTTATGAAAGCCTCTACCACAAAAATGAAGTTTCCCCTATTTATCATGATTTAAAAGAGATGGAGAACGTTGTATTTTTTGCTCAATATTGTTGCCATTGGCCGTGATAATATCAAAAGTATGTTTTACTCTTTCAATTGTGATTGAATTTCGACAAAATAACAAGAAAGATTTAGGAGAACTACAAGACTAAGTTTAATAAAAATATAAACTACTACAATGAAAGGTAGTGATAATGACGTAATTTTTCAGCTAACATTTGATAGTTTGGTATGCGTGTTAATTTTGAATATTCATGTGACAACATCTCATTATAAAAGTCTGGATAATTGTTTTGTAGCGCTGACGTATTTGAGATATAAAGTATTTAAGTTACATATTTTAAATAATGGTTGAAATAATATTATTTCAATGAAAACCCAAATCTATTTCGATTAAATCTTTATTTTTTTTTATTCTTTGCTAAAATTATGAAATAATATTCAGAAAGGGTTATTGCCATTTTAAGCCGAAATAATGGGGTAAGATGAAAGAAACCCCAATTATTTATATTCTTGGCTGCTTAACTGTGGAGCTCTATAGAGGATTTAATGCCGTTATAACGACAATAATTCGAAATTGCTCGAAACCATTTTCGCGGATTCAAATTAAGCAAAAGTTGTGACATGTATAAACATTAGGGGCTATGCAATAATAATGAGCCTCCCAGGTGGGTACAATTCCCAAACAGCCTGCCAAATGCTTGCCCCCTCTCGGCTTGCCAAAATTTGCTTGCCCCCTTCTCTCGGCCTACCAAAAGCATCTTTGCCCCACCCCTTTGCATATGCTAAATCTTTGGGATCCCAATTTGCAAATCTTAAATGGTCTAAATATATATTTGCATATTTAAGCGTTTTCCTAATGTTTTTCTAAGCCCTTTAGAGCGTTTTCTTTAAAGGCGCCCATAGATGTGTATCAAAAATCGCTTGCCCCCTCCCCACTCTCGGCTTGCAAAAAAATTGCTTGCCCCCCTTTCGGCTATCCCCACCCCAAATGTTACCCTCCCCTAGGACTCATAATTACTGTACAGCCCCTTACAAATATCGGATTTGAAAAGAATTAAAAATTAAAATTCGTTAAACAAAATCATACGTACGTGTAACAATGGAAGTGTTACACGTATGCAAGTTAAAGCCACGATATATAACAATGGAAGTGTTGTCCATAGGGACATAATTTAATTATCACATAATAAGATAACAAGATTTTATTCTTGTCTCAAAATGAGAATTACATGTATATGAAGCTCTGAACATAATTTACAAAAAGACTGATGTCAAAGGCGTAATAGAATCAACATATCACAGCAAACATTGCCCCGAGAGAGTTGAAAATCACACCCATCAGATCGTTAACATTAGTGTTCATAAGTGTTAATATCCCTACAAAAATCTTGAAACGATATCTGTCTTAATTTCACACAATGCGTCATGGTTTGTAGGAATAATGTTAAGGTACCTGGAGATATATATTGGATTCGTTTTTATCACTGAGACGTGTTTATTGAGTGAGGTTTGATCTCAACTCACTGGAGTGATAAGTAGAGCTCTTCACTTCCGTAAAGGTATTCTAACAATCGACTATACGCCTTCCTGACAATATGCCTATTTTTTAGCGTTAATATTTTGTATGATTGATGCATTATTGGCAATGTTTTTATCACGTTGTGTTATGAGTGGCATTTTAGCGATATTTGTTTTGTTTTTCATGAATATAGTATGAAGAACTGATAAAAATAGTTTCAACTATGTTTTGACAAATGATTTGTAAAATCAGTGCAGCCACCGAAAGGTGAGAATTGTTTTTAGGGTAGGAATTAGGAGTAAGGTGTTGTTGTGAAATGAGCATTATAGGACTAGTAAAGAGTTTTTATTCGGATTGTTATTCGAAAGTTATATAGCGTATTTCAATGAGAAAGCATGTAAAATAATGTTTCAAGTACCAAACACAATAAATAAGGCGGTCTACTTTGGTGCGAGAGGTTGCGGGTTCGAACCTTGGCGGTAGTTAGTATGCTCACGTGTAAAATTGAGTTAGCTTAAAATTCTCCTGGACAAGGAACTTACTGCTAATTGTCTCGTTGTAATCCGTACGAAACTCGGGGGACTGATCCTGGCTGCGAAGGTACATTGTGAAATGTCTAGAGTGTGCGCTTCTTAGCTACAAGTCCCTATGTTGTTGTTTAATGGTTTGTGGAATGATATGGGGCCGTAGTGGTCAGCGACAACCTGTAAAGTGTGCTGAGGCTTGTGGATCAACGTCTAGGCGTTGTGTCTGTGCTTAGCGCACTATAAATCCCCCCTTTTTTCTTTTCTTTTTTAAAGAATGATAAATCGTAATTTAGCACAATCGCACAAATCAAACAGCTAGGATATGTGTCCGAAAATCCCGGCTTGCGGTTTCATACTGCCGGCTACCTTCTATTCCAAGGGATTATAATACATAAATTCCAGAGCTGTTTAAAGACAAAGGTCCAGAAGTTTGCATATACCTCCCTTTGACATCGGTAACCCACTGTAAAGGTATGCTCATGAAACGCCTTCCAGTCTAGTAAAAGCCAAATCATTTTACTTTTCTGCATTGAAATTAGGTTTCAGCACAAAATTAAATATGGTATAATACACTTAAATTACACATCATTAAAATAAATTTGATTTTTATAAAGACAATAAAATTGATTGATATTGCCAGATTTAGTGTATCATATGTGCTGGTCATAAATTTATAATATTCAGCTTCGGGAAAAGGATGAATATAATTTATTAATTTATATTTTGTTCTTTATAATATAACAAAGAGAGAAAAAGATGTTGCATTCTTGTACTCCCTCATTGCTTTTTATCCCTTTTTTTTCTTTCTAGCATGCAGTCATGTCTCTGTAACTCTCGTCTGTTTTCCTTACCTCCTCTTCCCGTCGTCTTTCAAAATAAAATTGTGTCGGTATAATTGGTATTACTTGCATACTATGTTGATATTCAGACCCATTGGGAACATGCCTGACCAGGTGGCAGACCAGTGGCCCTAAATTTGATACGCAAATCATAATCGGTGCAATAAATCGGCAACGCAGTGACGTCATGTTGCATTTTAAGCTAAGTGGAGTTTGCTATAGTGACTCCCGTTGTTTAAATATATTCTGATAAGCTACTGTTTTGTTTGTAGTTATGATAGACTTGCAGAGCGTAAAGTGGCTGGACTATACATAGTTTATCAAGTTGAAATTCAGGCAGTACTATAAATTAAACTCGCAACGTGTTGTGTTTCGAGTAATTATAGAAATATTATTAATGTAAAAATCGAAAGAAATTTGACGTATATTTGTCAGCATTAATATATCCTATATACTTGTCAAAAATGTTAATACAATTATCTTCGAGAAAAAGATTAAAACACTTTAGCAATTTATATTCTTCTGTTTAATATAACAACGGGAGAAAATCATTACTTTTTTGTTCTTTTATCTTTCTAACAGTCATGTCCCAGTAACTCTCATCTGTTTTTATTACCTCCTCTTACCGTCGTCTTTCAAAATAAAATTGTGTCGGTATAATTGGTATTACTTGTATACTATGTTGATATTCAGACCCATTAGGAACATGCCTGACCAGGTGGCAGACCAGTGGCCCTAAATTTGATACGCAAATCATAACCACTGCTATAAATCTGCAACGCGGTGACGTCATGTTGCATTTTAAGCTAAGTGGAGTTTGCTAGAGATATAGCAACAAGAGCAAATCATGTTAAAACAAAACAAGATACTCCCGTTGTTTAAAGATATTGTGATAAATCACTGTTTTGTTTGTAGTTAAGATTGACTTACAGACCGTAAATTGGTTGGACTACATAGTTTATCAAGTTGAAATTAAGACAGTACTATTAATTAAACTCGCAACGTGTTGTGTTTTCAGTAATCATAGTAATATGATTTATGTAACAATAAAAAGAAATTTGACGTCTATTTGTCCAATGTTGTCAGCATTAATATATCCTATATACTTGTCAAAAAAATGTTGATACAAATGTTTATATTTTTAATATATAGTTTAATATAACAAAGGGAGAAAATCATTCTAATATTTCGTCATTACTTTTTTATCACTCTATCTTTCTAACAGTCATGTCCCAGTAACCCTCATCTGTTTTCCTTACCTCCTCTTCCCGTCGTCTTTCAAAATAAAATTGTGTCGGTATAATTGGTATTACTTGTATACTATGTTGATATTCAGACCCATTGGGAACATGCCTGACCAGGTGGCAGACCAGTGGCCCTAAATTTGACACGCAAATCATAATCGGTGCAATAAATCGGCAACGCAGTGACGTCATGTTGCATTTTAAGCTAAGTGGAGTTTGCTAGAGATATAGCAACAAGAGCAAATCATGTTAAAACAAAACAAGATACTCCTGTTGTTTAGAGATATTGTGATAAATCACTTTTTTGTTTGTAGTTTAAGATAGACATACAGACCGTAAAGTGGCTGGACTACATAGTTTATAAAGTTGAAATTAAGACAGTACTATTAATTAAACTCGCAACGTGTTGTGTTTTGAGTAATCATAGAAATATGATTAATGTAAAAATAGAAAGAAATTTGACGTATATTTGTCAGCATTAATATATCCTATATACTTGTCAAAAATGTTAATACAATTATCTTCGAGAAAAAGATTAAAACACTTTAGCAATTTATATTCTTCTGTTTAATATAACAACGGGAGAAAATCATTACTTTTTTATTCCTCTATCTTTCTAACAGTCATGTCTCTGTAACCATCATCTGTTTTCCTTACCTCCTCTCCCCGTCGTCTTTCAAAATAAAATTGTGTCGGTATGATTGGTATTACTTGCATACTATGTTGATATTCAGACCCATCGGGAAAATGTTTGACCAGGTGGGAGATCAGTTGTCTCAAATTTGATACCCAAATCATAATCAATGCGATAAATCGGCAATGTGGTGAATCGGCAAAGTGGAGTTTGTTATTTTGATACACGATCAAATCGTGTCAAGACAAAACAAAACAAATCCACTATACGTTGTTTAAAGACATTCTGGTAACCACTGTGTTATAATGACAAGTTGAAATTGAGACAATACTATTAATTTATCTCGCAACGTTTTTTTAATTTTAATTCATTATGGGAATATGATTAGTTCTATGCGGAGAATACATTCTTTTGATATTGGCAGAATTAGTATATCCCATACTTGTCAACATTTAAAAACATTCAGCATCTTCTGGGAAAAGATGAATACATAAATTAGATTTTTTTTAATCTTTCTAGCTGTATATACAACTATATATCAGATGCTTGACATAAGTATCCATAGTCGCATTTTTATACTTCTTCGTTGTTGTTGTTTTTTATCCATTTTGAGAAAATGCTTTCGTAGTCAATAAACGCCCATTATTTTCTGTTACGTTTCTGAAAAATCTCGTTATAGCCAAAAATGGAAATGGTGCAGTATTGTGCTATTAAACAAATAACCACCCATAGTCACATTGTGAAAAAATGTAATTATTAATGTTATTATGTAACTAAAATGTTATTATAATATAAAATTCTCATTTCCGTCTTTTCGAAGTTGACAAACAAAATACAAAACAATGGATATACATTATTGTAGTGAAGTATTAAAGAATGGAACAAAAGATCATATCGTATTGTTTATTTTGAAAAGTGCTTGTACTTTCACCTGAAAACATTCACACCATTTGTATTTGTATATGTTGTTGTTTTTAAGTGAAAAGAAAATTAAATGTTTGTGTTGAAATAAGGCAATACATGAATGAACAAAGTAAAATCCGTTCGTAAGGGCTGTATTTAGAAGAAAAAAGACATTACTGGTGTACAGTGCGCAGTGTGGCGGAGAAAATATTGGCACGAACCAAGTTATTGCGCTATTCCAGTTGAAATCCATAAACCCACTATTCAAGATATGACCTCAATCTTCAACGCATGGAGTGTGAATTTAAAATCGAGTTACCTGAACGGGTTACTCCATTTGAAATTTACACCCCCTGTGTGGGAGATTAAGGTCACGTCTTCCAGGGGTTGTAAGGATTTCAACTGACATAGCCCAGTTTAAACTCTCTGTACCTTTAGTATGTTATTTTACACATATTCCTAATTCCACAGCTAAGTTGTTACCAGCTATTTCCACCTTTGGGGGTAATTTTGACTAATGCTTTTGGCCTATTTCAAGAATATTTGTTAACGATTCTTCAACAGTTTTGAGTTTAAAATAAGTAGGTACTATTCGTTATGGAGTACCTGTACATAAACTTACTTACGAACATGACTATAAACACTATAGAGTGTCACACTGGTTGCATTGTACTTGAAAAACATCCTTGTACATGTTGAAATCGTGCAAATGACTATTTATATAGCCTTATCGAATTTCAAATTAATTGTACTTTGTCTTTCCATTCAATTCTTCTATATGCAAGCTCTATCGGTATTCAATGAAGATGCCACAACCTGTTTACTATAACAGAAATATAAGCATTCGGGCTGAAGTCAACAGGGATTTATTTTGTTTTTTTCATAAGCATTACAAATCACCGTTGCTATAATTGGTAATGGTGGTGATGCACGTGACCATCTAATTATCAGGCGGACAACATTCTTACAGGTAATGACCTCTAATTAAATTCGTTTCTCTCATGTATCGTTATCCATACCAATAAACAAACGCAGACAATCTTGCCAATTATTAAGAAAAATAATAAAAGAAATAACCATGTACTACTTCCTTATGGGCGCACCAGGATAGTTATATCCGGGTTTCAGCAATCGATTGTTATTTTCCAACTCCAAGCTCTTTTAATTTCAACATGAGCCTGAAATTGCCTAGTAAGCAGCAAGGCAGCATGGGGTGCTGTTTAATTTCCTTCAAGATTGTAGCACCAGAGTCTAATGGGAAAACTCGGCGGATAACGTGGTTTGATGAAATTTCGATTCTCGTGCGCAAGGCTGCTCCGTTGTATTGCTAAAATTGTTCAAAAAATATTAACTTTGGTGAGCTGAATGCAAATATGTGGTGTCAAGTTTCATAATATTCGTCTCAGCAGCTGCGTAGTATTCCCATGAATATATATGGAATGAAATCAAGAAATATTTGAATACATTTAAGGAAGTCTTACTTTAGTCTGCCAATAACGTTTTGTAAGAGCAAGAGTCAATGTTTCAACTACACGGAATCTTCTAAAAGTCAGCAAGATATGACTTAAACGTACTTTTACGTTGTCAATCGGGGTATTATTTCAAAGCATAAAATATACCGATATTTAAATATCTGTAGATCATAATATATACACCGGGCATATATATGATCCATACGAGCATTTAATTTATATTATAGCTGCCAACTATCTTTCGCTATAATTTTAATACCAAAAATGGTCTGTATCGATTTTGATTTGAAAATGAGTTGAGGGATTAAGTGTGTTTTTTCTATGCTTATAAGCGTTTGTGTGCTGCTAATTTGAGCTACTCTGTACCCACTTTGCTTTTAACCAGTTAACCAGTATGCTTCGACTATATTTATGAATACGTATTTATAAATACGCACGTGACCACCTCCGCGCTGCCATTACAGCTTGTAGACAGTAAGTCTCGAAGTGACCTGCTACATAACTTTGAGAAGTTGTAAAATTGTGAACAAAAGGATGATCCTTAGTTTGCTAAAGGAAAGCAAACAACCAAACACAAAGAATCAAGCTGCACGTCATGCCACAATATGCTAGATATTTGTGTTCATGAAAACTATATGTTTTAGTCATTGTTGAGTTTACTATATAACGTTGAATATTTATTACAGTTTTATTTTTGTCGTCATATGACAATCCCGCCCCCCCCCTAGCTGTTCGTACATATTCGCTATGCAGCGTGCGTGATAGGCCGATATAAACAACGTTAATGTACGTGTTTAATGTTATTTTTTATTGTTTGTATTTATTGTGATGAAATATTAAGAATTACAAAATTTTCTGGTATGTACGAACGGGGGCCCTCGTGCATAAACAACCGTTTAGTCATGAAAATATATAAATAATTGTAAAGCGTTACTGATTAGCTCTAATTCTGTTCTACAATATTTGTAGGTCACCGTGAAAGGTTAGATTACCTTGACAGAAGTTTTTCACAACTTCAACAGATTTATTCATTGTCATGATTGTGGTAAATGTTGAGTTGTTTTGGTATACTTATTACTTCCATGTGGCTGTTCGCGTTTAGAATATTTTCCAAATCGTCAGCCTGCTACGCTAGAATGCAAATGAGAGACATGTAAAAATGACTTAGGCATTTAGCGTAGCAGGCTGACGAAATGTTTTGTAACGCTATTTAGACGTATGCTAATACATTTGAGCACAGAAGGCAACTGTTGACAAAGCCATGCAAATAGCATTTATAATTTTACACCAAAATAGCATGGCTGGAAGAAAAGCGTGATTCAAATGACAATACGTGAAGGTTAGGCTATACTTCACCTGATAACTAGGCAACAAATTCTCCTGGATTGTAACTGAACAAGTCCTCTTACTTTACGGCATTTTAGGCTAATCCTCCCAATGAATACAAACTCACGTATTATGCCTTATGTACCGTTGTGCTAGATTCGCGAGTCATATTTGTATAAGCAATGATTAAAATTTAAATGAATTTGTACCCGTTGTGTAGTGTGGAATGTAGTTTAAATTAGATCTCACGCAATGTGCTTTTCATGTTGCGCGTTAAAGGGGACAATTACCTGAACCATTTATACCAAGATATTATATTGCATAAACCGAATTGTTCCGTTTCCTATGTTGTTTCAATCAGTTGTTAATCTAGTTTAATTTATGTAAACCGCTAAAACTGTCACAATGTATTTTAAAAATATAAACCAAACATCTGCGTTGCACAGTTTTTCCTAAATAAAATGTAATGTTGAATTGCCTTGGTATTACGATATATAAATAAACCCCTAATTCAATCTAAAGCAATGCAACTCCCTCAAATCTCCATACCATAATGTATTGTTATAATGACTGTTTATGACATTAATAAAAAATTATGCGGATGTTGCATTTTAATATGGCAATCTGGTCAATAATCACTGAAAACTGATCGGTATCAATCATTTTGATACAGCCTGTTTATCCCATTGTGCTGTGTAGTATATCTTGAATAACTATTGACTTCAGAGGACATCTCATTAATAGTTCGTATTTATTTAGTTCTTTGGATATTGCATCACAATTAATTAATCAAACGAAAAAATTAGCCTACTAATTGCAAAAAACAAACCAAAAAAACACTTAGAAAAATAGAAAACTTACAACGGAAATCGAAAACATTGATATGAAATTAAAAATATTTGGGGATATGCCCGCGGTCACGGTTGAGTACTGGAAAGTGCTTATGCAATGCTATAGAAATCAGAATATTCCAGGGCTCGACTATGACAAGAGCTTTACAAGAGCTTGAATCCATTCATTGCAAATGAGAATGTATGATAATAATACACTTTAAAATAGTGAGGTAAATATCTGAACACATCAGTTATGAAGAATTCAAACGTTGTGAATGTTCTTAGTCAATAGGTAGTTGTACACAGAATTTTGGAAATAAATCTAACACTGGCCAGTATAGCGGGTCAGTTGCCTGATGTAGTCTAATAGTTCCGTGGTTAAGGGGGTACTACACCCATGTGGTAAATTTGTGATTATTTTTGCATTTTTCTCAAAAAATAATTACACACTGGTAACAAAAGTTATGTATATTATTGGGGCAAGGAATCCAATTACTTTTGTTACCACTGTGTTATTAGTTTTTGAGAAAAATGCAAAAATAGACACAAATTTATCGAGGGGTGTAGTACCCCCTTAATGTATCCGATAAACATGAACAAATTATTCGTGTAAAATTCACTTTGTCGTAAGACGTAAGTCACAAGACGTAGTGACAAACCGTAATCTCGATGTACGATGTATTTTTAAAACTGTCGCATTAAGGATGTGCCAGCGTATATGTACCTAGTTTTACAATGAAGCTGCAATAAGGCAACAGTGAACAGCCCTTGCATCATGCATGGTAACCTTTTACTTAATGTCTTTAGAATATCTTTAGAGCAGAAAATTTTATGACCATCTCATATTCACTATCTACTAGTTTTAGATTCCTCGGTTAAATGTTATAGTACCATTACGTATTGCTTGCTCATGTCACTAAATAACATACGGATAGACGACAACTAAGTGGCTTTGTTAAAGGACTGAAAAGTGCACACGCCGTAAAAGGAGATTTTATCCAGATTACGACTTACGACTATCGTCTCTCTCTTTTCTTTTCTTTTTTATTCTATTGTATTTTTTATCTGGAAAATTTGCCTGGGCGTGCCTTCAAGCTCGTGCATCAAATACGTGATTTAAATTTGATGCCGAAATGAACTTACTAAAAGTTCATTCTTCACGAACAATGGGCTATTCCATTTAAAACCCACACTACCCCTGTAGAAGATTTTGGAATATCTTCCCCAATTTAAATAGAATGAACACGTTAGGCAGCTCCATTTGAATTGCATACACCCTCTGAGAAAGATTTAACCTGAATCTTCCACAGAGGGAGGGTGAGTTTCAAATAGAGTTGGTTAAAGTACTTATTTCATTTGAAATTCATACTCCCCCTGTGAAAGATATTTCCAAAATCTTCCACAGGGAGAGTGTGAATTTTAAATGGAATAGCCCAATGTCTGATTTGGTCAGGTGTGCACGTGCGGTAGTGAAGACGAATATTACCAACGTGTCTTGGTTATCTGTTTCCCTTTTACGACACAATATATTCCCAAACATCAACGGAGTAAAAGGCAGGACACCTAATAATATGTCTTATTCATTTTTCCTCTTGAAAATTGAGATCGCTGAGTACTTTGTGGATCACCATGCATAGAATACATTTCGATAAATAAGAGGCTGTTCTAAGATTAGTATTTAAACCACGACTAAGAAGTAAATTTTGAACATTTAGTACACATGGATTCGCGTCACTTAAGGGCTCGGTCACCCACCTTTGCTTGCACATTATTTCTTGTGCGACCTGAGTGCGCATCAGACACACCAAATTACATTCTGAATACGAGGAACGTCCTTCTGATGTCAAATAATTTTGATTTTTTTGAAGCTCGATATATAATACAAATTTCATGGCAAATAATTCAAAAATTGACATTTTGACATTTAACAGTCCTCGAAGTACGAGTAAACCCAGCAAACACAAAAAGTTTTCGACATCATTCGCCAAAGGTTATAAAAGGTTGTCAGAAACCGTTTAAATGTCGGGTTATATAAAGGGTACATTAATGGTATAAAACGTTTTCATAACATTAAATAACATTTGTTGGTAATTTACTGCACAGCAAACACAAATGTTTTACAGAAAACATTTAAATGTCGGGTTATATAAAGGGTATAAAAACGTTTTAATAACATTCAAAAAACATTTTTGAAAACTTGGTACAAATCATTCTAAACAGAATGTTATTTTGGTGTTGAAAAAATATTTTGCAAAAAAATGTTTGCCCAAAATATTTACAATAACGTTTTTAAAATATTTTCACGACCTTTATATAACCCGACATTTAAATGTTATTAAAACGTTTTGTAAAAAACATTTATATAACATTTCTGTGATTGCTGGGTGCAAATATTTTAACATAATGTTATTTAAGTGTTGACAAAATATTTGGCCAAAAATGTTTGTAAAAATAGTTTACAATGACATTTCGAAAACATTTTAAAAATATTGTTGTAGTGTGTTTTCATACAAAACGTTTTAAAACGATTTCATGACCTTTATATAACCCGACATTTTAATGTTATTAAAACGTTTTTACAAAATTTAACTTATTTAAAACGTTTTAAAAACGTTTTTGTGTTTGCTAAATTTAATGATATGAACGCCAAGTGTATGTATCTGGGATGCAAACCCGACCACCACATGAAAATAATGTGACCATATACATGAAGTTTCCAAAAAGAACTAACAATTTGTTTCTCTCTGTTAATTATTATCAAAATTTAAGTCAGTTGGCTGAATGGTTTCTTTTTCATTTGAACAAAATTCTTTTCGGTACATCTTATTCATTGCGATATTCAATTATCTCGTATCTCATTTTAATCTAATGATCGTCATGATATCTCCTACAAAAAGTTCATCTAATACGTACTAAATTTCAACTTCAAAGAAAACAACAACAACAACTTTCGATTGAACCGCTTGTTGTATTTTTCTCAAGCGCTAAACCATACATTTGATTAAATAGAAGAATAAACATTCCATTAAATGATTGAAAAGGAAACAGGGTAGGCTACCCGATAAAATAAAACTTAAACTTGTATGGTATCTGCTGTATCATGGTATTACTCAAGCACCGACGCCTCATCGTACACCGAAATAGACATTTTCCAGATTGTTATTAATATGCAAACAATTGTCGGCAGGTGGGTAAACATCCCATTCTCCAGGACGCATAAACCGTACAACATTTACCAATCTTAATGCATTATGTCAAGACTAGAGAAACCACCATCCTGTATTATACACCTCATAAGTAGTGCCATTTGATAGAGGGTGAGATTTGATTAAGCATTATTTAAGCAATTCTGAGTCGATCATTGACGGGTATTGATTCTTACTTATACGGTAAGTTTCCCTAAAAAAAAAAAAAAATAAACAGATTTGAATATATCTTAATCTCGTTTATACGTGGTTCGATACTGTACATCCGGATTACTGGTACATATAAAGCACAGCTTGGTTATCTTACGTAAACGCTACCACTTTTCTTTAACTCTCGTCCTATGAAGGGTAGGGTGTACCAACCCCATAAGGGTTTTAAACTGGCATACTAAAATGTGACGTGTCATGTCAAAAGGAGACACTTTTGGACAGGTTATCAATTTTGAGGTTTTTACATAATTATCTTAAATAAAGAGATATTTTGCTCCATAACGCCGTTTTCCCCAAATGAAATTGGACATTCCTTTTATGGTATAATAAAATTGGAAATTGAGATATCGGCCTTTAAAAATATTATTGACAATGTTGAGAGTAGGAATTACCTTGAAAAATGTTTAAAAAAATACAAGATGCCAGTTATATTCCGGTCTGAAACTATCAGACAATATATTAAAACATAAATAACATCACAAATTCGCAACCAACCCAAATTGTCAAAAAATCACCCCGGGCAGATATTTGGCTATTTCTCCATTTACGATCCTGCCCAAAAGTGTCTGCTTTTGACATGACACGTCACAAATGCTCATGTTTGTACCCAAATGCTATTTGCAGATCTGTCCTTTGCGCTCGTTTAAGAAGAGATAACAATATTAACCCACCACCTTACTCGGGGTTATGGCCGACCATGGAATATGAGGGAGGTGAAGCCCATTATAGGAGCTATGGACTTTAAAGCTGGTAGTTATAGGTTAAAATTGACGTTTTCTTTCATATTCCTGATGTTGCATGACGTCATAGTGTCATTATATGAGGAAAGCTTGTGCGTATTCTTTTTTGTTCAGTGGATCAAGGAGACCATAACTATGCACTGATACCATATATAACAGTATACGACGTTTAATATAGAAAATTATATGAGAATATAACAGTAGGACGGGGGTTAAGGCTTACTGCTTATACTAATCAAAGAAATATTTATGTCTGTTGAGCCCTTAGTTATTTTATTGTAACATCTCAGATAAAGTTTGCCTGCACAGTTTGTAGCAGGTCTTACGGCCTTTGAATTCAGAACAACCAATTAGAACAACCATATATTGTTTATACATTTGTGAAGAAATCAGACTTTTGAAATAATAACACAGTGTTTTAATTTCCTAGGATCTGTACGATAAGATCTGAAATCCTGTAAAACTGATATAGCTTGGCGTGAAGTGCGCCCCGAAGCAATTGCTAAGTAGATCATTGACATATATTGATTTCTGCGTCTACGATAAACATGATAAATATTAAAAATGTGCACTCACATACAAGGTGTCTCAAATTAAATGTAACATAAAGACTGATTTTATTCTTTAAATTTTGAAACTGGTTTCATACCAAATACCAAAATAATATCAATAATATTAAGAAAAATGTCTTGGCTTTTAAAGGTTATAACATTTAATAAACGACGTCCAAAGACGTCCAGCTAAGTTTTCAATATGCGACACACCAATTTAATAATGTTTCAATTCAAAATATAAATCAGGGCTATGTTATTTTAATAATTGCGGAGTGGCAGTTTTAGCTGTTTGTATCAACAATCCGATATAAGACTGTGGTTTAAACACTATCGCAAACTGATAAAATTGGGTTATATTATGTTGTCACTTTAAAAATTATAATACTGTATCTTGGTTTAAAGGGTTCAGGTAATTGCCCCGTTAAAGCGGAACATGAAAAGCACATTGCGTGAGATCTAATTTAAACTACATTCCACACTACACAACGGGTACAAATTCATTTAAATTTCAATCATTGCTTATACAAATATGACTCGCGAATCTAGCACAACGGTACATAAGGCATAATACGTGAGTTTGTATTCATTGGGAGGATTAGTCTAAAATGCCGTAAAGTAAGAGGACTTATTCAGTTGCAAATCCAGCAGAATTTGTTGCCTAGTTATCAGGTGAAGTATAGCCTAACCTTCACGTATTGTCATTTGAGTCAAGCTTTTCTTTCAGCCATGCTATTTTGGTATAGGGTAAAGATAAATGCTATTTGCATGGCTTTGTCAACATGTTGCCTTCTGTGCTCAAATGGATTAGCATACGTCATAAATAGCGTTATATTTTCCAAAACGCGCACGAACAGCCATGTATAAATATATCAAAAACATCTCGATGATTCCCGTAATGAATAACTTAAACTCGACAATATTTCCCTAATGAAAAATCTGTTCTAGATGTGAACACTTTCTGTTAACACTTATATGAATGATACCTTTGACCTACAATAATTTTAGAACGTAATCGGTGAATATTTCCAATTTACAAATCGTTTGGGAAATCTTGCTGTACTAGAAAAGTGTATATAATGTTCAAGGTGTTCGGTATGTACAAGCTAAACAAGAATTGAATATTTAGCCTAATATCGTGAACTATCCAAATGTGTAACATGCAATTGATATATCTCGAACAATATTTCGTCATGATTAGCCTTTTCATTAAACATAGCTCTGTGCGCGAAGCCATCCTGGTTCCTTTTGTGTCCTATAATGAGAACCCGTCGGAACTTCATTTTGCCACAATATTAAAAAGAAAAGTGATACACTAGGATTATACCACATTGTGTTGTAGTAATTCATATGGTTAAATCGGGTCACACTTAAATCTATTGACTTCTGAAGACATCCTATTTGTACTTTGTTTTATTTTGTTATTTAGATAGTTGCATCACAATTAATTCATCAATCAAATGGGAAGCACAGGGGAATAAGAAGAATTGGGAAGCACAGTGGCCTATTGGTTAGGGCGCGAGCTTCATGATCGCAAGGTTGCGGGTTCGAGCCCCACCACGGCCAGTGTGTTGCGTCCTTGGGCAAGACGGCTTAATTCCCAATTGCTTCACTCCATCCAGGTGTAAAATGGGGAGCTGCTGGGGTAATCACACTCTAAGTCGGCTGAGAGTACCTGCGCATCAGTTGCGGACTTGTTGAAGCGAAAATGATTATGATATATCCTAATGGCAGCGGAATAATTGTTGAAGTGTGCTGGTACTTAGGTGTAGCGCAGGTTAAATCACCGACATTTTTTTTTAAATTTTATGAAATAATTTTCTTCCTATTGGCTAAAATAAAAACACCAACACGTTACTGTTTCTCAACTTCCCAAAATGATGCTATTAAAATTAGAAAGCACATTCCACTGCTCGACCTTCACAAGAGATTGAACTATTCATTGCAAATGAGAGCGAATGATAATAATACACTTTAAAATAGTGAGGTAAATATCTGAATACGTCAGTTATGAAGTGCTGCTTAAACGTTGTTTGGTTGTTAACATGGTTAATGTATGAATAAATGTTCTTGGTCATCCAGCAATTATAAACGGAATTTTGGGAACAAATTAATACTGGAACTTACTTTTTGCAAGTCAGTCCAGCGGGTCCGTTGCCTGATGACGTCTGCTGGTTCTAACCGCAACGTCGCACATTTGCGAAAAGTAAGTTCCAGGATTAGATTTATTAACCACATTCTGTAGAGACATGTTGGAGAGTGAGATTTACCGACATGGCGTACACTTTGCGGGACACTTTGCGCCTTTTAAAGTATTCTTTTAAACCTGATTGCAAGGCGTAAGTCGCACGACGTAGTGCCAAACCATAATCTCATATAATTCTTTGTTCATTGATGTATTTTCAAAACTGTCGCATTAAGGACATACCAACATAATACGTACCTATAGTATTACAATGGAGCTACAATAATATGTAACAATGAACAAGCCCCTGCATCATGGTAAACTTTTACTTAATGTCCTTAGAATGCCTTGTATGACCATCCCATATTCACTATCTACTACTTTCATCGGTTAAATGTTATAGTAACATTACATATCGCTTGCCTTTCACTAAATTACGTAGGGTAGACAACCACTAAGTGGCTTTGTTAAACTGTTAAAGGACTGAAAAGTGCACACGCCGTAAAAGGAGATTTATCCAGATTACGACTGCGTTATCGTCTCTCTTTTCTTTCGTTTTTATTCATTTATATTTTTGTATCCTGAAAGATATGTCTGGGCGTGCCTTCAAGCTCTTGCATCAAATACGTGATATAAATTCGATGCAGAAATTGAACTTACTAAAAGTTCATTCTTCACGTAGAATGTCTGATTTTGGACTGATATACTAGGACCAGGTGTGCACGTGCTGCATTAATGCAGTTGTGGAGAGGAATAACGTCAACGTTTTATTTTTATTTTTATTTTTCCCTTAACAACAACAGATTCACGACGAACATTATTGAGAGCAAAATGCACGACACCTTTAATATGTCTTATCGGGCTTTTTCTTGAAAACTGAGATTGTTGAGTACTTTGTGGATCATCATGCATAGAATACATTTCGATGGATTTAAAGTCAAACGTTAATAAGAGATTGTTCTAAGATTAATATTTAAACCACAATTAAGAAGTGAATTTTGAACATTTAGGAGCATTGTCCTTTATTGGAAAGCATAGTCGTATACATAGATTTCAGTCAAAAGCTGTTTCTTTTGATGTTTACAGTAGAAAAATACAAAATCTTGATTGGTACCAAGAATTGCCATTAATTTGATCATAATCATAGCTTATGGATAAGATAAGATTTTAAATGAAAAAAGGAAACCTGATATGCTGAGATTTCATACGTAGTGTTGAAGATCTAGGCCTATGTGGTATGTTGTCAAGTTGGTGTTTCTTTTCCTGATTCCTGCTGGCTCTATTTTATTCTCTCTGTTAATTTAGTATAACTTTTGATTCAACAAATGGAACAGAAACGTTTCTGTTCCATTTGTACCACAATTTCTCGTGTTCGTTTTAATCTTAAATATTTAGCATTGCCTTACCCATTTTGAACATCTTTTAATTTAATGATCGTCATGACATATTCAGGAAAAAGTTTATCTCACAAATTTATACGCATCTGACAACTTCAAGAAACAACAAAAATAACTTTCAATCAAACCGTTTTGTGTAGTTACAGAGAATATTTATCCAGAGCTAAACCATGCATTCGATAACATAAAAGCGTAAACTTTGTGTCTGTTGTATTACTCAAGCACCGACGCCTCATCGTACATACAAATAGACATTTTCCAGATTGTTATTAATATGCAAACAATTGTCGGCAGGTGGGTAAACATCCCATTCTCCAGGACGCATAAACCGTACAACATTTACCAATCTTAATGCATTATGTCAAGACTAGAGAAACCACCATCCTGCATTATACACCCCATAAGTAGTGCCATTTGATAGAGGGTGAGATTTGATTAAGCATTATTTAAGCAATTCTGAGTCGATCATTGACGGGTATTGATTCTTACTTATACGGTAAGTTTCCCCTACTTTATAAAAATAAACATCTATAGTTAGAATATATCATCGGTTACTGCAAGCCTGTTTATACGTGGTTCGATATTACACATCCGGATTACCAGTATGTTTGGAGTACCACTTAAAGGCTCATTCAGTGATCCTAGCGGAGATGTAAAAATTTTTTTATAAATTGCTTAAAAGTGAAGGATAAGTCATTAAAATTATCATTAGGTATATTTGAGATGAAAAACTTGGCAAGCAAACGAGAAAAAGTAGAGAAATTACAAAATGTCTTATTGTTTCTTTAATACACGGCTTTCGGCTGAACCATTAGCAGGCTACATTATGACAGTAACAAAGGTACCAATATCTGAATTTTGACGATTTGTCCAATTTCGTTAACTTGTCCATTTAGCTATACATTTATAATCTTCCCAATAATCGATGTGGCATCTTTAATTTAAAGGCTCAAGCTCATAAACATAACCATAGCCATTTCGATAATATTTTTAAAAGAATACAGAGCCAGCTGCACCATATCAAAGATGCAACTTTGGTTTCTTTTTACAGTCTTCACACTAACCAATCGCGTCGGCAATTATTGATTCTAAACACTTACCGTCCCCATGGAAGCTCAGGGAGGCACCGGCACTTTTGATATTTCACCCTTTCGCGCGACAGAAGTTACCTGCAACTATAGCGTATATGGACAGGTGTTAATACAAATTGTCCGTCATTTAATATGAACAAAGACTAATTCGAACCAGGGTTCGTCCTTGATCGAATACGATTTTATAGACAGAATGAACATAATGGAAGTAATAAATAAAAATCGTTTAAGTGCTGTAACGTGCTTTCTAATAACATTTTGCGAGGGCGCGATCCCTTTATGACGTCATAGTGACCATAATTATGTTGGGGTATGCTTGTCCCTGAGGTTTGTACTTATTTTGGTATCCCTTTATGACGTCATAGTGACCATAATTATGTTGGGGTATACTTGTACCTGAGGTTTGTACTTATTTTGGCATCACTGAATTATTCAGTGATACCAAATACAATACCTATACAATGGTACCAAATATTACAGTATGTGACGTTTAGTATAGAAAAATATAAAACAAGATTTGTTCGGGAATTATATTAAGACTACTTTGCTTGCAGTACGATTTTATCATCTGGAAATGCGACACACTTGGTAATAATTTTGCTTATAGGCATCGTTGCAGTACTTATTCTAGTACATTATATTTCAAGGTTAAGATACCAAGAGTGGCTAACTACTGACATCAGTCACTAAATCATGCGCATAATTTTAGTACTTCCGGTCATATAGTCGGTAGCAATACATAGTTGCGCACGTGCATGACGAATGCAAAATACGTTTGATGAATTAAAATCAGAGTACTCTTCCAATTTTATCTCTCATTGGAACGATTCCATTTAAAATTGAAGTTTAAATTATTAAACTGTGTGAAACAGAAGATTTGAGAGGGGGTTGGCTTGTTTTGAAGCTTAGGTCACGCGTACGTCACTATGTGAAACGGATCATGTCGAACTTTCAGTGTCGCTTTATAACTGACGCCACATCATCCGTCATTATGTAAAATGGGAGGTTTGGGCTTTTCGGCTCGTTTCTGAAGCATACGCCAATTTCGCGCCATTTCGTTGACAAAGGATGCTGGCTCTGTGCCTAAAATCAGATTTTCGTCGCATCACATAGTGACGGATGTTGATCATACATCAGTATGTGAAACATTCATTGTGACATTTTACAATGTCATTTTCAGCAGCACCAACAGCAATGACATTATTTCTTTTAAGAATAAAACGTTAGAAGTTTGACAAACACTTTTTAGTATTTTTTTAGTACTTTTAAAAAAGTGTTTGCTTTGGTTTGTCTCATTTTGCTATGACCAGGAACAATGCGAATAAAAGTGTCTAGGCCAATTGTTCGTTTCTTTTTATTCACACGGCTTATTTTGTTATTTTGTATTGTAATGCCAAAATAGTCCCATAGACATCAGACCTGAATTGACACCCATATCCCTAGAATATTTAACTTACTATAACTGTGCCACTATGTAACTGTGGGGGCTACCGATGTGAGTATGATATCATATTACTCCTTATGTTATATCCATTAATGTGATATTTTAATTTCAAGTTTCTTATTTCCGACTTGAGTATCATTTACTCTCGTTGTCTAACAATTAGTTGTCTATGCATAGGGTAAGAAATTAAAACGTATATACTTCCGTGCAAGATTCATTATCAATAGTATTTCTGATACTGATAAGACTGCATTGGTAACGCACCGTCCGATTTCATATACCATAAAACCTATACCCTTCCAATACAGCGTATACCAGTGTGCGTGAAATATCGAGAACTGTGAGATGATAATAACTGTCGAAATATATATTTTAGTATCAAAATATTATCTATCAATATCATTAATACCCGTATATATTTTAGTATTAAAATATTATCTATCAATATAATCAGTATACAGGGTACATAATATATTATTGTTATTATAATTATTATAATTATTATTATTATTATTATTATTATTATTATTATTATTATTATTATTATTATTATTATTATTATTATTATTATTATTATTATTATTATTATTATTATTATTATTATTATTATTATTATTATTATTATTATTATTATTATTATTATTATTATTATTATTATCATCATCACTATTATTATTGTTGTAAGATTAGTGTCAGTTAAACTGTTATGGTACCAGTATCAATAAATAGTGGTTATATTCCAGTAGAATTGAAAACAAATGTGAATAAAGCGCAGTTACTTAAGAGAAGACGGACAATGTCCTTGGAATTGACTATTCAGCGGTAAAATACGATTATTAAATATATGTACAATTTCCAATTACAAGAAAAAATGATCTTAATATCTATGAAGTACTGACCTATGGTCTAAAAATACGCTGTAATTCATTTGAATCTTTCTTGGAGTGTTCCAGGTAGAACCTGACCGATTCACCGGGATTATAAGGAGCCGCGGGGAGGGCATTCCCCTATTACTTACTTCGTTTAATCATACCATTAACATCTTCCACTTGGGTTATTTTCTTTCAAATGCTTCCTCAATAAAACTGGCGCGAGCATGGTGCGCGTTTAAGGAGCATTGGTTTTGATTAAACTATGGGATCGTGATTTTCAAGCAAATCGGCACTCATTTGGATGTTATCACACTCAATTACTAAATGGAATTAGTAAGTAGCCACAGTTAGACCAAAGAAGAAGAAGAAGAAGAAGAAGAAAAGAAAAGAAGAAGAAGAAGAAGAAGAAGAAGAAGAAGAAGAAGAAGAAGAAGAAGAAGAAGAAGAAGAAGAAGAAGAAGAAGAAGAAGAAGAAGAAGAAGAAGAAGAAGAAGAAGAAGAAGAAGAAGAAGAAGAAGAAGAAGAAGAAGAAGAAGAAGTGATGATGATGAAGAAGAAGAAATAGAAGAAGAAGAAGAAGAAAAAGAAAAAGAAAAAAGAAAAAGAAGAAGAAAAAGAAGAAGGAGAAGAAGAAAAGAATAAAAAGACAGAGGAAGAGGAGAAGGAAAATGAGGAAAAGAGGAGTGGAAAAGAGGAGGAGGAAAAGAGAAAAGAGAAGGAGAAGGAGGATCATAATAAGGAGGGGATAAAAGCAATAAAATATTTTGCATACAAAGAAATGTTTTTATGAATCATCAAAAATATCAATGTTATTTTATACAAATTAGAAAGTATTATGATTTACCACTACCTACCATATATGTAGGTAAAATAATTAGTTGAGTTAACAACCTGCATGGCTTACTGATGTTATTTAATTATTCACCAAGTATTTTAGTATTGATCCGAAAAACTATGTAATTCATTTGAAAATTTAATATAGTTTGAATTAATTTTTAATATTACATCTAAATCATTTTATAGGTCATATGACTAATAGGGTATGAGATGTAACCTTTCTGATTACTTGTGTTTTGTCAGCCAGAGGACTTAGGTCATGGACAGGAAAGATTAAAGAAAACAATATGTGATGGGATAGAATAAAATGAGTAACTTGTCGGGCAGAATCAGTCTTCTTTTCATCCACTTGTTAAAAAGGCGTAGCACGTTACAGTAAGGAAAGGCATCACCCCAAAAGGCATACCTTACAGGAATTCATTGACCACTTTGGCTCAAGACATGCCATCATTTGGCAACAATCAGAGACTGAATAAGGAACAGTTTATAGGTGGCACCAAAGTAAATACCATAAAATCGGACATACGATATTCTTTATACAAGATCACTTTGATTTGCCTGGAGACAGCAATAAACAGAAGAAATTGAACGATTCTTTTAGGCATATTCCAAGATCAGTTGTTTCGCAAATATCTGACTTATTTGGCCTGTGCATATACCTATTTTAACCCTTTCTTGTTTGTAATCACATATCTAGTACTTTCTGAACTGATCCAAACTATTAACGAAATCTTATGTTTAAACTGACATACAAATCATGTATAAGTATTTCCAATTATGTCGAGTTCACCTTGTTTATTACTAATCATAATAAGAAATATATTATGTTAATGTTGGTGGAAATAGGGGTTTTCCTTCAATTGTATGGCCTTCCTTATTGTGAATATTCAAGTTAAGTACAAATTACAAGACCATAGCTATGCAATCTAAACAAAATGCTCTCTAGCTTCCATATCCCATTATGATATGAACACCTTTTAGAGGTTAAAATACAGATATACCAAGTTTCTAGCGGAATTGTTCAAATGGGTTACACGACCGTATAATTTCAGACGAAAATTACTACATATTTCGTTTTATTCTCCCTAACGTAGTCTATAAAATCTGTCGGTAATGTAGTGGGCAAAGAATTAAAACAGCTAAGACGGACATTTAATTCATGGATGGTTACCTCCGTGAATTTCAGAATCAGTCACCATTTAGCAGCTTACATCGAGTTCATAACGAAAACCCGCAGGATAGCAGCCGATTCGATTTCATTAGCTATATCGCCTATGTGGTATTACTGTCCCATTCCCGGTCATAAAACACGTGTATAGCCCGATGAATTATATATGTGAATTGGGCATGAAAATGCCATAAGTCTCAAATCCCAAACCATCCGGCACCAAATCTGGTATTTTAGATTTTAGTAGTGTATACATTTAATGATGAAATTTCCATTAAACCATCATCCAATTTGGACATGTGGTCGCTGAGGTATATAATTTTACTTTAACGATGACATTGGCAACAATAACAACTTAATGGCTCAAATATTAGCTTTGTTTCACAAGCAAACGGAATTAATTCACTACTAGAATTTTTGTGGCTCATCCGAGCATCGTGTCTTTAACTAGGGTTTTTCAGTCAATTTTAAATACACTAAAATAAGACTTGAAACACTGCTCAGATTATGCAGCCTGGCTTCCTGATTACAAAGATACTTTATTTTTTTAAATTGACCCATGGGATCAAAAGTTATGGCTCGTTAAAGTTTTCATATTTTGGCCTTATTTAGACCAAAGGTCAAAGGTCATTCCCATAGGCTCTGTACTTAAGCAATGGCACCATTTAAAGCATATAAAACACTGTAAATGATTAGAAAAACTGTATGTTTTATCAATTTGGAAGGAGAAAAAGCTGCAAAAGGCAGTTAATAATCAGGTGTTAAGTTTCAGTTGTTTCCCAGATGCCAAAACTTGTTGCGCAAATATCATAATTTGCATAATTTACCGCTAATTTGCATATTTTTGGTCAATTTTTGACATATTTCGAGGCTTAAAAAGCCACATTTCATCAGTTATGTTGCATAATTTGATGTTCAAATTTAGATTTTGCATGTGGGAGACTTACTTTTAGCATGGGGGTTAAAAGTAGGTCTGAATATCAACTTTTTTTTCGCATAATTGCTTCTAATTTGCATATTCTAGCCACTTATTCCAATTAACAAGTCATTTTAACCTCTGTTTTTTCACAATTTTGATGATTAATCAGTAATGATTGACTTCTTAATATGCATTGTAATTATTTTTGTTGAGAATATTTTTTTTGATTTATAAGCACCATTGTTACTTATTCCACTAAGTTTTGCATAATTTACTGCTAATTTGCATATATTTGGTCAATATTGTTAGCATGGCTTCCGAATTCAGCACCCTTGCATCATGAAGACAAACTCATACAATCATCAACTTCAGACCCACGCAGTTCAATTCTTCAATACAGTCATTTTCAGGTAACCCATCAGGAGGCTAAACATGTTCCTCTTCACTTATTTCTCTGTAAATTTAAAGGAAACAAACAAAATAATGGTGTAAATACATCATCATGTCATGTTATAAGAGCTTTTCAATTAAAAGATATGCTCTTAAATTTCTTTATTTAATTTGTGTTCTTGTAAACTTTGTAATGTGTTTTCTTAAAAAGTACGTAAATACGGTATATCTTTCCTGGTATTTTTTCTTCTTTTTCCTTTTACCTTTCAAGCACAATAAAAACACCCTCTTCAAGGGGGGCAAAGAGCTAAAATATTGTAAGAGATTTTCATTTATTACCGTAGCTTGTGGGTCAACCCAAACCAGTATAATTGTATTTTTAAATTTTAAAAAATGTATAAAAAAATATAGAAATTTTCATCAATTTTGTTCAGAACAATAATCTTGTTATTACAAAATTTAAATACATATTATAATCAATTCATTTTTAATCACTGCACTCCACCCCCCCAATCCACTTATAAAAGAGCCCCCCCCCCCTCAAAAAGTGAAATAAAAATAAAAAAAGGTCTCAAGTTGAAACTTTAAGCAATTGGTAGTCAATAAAAAAAAAAATCAAAACGTTCAAGGAAAATGGAACTTGATACTCACAATATTTATCCACAAATCCAATCCAGAAGTTTAATTTTGGGAGATGATCGTTTCTCCTGTAAAAAAGAAAAAGAAAAAGAAATTACAGAAAATAAATACGATAATTATAAAATATTTAGAATTAGCAAAATAATAATGAAAATATAACATGCTTTGTTCACGAATGGAAATTGAGTCAATTTAATAATATCAGAAAATAATACAATTTCTTACTATAAATTGTTTCGAATTTTTAAAATTTATTTACAGTAAAGAACCCATGAAAAACTGCCTGTTTTCTGAGGGAAATTATTTAAATCTCTACCCTGGGAATACCCCGTCTGCAGCGTATTTGCAAGGGGGTGACACTAAATTCACGGTTGTTCTATTAGCAACGCAAAATCTATGAAAAATTCAGCTGGTTTACTAGCTAGAAAGTGAGGCCAGTTATCGATCCGTTATAGCTCGTTATGAATAATTCATGTTCGACCCCTTGGATCATGTTAATTGAGTTTGGCAAATAACAACGTTGTTAGTTTTGCGAACTTTGCCTGTTCAATGAGAGTATAGCACGCCCCCAATACATCTGGGCGCAAACCAGGCGAAAACGATCCAGTTTAATGAAATGGCGGACGGGTATTCCCATCAGGCACCAGTGATATGTTTTTTCAAAGAAAGTCTACTAATTTTATATGAAATGAGATTTTGCAGTAGCAAAGTCAAAATTCGGACTTGCTGTCAATAATATGAAGGAAATATGTGACAGAGGCAAGGTGGGAAATACAAGTAGTATTTAAGTTATAATAACCTTTGATACCCGACCTGACCTTCCATCATGGCGCCATGATTCGTTTTATGTATTTCTATTATGCTCTCAAGTAAAATAAAATACCAATCTGCGCTGAGCAGACAATGTTACTTGGCTCCCAGCATGAATTATTGATTTTATACGGAGATAAAGAAATGAACAGTGTATGTGCATGATGTGCAAGCATACTCCAAATATTTACGGTAAATCTGAATAGTGGTCACATGGTGACATATCATGTGTTCGGGAAATCACGTGGCAACATTTTAAGATTTCAGGCTTGTTTACTAGTTAATTGCCATTTGTACTCTTTATTATTTATCTTTGTTAATTAACATATATTTTAAATGCTGATAAATCGTGGTTGGCTGCCCATGATATCTGTTAAATTCAATGTTTTATGAATATAATTCTACCACGCAGAGGGGTTCACGCAGCAGAATTTCACATCACCTGACTTAGCTAGATTTCGAAGCTCTGCTCTTCAAATTCATGTAACTTTCAAAGTTTATACATTTAATATATTTAATATGATACTAATTTTTTGTTATAACCAACTGGTACACGAAATATACTAGCTTATTACCTATACAGAAAGGTGATTATCAGCCTTCACTCAGCAAATTGACATGCCCGACATATGCAGCCATTTTCCGTCTGGGTAACATGACTGTCGCCCTCAATACGTCTGGGCGCAAATTTAAATAACAATACGCTATTTACATATCAATGCGGCCTCATGCTAATTAAAGCTGCCCCATCCAGGAGTTCATCTATGGTATTTGCTACTAAATTCTCTCGTATCACGCTAATTGGTGCGTCGACTGATTTGCATTTTGGAATACAACACAACAGCATAGCGAGACGAACCACGTGACAATGGTGACGACGGAAAATGCAGTGCGTAAAGTGGCAACACTGTAACATTGCTGACGACGGCAAGATGGCCGCACGCAGTAAGCCAAATAAACCCTCAAACCGGGGAGACATCGACCACTTTTAGACCTTTAAAATCACAAAAATATGGGGCAGTTCAACAAATCTCTATATTCACTATAATGTTATGTAATTGGACATTTACCAAATTCACTGGTAAGGTAAAATAAGCTCGTTAACTAGTGCAAACTTCGGTCTAAATTTGGCTATGCGACACTCAGATATGCGCGCACGTGTTGACATGGTTGACCCTGCACATAGCACAAGCGATGCCAGTAACTCGCTGTGCAGTGCACTCATCGCGCATAGCCTAGCACGGGAGTTCCGTCATGCCAGGCTTCGCGTGGTAGAGCGGGTAAGAGGTAGGGGTAGTAAAATCAATTTCGCTGCATTATTACAGCCCTTCAGATCATGATACTTCGCAAATATATGCACAATAAACCCAACTACTTGTATAAATTATCCGAGAAAAAATGAAAAATATTTAGAGGTTCAAATTAAATTGTGAACATTTAAAACTCACCTAGAACGGCTTATACCTGCTCAAATCGATCCCGGGAAATTTTGTAGGATAGCTGTGAATGTCAGCTGGACGATAGGCTTGTCATTGGAACCCCTGGACCAATGGACGAGAAGCGATTTAGCCTCCAACATGACATGTCATTCATGGCCACCATGCTCCGACTCGTAAATAGGTGCCGTAACTGCCGTTTCAACGTGTTGACTACTTTCACGCACAATTTTGATCTCACCTGGCGGCATTCAACTCGCGATTTATCGCTTAATATACACCAAATAATTTTCTTACTTCACACAAATAACAATAAATATGTATTTATTTCGATCGTACAACGATTGAATTGTTTTGTTTATTAATAAAAATTATGTTCGAGTTTGAAAAAAATGAGTACTAAAATTTCCATGACCATTTATGCTGCGTGCGTGGCTGACACGGGCGATGATGCTGTTGGCCAATGGTCACATGATCACCTTGGGAAATCCCTACTTTAACGCTGCTGGTAGACATTGTTTTCCGCTCAGTTTACCTTGATTTTATTTTAAAATACCATTCCGGATATGTAACTCATTTAACACAGTTATACATCCAAAAATATCATTGTACCGATATTTGCCTGGCTAGTTTGAGTAAATTAAAGAACTACGCAGATTATTTTCCACTCAACTAAAAGCAGCTGGAGAATATTACTTTCGTTTCTATTACTCTGCATTATATAGTCTGTATCGTCTCAAGTTGAGAGCAACGCTATGTTGGATTTCACAGCAGCTTCAAATCGCATGCGCTAACCTAATCGCGCGGGGCGTATACACACGCGTAGAAGGACGCACTGATTCGAATCTGCCACTGCGAAATCCAACATAGCGTTAATCTCACCTTGAGACGAGAGCGACTATAGTAGGTATAGCGTTCAAGATGGTTCCAGGAATACATTTGCATCAAGTATTGGAAGTCTATAATCAAGAGGTTATCTTTCTTTTTTTTCCAATTTTTGGCCAGATATTTGACAGTATTGCCATGTTTACTATACGAGAACAAATATATTCCATAGGTCCCAAATATGTAATGCACATGAAAAAGGATAATCTACATTGTAACAATGTACCTTCACCTTCAAATATTATGGGCCCAGGACCTGAAATGTTAAAACACAGGACCGTCCGTTTCTCAGTCAATAAAAGAAGCTGCTCTGAATTGAATTGGTACACTGATAACACTTGTGTATATAACTAAACAACCTTTCTTCATCAATCTTGACACATGCATAGAAGTCCATAGCTCAAACAGTATGGGCCACGGGGCCCAAAATGTAAAAACAAAGCAGCTTCAGGGATATGAGTTTGTACACTAATAGCCCTGAAGCTGCTTTATATATGATACAGTGGCAGGGTACATGAACCCCAATATGTTAAAGAATTATTACGGGCCACCCCCCATCCTAAAACAATGGGCAGGTCGTTTCTCAGCAAATAAAAGCTGATGGCCTTGAACTTGCTAGATCAGCTTCACGTCTCTGAGTTGGTAATCTCACATATCATAGCTTTTAATATTATAGTTGTTGTAAATGTGCTGGTACCATACGATGACGAGCATTTTAAAACAAATTATAATATACAATAAAAAAGTCACTTTAAATATTAATTTTGTCATTCAAAAGAACAGGTGTTTATTTTATCGCAGTGTTGTGAAATTTGTGTAAAATTAATATTATCAATTCACAACAGTATCGACAATGACTCAGACAATTGCAAAAATCTACTATTTTAATTTCCCGTTGTTTGTTTATTGGTCGTTGTATTTTCCTGGTCCCCGATATTCAGAAGTAAATATAAGTATTTTCTGTTCCCCATATGGTCATTAAAAACATTGTTGAACCAATATTACTTCACTGAAATTTCAGTGATTCAAGACAAGTGGTTCAGTATATTAAGAAATGAGGTACATTCTAGCGGTACCTCTTTTCTTATCATAAATAACGTATCGCTTGTCTTAAGTAACTGGATTCCTTGCCCCTATAATATACATAACTTTTGATACCAGTGTGTTATTATTTTGTGAGAAAATGCAAAATAATCACAAATTTATCAAGGGTGTTGTACCACCTTAATGATTAAAAAGCAAAATATGCACATCGATTATTTCAGTAATCTACTATATCTAATACCTGATCATATGATATGTGACTGGACGCGGCGAATCAGCCGTAAAGTCGGCCCCGGTCAATTTTGTTTTATTTCGTGTTTAGAAAATATACATCATTAAGCTTTAAAATGGTATATCATTTGACTTCAAACGATATCCAGAAGCAGGGTTATGGTTTGTTGAACTCTGTTCCTTCGACAAAATTGTATTTTTTATCGGTTATACAAGTGTCTCTTTTTCTACATTTCTGGTAATAAATATCCAACAGTCATAATTGGCGGTCATTTCAAATAATACCCAAGTCAACGAGGTTCAGAAATATCCTCTCATTGTTCATTGTTGATTATACATACCCAGACAAAATACAATGCTTTGTTATCTACCACTTGAACAGGATTTAGCCAAAGCAAACAAAGACAAGAACTATTCTATAGAAATAGGTAGAAGCTTATTATCCTCTTCAGCAGTAGTATTATTGATTGATTTAAACAGCGTTTGATAAGATACTTGTCGCAACGAATTGATACACCTATGAATACGACCTTCACATACATTTGACACTTTAACTCAAAATACAATTTGCCGAGTTTACGGCTGATTCGCCGCGTCCACTCACATATATGTACCAGTTATAAGTGTTTGTTTCTACATAGATATCCTACTATGTTTATGTAAGTGGCCTTGGAGCTATCGAGAGTCATCATCACAACCCTACAAGTTTCTTGGTAAGCTAATGATGGAAGGAATATATTGAGAAGGGTAGGTGCTAATTTGAGGGTCACTCAGGTAATGTGATTTGACGCAATACCATACAATGGTACTGATTATCCACTTCCTAGTTTCTAAGTTTGTTAGGAAGCACATCCATCAGTTACCCTCTCCTCACCCCTCACCCTCCAAAAACACCCAAAACATCTAGGCAGAAATCATTAATATCATCTCATAATCATCTAGGTCCGATTCTAATATTTTGTTAAATTTGCCCCTTTTTACGCAGGCGGGGATGCTATGAAAACATATTGGTTGGAGAAGTCATATGCTAGTTGGTGGGCCATGAGAGGCACCCCTTTTGCGACAGGTAGGATAGCGATATCTTATATTTCTGGCAACCCTTTTTGATTAACTACCTTGCCAAAACTCTAAACAATCCGTATTTTTATAGCATTGAGGCTTAGTAGAATTGCAGATAAATTTTTGAGGACTTTTCAGTTGGATATTTCTGCCATTCTCCCCTTTTTGATAGCCACCTTGCCAAAACTCAAGACGATACTAAGTATTGTTTTTAGCACAGGGGTTGTTATAATTGCACACTTACCTTGTTTGTGATGACAACTTCACCCTTTTGACTAGTTCCTGGCCGAAACTAAACAATTAAATTGTATTCTAAAATAAATACAATAAAACACCTCAATTAGATATTGCTTTTAGAAACGTTATTGAGTATTTTGTACAGGTAGATGAGAACACCACATTATTGATGAGTTTACCAGTGTACTTCGGTTATATTTATAAATGCGCTTTTATAAATACGCACGTGACCACCTCCGCGCTACCATAACAGCTTATAGACAGTAAGTCTCGGAGTGACCTTTCTACATAGCGAGTGTTCTTCCTATACTCGTACATTTTAATGCAAAGGCGAAACAACATGAGACTGCTGTGCAACAAAATTGTACATTTTGTTCAACTTTGTGATTATATTGTAAACGTTTCCGTCGTTGAATATTTTTTTCGTCATCAAATACTTTCAAAATGTTGTTTTTGATAACATATTACAAATTCGGAATTTGCCATATGTGTAATAAATTTGCAATTCAATTAATACGTAAACTTGATGATATTTATCTACTGTATAGTGGTCAATGCATGAGGATTTTGTCTTGGTATGTCGTGCCTATGGATCACGTGCGTATTTTATAAAAGCGCATAATAAATATAACCGAGGTACACTGGTCACTTACAATGTATAGTTCCACCTACATTCCACCCTTGTCCTATCACCCACTTGCAATCCGAAATAATTAATAGAAAAACCCTGTATACCCGTTATCCTGTTGACCTTGTTGTGTATAGTACTTTGATAAGTTGCAAAACATTGCGAAAAATCACTTTTCCTGTGTAGGAGTGATGACTTAGCACTTTCCTTAGTACATTCAGTTGTTTTTATAAAGCATTGCTGGTTGGGCAGATTGGACTCATTTGACTTTGAGGAAAATAAAGAATATTATAATCTTCTAGACATTGAATTATGTATAATCATTCACTTGATACAAAACTATCCATTCACTTAAAAACATTTCTTAAAGACACTAAAACTAAATTTAAAAGTTTTGTGCTGCGCACTTTACTGTGCTGCATTATACAAACATGCAAATGATACCATTATACAAGGTGTCCCCAAAAAGCGAGCACGACAAATGTAATAAGATATGATCTCGAAAGTAAAATGGTTGTGGGACAAATTTTGCAATTTTCGTGTGGATGCAGGCTAACTAGCTACGTGCGTCCATCCGAAGATCAATATTTCTATTTTTACAAATATCAGAATATTGTTGTAACAAGTAAAACATGTATTGTAGAGGGAATTTCCGAGAATGACATTCAAATTTAGGAAAAAACAATACCTCTATAGGGTTTTTTAATGCCAGTGCCATTAGTTTGCTAAAAATAGAGCATCGAAGAAGATCGAAGAATGAAGATAAATTGTTGTTCAAATTTTAAAATACATGTACTGTACCATCGTTATGTTTTGACTCACTTCATGTTCAAGAAACGGTCCCGTTGCTATTCAATCATTCAATAACGGTAAATCTCACTCAACCTTAGTGAGTGACTCAAGTTGCTAGTAACAGGTTCAACAAAAAACCGTAAGAGTAGCTTTTGCCATAGGATAAGCTTAAAAGAATATCAGTAAATGGCGTCATTACAAGAATCCAAATTGCAACCTAAAGCACTTTGCTTAGAGTGTAGGATTTATTTCATTGTCATCAAAAATTAAACAGAAAAAATCACTACACTGTTTATATATGTTTGTCACAGTTTGGGTTTTGTTATTAGAATTTCACTGATACATGAATTTCTTTTTTTAATATACCTCCAAACATCGTATATAAGCCGTAAAAACAGATTTACTGAAACATTTCATTAATTTGTTTTTTTGAGGAAAACTAAAAAAGCGTATTTTAAAACAGCCAAAAATATAATCAAATGACGACTTGATAGCTGCAAACTTGCCACTGACATTATTTTACTTTAAGGTGGTACTACACCCCTTGATAAATTTGTGACTATTTTTGCATTTTTCTCAAAAATTAATAACACACTGGTAACCAAAGTTATGTGTAATTATTATAGGGACAGGGAACCTACTTACTACACTGGAATTAGAGTGACTCAAGACAAGCTGTACGTTATTTATGATAAGAAAAGAAGTGCCGCTAGAATGTACCTCATTTCTTAACATATATCTTGAATCACTGAAATTTCATTAAGTAATTGGATTCCTTGCCCCTATAATATACATATCTTTTGTTACCAGTGTATAGCTATTTTTGAGAAAAATGCAAAATTCAGAGGGTGTTGTCCCAACTAAAAACAAAACAAATATTCTGCAAACAAAGAAAATATTTTGCCAACACGAATTTCCGTTTGTTACAGTTTGCGTTTTGTTATTAGAATTTCACCGGACATTTGATATAGATTTAGTTTAAATATGCGTCCAAACATATGTCAGCCGTAAAAAGTACAGAATTACCAAAACTTTTCACTGATTTGTAGATTTTAGAGGTTTAATTAAAAAACGCCCAGCCAAATCTATAATACGTCTACATCTATAAAATACTCAATAATGTTGCAATAAGCAAACGATGTAAACGATGACTTACTGGCAGTAATGTTGCTACCAATTTGCTGTTTTTGCGGGCTGCTAACAAACTGGAAAAGTTGGTTTAAAAACAGACATATTCTGTAAATAAATCATGTCATCCTAGCAATGTACTCCTAAACGCCAGTGGCGTGTTTTTTAACAGATTTAATTTTAACATTGTATACATACCCTTAGTCTGATTTGGTGGTCACCCTAATGCTTAAATATCACTTCACAGACTATCCATTTATTTCTTTGCTTATTTCATGCATGTTGGTAGTATACACATAGCGATTCTTTCTCACATGGGATGAAATTTCCATTCATTCAAGTATTATAAAGGATCATCGGGCAATTTTGAATTTGTTCACTGCCTAAGGAAAAATGAATATATGTGATTTGTATTTACATGTCATTCTCGTGGTAGTAATATGACTCCAATTAACCTTTTATTTTATTTTTGTACTCTACTTGTATGAAGAGCAATTCACAATGTATACTGACTATGGAATATGCTATCATATATTATGTATCATGCATAACATGTGACATGTTTCGTACTGTGTATGGCCATTGTGCCCATCGCGTGTTGGATCAAGATGGAAAACGTAACCTCTAAGTTTCTAAAAACCTTACAGCATATAAATTCTGTTCCAATGTGGCCCTTTAAGTTGATTAATAAGTCAACTTTAAATGACAGCCTTGACAATATATGTATAGCCTTATATCTTGGTGTAGATTATTCATCCAGTAGTTCAAAACATTAGTTTGTAAATTAAATCTAATACTGGAACTAATTTGCAACTCACTTTGCTACGTTGCGTCCGAAAACTATCGTTTTCTTCTTCAAGGAGTAAAAAAGGAGACCTGCTCTCAATATAGTGGAGACCAGCTCTGATCATAAAAAGAAGAAGATAAAAAGCTGCATTGACTAAAACATTGATTAAGCAGCAGAAAATAAAAGAAATCTAAATAACAGAAGAGCCTAGAGTGGATTATGACAGGTGTGAAAAAACATAACAGCAGGCAAAGTATGGAGAGCCAAATGGGACAAAAGACTGGGGAAAGGCACAAAAAACATATGGTAGGCCAAGCAGGTCACAAAGGGGGAAAATCGACATGGTAAGGGAAAATTGAAAATAACCAAAATCTAATGAAAAGGAGGACCACTGACCCCACAACCCGGCACACGGAACAACATAGCCCGCCTAGGTGGGACAGCCAAGCGGTACCAACGTCTATGTGCGTTGGCTCCCGCTCCCAGACCATGAAGACGGCATGCCAGGAGTGACGAGGTGGTCCGATTTTGAACAAAAAAGTGAAGTGAAAAAGGTAATGACTGGCAACATTAGATTCCGTTTTCCCGCCATGGTCAAGTATTGAGCGTAAACATCACATTTCGTATGAATAAAAATGCGATATTTTATGTTTTGGCAATCTTGCAATCTTGTGGCGCTATGATCTTATTTATTAGCTGAATGCCTTAGGCTAGCGAAGTAAATTTGGTAAACACAAACACAACTTAATGTCCCTGGAGACAACATTGAAATGTCTTACCAAGTAGAGGCACTAAACCGCCAACCCCGAAATTACAGTCTTAATTTGTAGGAAATTTTAGGAAACCAGTTTACAGATTGATTTTTGTTTGTTTTGAATTCGGTGCATTTATACACAGGGTGTTGTAATTTAGCTGCGAGGAGCAGATGTTTTGGGTTCTATGAAAATGACATTAATACCATGCCAATTACTTTGTCACAAAAGCAGCCAAACGTATCAATCTACGCGCATGCACTCTGTTCAAAACAACAGCATAAAATATATCTATAAAAACACTACACTTTAAACTTTCCTCTTTTTACTTAACAATCTTGTAAAAATTCAATACGATATAAAGTATTTTTTTGTATCGGGGAATTTCAAGTTCATCATGTTTTGATGACTTTTATGTTGAATATTTCTGGTAACTTCACCCTTTTGTTATTTGGTTAGTCAAATTACTGAAACACAATACGTTAAATATTTTGTTAGCGTAGGGGTTCGTTAGAATTGCAAACTCAACCTGTTTGCGATTACCTTTTGTTAACGAATATCTCTGGTAACTTCTTCCTTTTTTGACTAGTGCCCTTGCCGAAAATAAATAATTTAATTATATTCTAAAAATAATACAATAGAAAACCACATTATTGATGAGTTACAGTATAGTTCCTTCTTAACCCTTGCCACATCCTCCTCTAATAATCCAAAATAAATTAATAGAAAAACCCTATACCCGTGATCCTGTGTACCTTGTTGTGTAGTACGAGCGTACTTTTATTTATTTATTTATTTTACTTTGTTCAGTTTCAAACCATTGCGAAAAGTTCCTTGTTGTATGAGTGATGATTGTAACTTTCTTTAGAAAAGTAAGTATTACTGGAACCATTTCTTTATCATTACTGGTTGCAGATTGGACTCATTTACTTTCCGGAAACTACTTGTCT
This sequence comes from Amphiura filiformis, assembly GCF_039555335.1. Classification (NCBI taxonomy): domain Eukaryota; kingdom Metazoa; phylum Echinodermata; class Ophiuroidea; order Amphilepidida; family Amphiuridae; genus Amphiura; species Amphiura filiformis. The sequence goes on from NC_092647.1 coordinate 5,519,981, forward strand.
TCTAGACATTGAATCATGTATAAACATATACGTGATACATATTTCAACTTCCTTGCTAAGTGATCCATTACTCTCTGTTATTTTCCATAATGTTAAGGGGGTACTACACCCCTCGATAAATTTGTGTCTATTTTTGCATTTTTCTCATAAACTAATAACACAGTTGTAACAACAGTTATGTATATTATAGAGGCAAGGAAACAAATTACTACACTAGAATTTCAGTGACCCAAAACGGTTCGTTATTTATGATATTAAGAAATAAGGTACCGCTAGGATGTACCTCATTTCCTATCATATATACTGAACCGCTTTCAGTGGGGTAATTGGATCCCTTGCCCCAATAATATACATAACTTTTGTTACCAGTGTGTTATTATTTTTTTAGATAAATGTAAAAATAGTCACAAATTTACCACATTGGTGTAGTACCCCCTCAATGAGACGAAAACGATTACCATTATCAGGTGTTTGTGATATCAAATGAGCCATTTGGCCCAATATCACTCAAATTTTGCATCATTTTTGTCAATATTAATAAATATTTAAGTTTAATGACATGTTAGCTGGATGTTGTGTGATTTCAAACGGATGCATATAATGCAGTTGAAAAAACATCAATAGTCTTTTGCAGGATATTAATTCGATATAATGGTTATATTCTACATTGTACAAACACGTAAATGATAGTCAGATAAGTCAAAAATGCGGATTTGGCTGGGTAGAGGTATATACCAAATGCACGATCCCGCCTGTAGTCATAAAGAGATATGTTTGAAGAAGCGATACCGATATTATAAAACGGAAAAGAAAGAGGACGAGAGTTAAGAAAATAAATACAAATGGAAAAGACGATAACAGAAGCCATGATGACTTAAAAATCATTTGACAATTGAATAATTAGGGATTAACAACTGCCGGATTTGGGGAGAAACTTTAATAAGGACGAATTCTATAAAACACATACATTTATAGCTTTAGGGTTTTTTTCATATCTGTTGCGTTCGTTTGTTCTAAATTTATATAGACGAAAGACCCATTATAGCATCCATGTAAATCAATTGTTGTTCAAAATTTATAAAGCATGCCATCGTTTTATTTTTATGTTAAACTAACGGCCCATGGTTTGCGAGTAAAGTTGTTGTAACAGGTTCAGAAAAAAGGGTATGTGTGTAGCGTTTGCCATAGGATAAGCTTGAAAGAATATCATCAGTTACTGTCGTCATTACCAAAATCCAAATTGCAACCCAAAGCACTTTGCTTAGAGTGTAAGATTTGTTTAGCACTACACTGTTTAAAAAGTCTGTTTGTTACAGCTTGCGTTTTGTTATTGGAAGTTTACTGACATTTTATATGAATTAAGTTTTAAATGTGCATCTAAAACTATATCAGCCGTAAAAACTACAGATTTACCGAAACTTTCTATTAATGTGTAGTTTTCAAAGGTATTACTTAAACAAATCCGCCAAATCTGTAGCAAAACTGCGACTTGCTGGTAGCAACGTTGCCTTGTCAGCAATATTTGAGGACATTTCCGTATGTTTGAACTGATGTCATCCCGTTTTATAAACAAAACAAATAATTATTTTTAAAAAAGAAAAAAAACAAAAAAAACCCCACATAAATCGTCTGCCAAAAAAAAGTCTGCGATAATTTTTTAGATAGACAAATTAGGTAAAGAACATAGAAATATTAGCAACCTAGCTGCCAGCGGCCCCGTTTTTCAGCAGATTTTATTTTTTTTACCAGTGTATATTCTCTTGTTTGATTCTAATTCTAATTCTATGTCCACCGGAATTCTTATAAATGCCACATCACAAAGTGTACATATATATTTTTTCATGCATGTTGCTAGTATCATCATAGCGAACCCTTCTCACATGGGATAAAATTTCCATTTATTCAAGTATTATAAAGGATTATCAGGCAATTTTGAATTTGTTCACTGCCTGAGGGAAAATGAATATATGTGATTTTTATTTACATGTCATTCTCTACGTTGTAATGTGACTTCAATTAACCTTCTATTTATTGTTCTATTACTGAGTGCTGTATTTATATCACAGAAGAGCATTTAAGAAACATATTACAAAAAATGTTATCGTAATACATTTGCCAGAAGTTACAGAGTGCTTGGTCATTATTCAAATCAGTTGTTAAGTAAGAAATAACATTAGCCTTGTGCAATAAGAAAGGGCATCCTCTGAATTTCCAACCTCTCCAGAAATTTCACTCAAACATAATTCAGTTCTCATTTCATTTGAGGTAAATATAAAAAAAAATTCTTTTATGTGAAATAAATTCCCTGAGACCCTTTTACAGCTTGATTTTGAATTTTTCCGGAGCAGTTCCGAGAGATTTTATAATTGAGCTATGAGGAGCATTAGTTTGGTTTTAACATTCGCATTCGAAATTGGAAAACATTAAAAACAATATACACTTGCAGAATGTTTCTTAATTACGTGTATTTAGTGAAGGGTATGTCAGCTGCTGTCAGTGCTTTTGAATCGGTATAATTCTTTCTTTTCTGGCGTATAAAATAAAATCTTTTTTCATATGGGCAACATTACATTTTCCCCGTCATGGTCAGGTATTGCAGCGTAAACAGCGCATAAATTTTCTACCCGGTAACGAATTTCTCGTATGAATAAAAATGCGATATTTTATGTTTTGGCAATCTTGCAATCTTGTGGCGCTATGATCTTATTTATTAGCTGAATGCCTTAGGCTAGCGAAGTAAATTTGGTAAGCACAAATACAACTTAATGTCCCTGGAGACAACATTGAAATGTCTTACCAAGTAGAGGCACTAAACCGCCAACCCTGAAATTTGATTTGAAGGAAATTTTATGAAACCAGTTTAAAGATTGATTTTTTGTTTGTTTTGAATTCGCTGCAGATATACGTAGAGATTTTGTAATTCAGCTGTGAGGAGCAGCTGTTTTGGGTTCTATGCAAATGACATTGATAATGTACCAAGAAAATTAGCCTGTTACAAAAACAACCAAATTCACCAATCAACACACTCAAAACAACAACACAAAACACATCAATAAAAAGCCTGCGCTGATATGAACACTATCACCTTCGCAAACTAGCACATCCCCACGGTCAAAATTTCACTATAGAGTTGATCATTCTTTTTGATGTAAAAAAAAATATAAATTTCACCACACCACACCACACCACACCACATCCCTCCACTCATAGCCACAACCACCGCATCCCACAAACACACAGCACACACATGGGCATCCGGGGGGGGTTGGTCTGAACTTTGGTTTGGGTGGGATCATACAGCTGGGACTCCGAAAAACTGACTTTAAACCAAACTTTAAAAACACCCTTTCTTAAACCAAATTTTTATGAAATTGAGGGGATCAATAAACCAAAAATAGCTGAAAATACACCCAGAGTCTAAACTAAATGGCTGAAATGCACCCCGAATTTGCCACACAACCCTGTATCCGCATTTCCACTAAGAACCCCCCCCACCGATATGGGCACATACCCCAAGGCACACCCACCCACTACCTACACAAAACAGCATGGTAGCATGATAAGTGCTCATCTACACTAAACTTACCGCCAACATGTAATCAGACAACCACTAAAAACTTAATTAAAAAACGTAATTAAACATGACCGAATCTTCCAACATCCACGTACCAAAACCTACTCAGAAAATGGTGATGATTTTATGATAAGAATGAAAACAGACTGGTAATATCATGATAACCCACCATGTTCCAATTATTTCTGTAACATTGTACCACATATGTAAACAAATTAATGCAGGCAATGAGAACAAAGGACAACCGAAGGCAAAAATAGGGCACACAAAAGTAGGCTTCTGAATATCTTTTATATTGCTCGCAGCTTTACCTCTCCAATTGCAATCATCTGAATTTCAAGAAATATTCAAGTATGTGTGTAATTTAATATCAATCGAATTACATTGTCTTCATTCGTTTAAACAACCAATAATCTGTCAGTTAATGTGATGCATGAAATACAAGTTTTTGAATTACCTATTAAGGCCCCAAAATAAGCCAGGTGCACTGCTGGCAAACGAGTTCATGTATTATCAATTTAGACCCACTATCGGATTTTAACTCGTAGGGAAACAAACAAATCAGACGTTGAGTATTGAAACTTAATAAAGAGGCGAACACAACCGCCCAAAATAGTACTGTAATGTGACATGAGATAGACAGAGACTATTATAATATCGATGCGCTTGTCTCTCAAGAGAGGACGTTTGGATGTTGATGCTCAACTTTTACTTTACCCAGACTGATTAGGTAATTCAAATAAAAGTCTAGAGTAAGTAAGCAAGCCGTTAGTGCAAGCTTTTTGCCGCGATGTTTCCTTCCTTCACTAGCGCGATTTGTTGAAGTTTGAGGGAAGGAGGAGTAGGGATTGGTTTGTATTGCTCTTGGCTAAACAGTACTGATACGGATTACCTGTGTTATAACTGAAGTACAATTTCCCATGCAATTGTTACCGATAGTTACCAAGTAGCTGACAGTTTATCTTCATTGCATGAACTTGAGTCTGCTCGAATAGCTCGATAAATCTAGGCTTTGTATATAGTTACTTGTTCCTGTTGTTGTTGTTTCAAAATATTAGCAATCATTGCTAATTCGATCCTTGTATTACTTAACGATAGACAATTTAATCGAGATAAGTCGTTTTTCTGTCCACTGCAATACTATACATACAACGTCATCAACCATTTATAACATGTTAATTGTTGACAATGGGTAGGAATTTCCCAGGGTTCTTACTCACACCCGCAGCCCAGCCCCAAAGACAGAAGTATTGTTAGCCTAGCCGGTAAAGATGAAAAATAATTATGTTACGCTAATCAACTGTTCTGAAGTAGACCATTGAGTTACTCAATCTGTAGAATAATAGATGAAGTCCTATGTTAAATTGTTTGTTTACTTACTTTTATTGCCATGTGCAAATCTAAAGTAGCCAATGTAACTTAATTGACCGATAAAGCCTGTCGATGGGGGCTATTTTGGCTATTTGCGTCTTTAATTTCCCTATAGTTCATATTGAATTAAGAACTAAATAATTTATCAACAACAGATCAGAGATTTGGGTAATGGCACAACGGAGACATATATTGTTATTGCATGATATTAGCTGTCACTTATATTCCTTAGCCAAATATCTCAATGGACATTAACTTATTATATTGTAATCGGTTTATTACCACAAAAACATTAACAAAACTTGTACTAACAAGACTGTATTATTTACGGGGATCTGGAAATATGATGCACATTTCAAGAAAGCTAATTATGGGAAAGAAATTTGTTTCAGGAATATGCTATGCTTTCCAGCGGACATTTGTACTGGGAATGAAAGCTCAAACGCCTATGTGCAATCTTTACCATTTTGCCATCATATTTGAATAAAATATAAGAAGATTACTCAAGCAACATGAAAGAGTATTACATAATAGAAAAGGTTCAAGTTGAGAGATGTAAAAAGTACATAAGCAAACGCATGTAATATGGACAGAAGTCAATGATCTTTGAAAACAAAACAATATTAGTTTTACCCATTACTCTTAGTGTACTTATAGCCCCTGTTAAAAACTATAAGAGGTTTCAAAATAATGAAATGCAATTTGAAAATTCACAGGACTTGAAAGGTCTAATTTTGTGGCATCTGAAAGTATACTCACCTCACATACACCTCAAGTTAATAGTTGTGTAAAATGTGATGCATTACTTAACGACAACCAAATGGATAGAATAAAAAAATAGCAGCTAGAGAAACTACCTTTATTAGAAAATATTTGCCCAAACCTATTTTGTTTGTTAGATTTTATTGTCATGTGCAAGTCTGCAAGTAGCCAATGTGACTTAAGGGCTGGGGTATGAACGTTTGGACAGTATTTATTTTGGGACATTAGAGCACATCAGACATATCGAATTGCATTCTGAATATGAAGAATGTCATTCTGATATCAAATAATTTTGATTTTTGAAATTCGCAATTTAATACACATTTTATGGCAAATCATTAAAATTGATATTTTTGATATTTAACAGTACTTGAAGTAAACTTTATAAATCTGATGATTTATACTTAAAGTGTATGTAGGGGGGATAAAAAGCCGACGATCAATTGAAAATTTTGACCTTTCGTATTGAAGATATGGATTTTTTTCCCCAAAACACCAAACAAAAATAAGGTCTTTTTGGGAAAAAAATCCATATCTTCAATATGAAAGGTCAAAATTTTCAATTGACCGTCGGCTTTTCCTCCCTGCTACAAACACTTTAAGAATATATCATTAGATTTATATAATTTACTTCGAGGACTGTTATACATCAAAAATTTGAAAATATCAAATTTTTATAATTTGTCATAAAATTTGTATTATATTGTGATTTTAAAAAATGAAAATTATTTGATATCAGAAAGACATGCTTCGTATTCAGAATGCAATTCGATAGGTCTGAGGTGCTCTCATGTCCCACGAAAAATACTGTCGAAACGCAATAAACGCTCATTTTGGATCCCTTAATTGACCGATAAAGCATATCGATGGGGACTATTTTGGCTATTTGTGTTTTCATTTTCACTATAGCTCGTATTAAATTAAGAACTAAATAATTTATGAACAGCAGATCAGAGATTTGGATAATGGCACAGCGGAGACAGATATTGTTATTGCATGATATTAGCTGTCACTTATATTCCTTAGCCAAATATCTCAATGGACATTAACTTATTATATTGTAATCGGTTTATTACCACAAAAACATTAACAAAACTTGTACTAACAAGACTGTATTATATACGGGGATCTGGAAATATGATGCATATTTCAAGAAAGCTAATTATGGGAAAGCAATTTGTTTCAGGAATATGCTATGCTTTCCAGCGAACGCCTATGTGTAATCTTTACCATTTTGCCGTCATATTTGAATAAAATGTAAGAAGATTATTCAAGCAACATGAAAGAGTATTACATAATAGAAAAGGTTCAAGTCGAGAGATGTAAAAAGTACACAAGCAAACGCATGTAATATGGACAGAAGTCAATGATCTTTGAAAACAAAAAATATTAGTTTTACCCATTACTCTTAGTGTACTTGTTAAAAACTATAAGAGGTTTCAAAATAATGAAATGCAATTTGAAAATTCACAGGACTTGAAAGGTCTAATTTTGTGGCATCTGAAAGTATACTCACCTCACATACACCTCAAGTTAATTGTTGTGTAAAATGTGATGCATTACTTAACGACAACCAAATGGATAGAATAAAAAATAGCAGCTAGAGAAACTACCTTATTAGAAAATATTTGCCCAAACCTATTTTGTTTGTTAGATTTTATTGTCATGTGCAAGTCTGCAAGTAGCCAATGTGACTTAATTGACCGATAAAGCCTGTCGATGGGGACTATTTTGGCTATTTGCGTCTTTAATTTTACTATAGCTCGTATTAAATTAAGAACTAAATAATTTATGAACAGCAGATCAGAGATTTGGGTAATGGCACAACGGAGACAGATATTGTTATTGCATGATATTAGCTGTCACTTATATTCCTTAGCCAAATATCTCAATGGATATTAAATTATTATTCTGTAATCG